>NW_022681470.1:40463011-41069678 GCF_009764315.1 Trachypithecus francoisi | reverse complement strand
GGCTTTGGCTTGGCACTGGCTGTGATCCTTTACCTAAGGCCACAGCCATCACTTGGTCCTGCTAACTGCTTCCCCCAATCGCTGACCTTTCCCGCTGTCATTGTCTTTCGGGTGCTTTATTATCCCTTGTGGATTTCCTTTCCCTTGCCCACATTTTTGCAACTGTCTCTTCACCAAATGTTCTCCAATCATTCCTTTTGAGTGTGCCATTTATTTCCTGATAGAACCCAGACTAATAGAATAGCCTTTAGAAATGGCCTCAGGAAACAGACCCTTAAAATGATATTGGTATGGTATTGTGTGGTAGGCAGAATAATGGCCTTCAAAAGATGCCCATGTCCTCATCCCTGGAGCCTGTGAATAGAGTATGTCACATGACAAAGGGGAACTAAATTTGCAGATAGCATTAAGGTTGCTAATCAACTGACCTAAATATAGAGATTATCTTTGTTAACCAGGTTTTGATTACCCAATGCAATCAAAAGAGTCCTTAAAATGGAAGAGGGAGGCAGGAGAGTCAGTGTCAGAGTGACATGATGTGGGAAAGACTGAGCAGCCATTACTAACTTTGAAGATGGAAGGCCATGAGCCACAGAATGCAGGCAACCTCTAAAGATGGGAAAGTCAACAAAACAGATAATCCCCTAGGGTCTCTAGAGAGAATGCAGTCTTTTTGACACCTTGATTTTAGCCCAATGGGACCTGTATCCAGACTTTTGACCTGCACAACTGAAGGATAATAAATGTGAGTTGTTTTAATCCAATAAATTTGTAGTAATTTATTACAGCAGCAATAGAAAACTGATACAAGTTGCTAACATATTTGATGAGAACAAGGAGGTTTCTTGACGTAAGGAAATGGATATGGATAATCCATGCTATGTTACTCAAATCATTCCTAGTAGCAGAGATTGAGATGCAATGTAAGTAGAGGGCAAGGTATTGAAAGATCAATTAGCTAGGGTTCTTAGTTGCTACAGTGACAATGGCAATTATCAAGATTGTGATGTGACTGGTGTTTCTGTGAGTCCTAGATAATGTACACAGATGAAAGGAAAAATTAAAAACTTTGTAAGTCCATTCAGGGCATAAGTATATGAGAAAACCTTAATGGCAGCTTTAAAAGAGCTGCTTACCAACCACCTTGAAAAAGGTATAAGTGAGGACCAGTCCAGCATCTGAGAACTGCATCACTGCCTGTTTTGTTATGGAGAAAAGAGTAGAAACCTGAGACATGGGATGGGAACATTTAGGGAAACACAGACAAGACTAAGAACTTTGAACCCCCAAATTGTCTCAAAACTTTTCTGCACATAATGAACCCCATCCAGCAGAGGGGCTGGGAGAGCATGGGATGGAGGTGACCTGTGTTGGGGACACATGTTTTTCACTTAGATAAGAGGATGCTGTGGTGAAGTGTGTCTCCAGGTTGATTATCTACCTTTCTGCAGCCTGCTTTTGTCCTTAGATATTGATCTGTATGGACTGCATCAGCCAGACTTCTTTGTCTTTAGCTTATGGTTAGCTTTGGCCAAATCAAGGCACTGGCAGGAAAATAGAGGGTGAACTGAGAGGGCACAAACAGGGTATTCATTCGCCTGACTCCCACCTTGCTGGATCACTGTTGGCTGTGTCTGCCATGGTCACTAATTTAGAAACACAGGTAGAGATGCCAGCCTTGTTGGGCAACCCTTGTCCACAGCCTGCTGTTCTTTCTATCCCTGGGGTCCCTCACGCATCCCTTGTTCATCTCCTTCACCCTCCCCTCGCTTTTCTAATTAGCCTTGCATTAAACTCTCCTCAAACACTTTTTTTTTCTTGCCAGAACCCTGACTGATATCATCATCACAGCTGACATTTATTGAGCACTTATGTGCCAGACACATGCCCAAACACCATCCATAAATTAGCTTATTTTATCCTCACCATATCTCTGTGAGATACATGACTATTTTTACTCCATTTTACAGATCAAAAAATTTAAAACTTAAAGTTGGCACACAACTTACCCAAACTTATCCAGCCAGTAAGTGCCAGAGGCAGGAATTGAACCCATCTATAGAGTTAGAGGAAGCATAGTAGAGTCAGTATAAAAGATGGGCTTTGTAGTCCAGAGGGACCCATGTACAAATATCAGATGTTGACATGAGCCAAGACACTTAATTCCTGAGCTTAGTTTCTTGATTTCTATGATGGGAGCTACATTCCCTCTGTCAGTTAAGAGTTCTTTGTTTGTAAGAAACAGAAGCAACACTGCCCAATCAAAATTACAGGAATCTAGAGAGTTCCAAAGGATCCAGGTGCAGGCACTAATGAAAACATTCTTTGAAGTCTCTATGTTGTCAACTCCACAATTTTCAATTCATTACTGACTGTGTTCATGATTAGAATTTCCTGGACAGAGTGCCTACTTGACCTCGCTCATCAAATCTGATGATTTTATAAAGGGGAGTTCCCCTGCACATGCTGTCTTGCCTACCACCATGTAAGACATGACTTCAGGCCAGGCGCGGTGGCTCAAGCCTGTAATCACAGCACTTTGGGAGGCCGAGACGGGCGGATCACGAGGTCAGGAGATCGAGACCATCCTGGCTAACACAGTGAAACCCCGTCTCTACTAAAAAATACAAAAAAACTAGCCGGGCGAGGTGGCGGGCGCCTGTAGTCCCAGCTACTCGGGAGGCTGAGGCAGGAGAATAGCGTGAACCCGTGAGGCGGAGCTTGCAGTGAGCTGAGATCCGGCCACTGCACTCCAGCCTGGGCGACAGAGCAAGACTCCGTCTCAAAAAAAAAAAAAAAAAAAAAAAGACATGACTTCACTTCTCTTTTACCTTCTGCCATGATTGTGAGGCTTCCCCAATCATGTGGAACTGTTAGTCCATTAAACCTCTTTCCTTTATAAATTACCCAGTCTCACGTATGTATTTCTTTTTTTTCTTTTCCATTTTCTTTTCTTTTTAAATTTTTTTTTTTATTATACTTTAAGTTCTAGGGTACATGTGCATAACGTGCAGGTTTGTTACATATGTATACTTGTGCCATGTTGGCGTGCTGCACCCATCAACTCGTCAGCACCCATCAATTCATCATTTATATCAGGTATAACTCCCAATGCAATCCCTCCCCCCTCACGTATGTCTTTCTTAGCTGCATGAGAACAGACTAATACAGGAAGTAAAGATGAAAAGTAGGTAACTTATCAGAGAGAAGTGTGGAAATTCCTAAGTAAATGAATACAGACCAAATAGAGAAGAGGCATTTGTGAATTCAGCTGGAAAATTCTCAAGTAACCCAAGGATGATGTGATAAGGCCTGGCCTGGGCCCTGGGATATGATAAAATAGGGATGTGTACTAGAGATGTTTGGTCTATTGGTTGCCTACCTAGATGTTTTTAACCCCTCTCCCCATCTCTTCCAAGCAGTATCCCACATTATTGTTCAAGTGTTCACCTTTCCCTCATGCTTCATACTATATACGTGGGAAGAAGCTGTTCTCACCCAAAGCTCTAGAGATGGGCTCTCATTTGCTTCAGCTGATCAACACATCCACTGCCTAGCCATGGTCATTGATTTAGAGATGGCTATGTGACCTTTTCGGAAATGGTTGACAAGAAAAATATCTCTCCTGGATGGTTTGCTCTGTGGATGTAAAGCTTGAAACAGTTCAGCCACATTGACACGATGGGGATGACAGTCTTAGGATGAAAGGCAGAAAAATCCTCTCATTGAGGACAACATTGAGCCACTGGATCGACCTTCTCTGAAGTTCAAACAACTCCTGAACTTACCAAATCTGACCTCATCGCTAAGTAGCTAGAAACTGATAACAATGTTGTTGTAGCCCACAAGGTATTACTAGCAGTTAACAGTGCAAATATTACTCTCTTATTAGAAAATAATCTCTGACCACATTATTTGGCACATAGGAAATGCTCAACTAAAATATCACATGCCTATAATCATAGCACTTTGGGAGGCTGAGGCGGGTGGATCATCTAAGGTCAGGAGTTCGAGACCAGCCTGGCCAACATGGAGAACACCTGTCTGTACTAAAAATACAAAAATTAGCCAGGCTTGGTGGCGCATGCCTGTAATCCCAGCTACTCTGGAGGCTGAGGCAGGAGAATCGCTTGAACACAGGAGGCAGAGGTTGCAGGGAGCCAAGATAGCACCACTGCACTCCAGTCTGGGTGACAGAGCAAGATTCTGTCTCAAATAATAATAATAATAAAATTTTTAAAATAGAGGTAAAAGGCCAGGTGCAATGGCTCATGCCTCTAATCCCAGCACTTTGGGAGGCTGAGGCGGGCAGATCATGAGGTCAGGAGATCGAGACCATTCCGGCTAACTAAGAGACCAACCCCGTCTCTACTAAATATACAAAAAATTAGCTGGGCGTGGTGGCAGGCGCCTGTAGTCCCAGCTACTTGGGAGGCTGAGGCAGGAGAATGGCGTGAACCCAGGAGGCAGAGCTTTCAGTGAGCTGAGATTGCGCCACTGCACTCCAGCGTGGGTGACAGAGTGAGACTCCGTCTCAAAAAAAAAAAAAAAAAAGGAGGAAAAAATCTCATTCCACTCAAGATGTGTTATTGCTAAAAGGAAACCAAAGCTGGAAGCAAAAGTAAAATATCACATTTGTATTAGCAGAGTGGTGATGGTGATCGTGGGGAGGGAGGGCAGGGGGTGGCAATTATGAGAATTAAGATGGAGTTGAAGGAAAAACTTATTTGGAGTATGTTTTCTCCCAATCACTCTCTTGGCCAGAGATAAAACACCTGAGAAGATAGGAACAGTTATCAGTAAATGGGTTTTCCCACATTTTCTCATCT
Organism: Trachypithecus francoisi; assembly: GCF_009764315.1. Classification (NCBI taxonomy): domain Eukaryota; kingdom Metazoa; phylum Chordata; class Mammalia; order Primates; family Cercopithecidae; genus Trachypithecus; species Trachypithecus francoisi. The sequence continues at coordinate 41,064,849 of NW_022681470.1, read as the reverse complement.
ACTCTTTCAAATTCTATTTCTGACAGCCAGAAGCACACAAGAGGGGTAAGCTAGTATACTTATCTTCCTATTTTTTTTTTTTTAGGACAGAGGGAACTACCTAATAGAAAAAAGAAATTAGATAGGGTCATATTAGAGCTCAGGTCTGATATTGACTCATCTAAGAAACCACTGTGGCCCCAGAGAGCCTCCTACTATTGGTAACTGCCTTCTCTTCTCCAAAATGGGGTCAATAAACTAATACAGTCTTGCTGAGATGTTTGTAAAATCTGAAAATACAAATTATTTGAGAAATAGTCAGGTACTGGTTGGAGAAAGAGAAAAAATTATAACCTAGAAGGAATAAAAACTGCAGTTTCCTTGGTCTCATTTCTAGGACTTGTGTGCAAGGCTAATATATAAGTTGTCAGTGATGCCCAGGAGCCCATTGCTAATGATCTTAAACAAATTTTAGAAATCAAACCAGGCATCATTCTGGCTAACAAAAGAGGCCATAAAATGAATACACCAATTTTTGAGCTACCATTGTGTGTCAGGAAGATTTTTCTTTATGGGACGAGCACATTTTCTTTCATGGTGGTTGATTTCCTTCTGAGAGTAGTAGTGTATCCCATTTATCCAGACTTTGTATAGCCTCAAGATGTGTGTGTTGTGTTACTGGAAGATAGAGAGTTAATAAATATGATACAAATTAGAAAGAGTGGCTCATCTTTGGGGAGGAATAAATGAGATGAACGGGGTGATTAAGAAAGGAAGTAGCTTATTCAGTGACTCTGCACTGTGGATCCTCTAGAGCTAGAAGGAGGCCTGGATGTAAGCAGCAAGAAGGCCAGAGATTAGCCACAAAGTAAATACAAGGAGGAATAAATTAAATGAACGGGGTGATTAAGAAAGGAAGTAGCTTATTCAGTGACTCTGTACTGTGTAAGATCCTCTAGAGCTAGAAGGGACCCCGGGTGTAAACAGCAGGAAGGCCAGAGATTAGCCACAAAGTAAATATCTGGTGACCTCTAGGGCTTAGCCTGGGAGAACAAGGGTCAAGCTTATCATGGAAGTAATTTATCAAGGGCCCAGTTACTACATGCACAAAGTGTGTAAAGAGGCAAATGAGAGGATCTCTGCCCTCCAGAGACTTATACTCTATTAAGGAAACAGATATGCACATATAAAGATGATATTTCATGCTCAGTATTGGCAATTAAAGGCTAATGGAGTTATAGTCCTGATGTTGCAGGAGCTCAGAGGATTGCTGTGAGCTTGGATAGCTGGGGAAGGAGAAAGGCTATGGTTTTGAGCTGGACTTTGCAGAGATAGTCCTAAAAGGTTGGGTGGGTGAGAATGTGTGAAAGGAAGTCAGAGAGGTAGAGGGAAAAGACAGGAGAGATGGTGCCCTGTGGATTCTGGGACATCTGTGGACTCCCTGCATATCCACAAATTGTTCCCTCATTTCTTTCTTTTAAACAACTATATCATATGTAAAGGAAGATAAGTTCAATGAACAAAAAGAAGACAAAGTGTTAAGGAGACCTTATAAAAATACTTAAAAAGAACAATTCTATTGTGTTGGCTTTCTATGACTTATACTTGCTACCTCAATACAAGAGATAGGAAAGAAAGAAAAAGTAACTCTGACTATGACGATAGTCCTTAGTTGACTAAAATGTGAAAGTCATTCCCAAGAACTTAAGAATAGCAGTGACATCATTATCTGAGATTTGAATTCACTTCAGGCACAATAGAAAATACATATTTTTTAATTTTCTGGACAACTTTGGAGGATATTTTGGATCAGAAATCACATTAAAGAATTAGACATTAAGCACCAGGACAAAGCCATTCATATGTCAATCTTTGTTGTCATCTGTCCTATTGCCAACATGGGCCTCAACATTATCAAGTGGACAGAGGGAAAGAATGATAATGTGGAAATGATGACTACATCTTCTGGAAGTGTTAAAGACTGCAGAGATCTTTCCTGGAATTGCTGAATGGTTTCTATCTTCTTAATGAGTAACACCTTTTTAGAAGGCAGTAGTTGATGTCATTTGGATGGTCGAGTCCTGTTAAAGATGAGATCAGTATCAACTCAACTCAACTCCTTTTAAGGTAACAATCTTCTCGGCCCTTGGAAAGTTCAAGCCCAGCGTACAAAGGTTAAGTCATGATCTTATCCTTTTGATTTCTTCCTTCACCTACAGACCAGCCTCTGCCAACCTTCCTTCCTGGCCAGCATCACCATCCATCCCATGACCTAAGCCCCAAACCCCAGACTCCTGCCTCTGTTGCCCACCCTGGTCCCTGCTTGTCTCATGTCTACTCCTTTAGCATTTCCCCAGTCTGCCTCTCTCACCCATCTCCACTGCTGCTGCCCCTAGTCAAACCCTAACCATGGCTCAACTGGAATAGCATAACAGTCTCCTAACTGGCCTCCCTTTCTCTCCTACAATGATTCTCCATCACAAACCAGGAGTTATCCTTCAAAAACACAAGTCTGTCCATGGTACCCCCCTAACTGAAATCTTTCACTGCTTCTAGAATAGGGCTCTCACCACTCAGCTTGGATGGAAGAGTATTCATGATCTGGCCCTAGCCTACCTCATGAACCTTACCTCTTTCCGCATCACCCATTTTCTATGCCCCACAGTCCAATTGGGTCAAATTATTTTCATGATCTCTGGACACACCCCACTTCTTTTTTCTTCTATATCTTTGTTCAGGCTGCTCTTGTCTGGAATGCTCTTGGTGACTGTATCTACCTGACCAACAAAGCTTGTCTTTGAAGACTCAGCTCAAGAGTTTCCTATGAAGTCTTTCTAGGCTGCTACTGTAAGTAAGAAGACTCTTTTATTTTATTTTTGTTAAGAGATGGCATCTCATTTTGTGCCCAAGCTGGAGTGCAGTGGCGTGAGCATAGCTCACTGCAGCCTCGAACTCTTGGGCTCAACTGATCCTCCCACCTCAGCCTCCCAAACCTGGCTAGTTTTAATTTTCTTCTCTTTTCTTTTTTTTTTTTTTTAGATACAGAGTCTCAATATGTTGCCCAGTTTGGTCTCAAACTCCTGACTTCAAACGATTCTCCCACCTTGGCCTTCCAATGTGCTGGGATTACAGGCGTGAGCCACCGCACCCAACCAGAAGAATCATTTCTCATTTAGCACTGCCCTCACATCTGTACAGTCTTCTGGTATGACATATACCTATTGTGCTTTCCGATTTACATGTCTGTCATTCCTTTTATGCTGAAGATGAGAGAAGATGCCACATTCATTCCTGTGTTGTATTTATATTTGTATTGCCAGTTGGTTCCATGTTAGGCTCTGCCAAAGGAAGTGCTAGAATGAAGCTGCAAGACTGGAGGAGAAAGAAGAGACACGCTTCTTTTTGGCTTTTGGTCTACCTCCCGTTCCTGTGAGCATCACTCTAGCAATGTTTCTTTGCCTTCCTGCATCAGCAGCTGAGTCAGGTCTGCAATTTCTCCAACCCTTGCAGAACCAGCATCATTGTCCCCCCCAGACACCAGCATGGGCCAGCACCCTCTCCTCAGAGCTGCTTCCTGCTGGTGCTACCTCCATGAAATGGCAGAGTTTTCTTATTATATTTTTAGTTACATAGTTAACTATATCTACCTAACTATTCTTTATATTACATTTGTTCTGTTAAAATAATATTTTTGTGGTTTCCATCTTTTGACTGAACCCTGATTGATACATTTGTTGAACCAAAGAGGAAATTCTTTAGCACGGGAATGTCAAATTCAGATTTCTATGAAAACACAAATGGATTTTTAAAAATTCAACAAACACAGAGCCATCACATAAAAGCTTACCTCCAAAATATTCACTGAATTTGTAATGTCTTAGCAGAGGTAATGCTATTCAGGACAACTTTATCCTCTAAATCTAAAATTTGAAATCTTTGCTTTAGAGAACCCCTGGCTAATTTATGTCAGTTACTTTCTGCAGGGCCTAGGCCAGCTGTGTGTGACTAGTCCCATCCTGGACCAAGCAAATCTTACATCTCAGTCCAGTCCTTTTGTGACTGGGTCCACTATCCTGAGCATGAGGTCATATCCTCTACAGATTTGCCCTTTGTATGTTTTCTGCCCTTTCCTCCTTGAGACTGAGAGCAGCATCATTTCCACTATTCCTGTGAATCCCCCAAAGTTCAGTAAATATTATACAAATAAACAATTGAAGGAGTGAAGTGAAAAATCAGACAAAGAGAAACCCCATTTGCTTTGAGTTACCACTGTTTACTCAGTGGAAGACCTTGGACACAGTAGTATTTGATAAATACAGTATGACTGATTGAGCAACTCACCATTGTAATGGATGATCCCAGCTTCTCATGAAGACTCCTGTTTTTCTATTGTTATTTGGAGCTAGATCTCTTCTAGGTAACATTATTTTAATTTGTATTCATGGTAACAGAAAGAGCATGAGTATAGAGTCAGAGAAGCCTAGGTTTAAATTCTGAAACTGCAACCTACTCCCTGTATGTCCTTGGGCAACTTACTTAGCCTCTCAAAGCCTCAGTAACCTCATCTGTAAATTGGAGTTATAATAATAATAAATGTTACTAAGCATTATGTGTCAGACATATTCTCATTGTCATACATGTGCTAAGTAGTTTAATCCTCACAAAACACTGCAAGATATTTACTATTATTATTCTCACTTTGCAGACAAGGAGATCACTCTCATAGAGGTAAAATAACTTGCCCGAGATCACCCAGAGACGAATTCTTGGGGTCAGGATATAGACTCAGGCAGTCAGACTCCAGAGCTCAGCTTTGTAACCATATGCTCTACTGCCTCTTTTCTTGTGTGTTGTCCACAACAAGTCTGCTTGAGCTGCCATAACAAAATACCATAGACTATGTGACTTAAACAACAGAAATTTATTTTCTTACAGTCCTGGATGCTAGAAGTCCAAAATTAAGATGCCAACATCATTGGGTTCTAGTGAGGGCTCTCTTCCTGGCTTGCAGACTGCTGCCTTCTTGCTGTGTTCTCACATGGTGGAAAAAGAGAGGGTACATGCACAAGCTCTCTGGTATCTCCTCTTATAAGGACAGTATTCTTATCATGAGAAACACCCCTCAATCCCATCATGACTTCATCGAAACCTAATTACCCCAAAAGACCCCATTTCCAAATGCCATCACAATGGGGGTTAGGGCTTTGACATATGAATTTGGAAGGGACACAATTCAGTCCATAGCATGTGGCTACTAGGAATCTCATTCGGTGAGCTAATAAATGTTGAGGGCATGGCCCGTATAAAAGCTGGATAAGGCCGGGTGTGGTGGCTCATGCCTGTAATCCCAGCACTTTGAGAGGCCAAGACAGGTGGATCATTTGAGGTCAGGAGTTTGAGACCAGCCTGGCCAACATGGTGAAATCCTGTCTCTACTAAAAATATAATACAAAAAAAAAAAAAAAAAAATTAGCTGGGCTACTACAGAACTTACTCGGAGGCTGAGACAGGAGAATCGCTTGAACCTAGGAGGCAGAGGTTGCAGTGAACTGAGATCACTGAGATATATTATCACTGAGATAATATATATATGCTATAAAAATGATAGCTATTCTGGAGCTCTGCAAGGGAATTCAGAAAGACCTTGGATTCAGTAGCTTAGTTTCAAATTAGATTTACTATTGAAATGACCTGGCTGAGCAGATTTATTTTTGTGATGAACAATTTGGCATAAGCCTCTGGCCTCAAATAGTAGCAGAACATTTTCCTGCCATCCTTAGTGGTCAACTTGGTGAAGGTATTTGGTTCTGTAATGTTTGTTCTCTATTCTGTTGCTAAGGAAAAGGTGATGTAGCCAGATAAAAAGGTGTGAGATGAAAGTTGAGCTATGGAAAGGAGGCATCCTGAGCACACCATCTGAAAGAAGACAGTTTACACTGCTTTATTTTTCTTCCCAGCACCTATCACTACCTCATATATTTATTTGTGTATTGCCTGTCCTCCCACAAACATATAGGCTTACAAGGGCCATAACTTTGTCTATTGGGTCCCCGCTGTATGATCTTTTCCTGAGACTGGATTCTGCTCAGCGTAGGTCTTCAGTATTTGTTAAACAGTGGATAATGTCTTCAACATCAGTTTTTCAGAAAATGTGGAAAGATTCTTCATGTGCTATTGTTCATACTCATTTCTGACTAGAACTGAGCGTATCATCTTAAAATGTAATCCAGAGAAAGTGGGTACAGGGAAGTGTGGAATCAGGGCTCACGTTTCCTTGAGCTCTTGAGAATGAGTGCTGTTGTAGAAATGGCAGTCGGGCAAGAACTCTCAGAGGAGACATTCGAGGACAGATCGGAATGAAACGATGGGGGTAGAGTATTGATGTTAGCACCTTCACTAGGGCCCAACTTTGGAAATTCCTTTTGTAATTTAGTACTAGGAAAAAAGTTGTCTCAAAAAATAATGAGGACTAAATAACTCTGTGCTATGTGTTTTTTTCTTTGGCAGTTTAAAAGTTTAAATAAAACTTAATGCTCGTTAATAGTAGTGATACTAGCCTAGTGTATGGTTTTAGAATATTGATTTCTCTATTTTTTTAAAAACCGATTTCTATTTTAATAAATTCATTATATATATTTCTTCTATTGAAAACCATCTCAAATATAGAAACCATCTATAAATTTAAATAACTGAAAAAGGAAATAAAGAGCAGTCCTAAAGAAATAAAGAGCAGGCTGGGCACGGTGGTTCACACCTGTCATCCCAGCACTTTGGGGGGTTGAGGTGGGCGGATCACGAGGTCAGGAGTTCGAGACCAGCCTGGCCAACATGGTGAAACCCCATCTCTACTAAAGATACAAAAAAAAAAAATTAGCCAGGCATGGTGGCACGTGCTTGTAATCCCAGCTACTTGGGAAGCTGAGGCAGGAGAATTGTTTGAATCTGGGAGGTGGAGGTTGCAGTGAGCTGAGATCACGCCATTGCACTCCAGCCTGGGCAACAGGGCGAGACTCTGTCAAAAAAAAAAAGAAAGAAAAGAAAAGAAAGAAAGAAAGAGAGAGAGAGAGAGAGAGAGAAAGAAAGGAAAGGAAAGGAAAGGAAAAAGGAAAGGAAAGGAAAAAGGAAAGGAAAGGAAAAAGGAAGGGAAGGGAAGGAAAGGAAAGGAAAGGAAAGGAAAGGAAGGAAAGGAAAGGAAAGGGCAGTCCCCATGCACAGCAGGTCAGGCTGGTGGTCCTGGAAGGACGTGTTCCCTTCCTAGTCCGCCGCATGGCCTGCATTTCTGCCCCTTGCAACCCTACTCTGATCCTGCTCCTTGCCCTGGATTGGCATAGAATGGTCTCATTCAGCACATTCGTCTCCTTCCACCTCTTTTGCTAAGACTTATGTGCCAACCACACATCCCACAAATCTGATGCTATGCTCTTCTATTTAGGCTCCTTGAGGCCTCCCCACTGCCCAGCAGAGAAAAAAATCCATTGAGATGTATAAACTCTCCAGCCACATCATGTCCCTCTCCAAATTTATACTATCATCATACTAAGCTTCCTGAGGTCCTCAGCCTACCATAGTGTTTCATACTTCTGTGATTTTCAAAATTTTGTTGGCCTGGAAGATTTTCCTAATTCTTATCTATCTTGAAAACTCCTCTTTATCCTTCTGAAATTTTCATTTTAATCAATGTGATTCTGTTTATTAAAAAGGTATTGAATGCCTACTACATGCCTGGAATTGTATCCTGGGGTTATAGGGCTGCCCAGCTTAGCTCACTGTGAGCTCTCTGTGAGCTTCTCTTAACTGAATACTTTCTCCCTATATCTTACTTTACATATCTCATATATTCCTCTATTATTTTGCTTTAGCTCACAACATTAGGCAGGCTCTTGCTTAGGTTCACAGTTTATTTCCTCTGCTTAGATCTGAGCTCATAGAAAGCAGGAAATATCATTCATTCATTCCTTCAGGGTGCAGAAGCAGGCACACAATGAGTGTTGAGTATGTGTGTGTCATATATACATATACACATACTTTAAAAAATTGAATAAAGACATGATAAGCAGAAACAGCTACCCAAAGGGGCCATAGTACATGCTCACTAAATATTTGTTTAATGAAAGAGAAAATGAGGTTCAGAGATATCCAGTAACTGGGTAAACGAAAGGAAAAAGTGGTGGATGAAATGCATGAGTGATATGTATACATAAGTGAGAATCACATGTGTTTTGGATGAAGATGTAGTGACTGAACCTTTGAATGTGTGCACTTAGGTTGATTCAATAAATATTTCTTGAATATCAACTATAAACAGGGAATCTGACCTATTTGCTGAGGTTTGAGTTATGCAGTTACGAGCTGCATAACTTTGGGCATATTCACCTTTTTAAGCCTCCATTTTCTGTATAAAAATTAAAAATACCCAATTCACAAGTGTTTATGAGTTTGAAATGTGACAATTTCTCTAGAGTCTAAGGTACATAGGAACGATGCTATCAGTTCTAATGGCCAAAGAAGATATCAAAACTATGCTCTAGATTTATCTTCAAATCAAAATAAAAAGCCACATAACTTTTCAAGTAAATATTAAAAATATTTACCAAATCCTCAAATATTTAAGTTGAAATGATCAGTATTTAACTATGTTTGACTTATGAAGGTGGTGACGTCCTTTGATGGCCCAGTGTTTCCTGTATAGTACAGTTGGTCATTCAGAGACAAATTCCTTAGATTTCCTCTGTCTGCCCGGATCTCCTTCCCCTCAGCCAGCTTGTTCATTTCGGCTGGCTCACGGTGCATGATTTGCTTACTTCCAGAAAGGAACTGAGGAAGCTCCGCTCCTGTAGCAACAGGGCTACGCAGTTCATTTGGCAACTCATTGTGTACTGCCTTGTGACCAATATTCTGTTGTCTTGAACTGTTATGTAAATCTTGAATTGGTTTCTGCGTTTTTGCAGGCCAAAAGTTTTTAATAGGGACAGGGAACTACCAGGCCACCTTTGGGGGAGAATGGGGAAAGTACCCATCCTGTGCTGCAGGACATTGACTTAAGGGGCCTGGTGAGGACAGTCAAGAGCAATGGGCTGTCACCAGCATGCAGACCATAGGCCCAAGGAAGAAAAAGGGCTTGTTCTATTCAACTTCAAGATGTAAAGAAGCAGCATTCACAGAGAGAATTTTGAATACGAGGGTGGGAGATCCCTTGATCTGAAAAGAAATCTGAAGCATGTGGTTGTGCCTTATCTCCATCGAGAAGAAAACAGAGTGGTGTTTGAGAAACAGAACTGCAGATCAATATAAACTGTACTTTCTAGACATTCAGCTGCCTAAGAGGACATGGCATTTCCAAAAGATTGAAAACAACTGGACTGGAGAATGCTCTATTTCCTCCCCTTGTCTTCTTCTTTTGTTTGTTTGTTTCTAGATGGCTCATTCTCTAGGGGCCGAGATTGTATTCAATCAGTTCTTGTATCCTCTACAAGGTCTAACCCAGTGGTAAAAACACTACAGGTACTTAAGAAAGGCCTGGCCAGGTGTGGTGGCTCACACCTGTAATCCCAGCCTTTTAGGAGGCCTACCCGGGTGGATCATTTGAGGTCAGGAGTTTGAGACCAGCTTGACCAACACTGTGAAACCCCATCTCTACTAAAAATACAAAAAAATTAGCTAGGCGTGGTGGTGCATTCCTGTAGTCCCAACTACTCAGGAGGCTGAGGCAGGAGAATCACTTGAACTTGGGAGGCAGAGGTTGCAGTGAGCCAAGATTGCACCACTGCACTCCAGCCTGGGCGACAGAGTGAAACTCTTTCAAAAAAAAGAAAAGAAAAGAAGAAGAAAAGTCTGCCAAGGTGATGGACTGGCTCATCCCAGTCCCTTCATCTGACTGGGCACAATAACACAAGAAGGGCAGCATATCCTCAAAATTATGAGAGTTATGTATCATCACAGTGCCTTGGGTACCTAATGGGTTCTGTTTCCGTTTTTGTTTTCTACAACAGAGTCTCGCTCTGTCACCCAGGCTGGGGTGCAGTAGTGCACTCATGGCTCACTGCAGCCTCTTGACCTCCAGGCTCAAGTGATCCTCCTACCTTAGCCTTCTGAGTAACTGGGACTACAGGCGTGTGCTACCATGCCTGGATAATTTTTTTATGTGTTTGGTGGAGATGAGGTCTCACAATGTTGCCCAGGCTGGTCTTGAACTCCTGGCCTCAAATGATCGTCCCCCCTTGGCCTCCCAAAGTGCTGGGATTACAGGCATGAGCCACCATGCCTGGTTAAGGGTTTTGTATCTAACTTTAGTGTGTGACTTTAAGGGTATGCCTGACAAAGCTGAATATGAAAATCACCATCGTCATTCATATTTGTGGAGCATGCTTCTCTATACAGTACTCATAGTTCACTGGACCATGCCTCATAGGTAAGATGTATATTCTCATTCTCATTTTAACGAGGACTCAGAGGTTCAAAATGATTAAGGAACTTACCTAAGGCTACACAGTTAGTAAGGGGTAGGCAACCATCGGGATCTTCTGATTTCTGTCCCTGACCTTGGATAAGTCTCTCCTCACGCACACCCACAGAAAGCCAAGTTGGAGGAGGGAAGGGGGTGGCAGAGGCGGAGATGGAAGAGAGGCTGTGGTTTGTACCCTGGCCCAGCCGCATTTCCAGATGAGTGTTGGGTCAGGCTACTCGGCGCACGCGCCCTTGCTCTCCGCATGGGGCGCACTATCCTTTCCCTTGGCCTTGTCCGGGTTTTTGTGGAGCGAAAAGGCCACTTACTGCTGCTTCCCTAAAGAGGTATGATGAGTTCACCTTCTGCCTTCAAATCGATCTCTGTGGAGGCCTGCCACCCACCCTCAGCTCGGCTTTTCCAACCCTCCCGCCCGTCTCAAGGGCTGCAGAGCAGGGGATGAGAACTTTCTCTGGGCCCAGGAAGCTTGTGGCTGGGAGGGAACCCAGGGCTGCAAGTGACTGCACCTGCGAGGCGGAAGGAGCAGGGCCTGGAGGGCCGCAACATTCTCTTACGGGTTCGTCCACGTTGTCTGAGCCGAGGACCTGCATCCTAAACCCTCCTTTATAGTTATTAGCTGCACTCCCTGCCTCCTGCGTGGCTGCTGCTGCCACAAATGGCCCCTGGCTTAGAAATGCTACATATGCTCCTCCTAATTAATATGTGACACAGCGTCTCACAGCCACCGCGGCAGCGGTCTCGGGCTGTCTCTCCTAGACTGAAAGGCAGATGACAAGTGAGCTTTTTTGTCTTTCATATGTCTCTAGACTGTGACATGCCCCAACGGACAATCCAGGCAGCTATGGGTCTCTCCCTTCAGTGAGATGTGACATATGCCTGGAAAATGAGATGGCTGCCTCTTCATTTCAACAGCGTGCTTCTTACGGTGTCCAGGCATAGCTACCAGGTGGCTCACTTTGTCTGATGGGCGTACAAAGGTGAGGCATATGTCCCAAAGCCGACCCTAGAGCAGCAGCCCTTCTCAGGGGGATCAAGATCTGTGCCTCCTGGTCTCAACTCGACTCTGAATTTATCCTGTAGCCTTAAGCAAGCTGTCAAACCTCTGTATATATCTCTGCTTCCTCTATTGTAAAATAACAGTTTTGGATTTTGTTAATAGTCCTGGAGAAGACTTAATAACATGAGGTGTGATACACAGAAATAAGTATTAATTGAAGCTGACAATGATGATGGTTTTGCAAATATAAAAGTGCTGTAGGAAAAATTTGGTCTGGTTCTTCTGAATTCTATTTCCATAAAGCTAGGCTGGGCTCCCAGATAACATTATGGAATGATTACACAAAACGACTGATATTTCCAATTTATTATTTTAGCTCATACTGCTTTGTATTTAGGCAGCTGTCTAAGGGTACACCATCAAAATGCCATTAGTCACCATGGGGAAAAGTTGTTCATAAGCGAGGGCATGCCATTAATCTACAGTATCAGTGTTATGGGCTTATTACCATGGCATACCAAGTGGGAGGTCAGAGGAATGGGCTTCATCTCACTGCAGAATGCAGTGGATCAAAAATGGACCAAGAGCTTCCCAGCCTAAGAGTCTAGTAAACTCCAGAGGCCCAATGTCAGATTCAGACGAATTAAGGCAGAGTTATGCTCCTTTGAGGAGAGACACATTAAAAAAAGTTCAAAATTCTTTTGTCCCCAAGTCTTCTTAAAGTTCAAGAAAAATCTCTTCCCGCTGAATTTAAATTAAGGCCTTATTTCCAAGGCATTCAATACTCCTTTATTGAGTACATCCTACACACTGTGGGCATTTCTGCCCTCAACACTGGAGATGTTGCGAGTGAGAAGACACAATGCCTGCATTCAAGGAGCTTATAGTCCATTCAAGAAGCCAGACAAGAGATATACAATCTTAGCACAGGGTGTCACATGGTCTGTAGAAGTAAGCCCAGGGTGCTGAGGGAGACAGAGGGGGAATCTGGGTGCAGCTGGAGGAAGCCTTCTGCCTAAAAATGGCCGATCAGCTCCTTCTGGGTAAAGAGGCTGATCAGCTCCGTGTGGTTAATTTCTCTCTCTCCTTCCCGAGAGAGAGGAGACAGTGACCTGGGGGAAAGAGAATTGATTACAATCAGTGACTGTAATGGAAGAAAATTCTGCATATAAACCCATGATGATGTAGAAAGGGGAGAACTGCCTTCAGAGAAGATGCTTTTAACAAATCTTATGGAAGAAAAAATGGTTGATGGAGGAGCAGTGCTGGGGAAGCAGGATGAAGCTGAAGCTGCCCAGATGGCCAGAAGGTGGATGGAGAGAGAGGGAAGGAGGGGAGGCTAAGACTGAGAAGAGAGGCTCAGAAAGACTCTGACAATGGAACTCAAGCCTAGTAGAATTGAGAGATGGAGTAGGATAGGCCGGAGAACACAGGAGGAGTCAAAACCTTTGAGAAAAACTCTTGATGGGATCACCCACCCATGCCAGTGTATTCAGCAGTTAAGTGTCCATCTCCAAAATAAATCAGGGTGTCCTTCAAAGCACTGAGTGGCCCCAGAGAGTAGACCTGCACCTTCTGGCACTTAGAAGTCCTTCTGAGTAGAGCAGGCTTTCTACTCCATCACCCTAATGCCATGGTTTTCCACAGTGAGTGATTTTGCCCCCCAGGACATTTGGGAGTGAGTAGAGAAGACATTTTTGGTTGTCTGTGAGGACAACAAACTTGGGGAAGGTGTTACTGGTGTGTAGAAGAGGCCAGAGGTGCTGCAAAACATCCTCCACCATGGAGGAGAGAGTCGGACAACAAAGAATTATCTAGCCCCAAATGTCGATAATGCTGAGGTTAAGGAACTCTAACATAAAGTCCTCTAGTTTACAAACCCCACCCCCACAAACTCCAAACAGTGCTCCACAGCCATTTCAGCAATGTCACGTTTCAGTCATCCAGGATCTACTTAACCAAGTGCCTGGCCCCGCTGGATGCTGTAAGACAGGGGTCCCTAACCCCCAGGACCACAGACTGGTATCTGTTATCTGCTATGCACCAGGCTGCATAGCAGGAGGTGAGTGTGGGCCAGCCTGAGCTCCACCTCCTGTCGGATCAGCGGCGGCATTAGGCCCTCATAGGAGCATGAACCATACTGTGAACTGTGCGTGTGAGGGATCTCGGTGGCTAAGATTCAGTGGCATTACACTGATGCTGTAGATTAATGGCATGTTCTTTATGACAATCTAATGCCTGGAAATCTGTCACTGTCTCCTACCACCCCCAGATGGGACCGTCTAGTTGCAGGAAAACAAGCCGGGGGCTCCCACTGATTCTGCATTATAGTGAGTTGTATAATTATTTCATTACATATTATAACGTAATAACAATAGAAATAACACACACGATACATGTAATGGGCTTGAATCATCCTGAAACCATCCCCACGCTCTGCTGGTCCATGGAAAAATTGTCTTGCATGAAACCGGTCCCTGGTGTCAAAAAAGTTGGGGACCACTACTGTAAGAGATGCTTTACAGCAGATCCATGACATGGTCACTGGGGACCTGGAAAGAGAAAGCGTGTTTCCGTGTTGCTTTGAAAAACTCTGAGGCAATGCAACCAAACTTTTGAAAAGAAGAAGAAAAAGAAGCATGTGAATTAGGAAAGAGCAAACGGCTTCGGTACATTCTATTGGGGAAAAGGGCTTTTCAGGGCTGACCGCAGTATGTATCGATGGCCAGCAGAGGGCAGATGGGGCAAAAGAGCAGGAGGGGGCATTTCTGCCCTTCACAGAGGCAATTCCAGTAAGAATACATGATTGTAAGTCAGGAGTCAACAGGAATATAAAAGCATGAAATAGAGAAGGTAGTAGCTCACTGACTCCAAGACAAGGTAGGTTTCACACAGTTGGGAGTCGAGGCCACGGAAGAACTAGGGAACCCAGGGCACCAAGGCTGAGGGGTGAGGGGCCAGAGTGGGCATGAGGCTTGTGTGGGAGAGCCCAATCCATTGCCAGATGCTGTGCTCACCATACACAGGGGGAACAGGACTTAGAAACACCTTTAGTGTTTGCCCCTGCCTGCTCTCAGCCTCCACTTTGCTTTTTATAGGCCCAGTGCCTGGTATGACAATCAGAGGAAGCCGAAAAGCCTACCTGCAGACCATGCAATGATGTGGGTGGATTTTGAAGAGGTAGATTCTGCTGGTGGGGAAAGATGAAATCTGGTTTTGGTTGGTAGCAGGCTATTCTATATGTGAGTTTCTGTCAACCAGTTCCATGGTGGCCCTGCAAACCCAGCACTACACTCTAGTGTGTTTTGATTGCATAAACCTCCTTGAAAAGTCATTCTATAGGCACTTACTGTTTGTAAAATTAAAGTGTATTAGTCAGGGTTCTCTAGAGGTACAGAACTAATAGGATAGATGTATATATGAAGGTGAGTTTATTAAGGAGTACTGACTCACATGATCGCAAGGTGAAGTCCCACAATAGGCCATCTGCAAGCTGAGGAGCAATGAAGCCAGTTTGAGTCCCCAAACCTCAAAGGCAGGGAAGCTGACAGTGCAGCTTTCAGTCTGTGGCTGAAGGCCTGAGAGTCCCTGGCAAACCACTGGTGTAAGTCCAAGAGTCCAAAAGCTGAAGAACTTGGAGTTTGATGTTTGAGGGCAGGAAGCATCCAGCATGAGAAAAGAAGATGGGCGGAAGACTCAGCAAGTCTGCTTTATTCTAGCCATGCTGGCAGCTGATTAGATGGTGCCCACCCGCATTGAGAGTGGGTCTGCCTCTCCCAGTCCACTACCTCAAACGTTAATCTCCTTTGGCAACACCCTCACAGACACACCCTGGAACAATACTTTACATCCTTCAATCCAATCAAGTTGACACTTAATATTAACCATCAAAGAAGAGTTAAGACATCCCTAGAGGAGTTTTCAGGGAAGACCTGGAAATATTCTGGTGTCCAATAAGGGTAATATTCTCATCAGAATCAACACACAGGGCCATCTTTCCGCTTATTTTTTATCATCACTGATGATAATTACTCATTCTCCAAGTTTATTTCATGAATGTCTGTAATAAAATCTCAGAAATCTTATTTATTAATAACATATTTCTAGCAAAGTGAGCAATGAGGAAAAGGTTTAATGTCCTAGATTTCGGGCTGGAGATGATATAACCTGTACTGTGCTTATAGAATATAAAATGCTGGCCTATTCTAGAAACCCAATAAAACTGCAACACAAAATTCAGACCACAAATGTGGAATATTCTGATTTATTTGCTGTTTTAAAGAACCCTTTTTGCCTGATACCTATCAAAACCAAAAATAATCCTCTCATACCACACAAGCGGGGATAGAAACCACACATTATTTAGGAGTTAGGCACTGTTGTAAGTACTTATTTGTCCTGACATTTAATCCTCAGAACAGTCAACTGAATTAGTATTATTATGCCATTTTATAGATGAAGAAACCAATATTCTAAGACATCACTGTAATAATCGAACAAGTTTTTTTTTTTTTTTTTTTGGAAGTGTCTTCTGTATCAGGAACTGAGCTATATTCCAGAGAAAAACAGATACAATGACAGTGTCTCCCTCGTCTGTAGGATGTAGATATGTACACTGACAATTACATACTAGAAATCCTATAATGGAAGTGGGAACACCTGGGATCTGCCTGAGTCAGGGACAATTTCATAACGAGGTGACTCCAGCTGATTCCTAAAAGAATAGAGATTTTCCACTTTTCTGGTCCACTTGATGCTGTGATCTTATACTGTTGCAAAGTGATATCTCCAATTTCCATGGAAACTCCCTGCAGGCTAATTAGAATCCAATTTATAAATGTAAAATAGGTAGAGCTTGATATTCTCTGATGCACACCAGTGTCTACTTCCTGCTGGCAGAGTTCTGTGGCTTGTCAAGAACCTTTTGGGGATCCTTGGGATGGGACAAGGCTGATAAAATAACTCACCAGTTGGAGGTCACCACTCTCCTCTTATCTAGCAATGGCTTTCAATTGCTAGATAAGACACAAACTGATAAGACTCAATTGCCCCATGCGGCCCACCTGAAATGCCACATGGGGTGATTGAACCACATGTCTCTTCCACCTACCCTAAACTGCTACCACTTTCGGGGCTAAAGTGCCCTCTGCCCTTCACTAGTGGTTCTCAGAGCAGCTCTGGCCAGCTCGCCAGTAGCCCTGCCTGAGACTCCTTAGTGGAGTCCCATGTCTAGAGGAAAAGAGGCCCACATTAGTGGATAATTGTGCTCATCTGTGATTGGTAGACCCTCTCTAAGATTTTTCCAGTGTCAATATTCCCTTTCAAACATCATTAAAGCTAAATGGAAAAGTCAGTGCTGGATGTGAGAAAGTAGATTTAAATCCTGTGTGTTATATGGTGACAACTGCCGCCATCACAGGGCTGGCTCACCATCGTATTATTAACCAGAAGAATAATTATTATTACATCACAGGTCAAAGAATATCAAAGCATACTTCTCTCATTCCACTGAATTACTTTGTATAAAATTAGTTCATCATATGTGCTGTAATTTTCTTTAAAAATTTTTTTTTAAGTCAAGCTTTGTCAGCTATAAGAAGTGCATGGACAGCAGCTAGGTGCTTAAGGCAGCTTGTGGGCTCTGGCTCAAAAGAAATAAGAAAAAGCAAAAACCCCTTTGACTTGCCTGGAGACCTTACAGAATATTAACATGGAGGGTTCATAACAGGCAATATTGTTCATTTTAATTAGGATCCCGCAACCCTAGAAATTAAGTTAGAGAAGATCTATTAGGTCATCTGGCCTATCGCCTTCCCCATCCCCTGTTCAATGCAGGATTGTTCCCTGGGGTCTGCTCACAAATGCATGGTTCAGTCTAAATTTAAATGACTGCAACTATGAGGTTTACGTCGTCTCCCTTGGGGATGACTATTACAGAGTCTAATGGATTTCACCATGATTATTTTTCCCTCCAGAGATTCTGCCCAAATTTCTCTTTGCTTGAATTTGACTCATTTTTCCTCATTATATACCTCAGGTTCAGAAAAATCACAAAAATGACAGTGAGAATGACCAAGTTTCTTTTTCCTACTCTTTAGCAATGAAGATGGAAGTCGCCCCAGTGGGCTTTCTCAGTTTCACATTTTGTAGGTAAGCTGGAACACTACTAACCCTTCTTACTCTTAGAAGACACTCACCATTCCTCTTAAAAGAATCCACAAAATCACCAGTGTGAGGGTAGTTTTGAGTTTCAGTGGTGGTGGTGCATTTGACACGATTCACTCCTCCCTGCCTTGTCTGATCAACCATGTAACCAATGATATATATGCCAAGATTTGTGATGTTCTCTGTGTCAGCAGAACAGAGGAAATCATTCTGGGTTTTGGGGGATGGTACCTATGACTTTACCATCACTGGCACCATTTAAGCTACCAGCCAACCCACCCAGTCCCTATTACATTTCTCAGTGACATTCAAGGAATCTTACAACTTCAAGTTGACTAGGTGAAGAGATTTGGATCCTCTTTATGTCATCGATTTCACATATGTGCACACACGTGTACAGAGAGAAGTAACAACACCAGGAGAGGGAAACGAAGAAGAAATAGCAGCAGGCCTGCAAAAGAAAACACACCCCACATTCACAATCCCCTATTTATAAAGGAGAATTGAGTCCCATGCCTGGTGAGACTGTGACTCATTACAACTCCTTAATTAAAGAGGAAAGCCTCCCTGGTGATTTTATTTCCTTGGGTTTGTTTTTGGTTGTTATTGCTAAATATGAGAAAGACAGCGATTCCCTGCTTAGAGAGAGGATCATTCTTTTGAGCAGGACACGAAGCTGGAAAAACACTAATGAATTCAGAGCACAGTCAGGGCTGAATTGCAACTCCTTGCTGTCCCACAAGCAATCGTCCCTAAGTACAATTATCCTGAATTATTAGACTGGATGGCAACTCAGGCTGAGTGAGATGGATGGGAAGGAAATGACTCCTAAATTGTGATTTAATGATATAAAGGGCACAGCGTATATGTGGCTGCACCTCTATTTCCAGGGACAGGTCCATTCATTCTTTCAATCTTTCCGTTCTACTCTTCTGGGGTCAGGCACTGTGCTAAGTACTAGGAATAGTTGTCCAGGGCTGTCGAAAGAGGGTGGCAGGCCATACATCAGTACTTTAACAGCATATAGTTATACTTTCATCTTTCTTTGTATTGGAAGTAAAGAACAATTTAGAATCTTTTAAAATGGATTACAAAATTATGTAAATACGTACAGCGTGAGAGAAAATAACATAAACACTTGTCTGCCCACCATCTAACTTTATTGAATCTTAACATTTTGATGTGTTTGCTTTAGATTTTGTAAAATAACAAAACATTGTAACATAATTGAAGCCTCCTACATGCTCCTCCTCTAAGCCACCCTACAGGTAACCATCATGTTAAATTTCATGTTTACCATTCCCATTCATGCTTTATACTACTCTTCACATATGTGTCTTATATTTGAATCCATAAACAACAAATAGACTGTTTTATATGCTTTTAAACTTTATACAAAAGGTGTCCTATTATATCTATTTTTCTGTAATTTGGTTTTTTTAAATTCATTGTTTTTGAGATTTACCCATGCTAATGATACATGTAATTCATGCATTCATTTCAGTTCTTACACAAAATTTTATTATATGACTATAGCACAGTTTATTTATCTACTCTTGATGGTCAGTTAGTTTCCTCTTGTTTTGTTCTATTACTAATAATGTTGTAGTCAACATTCTTCTATACACCTTCTCTGCAGATGTGACAGAGTTTCATGAGATTATATGCCCAGAGGTGGAATCTCTGGCTCCAAGTGATTATAAGTAGGTTCAAAGTAATGTGGAAGAATTCTCACCTATCTAGATTCTTGCTTATACTTTTCAATTCTCAGTTAACTTGATGAGTGAGTAATGGTGTTTTATTGTGGTTGTAGTTTATTAGTTACTGGGGACCTTGAGCATCTTTTCATGTATTTACTGACAATTAACAACCATTAAACATTAACCTATGTTTTGTCTATTTTCTTTTTTTTTTCATTATTGAGTTGTTTTCTTTAAAATCCAGATTCTAGGGCTTTATCAAGTATTTGTATTTCCTATCCTTTCTCCTAGTCTTGGGCTTACCTTTAATCTTTGTTTATGGTGTCTTTCATTAAAAAGAAATTTTAAACATAACTTTCATGCAATCAGATTTGTCACAATTTTCCTTCATGGTTTTTGTTTTTGTTTTTATGTTATCTAAGGAATCTTTTCCTAGCCCTTAAGTCCAAGATGCTTTCCTATATATTTTTTTCTAAAGTATATTTTTGCTTTTCACATAGTATATTAAATGTAATGCACCTGGACTTGATTTTGTGTGTGTGCAATGTGTTTCAAGTCTTCTCCATATGGATAACCAAGTCTATTTGTCTATTTTTCTATTCCTACATTGGTACCATCCGCCTTGATTGCGGAAACTATGTGATGGTTAACTTTATGAATCACCTTGACTGGGCTAAGGCATGGCCAGATAGGTGGTAAAACATTATTTCTGAGTGTGCCTGGGAAGGTTTCCTGAAGAGATTAACATTTGAATCAGTAGACCGAGTAAACAAGATTGCCCTCACCCATGTCAGGGGGCCTCATCCAATCTGTTGAGAGCCTGAATAGACCAAAAACACAGAGAAAGGACAAATTTGCTCTGCTGAGCTGGCACCTCCATCTTGTCCTGCCCTTGGACATCTGCACTCCCGGGTCTCAGGCCTTCAGATTTGGACTGGAGCTATACCACCAGCTTCCCTGGGCTCCCAGCTTGTGGGCAATAGATTATGGGACTTCTCAGCTTTCATAAGCTCATAAGCCAATTCCTCATAATAAGTCCCTTTCCATATATCTTGATATATCTTGTTGGTTCTATTTCTCTGGGGAACCCTAATACAAACACTATAAAAAGTCTTGATGCCTGCTGAGGTAAGTCTCTACTCTGTTCTTTTCTGCACTGCCTTTGTCCATTGCTCTTCCATATAAAATTTTAGGTCAGCTTGTCTAATGCCATAAGGAAATCAATACACTAATTCCAAAACCCTAGACCTTTAAGCTGGGTCATCTTTGCTCTGACTGTGAGGACTACACTGAGGCACTAGAGAAATGCAGGCATACACTAAGTGCTTTATAAACAGTGACTCATTTAAACCTCACAAAAATGCTATGAGGTACGTACTAGTTTTTATTCCCCTTGTTCTGGTTAAAGGAACTGGGGATTGATGGACTCAGGTAATTTGGCCAAGATCTCAGGGTTATTAAGAGGCATAGCCAGAGCACAAAGGCTTAAATCCATTCTAATCATATGCCAGCACTTACCTGGACATCCAAAACCTTAAAAACATATTTTGTACTTACTGAAAGGCAAGCAATTTAAAATCATTATCTTCTTCATTATACCAAAGAAGAAACTAAAACACAGACAAGGTACATGCTTTGTCTAATACCCTATACAATGTTCACTACAGAATAGAACTTACGTCCCTTGATCTTCCCTGTATGAAAACTCCTTCTTCCACTCCCACCCCCACACCTGCCCGTTAGCTCTTGCTCCTATGCCCGTCCAGGCCAGGCACCTGGAATATGCAACCATGAGGCTGCAGTGACATCCTGGTCTCTGAACACTCCATGGTGCTGAGCAAGTGAAAACCAACTCTAAAGATGAAGTGGTTTCTTCAGCCTCTGGCTTCTGGGCTGCTTCCTTTTGAAGAACTAGTAGTGGTATTGGAGTATAGATCAACACACCAGAGAGCTCTCCTACCTATGACAACATTTACCGAACATCAGGACATGCGCATTTTCTAGGAAATGTGTGGAAAAGGCTGTAAATGCTGGCAACAATGAGGGCAAATCTGCAGGAGCAGATTACATGGAATGTAATTAGATAAGAAAACATTGGTTAGGGGCTGTCAAGGGAGCCAAAGAGAAAAACATGTTATAAACAGATACCCATCGGCCCAGACTGGTGGTTGGAGGCCAGACACTGTCATTAGCAGCTTTCAGTATAAAGCTTAACTGGGCCACCAATGTGTTCAGTGACTTTGAGCAAGTCATTCCAGACAGCCTGGATGTTTCAGTTCTCATACCTGTGATAGGAGGCCCCCAGAGGGCTTCACTAAGGGAAAGGAATTGCTTTGGTCTGGAAGAAAGAGCGCAAGCCTGTTGGTGGGCTCTTGTCCTGCTAGGGATGGGGGGACACCTCATTTTTCTGCAGGCTAGGGGTGAGGAACTGGAGGTCAGTGGGAAATAGTCATAAAATAAGGTACATTTACTCTGGACTCCTCCAAGGACAGCTTATGTGCTGAGAGCTTGATCTGTTCCTGCTTTTCTCTCCACTCTCTCCTGTATTGCAAAACAGCTACAGCAAATCATGTAATTTCTCCACATGTCAGTCCTTCACCTCTAAGGTAGGATGGCCAGCATAAAATGGGGTAACAGACATGAAGGCTAAGGTGAGGTACTGTTATGTCAGCACCCCTAAAGCCATTAGAGGAAAATTAGGATGGGAGGTCAGATTAGACAAGGGTTCCCGAGTGGTTGTGGCTCCTCCTACACAGTTACAGGGACGGGAGAAATATAACAAGAGAGCCCCGTGCCTCAGAGGAATTGCAGTGCTGGCCAGAGGCTCCAGGAAGGAGCCCGGCCCAGCCCTGCCCTCTGGACTGAGAATGTTTCACACCGGTTTTGATATGAATGAAGTAATTATTGTGCAAATTTATGCACCTGTGCCTTATTTTCAGCTTCTCTGCATTCCTTCTCCAAGCCTTGTGGTTCCCTCTGCCTTTACCTTCCTCTAGCAGGAGGGGACAAGATAGGATCCTTTCCCTCAAGAGCATTTCTCACTAGTAGTGGGGATCACACCCACACATGCACATGCATAAAATCTAACCAGACAACCCAGAGTGAGATTTCTGATAGGTGGCACAAACCAAGTGATCTGGGCCTGAGGAGGGGAGGAGGGCAGGGGCAGCACCTGCGGAAGGAAGGGGCTTTAAGCCTCGAAGAATGAGAATTCAGAGAGGAAAATGAGAGACACAGACCCAAGAAACAACTAGAACACAGAGTTCATAACGAAGAGAGGTAAGAATAGAAATAAGTTAGAAGGGGGCCGGGCGCGGTGGCTCACGCCTGTAATCCCAGCACTTTGGGAGGCCAAGGCGGGTGGATCACAAGGTCAGGAGATCGAGACCATCCTGGCTAACATGGTGAAACCCTGTCTCTACTAAAAATACAAAAAATTAGCCAGGTGTGGTGGCATGTGCCTGTAGTCCCAGCTACTCAGGAGGCTGAGGCAGGAGAATCACTTCAACCCAGGAGGCAGAGGTTGCAGGCAGCCAAGATAGCACCACTGCACTCCAGCCTGAGTGACAGAGTGAGACTGCATCTCAAAAAGAAAAGAAAAGAAAAGAAAAATGTTAGAAGGGAGTGCTTCCATGATGGATTGAAGACTCCGGTTTTATGAGATTGATCATAAGGAGTCATTGCAAAATCTTAGCGAAGGGAAGTCACATCATTATAGCATGTTTGCTGAGGGACTGAGGAAGATGGAAAGCCATCACCTCCTCTACCCTCCATCAGGGGAGACTGTCAAATGAACAGCTTTAAAATGCATACTTTGTAGGAGACTAGGGCGAAAAGGGATTACGACTGTGGAAGGACGGCTAGTGTGTCTGAAGCTACTCTGTAGTGGGAGACTGGTGTGGAGCCAACTGGGAGGAGGGAAATGGGAGCTGGGGGAAACACCGGGGAGACTCAACCTCACAGATCCCAAGGAGGCCACCTAGGGGAGGGAAGATGGGCCTGAAAGTGAAAGGCCAGACTTAAGTCCTAGCTCTGCCCTTTCCCAGCAGGGAGGCCTCAGGCAAGTCCTGAAACCTGTGGGAGGCTTGACTTCCTCATTCCTAAGATGGCAGTCATGGTCCCTGCTTTAAAAGCTGCTGAGGTAAAAATAAATGAGGTCACGTGCACGAAATCATTTGACAAATGCCAAGTTATCTGAGAAATAGTAGAAGTGGTGTTTTAATTATTTTTGACATGTGGGTGGGGCGAGGGGATGAGGTGGGACATGCTTGCTGAGCACACTTGACATGCAGGGCAGCCCAGCCTTGGTCCATCTTGCATAAGGTTGCAAAGCTTCTTGGGATAGGGTGACTGGAAGGCTGTGGGTCACAGCCCCTTCCACAGGGAGCTCTTCCCTCCCTCATGAGTAGGAGATAGGAGATTCCAATGAAGCGGGAGAGAAGTGGAGAGCTAGGTGATAGTTGCTTGGTGGCAGGGAGGGCCTATTGAATGTGGTGCTTTGAGGAACCCCTTGTCATCATGCTCCACCCTTGAGAAAAATTTACTGCAGGTCTTCAAACCTTAACATTAGGGAGGTTGCAAAAATTACAAGCCAAGGCCAGGGGTCAATAATTTGGTGCCTCTAGGTGAGGATTTCTTGGCAACCTGGATAACATCTGGCCTCACTGCTTCTACCCCAAAAAGGTTCTTCTGAGCTTTCCTCCACCCCTAGGAAGTTTCTCCATCACCTGGTGGTCTCTAGCTTTCTTCATTCTGCATCAGTAGACTCTCTTTAAACACACGCGCGTGCACACACACACACACACAAACACACACGCACACACAAAAAGTTTTAAGTCAATGAAAAAAAAGTCTACTCTCCAATGGAGCCCCATCATAAGCCGACTTTCTCTTTTTCTCTTCTTTTTCTTTTCTGTTTTTTTAATGGGGTCTCACTCCATCCCCCAGGCTACAGTGCCCTGGCGCCATTATGGCTTACTGCAGCCTTGATCTCTTGGCATAAACCTACTTTTTTTTTTTTTTTTTTTTGAGACGGAGTCTTGCTCTGTCGCCCGGGCTGGAGTGCAGTGGCCGGATCTCAGCTCACTGCAAGCTCCGCCTCCGGGTTTTACGCCATTCTCCTGCCTCAGCCTCCGGAGTAGCTGGGACTACAGGCGCCCGCCACCTCGCCCGGCTAGGTTTTTTTTTTTTTTTTTTTTTTTTTGTAGTTTTTAGTAGAGACGGGGTTTCACCGTGTTAGCCAGGATGGTCTCGATCTCCTGACCTCGTGATCCGCCGTCTCGGCCTCCCAAAGTGCTGGGATTACAGGCTTGAGCCACCGCACCCGGCCGGCATAAACCTACTTTCAATAAAGGAGTTTGAGTTCAGCAGACAACGCAGGAAATGAAAATGATAAATGTATAGTGGGGTTCCAAAAACAAAGACCGTTCCACATAGCTTGCCTGCCCTCAGATACTGAACAACTGACATGGCATCCCCAAATTCTGGAGGATTCCACTGTGCGTGTGAAGCAGCAGATTTCTAATCAGTGACCTGGCTTTTGCCCTGCATCAGCATCTCCTAAAAGGGGAAGTATCAGTTAGCAGGCACTTAGTTTAGGCAATTGTCCTTCAAAGCTGTCTGATTCTTCATAGGACATTGATGCGGAGATGCCTTTTAGATGGATAAAAATTCCTTTGAAGCCCAAAAGGATGACCTGAAGTTGTATCAGACTGGAGAGTCCAAAATTGGTGAATGATGCTGAAGTATAAAAATCCCAGCTCCGGGAGTTTAACTTTGTATATCATGAATATTCTCTAATATGAACAAAGTTCATAATTTGTATACCTATATGCATACTAGTATTATCTGTGTGCAAATGAAACCTTTCTCTTACTTAGGAATAAACCACCTTTGGGAGGCTGAGGCAGGAGGATCACTTGAAGCCAGGAGTTCAGGACCAGCCCGGGCAACAAAGGGAGACCCCGTCTTTACAAAAAATTTAAAAATTAGCTGAGTGTGGTGGCTTGCACCTGTAGTCCCAGCTATTCAGGAGGCTGTGGCAGGAGGATTGCTTGACCCCAGGAGGTCGAGGCTACAGTGAGCTACAATGGCACCACTTGACTCCAGCCTGGGTGACAGGGCAAGACCCTGTCTCTAACAAAGGAAAGAATAGCTACCATGCCTACCATACAATGGTTAATCAAGGATTGAAAGGGGCTGATGAACATTGACATTACAAACTGAAAAATGTAAATTAAAAGCAATGCCAGAGGCCAAAGGATGTAAAAGGTAAACATGAAAGTAGATATTAAGGTTAATTAGATTTGACTGCTTCCAAGAAATCAGCACATGCCTCATGATAACTGTTAGCCTTAGACTGGAAATCTGCGTATTAGCAAAATTGCTCAAAGGCCTGGTTTGGCCCCCTTTTGAGTAAGGCAGTGGACAGATTACTGGTGGTCAGGAGACTCTGTGGTAAACTGACTGCCTCTCAGTTTTGCCCTTAACTAGCTGGCAAATACCCCCCCGGCCCTGACCCGTTTGCCACCTCAACTGCCTTTGCATCTGTCAAATGGTGATAGTCATGCCTAACCTGCCTCCTAATGGAGAAAGTGAGAAAGAGATGCCTTGTTTTTACAAAACTAGCAAAAACTAGAAATCACTAGTAATCACGTAAGGCTGACAGAGCATTTTCAATCAAGGTCATTTGATTCTCACAACAAGATAGTGGGTAAAACCCTATCAGATGCTAGACTCCCTTTGTATAACAATATCTATATTCCCTGCTTACTGTTAGAAATGAAATTGACAGATACTACAACTTCAATACACACAAGAAGTTTTTTTTAAAAAGATAATTATCTTTAATAAAAGGAATGTCATTCAATATTTTATAACATGGTCATAAGTGTGGATTCAGGAATCCAACTCAGTTATTTTACTGCCAATGCCATGATTTTTTCAGGATCCTTGAAGATATATTTTTAAATTGAAGGAAATTAAAATTAATATTTAGGAATTTCTTAATGCTATCAAATTTTTTTCTTCTCAGAAAATAGAAAAATACTGCTTTAAAAAGAAAAAACCCTCAGTATTCTTTTCTATCAAGACTAGTCTTGCTGTATTGGTCAGCATTACTGTGGTAATGAATAACCTCTAATTCTCTGTGGCTTACAGCAACATTTGCTATTCACTCATGTTACTGAAAGCTGTGGGTTGGCTGAAGCACTGCTCCAGACTGTGGCTCAGCTCCAAGCTGTAAATCAGCTGCTAGCTCCATGTGTCCTTTTCCTTTTGGGATCCAGGCTGAAGGATCATAGGATGTGCTATTCCCACAGCAGAATGTGAAAGCGCCAGAGAGGTGGCGACAACTTATGATGCCTCTTAAAAACTTCTGCTTGAATGATCTGCACATGGTCACGTGGCAAAGGTCAGAGACATGCAGTCCTCTTAGAGGGAAGGGGAGGTGCACAACTGCAAAGCACACAGCAATCTACCACAGCTGGCCTCAGATTCATTTTGGTGCTACAGGCAGTCCTGCTAATAGACTTGAGTTGGCACATAGAAAAACTTGCTTGCCATCTTTCTTGAGATCAGGGGTTGCAAATTCAACCACTAATGGGAAATGGTAAGAACCATGGTTAAGAGGCCATACTTCATTTGAAGGAGTAGCCACTGTCATTCCCAGTAAGGAGTACAATGTGCAGATGAAAGCCCAAGTCTTCAAATCTCTCAGGAGAAGTCAGAAAATCTTATGTTTAAAGGAAGAAATGAGGCTGGGCGCAGTGGCTCACACCTGTAATCCCAGCACTTTGGGAGGCTGAGGCTTGAGGTCAGGAGTTCGAGACCAGCCTGGCCAACATGGTGAAACACCATCTCTACTAAAAATACAAAAATTAGCCAGGCCTGGTGGTTCACGCCTGTAATCCCAGCTACTCAGAAGGCTGAAACACGAGAATCACTTGAACCTGGGAGGCGGAGAGTGCAGTGAGCTGAGAACATGCCACTGCACACCAGCCTGGGCAACAGAGTAAAACTCTATCTCAATAAATAAATAAATAAAGAAGAAATTACATTCAGTAAAAGTGGAACTTGAGGAGAAATACATGAAAACAAACAAACAAAAAAGGTCCTTTATACTAACAAAAGGAATAATCTAGGTAGTATAACAGTTTCAAATCTTTGCATGCAAATAGCACATCAAATATATATATATATAAACAGCTTTAGGTAAAACCTTCTGATTTTAAAATTTTTGCAACTATTTTCACTAAAAAACAACAACAACAAATTTGGACCACAACTTAAAAAGTTTTTATCCTCTTCTTTAGGGAAACACTTGAGATACGGCACCCTGGGCAGTGGCATAGCTGTCTTAAGGAGGGAATGAACAGACTTTTTTCTCATGTGTTTTCATGACTCAGTCAGTGCTCACCTGGCCCAGAGCCCCTGGACTCCATTAATTGACTCAGGACTCAGTCCTGGGCTCACTCATGGCCTCTAGTTTTCCTTTCCTGGGCTTGGCTCTCTGAGCTATGCCATCTCCCAAGAGAAGCCTTTCAGGCTGATTGGCTTAAAAATTAGAGCTCAGATGGCAAAAGAAGAGGAAATAATAGGGAAAGAGATTGCCCTCATTTGCCTCTTGAAATTTTAATATGCAGTGTGATTTGTTAACATGGAGGAGGTCCCGAGGTACTGAGGGGCATCAATAATTCAGCAGAGGCTGTCAGGCTGCAAATAGCCCCCACGGTGCCCAGCTGAGGCTCCTGGTTGTGACATGGGCTACTCTTTTGAGCTCTAAGAGAGTCATGTTTCCATTACCCAGCCCATTTCAGACCTGTCTTTCCTCTGCTCGCAATTCCTAACAGAACTGGAAACCACATAGGGAATGTAGAGGCTAGCAGTCCACAATGCTCAGCTGAATAAAGGTTAAACACCAAGGTTCCCGGAGGAAAATGGTGCTCAGGAGCTGCTGCCTCAGTAGGACCTTGAGTGTTAGTGCTTCCTCCCTGTCAGGTGCACCTAATGCCCAGGATATAATAAAGGATTGTTCCCTTCCACCACCATCCCCAAACAAATGTTACTACTTTCTGTTTGCCACATCTTGTTTCTGTCCTTCACAAACAAACTCAAAATTCACCTGAACCTATTTATTTACTTTCCCGGATGATGCTACCCTCAATGCTCAGCTGATTATAGGCTAAACACCAAAGTTCCCAGAGGAAAACAGTGGACTTGTGAGCTGCTGCCTCAGTAGGATCTTGAGTGTTAGTGCTTCCTACCTATTAGATATACCTAATGCCCAGGATTTAATAAAGGATCGTTCCCATTCCACCACCATCCCCAAACAAATGTCACTTCTGTTTGCCAGACCTTGTTTCTGTCCTTCTTCACAACCAAACTCAAAACTCTCTGAACCTTACTTTCCCAGATGCTGCTGCCCTCACCTATGGGCAGAGGAGCACGGTGGTGGAGCCTGACTAAAATTTGGTCAAGGAGAGACTCTTTGTCACCACTCTTCTCTTCCAAGGTAGGCTTCGACTTTTGGACTTCTGTGTCCATTCTTGCATCATCCAGTTTCAGCAAGAATTCTGTCAAGTTGGTTTGGCCAGAATCTCCCACCCTCAATATCTGATCATTCTCAATATCTGACCAAATTCTTCACCACTCCTATCATCCCCAGGTTATATCTGATTACCATGGCTTGCCTGCCCCTAACAAGAATCCTGTTGGGACAGTTTAGCAAAGTATCACCCTACCCTCTTAGTCATTCTCCACCTACTGACAGCCTCAACCCCCTTGGCTCTAAATTCCCCCTTTTTCTTATGTTCAGAGTTGAACCCAATCTGTCTCCCCTACTGCTAAATCCCACTGTGGTAGTCTCTACACCTGTCATGTTTGTCTTGAGTAAAAGAGTAAAATCTGCCTTACTGTCTTTTTTTTTTTTTTTGAGACGGAGTCTCGCTCTGTCACCCGGGCTGGAGTGCAGTGGCCGGATCTCAGCTCACTGCAAGCTCCGCCTCCCGGGTTTACGCCATTCTCCTGCCTCAGCCTCCGAGTAGCTGGGACTACAGGCGCCCGCCACCTCACCCGGCTAGCTTTTTTGTATTTTTTTAGTAGAGACGGGGTTTCACCGTGTTAGCCAGGATGGTCTCGATCTCCTGACCTCGTGATCCGCCCGTCTCGGCCTCCCAAAGTGCTGGGATTACAGGCTTGAGCCACCACGCCCGGCCTGCCTTACTGTCTTAACAAATGTCACGAACATGTTTTCCTTTAACAACAGGATCCAGATAAGATATTGGAACTCTTAGGCCTTGAATCACATAAATCCATACCTCCTCCCTTCAAGGTTTATGGCCTTGGGCAAGGTTCTGGTCATTGTTCTATCTTTAAAACAGTGATTAAAAAAATCTACCTCATTTAAGGATCAAATATGAGAGCACCTGTAAATGTATTAAGATTATTATTATTAAAGCTTTCTGAATTGATTCCCAGTTCTGTCCTCTCTGCTTACCTGTTGCCATTTTAGGCCAGATGCCCCATTCGTAGAACTGTGCATCCTGATGCCACAGCACTAATGCTATGTTACTGTCTTTAACCATGAGGAATAGAAATAGATGAAATTAATATCAACCAAATAGTACGAGGGGTTGCCTTGAGCCTTTGTCCTAGGAAAGTGGGTGATATCCAAACTCACAGTGTCAACACACTCAGCTTTCTTTGGAAGATCTGCCAAAGAATCCATGTCAGCACCAAGAGGAAAATGGCAGCAGCAGATGGCAGTCATTTCCCATTGCCACTGCTGGGCACAGGCAGAGCTCTGGACCAACATACAGAGCTTCTTCACGTAGCAGCACAGGCCAAATAACTGGGAGAGAGGAGGAGAGGAGCAAAGTTAACACAGTGGGTTCTGCTTAATGCACCACATCAACTGGGACAGATTTCATAAAACATTAGCAGTTGAAGCTGTTAGCCAGCACTGGGCCTGGGAAATGCCGTTCAATATTTTTTTTCCATTTCTAAGTGAAACAGAGAGCTGAGAAAACAATACTTTGATGAGGAAAGGTTTGCTCCTGACAAAGGGCATGTTTTCTCTCCAGTGCTGTTCAGCCATTCACTCGGGAACAGAAAATAGAAGCAGAGCTGGAGATGAGGATGGAGTGGGCGGAAGAAGCACTTGTCCCTTAGAGCAAGGTGAAAATTACAGTGAGTCTATCGTTTGAATAATTTTCTCTTCTTTATTGTAATTTCCTTTGTCTAATGTAGTGCTTCAGTAAAGTATGAAGTGCTCATATCAGCTTGATAAGTGGTGATTTGAAGACTAAAGGGATGGAGAAATACTGGAGAGTTTTATTTCCTCCCATTCACATCTTCACTGACTCCTGGCTGAGGAAGCAGACGCTTGTCCTCAAGTGCAGGATATGCGGGTAGTGAATGGCTGGGAGATAGCTGATGGTCAGTTGCAGAGTGTCAGTTAGAACTCTCAGGAAAGACTAAAATAAGTCCTGGTCTTTGCTAGCATGTATCATGGGAATGTAATCAAAAAGAATAAGAGGTTGGGAGGAGGAAAGGGGAGGGCAGATGAGCTGATGCTTAAGTTAT
Organism: Trachypithecus francoisi; assembly: GCF_009764315.1. Taxonomy (NCBI): domain Eukaryota; kingdom Metazoa; phylum Chordata; class Mammalia; order Primates; family Cercopithecidae; genus Trachypithecus; species Trachypithecus francoisi. The sequence goes on along the minus strand of NW_022681470.1, from coordinate 41,033,963 downwards.
ACATTCATAGCTATATAAAGAAAACCAAAATATGAAAGGTAAGTACAATTTGAATCCACAATGATTTTCTACTTTAAATATAGTGACTGTTTCTTCTTCCTGGAAAGTCTTTTCTATTCAGAACTATCTCCACTCACCTGTCACAGTGCTTACAATTGCTCTAAGAAGTGGATTTTTTTCAGTTTACAAAGAACTTCCAAGTGGAACAACGTTACACATTGTTTCCAATTCACAACAAATATGAGTGATGGGAAACGCAGGCACTAATCTCCCAAAGCTGTCCAACGTGTCCATCTCCTCCCGACTGCTTCATTTGTTTTGGCCATCTCCTTCCCAGGCCAGTACAACAGCCTCCTTGCCAGCCTCCCTGCCTCTGACTGTGCCCTCTTTCATCCTTTTCACAGAAATGTCAAAGTGATCTTTACTAAAGGCTAGTCCACATCTCACTCCCATGCTTCAAACTTCAAAGGTATCCTAGTGTCCTCAGGAAAAAGGCCAAAGAGAATGAAAGGCACTGCAGTAGTCCCTGCCTACCTTTCCAGACTCATAACACACCACCATCATCACCCCTATTCGATGAACTGGTTGTAGTTCCTCTCTCTTGCCCCCAAGCCTCTGTTCCTGCAGCTCCCTCTGACCAACAGGCCCTTCTTATTCCCCTATCTCACCTGGACATCTCCTATAAAACCTCATGGTGTGGATGTGGGGTTCCATGGGGTTTCATGGGATTCCGCGCAAACCTCCGTCACAGCATATTCCATTCTGTATGGTTATTGTAATGGCTGTTTAATTGTCCATATCTCCCATTAGACTGTATATTCCTTGAATATTATGTTCATTTGTCTCTATAACATCTAGACATGACATAAAGTGGGTTCAAGGTAGATAATTTTTGCATGAATAAATCTGATAAGGAAACTAATCACTTCGATAAGATAACTAATAATCAAAGGAGTGTTGGGCTTACCCAAGGTCACTCAAGCTATTTATGACTCAGCTCAGGCTGGCATCTGCAGCATTTCTAGTTAAGACATTAGCTTTCTCTTCCTAGCCAAGACACAAAACCCTAGTTACGAAGTTTGTCTGTATAACATAAAATAAAGGAGTTACTACAGATGTGATGAGTTGAAAGAAAATATTGCCATATATATATATATGGCAAATATTTGCCTGATATATATATATACATATATATATATATACATATATATACACATATATATATACATATATATATATATATATACACATATATATATCAGGCAAAGGACTACTAAGAGCCATACTATCTAAAGAGCACCTGTAAGTCAATAACAAAGATCACCAACCTTGCATAAAAATAAGGAAAGATAAACATCCAATTTGTAAATAGGGAAGTAAACACTAAAATGATCCCCAACTTCAGCAGCAAAGTAATAATAATTTTTTACCCATTAACTTACTAAAAATTAGAAAGACTGATAAAATCCAGAGCTGGTGAAGATAAGGGAAAATGGCCTTTATTTTTTACACTGGTGATAGAACTGTAAACTGAAAAGTCTTCTCATGTGTGTGTGAAAGTCATAGCCATTTTCATTACTCATCACATTTTAAAAATATGCACTCTCCAATCCCCAGTATGTTAGTTTCTGTGACTGCTATAACAAATGATTACCAATTTAGTGGCTTAAAACAATACAAGTATATTGTGTTATAGCTTTGTAGTTCAGAAGAATGAAATGAGTCTTCTTGAGCTAAAATCAAGGTGTTGGCAGGGTTATGTTCCTTTCTGGAGTTTCTAGAGGAGAACCTGTTTCCTTGTCCTTTCCAGCATCTACAGGCTGAACACATTTTTTGGCTTATGGCCCCTTCTTCCATCTTCAAAGCCAGCAACACCAGGCCTAGTCCTTCTCACTGTTCCATCTCCCTGGTTCTGTCTTTTCATTCCCTTTTCTACCTTTAAGGATGCTTATGATTCCATTGGGCCCACTTGGATAATCCAGGATAGTTTCCCTATTGTAAGGTCAGCTGAATAGGAGACTCTATTCCATCTGCAATGTTAATTTCCCTTTGCCATGCAACCTACCATACTCACAGGTCCCAGGGATTAGGATGTAAACATTTTGGAGGAGGGGCATTTGTCTACCTATTACACCCAGCAATTCCAGCTGTAGGAATATATTCTACAGAAATAGACACACGTACCCAAAAATGTATGTCCAAATATTTTTTATTGCAGGAGTATTCCTAATAGAAAAGAAAATGAAAAGAAAGAAAAAAGAAAAGAAATTTTAAAATTATTCATTAAAAGTGGAATAATTACATAATCCTGTGTGAGGGTTAATTTTGTGTATCAACATGAATAGGTCAAAGGGTGTCCAGATATTTGGTCAAACATTATTCTGAGTGTTTCTGTGAGGCTATTACTAGATGAGATTAAAATTTACATTGGTAGAAGGAGTAAAACCAATTGTTTCCCATAATGTCAGTGGGCCTCATTCAATTAGTCAAAGGTCTGAATAGAGCAAAGCGTCTGACCCTCTCCTGAGTAAGAGAATTTTTCCTGCAGGATAGCCTTCAAAGTGGGACATAAGCTTTCTTCCTGCCTTCAAACTCAAATGGAAACATTGGCTCTTCCTGGTCCCAAGCCTGCTGACCTTCACACTGGAACTATACCCATTGGCTCTCCTACCATTGGGTTTCTAGCTTGCAACTCACTCTGCAGCTCTTGGGACTTGCCAGTCTCCATAACTGCTAAGTCATTTCCTTAGAGTAAATCTCTTTATATATACCCTATAGGTCCTGTGTCTCTGAAGAATCATGAATAATACATCCTATTTCTTTAAAAGATGCAGCCATGGAGAGGCAGAGCAAGATGGCCGAATAGGAACAGCTCCAGTCTCCAACTCCCAGCGCAAGCGACACAGAAGACCGGTGATTTCTGCATTTTCAACTGAGGTACTGGGGTCATCTCACTAGGGAGTGCCGGACAATTGGTGCTGGTCATCTGCTGCAGCCCGACCAGCGAGAGCTGAAGCAGGGCGAGGCATCACCTCACCTGGGAAGCGCAAGGGGGAAGGGAATCCCTTTTCCAAGCCAGGGGAACTGAGACACACAACACCTGGAAAATTGGGTAACTCCCACCCCAATACTGCACTTTAAGCAAACGGGCACACCAGGAGATTATACCCACCCGTGGCCGGGAGGGTCCCACGGCCATGGAGCCTCCCTCATTGCTAGCACAGCAGTCTGCGATCTAACCGCAAGGCAGCAGCGAGGCTGGGGGAGGGGCGCCCGCCATTGCTGAGGCTTAAGTAGGTAAACAAAGCCACTGGGAAGCTCGAACTGGGTGGAGCTCACAGCAGCTCAAGGAAACCTGCCTGTCTCTGTAGACTCCACCTCTGGGGACAGGGCACAGCTAAACAACAACAACAAAAAAAGCAGCAGAAACCTGCCCAGACGCAAACGACTCTGTCTGACAGCTTTGAAGAGAGCAGTGGATCTCCCAACACGGAGGTTGAGATCTGAGAACGGACAGACTGCCTGCTCAAGTGGGTCCCTGACCCCTGAGTAGCCTAACTGGGAGACATCCCCCACTAGGGGCAGTCTGACACCCCACACCTCACAGGGTGGAGTACACCCCTGAGAGGAAGCGTCCAAAGTAAGAATCAGACAGGTACACTCGCTGTTCAGCAATATTCTATCTTCTGCAACCTCTGCTGCTGATACCCAGGCAAACAGGGTCTGGAGTGGACCTCAAGCAATCTCCAATAGACCTACAGCTGAGGGTACTGACTATTAGAAGGAAAACTATCAAACAGGAAGAACACCTATACCAAAACCCCATCAGTACGTCACCATCATCAAAGACCAGAGGCAGATAAAACCACAAAGATGGGGAAGAAGCAGGGCAGAAAAGCTGGAAATTCAAAAAATAAGAGCGCATCTCCCCCTGCAAAGGAGCGCAGCTCATCGCCAGCAACAGATTGAAGCTGGTCAGAGAATGACTTTGACGAGATGAGAGAAGAAGGCTTCAGTCCATCAAACTTCTCAGAGCTAAAGGAGGAATTACGTACTCAGCGCAAAGAAACTAAAAATCTTGAAAAAAGAATGGAAGAATTGAAAGCTAGAATAATTAATGCAGAGGAGGTCATAAACGAAATGACAGAGATGAAAACCATGACACGAGAAATACGTGACAAATGCACAAGCTTCAGTAACCGACTCGATCAACTGGAAGAAAGAGTATCAGCGATTGAGGATCAAATGAATGAAATGAAGCGAGAAGAGAAACCAAAAGAAAAAAGAAGAAAAAGAAATGAACAAAGCCTGCAAGAAGTATGGGATTATGTAAAAAGACCAAATCTACGTCTGACTGGGGTGCCTGAAAGTGAGGGGGAAAATGGAACCAAGTTGGAAAACACTCTTCAGGATATCATCCAGGAGAACTTCCCCAACCTAGTAGGCAGGCCAACATTCAAATTCAGGAAATACAGAGAACGCCACAAAGATACTCCTCGAGAAGAGCAACTCCAAGACACATAATTGCCAGATTCACCAAAGTTGAAATGAAGGAAAAAATCTTAAGGGCAGCCAGAAAGAAAGGTCGGGTTACTCACAAAGGGAAGCCCATCAGACTAACAGCAGACTTCTCGGCAGAAACTCTACAAGCCAGAAGAGAGTGGGGACCAATATTCAATATTCTTAAAGAAAAGAATTTTCAACCCAGAATTTCATATCCAGCCAAACTAAGTTTCATAAGTGAAGGAGAAATAAAATCCTTTACAGATAAGCAAATGCTTAGAGATTTTGTCACCACCAGGCCTGCCTTACAAGAGACCCTGAAGGAAGCCCTAAACATGGAAAGGAACAACCGCTACCAGCCATTGCAAAAACATGCCAAAATGTAAAGACCATCGAGGCTAGGAAGAAATTGCATCAATTGACGAGCAAAATAACCAGTTAATATCAGGAATAATAATAGGAACACTTTTACACTGTTGGTGGGATTGTAAACTAGTTCAACCATTATGGAAAACAGTATGGCAATTCCTCAAGGATCTAGAACTAGATGTACCATATGACCCAGCCATCCCACTACTGGGTATATACCCAAAGGATTATAAATCATGCTGCTATAAAGACACATGCACACGTATGTTTATTGTGGCACTATTCACAATAGCAAAGACTTGGAATCAACCCAAATGTCCATCTGTGACAGACTGGATTAAGAAAATGTGGCACATATACACCATGGAATATTATGCAGCCATAAAAAAGGATGAGTTTGTGTCCTTTGTAGGGACATGGATGCAGCTGGAAACCATCATTCTTAGCAAACTATCACAAGAACAGAAAACCAAACACCGCATGTTCTCACTCATAGGTGGGAACTGAATAATGAGATCACTTGGACTCGGGAAGGGGAACATCACACATCGGGGCCTATCATGGGGAGGGGGGAGGGGGGAGGGATTGTATTGGGAGTTATACCTGATATAAATGACGAATTGATGGGTGCTGACGAGTTGATGGGTGCAGCACACCAACATGGCATAAGTATACATATGTAACAAACCTGCACATTATGCACATGTACCCTAGAACTTGAAGTATAATAAAAAAATTAATTAATTAAAAAAAATAAAAAATAAATAAATAAAAATAAAAGATGCAGCCATAAGAAAAAAGAAGGCAAAGCTTTCTTTTTTCTTTTTTTTTGAGACGGAGTCTCACTTTGTCACCCAGGCTGGAGTGCAGTGGCGTGATCTCGGCTCACTGCAAGCTCTGCAAGAAGGCAAAGCTTTCTTGTTTCATGTAGAATATACAAAAATTAATGTAGAAGGACCTTCATGGGATAGAGTTATATGAAAAGGGAAAATGTATAGTATGATCAATTTTGTATAAAATTAAAAGGGACACATAAATATACACTCATCTCTATATATAAGTATAGAAAAGGGACTCAAAGCTGCATATTGAACTTATAATTGATTGTCTTGGAGGCTGAGAGGACGGGATTTGATGTTGAAAGGGTTTTTCACGTATACTTTAATTGTTTGGATCTCTTTCAATGAGAAAGTATATATGTGATACAGTTTGGATCTGTGTCCCCACCCAAATCTCATGTTAAATTGTAATCCCCAATGTTGGAGGTGGGGCCTCCAGTATCATGGGGGCGGATCCTTCTTGAATGATTTGGCACCATCTCCTTGGTGCTATTCTTGTGATAATGAGTTCTCACGAAATCTGGTTGTTTAAAAGTCTGTAGCACCTCCCTCTCTCTTGTTCCTGCTCCTGCCATGTAAGACATTATCTGCTCCCCCTTCACCTTCTGCCATGATTGTAAGTTTCCTGAGGCCTCCCTAGAAGCTGAGCAGATGCCAGAATCATGCTTCCTGTACAGTTTGCAGAAACATGAGCCAATTCAACTTCCTTTCTTTATAAATTACCCAATCTCAGGTATTTCTTTATGGCAATGTGAGAATGAACTAACACAATATGAATTATTTGTATAATTTTTAAAAAACTAAAGTAATCAAACTCAAATAAAAAATCTATTCATCTGTGTGCAGGGGAATTTTTCTAATTAACTAAATTTAAAAGAAACTGGTTTCAAATTTAGTTAATTTTCTAATTAACTAAATTTAAAAGAAACATTCAAAGCATGTCAACATATTAATTTATAATCAGAAAGGTTCCTTTCTATTGACTGGAATACCCATGTCCACTCTCAAGGGAATATTTTTGTAATAAAAAATATGTAAGACACCAAACTGGTGAACAGAAGGGGCTTGTTAAGTATGAAATCAGAGCACAGGATGTCAGCTGTCCTTGAGGGAAGTTTTATTGTAGCTAAGGTTTTAACTCCAATGATTTATCCAATTGACCCAAACACTTGGGACCCTAGAAACAGCCTCTTATTCTGATAATAGCTGCCTCTCTCTGCCCTGAAGAGTCACTTGAGAATCACTGTGAACTCTCACTCACTGTCATTTTGTGACTCTACACTAGATCCACCTTTCCTATTTGCACAAAGCACTGTACCATGCCCATTCTCTTCTATAACAGATTCTATCAGATCACCTTCTATCTTTTCTGGTGATTTTAGTTTCCTAGCAGGGTACAGAAGATCAGTTGCGCCCCCCGAGTAAGCACCAGTATACATAGACTAGTAGGGGAACCTCAAAGGCATTTTCTGCTAAACAACTAAGTCCACTCATGGTTGGACTTTTCCTTAAGTCTTCCTAACCTTGTCCATAAATCTACGACGTTCAACTTGCTTTGGGGAACTGAACTCCTATTGACTCTACTGAACTATCTTCCTGACTGAGTGACTTTGGGTAATGCAATTACTTTTTGCTCTGTTTCTTTTTATCTACAATAAAGAGGTCAGTGCAATAAGATAGGAATAACATTCCATTTCTGCCACTTCACAGGACTATTGAGAGATTAAAACAAGAAAACATTCATCCATTCAGTAAATGTTTGCTGAGGTCCTTTACTCTGCCCAGCTCCATGGTTCTGGGAATACAAAAATGAATAAGACATAGTCTTTCATGCCTGTGTCATGAATAATTCAGCCTTACAGGAAAGATATACAAACAATCGCAACACAAAATAATAAATGCTAACATAGGGTGTTCTTCTGGAGGAGGGATTAAGAAAGGTTTGGGGAGTCAACTCTTGAGCAGAATCTTGGAGAAAGAGCAGAGAAGAGGACAAGGTGGAGAAAGGTATTGAAGACCAAAGGAACAGCATGTGAAAAGGCGTGGATACAGGGAGAGGATTGCAAGAGTTTAATTGGATGTAGAATGTGGTGGATTAAAGATAGTCTTAAATTCTTTGACACTTCCCCTCAAGAGTTGGGTTTGTATTATTCCTCTTTGAGTCTAGATGGGCTCTGTGACTACATGGCCAATAGAATACAGCAGAAGTAATGCTGTGTCAGTTTTCAGACCCAGGCCTTAAGAGACCTATATATTCCACTTTCTGTCTCTTGAAACACTTATTCTTGGCACCCAGCCACCATGCCATGAGAAAGCCCAAAGAACCTCGTGAAGAGGCCCCAGTGAAGAGGAGCTGAGATCCCCTGGCCAAATGCCCTGGGTGAACTCCCTACTGACAACCAGCACCATCATGCCAGCTATGTGAGTGAGCTTCTTGAAAATGGGTCCTTGGTCATGTGGAGTAAAAATGAGGGTTGTCCAAATGACACATTCATGAACAAAATAAATGGTGGTTGTTGTTTTTTAAGTCACTAAGTTTTGCCTCAATAATAAGCAGTAAATAGATAACTGAAACATGAAAATAAGAAAGAGGAGAGGGGCTGGGAGCAGTGCTCATGCCTGGAATCCCAGCACTTTGGAAAGCTAGGGAGGTAGACTGGCTTGAGCCCAGGAGTTCAAAGCTCCAGTGAGCTGATTGTACCACCACACTCCAGCCTGGATGACAGAGTGAGACCCTGCCTCTAAAAAAATAAAAATAAAAATAAATAAATAAATAAATAGAAGAGAGAATCAAGGATGACTCTCCAGTCTCCAGTTTTGATAATATGATGGAGCTTCTTTTCTGAAATATTTATATATGTTTCTAATTAACTACCTTCAAAAGAAACTGGTTTCAAAGCTGCAATGTCAACGTATGAATTTATAATAAGAAAGGTTCCTTTTAAAAAATCTTTTCTGAAAGATTTATAGAAGTGAATGGAGGACAGGAAGGGATCATAGGGTAGTGATAATAAATTCAGTTTGGGACCTATGGTGGTTGAAGGGCAATTGGCTATCCTGGTATAGACAGATGGTGTAGTTGAACCTATAGATCTGAAGCTGGAGAAAGAGAGATTTACAAATGATTATTGGTGGAGGGAGAATGCGTGATCATGAATATGAACATCTATGGGGAATATATACAGCAAGTGAGAAGAGGGCTGAAGGGAATAACCACAGCTAAGGGGTATGCAGAAGAAAAGTCTAAGATGAAGCCTAAAAAGAAGAGGGAGTAGGGAAGTGGGGCAGAGTTAACTCCTTCTGCTCCTATAAGCAGTGCTTCTAACCCCAAAGGAGAGGCTACATGGAGCAACTCAGGTTCAATGCTTGACACTAGGCCTTGGCAACAAGGAGCCTCCATGTCAGGCAAGCCCTGGCTCTTTGTGCCCTGCTTTACTGCTTACAAAGCAAAATAAGCTCAGGGTAGAGCTGGGAGTGTTACAACCAGCCAGCCAACCACATGAAGTCTTTCACTCTTCTTTCTAGCTATTCAACCTTTGCTTACATGAGTGACAGGGCTTCTCTGTGTCCAGGAGCCTAGGGAGTCAGCCCTGACTGTGCCTCTGGGAAAAAGACAATGAACCAAGAAGTGAACTGGTGTTCTGCCTCTAGGCTAAACATGAAAAGAAGCCTCTTTTCCATTTTGTGTGAAGCTTTTCTTCTCCAAGCTGCACACCTAAACAGATGGGAAAGCAATGGTTTGTTGATGCAGTGAAGCAGTAACTCTAGGAAAGAGTGGATGAATATTTCATGGGCACCAGCAGCAGTTAATAAATCATGAGGAGCAGCAGATGAGGAGGTCGTTCATTCCACCCTGGACAGTGGTTGCTCAGCTCTGTTCAAGTGGAACCTCCTTTTCTGGCATGTCCAATTTGTCCTGAGTACTGCAGGGAAGCTTGCATGCCATTTCTATGGGGCTTGGTTTCTCAATTCAGTCTGTACAGAGGAAGGCTACTCTTCTGTTTTTTAGCTATGGCCAACTAGATGAGGAGATAATATAGGGAAATTCAGAGAAAATTAACTTAGGAATTAGCAGATTTGGCTTCTGGCTCCAGCTCTGCTGATGGCTATGTGGCATTGGACAATGTACTTAACTTCTCTGAATAATAGTTTCCTATCTCGAAAGTAAAGGAATGAATGGATTTGCTTTCCTGAAGAGTCCTATCTTACCATTCTGTGAATCAATGTATTCATAGAAAGGACAGTCAATGACTCATGATGTTTAGTCATCTGTTTCATAAGTAGTTATTGATAAAAGTTTCCGTGCCATGTGTTTTATTCCTAGGGAGCATTGACAACCCTTTTCCATGTCTAGGGACAAGGATGCACTTATGTCTAGTATTTAGGAAAGAAAAAAAGCAAAACAAAACATAGGCCTACTCAATAATTAGTTTTGGAACAAGCACTATTTTGTCAGACTCAATATTTGGCACCTATTTATTTATCTATTCATAATTTAAAACTTTATATCCAAAAGGAATTTTAGCTGATTATGCTTGTAATGAAAATGGCAACAGTTGGTTACATAAACAGAAGTTTCAGCATTATCAAAATGATCAATTTTAATAGTAAAAATATACATCACCACTGAATGCTTACTCTGTGCTAAACACTATACTGGGCATTTATAAGCATTATTCTGTTCCTCATTACTCACAAAATAGATATAATACACACTGATTTAAAAATGAGGGCTGGGCTCAGTGGCTCATGCCTATAATCCCAGTGCTTTGGGAGGCCGAAGCAGGAGGATCGCTTGAGGCCAGCAGTTCCAGACCATCCTGGGCAACATAGCAAGACCCTGTCTCTAAAGAATGGTGGCATGCACCTATAGTCCTAGCTACTTGGGAGGTGAGAGAATTGCTTGAGCCCAGGAGTTCAAGGCTGCAGTGATCTGTGACTGTGCCACTGTACTCCAGCCTGGGCAATAGGCTCTTTAAACCGGTTGTAACATCTTACTTGTTCCCTAATTTATTAAAGAAAGAAACACAATATTTGACAGAGGTTCATTTTCTATTTTCTATTTGTATGACAGTCATGATTTTGCCTTTTTTTTTTTTTTTAAGAAAAAAATCCTTTAACAATCTATTATGCACAGATATTCAGAAAGAAAGAGAGAAACACAATGCAGGAAATAAGGTAAGGCCAGGGCATCCTCACCAGCCTTTTCCAGCCCTCTCCTGTGATGTGGTAGGGGTGGCTTGTTGCTAATTAAGCCGATTGCCATCAGTGGCTTGGCCGCTCTGCTCTTTGGGCGGCCTTTTGTCTAATGCCTGCTCCTACGCCTCTCACTGCTGCAGCTGCTTCCCAGAATCAATGAGCATTGCCTTCTACTCTGCAGGGTCTTTCCATGGCCTCCCAGAGCCCTGCTCTCTCCAACATCACTAACAAGAATAGTAGAGACTAAAGGACAGAACTGACAGCTCTCTGGGCTATCACTCTTCTTTTTCTCTAATTGCTTTTCAGATTTAAAGATAATGGCACCCCATATGGTGAGCACGGAACTGTGGACCATCACAATGAAATTCCCATGATGAGGTTTCTCATATTGTGTGCCATAGAACATCGGTGTTCTGTGAATAACCTGCAGGTGTGCTGTGAGTAAATGGAAAAATATTCTCAAGTCTTACAATAAACAATTATTTTATCATAATCATGAAAAATACCAAAGTAATTTTATTTCCTTTTCTTTCAAGATCAAATGATTTTACTTTGTTTTTATCATATATTACTTTGGGGGGTTTGTTGTCCTAACAAAATAGTTTTTAGAGAAACATTTTATAAGTCTGTGCATAAAATATCATCAGTTTCTGTTTTGTGACATCAAAACTCTAAGAAATTCTTTTTATAGCCCAGGAGATGCCTCATCAAGTAATTCAGAAAGAAGGGAGAGTTGAGGACTTCTGAGGAGATGGAGACCTTCTTGGCAGCACAAAATTCGGACATTGTTCTCTCCTCTAGGTTTGGAAGCCATGAAACATTTCTGTTCCCTCCTCTACCACAGGGTAAGCTAGAGAGGGAGATGCCATGTGCCAGTTAACAGGAGTCATAGCACAGACAAGTGCTTTAACAAAAGAAACATGATGCTCCGATCACATCTTCAAAGTGGTTGAGCACAGTTGTTGAAGACGCTATTTTCAAAGTCAGGGCTTTCAACAAACAGAAAGACAGAATTAACTGCAGTTGGCATTAAAATCCTGAAGCAGAGAATGACCATTCTCAATGACCAGCTTAAGAAACAGAATACACAAAAGGGATTGAATGTTAAATGATGATGATCTTTAAGAACCTAGACTTATTCCTCTTCTCTGTGTACCTTGTGTACTTTCTCTATGATCTTCATTCACTCCTATAATATGAGCCACCTTCTCTGTGGAACTGAACCTCAGTTCTCATCTCCAGCCTCTGTTTCTTGCCTGAGCTCCCAACCCTCATATGTATGGATGTCTTGCAGACATAAATATTTTTACCTCATCCTCCTGCCTCACCCCAAAAATCAGCTTTTCCCCTTATATTCTTTATCTTGAGGAATGTCACTATCATTGACTAAAAACACGAGGTCATTCTCAGATATTCCTGTTCACACCCACATTCAATCTGTTGCTAAATCAAGTCTACCTCGAAATTATGTCTGTAACATTTCCCTTTCTCTTTACCCTCACTTGCCATTATAGCAGATCAGAGCCTCATAATCTCTTTCTTGGTTCCTGAAAACTCATTTTAACTGGCCTCCCTGCCTGCTATAAAACTGCGTTTAAGTTAATTCTCACAATGGCAGATTGACCTCTGCACAGTGAATATTTGATACTGATATTCTCCTACTCAAAAATCCTCCTGTGACTTTCTACCGCCTTTAAGATTTATGAGCTGAGCCAAGTTTAGCAGTTTAACCTCACATTTTACTAAGCTCCCTTCCTATCATAAACTATACTCTAGTCATACCAAATTGCCTACAGAAATATGACATAACCTCCATTTGCCTGCAGCCCCCTGTTGTGCTACTTTCTCTGCCTCCCAAACCTCCTTATCCACTTAGCTAACTCCTTCCTCCAGAAAGCCTTCCTGGAACTTCCCAGTCAGCTCTAAGTGCCCCTCTCATGCATTCTTGTGACTCTCTATGGCCCAAGCTATCAAAGCCCTTCGCACACTCTACCAGCATTGTCCATATAGAGAACAAGCATTTAAAAAAACTTATACTTCTTTTTAAAAAATTTTAAGTTCCAGGATCCATGTGCAGAATGTGCAGGTTGTTACACAGGTATATGTGTGCCATGGTGGTTTGCTGCACCTATTGACCCATCCTCTACGTTCCCTCCCTTTGTCCTTCATCCCTCAACAGGCCCTGGTGTGTGATGTTCCCCTCCCTGTGTCTATGTGTTCTCCTTGTTCAACTCCCACTTATGAGTGAGAACATGCAATGTTTGGTTTTCTCTTCCTGTGTTAGTTTCCTGAGGATGATGGCTTCCGGCTTCATCCACCTCCCTGCAAAGGACATTATCTCATTCCTTTTTATGGCTGCATAGTATTCCATGGTGTATGTGTACATTTTCTTTATCCAGTCTAACCATTAATGGGCATACAGGTTGGTTCCATGACTTTGCCATTGTAAATCTTGTTGCAATAAACATATGTGTACCTGTGTCTTTAGAGCAGAATGATTTAGGCCGGGCGCAGTGGCTCAAGCCTGTAATCACAGCACTTTGGGAGGCCGAGACGGGCGGATCATGAGGTCAGGAGATAGAGACCATCCTGGCTAACACTGTGAAACCCCGTCTCTACTAAAAAATACAAAAAACTAGCCGGGCGAGGTGGCGGGCGCCTGTAGTCCCAGCTACTCGGGAGGCTGAGGCAGGAGAATGGCGTAAACCCGGGAGGCGGAGCTTGCAGTGAGCTGAGATCCGGCCACTGCACTCCAGTCCGGCGACAGAGCGAGACTCCGTCTCAAAAAAAAAAAAAAAAAAAAAAAAAAAAAAAAGAATGATTTATATTCCTTTGGGTATATATCCAGTAATGGGATTGCTGGATAAAATGGTATTTCTCATTCAAGATTCTTGAGGAATCACCATACTGTCTTCCAGAATGGTTGAACTAATTTACATTGCCACCAACATTGTAAAAGCGTTCCTATTTCTTGACACCTTACCAGCAACTATTGTTTTTTTGACTTTTTAATAATCACTATTCTGACTGGTGTGAGATGGTATTTCATTGTGGTATTGATTTGCATTTCTCTAATGATCAGTGATGTTGAGCTTTTTGTAATACGTTTGTTGGCTGCATAAATGTCTTCTTTTGAGAAGTGTCTGCTCAAACTTTTACCCACTTTTTGATAGGGTTTTTTTTTCTTGTAAATTTGTGTGAGTTCCTTGTAGATTCTGGATATTAGAGCTTTGTCAGATAGGTTGCAAAAATTTTCTCCCATTCTGTAGAAAAACCTATACCTCTTTCTCAGCATTTTCTAATACTAGATCTCTGTCCTTCCCTGCATTTAGGGCAAAAGGGCAATCTATACTCACTACCCTCTAGGATAGAGCCCTATTAAATAAAAAATCCAAAAAGCAGGAAATTAGTTGATATTAGGTTTTTGAGTTTCCCCAGATAGACTCAACTTAGCCTAAAAGTTCCATTTGGTCCTGTGTCCCATCTCTTATCAGAGGGTTTATTGTCTGATTCTGATGTGATGGCTAGCTGATCCTCCCTAGAGAATACTGCTGTATCTGCCAAAGTGAAATGGTATGAAAGGTATATGGCAGAGGGTCCAAGGGAGGGAGCCAATAAGAGCAAGTTGTGTGACTCTTTTTGTGTTTATGTGCTAATAAATGTGTGTGCGCGCCTGTGTGTGCATTTGTTGCAGGATTTGCTCTGAGATTTGCTTTCCTTGTAATTTACTTCCTGGTAGTGAGTTTGTCTGTAAGGAGACCTAAAACCTTCCCTTTCCCTTAGTCATTGGAAATCACCATCACTTACTAAAAGAACTCAACAGTTGTAAATGATCAAGTTGGTTTGGGTCAGCTGGCAACACAGTAGTTGATACAATGCACATGATTGATGCATTTTCCTAATAAGATTTCAGTATTCTATAGATACAAATATAGAAACACACACATATATTGCAACCAAAAGTTCCTACATTTTTTTGTCTGCTTCATATCCTGACTCACATTTTTCATAGCATGGCTGGTCCTTGAATATGTCACCTATTGGAATACCACAGCATTCTTCATTTGAATTACTTTCTTAGTTGGACTTTATTTATCTTTGAATGCCACCTGAGCCTACTACAATATTTCACCTGGAAGAGGCTGGCATCATCAAATGTTTGCTGGCTGAAATGTGATAAAACACACTCTTCTAGCACCCTTTGGATCACAGCTAATGCCTACAAGAAAGAAAAGAAAAAAGCAGTGTTGTCTTGAGGGGTGGGTCAGTTCCAACGGTAGATGGGGGCAAATGGCAGAAGCAGGAATGGCACAAAGACAGAGAGGCACACTTTTCTCTCTGGTTGTAGGCTGCCTTCCCATTACTGGATGGGCAGCATAAGAGAAGTATTGTCCAGCTTTGCTGGAAGAAGACAGTCACGGGAAGAGGATGAATGTCTCAAGAGAACATCTGTAAAACTATTAGGTTTGTCAAGCTGGTAGCCACATCTGTCAATGAAATATGAGGTTGAAGCATTACTGTTCTGCTTGCAACAGATCAAAACTTGGGCATAAGGCAGGATGGCTTGTCATCACTGACAGGTGCTGCCGAGGGGAAGCTGGGATGCAGCATGAGCTCTAAGAGAACGAATCTAGCTGCAGAGGCACAGAAGGGGGGTATGTAAGGTCACCAAAGGCCAGCTCCTGATGGTAGGACATAGTTTTAGATAAAGCCATTTGAATTACAAACCTACCCAGACTGTCTTAAGGGAAGGAGGCAATTTAGGAAAAAAACATAGGCAGCAATTGCAACCAGCATATGACAGAGGGCCAGGGCTGGCTGTTATATAAGCGGTTATTCTTTCCATTGATCCAGGGTCCCATGACAGCTCATCTGGGATTGCTGGTCTCTGCCCATGAGCTTCGCTATTTGCTCTTGGGTTTGCCTCCTCTCTTCAGATTGGCATTCCTATCTCAAACACTGTGGGAGTGGCAGGACACAGGGCATCATACATGAAGGAGACATTAGAAAGCCAAAGATGAGCCCTCACAAGGGAGGCTCAACTCTTGACCCAGGTCCCTCTCCGGATCATTGACACCTCCAAGCCCCTCCGTAACCCCTACCCTTACCCCATTACTGTGACCAACAACAACACCGAGCACATCACTGGGCAGTCACTCTAGAGCAGCGTTTCTTAGAGGCTTCTCAGGGTGCTTCTTAAAAGTACACATCCTCGTCCGGGTGCCATCGCTCACGCCTGTAATCCCAGCACTTTGGGAGGCCAAGGCAGGCGGATCACGAGGTCAGGAGATCTAGACCATCCTGGCTAACATGGTGAAACCTCGTCTCTACTAAAAATACAAAAAATTAGCCGAGCGTGGTGGTGGGCACCTACAGTCCCAGCTACTCGGGAGGCTGAGGCAGGAGAATGGCGTGAACCTGGGAGGCAGAGTTGGCAGTGAGTCCAAGATTGCGCCACTACAGTCCAGCCTGGGCAACAGAGCAAGACTCCATCTCAAAAAAAAAAAAAAAAAAAAGTACACAACCTCAGGCCCCACCACTGGATATTCTGGGATGGGTCCAGGAATTTCTATCTTTACTAAGCAGCCTGCAGGCCACTCTATAGTTGGGCAAGCTTGGAAACTGCACTGAAAATTAAAGCATTAAAGCATTAAAGGTAGATCTCACATGTAAATAAACACACAAGGAATAACCTGGGTGCTTATTACAATTCCTATCCCCCCAACCAAAGAAATATTCTGTTTCAAAAGCCCTGGGCAGGACCTTAGGAATCTACATTTTGACAAAGTGATAGAGTGGTCCATGAGCTTCAATTTGAGAAACACTATTTTAGAGAGAAACCTCATTTAGTTGCAGAATCTGTACCTAGAGCCAGTGTGATCTGGGAGTAGCCTTTTTTCTTTTCATTTCTTTTTCTTTTTTTTTTTTGAGACAAGGTCTTGCTCTGTTGTCCAAGCTGGAGTGCAGTGGCACAGTCACAGCTCACTGCAGCCTCCATCTCCCTGGCTCAAATGATTCTCCCACCTCAGCCTCCCAAGTAGCTGGGACTACAGGCGCATGCCACCATGCCCAGCTAATACTTTTTTTTTTTTGTAGAGATGAGGTCTCAGTATGTCACCCAGTCTGGTCTTAAACTCCTAGGCTCAAGCAATCCTCCCACCTTGGCCTCCCAAAGTACTGAGATTACAGGCGTAAGCCACCATGCCTGGCAGAGTATCCCTTTTTCTACCCCATACTGTGATGAGCGGTCCAGAGAAGGACTCATTAGTTTGTTCACTGGAGCAGCCCCAGAGCCTTAGAACCAAAACTGCTGGGCAGGAGAGGCAAGGGGTAGAATGATTGAAGGAGGCAGGTCATAGCATTAAAGGTAGATCTCACATGTAAACAAACAAGGAAAGTTGCATTGACATCAAATGTGGGTAAACCAACCCTTACATATAAATACTCTAATAACAAGAAAAACAAGAATTTCTTACTGAGGTGTTGAGCTCTTACTATGTGCTAAGTGCCTGAGGTATGTTATTTAATCCTGGCAAAAATTTCAACTTGTATTTTTGAGAAGATAAGCAACTATTCAAACACATTAACAACTAAGTGGCAGAACCTGGTCTCAAACCTAGGTTTTGTCTGAAGTCAACACATGTGGCTTTAACCTCCATGGTGCAGATAGCTAGGAGCAGAGATTACTTCTGAAGTCAGAAAAAAGAAACCCATAATTATAATGTTATATACACCAGGAACATTATTGACTAATAAAATGGATCCTAAATTTCATAACAAAATCCTTTTGTGGTAAAAATAATCCATCCTCATAACTTACCAATTTTGTAAACTCGGATTTTCATAAATTGCATTTTATTAAAAGTACACACCTGTATGGTCTAGGAAGGCCCTAGAACTCCCCAAATGTGCAAATAATTGAAAGACACAGAAATGATGTAAAAGGAAACCAGCCAAGGATCTCAGACTAAACAATTTCCCATTCCCCTGGAAACGGCGCCTCTGAAATAAATCAGCCAGCTGTTCGCGCTGAAACAGCCCTCTGCTTTAGTCAGCATGGCGTTCTCAGCGCCTGCATGTTGGCTCCTCCGCGCAGCCAAGGCTGCATCAGTTCTCTGCAGAGGAGGCAACTCGCTCCAAAGCCAGCAGAGATCAGGGCTGTGTTCCCCATCCTCTCCCCTGATTCAGGCCTTAGTAACCATGCCCATTCCATGGAGAGCTCCATTGGGTGCTCCATGGGGAGCCTTGCTGCATGCGTTTGTCCTGATTGGCAAGAAGAGGCAGGATCTGATCTCTAATCTGCAAACTCGCAATGTGTTGAGAACAAATAGCTATAATCAAAATGCCTCCTGTCGACTTTGCAAAACCTTGGAGGAGGCGTTTACAAGTTGCTAAACACACGTTTCCAAATCCTCATCTTCAAAGCAGTCCTTTAAGATACAAGTGTAGGGGACTGTGAGGGGAAATCCAAGAGCAAAGTGGCAATCAAACAACAATGTGGTGGTTGGGATGGGTGCAGGGCAGGAAAAGTGAAAAATATAGAAGTGTCCCCAGCACCACCTCATGCCCTGCTTTCTCTTCTCACCATCCCTTTGGGGCAGTTCTTTGTCACATAAAGAGTCTTAGAACCCAGGAAAAGGTCCTTATTTTGCCTTTAGTCTAATCTAATAATAAGCACAGATAAACAAGGATTCTGAGAGATTAGATGCTCTCAGGAGTACTCAGTGTGTTTCCTTAAGGTCTTTGAAAATAGATGACAAGATTGATGACATATCCCCACGATAATCCCAAACCTCCCTACTGCCAGCATAATTGGCTCCTAAACAATCGAACTCTCGGATTCTTACATTAGTCACTTTATCAACAGCATTTATGGACTGCGCTCTGTAAACCCATCATTGAATTGAGCAGGAATCAGAAATACAAGACCTCATTGTTTAGAGGAAAAGATCCAGCTAATAATTGGGGGCAATGCTGGGCAGTAGAATTTGAGTGCTACCTTGAGAACTAGAGATAAGGACTGTGGGAATTTAGAAAAGGAAAAAGATTAAGGTGGTCCAGGGTTATCAAGGAAGATTCATGGAAGAGGTAGACTTTGAACCTACTAGGATCGGAGAGGAAGAGAAAATTGTACTGACGGCATTCCAGTAGAATTGGAGAGGGTGAAAGTCTTCTCTTCTTTCCACCTATCAAAATCGTTTGATGCCAGAGCTTGGCTGACCGTTTCTGTCTTCCACCATGAGGACTGTGATCAATGTCTGCAGATTTCTTTGAATTTTCAGAGAAAACAAGCCTGGTATATGCACAGCGTAAAGCATCAGTGTGATTAAATTACATCAATTGCAATATAAATATTATGGACTGAAAGAAAAGAGAGCATCTTATATTATAAACAGGATGAAATTAGAACACTACCAAATACCATTCACCCTTCTCTTCGCTTGGACACATTTAAAATATTAAGCTGAAGGGGAAATACTAGGTTGGTGCAAAAGTAATTGCAGTTTTGCCATTAAAAGTAATTGCAAGAATCACAGTTACTTTTGTACCAATCTAATAATTAATTGGATGGATAAGAGCAAAAACTCCTTTATATGATTATTTGTTCCCTCTGTACTCAACCAGACAACTACATTTAGTGCAAATGCATAGGATTTCATTATAATTAAAGACATAGTGAACCTGCCATTTCGGGAATATTTTGAAACACTGAACATGTACATGAAAAGATAGTTTGCATCACATTTGATTATGAAAATGCAGCATCCTATGTTGGGTGAAAGCTTATTTGAAAGCCTACATCTGCTTGCAAATAGAATTTTAACTGGCAATTTGGCGTCTAGGTAGTGTGTTATGGCTTATAAAATAATCTTTTTACTTTCATAAAGAACACAAGGCCACAATTAGTGCCAAGTCTGTTCCCCAGAATTGCTTGGCAGTGTTCCCAGATGTCCCAACAGCCCTGTAGCAGAAGCTTTCCAATCTATTTGCTAGGTGGTGCTTTTATTTTTTTCTTTCCGTTTGACAGATTGCAATATGTCCCACCCTTTCTGGTATCATTGGTCAACAGTATTTGCAACTCTTTTTTTTTTTTTGAGACGGAGTCTCGCTCTGCCGCCCAGGCTGGAGTGCAATGGCCGGATCTCAGCTCACTGCAAGCTCCGCCTCCTGGGTTTACGCCATTCTCCTGCCTCAGCCTCCCGAGTAGCTGGGACTACAGGCACCCGCCACGTCGCCCGGCTAGTTTTTTGTATTTTTTAGTAGAGACGGGGTTTCACCGTGTTAGCCAGGATGGTGTCGATCTCCTGACCTCGTGATCTGCCCGTCTCGGCTTCCCAAAGTGCTGGGATTACAGGGTTGAGCCACCGCGCCCGGCCTCAACTCTTTCTTAATGTCTTATTTTCCCAAACCTGTCTTTCTAACATGGACTCTATTATTCTCCTCAAGCCCACATGGTTCTATTATTCCCTTAAACAGACAAATAAACTCTCATGAATTCAGATTCAACTTAAAAGATGTTCCCCAAACTGTCAAGTACCTCAAGATGTTAATAGATATTCCATAAGATAAGGGTTTTGATGTCAAATAAACATAGGAAATGCTGCAAAGCCTCTACAGTCTCCACTTAGGGATTTATAGTACACATTAGCTGAGAAAAATATAAAGAAATCAGGCAGGAAATGTTTAATTCAAAGTGTTTTGAGTACAGAATCTTTGGTGTGTGTGTGTGCGGTGTGCATGTGTGTTCTTTCTATAAGATCCCTGGAATATAATAATCATAATAACGATAAGAATAAGAACTAATATTTATAGTTATTTCTATTCCTTTTGTGATTATCCTAGAAATTTAACATGCATAATTAACATTTTAATATTAATAACTTTACTCTCCTCTAAATTATAAGAATCTTAAAGTGTTGTAATGCCAGTCACCACCTACCCAAAGTTATATGTTACCCTCTCTTGATATTTAGCCTCACAAATTAAGCATTAATTTTACCATTGAAACGGTCAACACTTATGTATTCTATTTTCATGTATTGCAAACCTTCCTTCTGACATCAAGTACCCTCATTAGAAGTTCCTTTTGTGAATGTACAACTAATAGTAAATCCTCTTGGATTTGTGTCTGAAGATGTCTTTATTTCACCTTTGTTTTTGAAAGATTATATTGCTGAATATAGGGTTCTAGGTTGAAAGTTACTTTCAGTACTTTGAAAGTTTATTTTCTGAGCTTCTGGTTTTATTCTGGCTGCTGAAAAGTCAGCTGTCAGTCATTACAGATGATTTCTGGATTATTTTACATTTTGTTTCAGTTGGGCTGCTTCTATTTTCTTCTCTGTGTTTTCATTGTTCTGAATTTGGCACTCAGTTGTGTTTTTCTTTTCACCTATGGTGTTTGGCACTTTGGGAAACTTCCTTAAACCTTTTCCCATTTAGAAAAAAAAAATGCAGCTCGCTGCCAGAGCTCCTTTAATTTTACATAAACACACTCTTTGAGGCTGAAGCAAATCTGACTTATTTTCAATGTGAAAATAAAATATAAAAATGGGTCTTAGAGTTATTTCTAAACAGAACTAACATTGGAATCATCTGAATCATCAGAACCATCTGAATCATCAGAATTGTCTATTTTGGAAAAATCAGGTTCATCAAATGAATCTTCTGTCAACAACTGTTCAAGAGTGAAGTTAACATTACACATAGGAATGCTACGTTTTCTAGGATTTGACATTTTCAGCAATCAAGAATTGTCATATTTTGCAAATGGAAATGTTAGTAGTGGCAAATCCATACTGGTCTGCAGCAATCTCAATTCTTGTCTCCTCAGAAGAAAGAATTTGACTAAGGGCATAAGGCAGAAAAAGATACTGAGGCAAGTTTCAGTGCAGGAGTGGAAGTTTATTTAAAGCTTTAGAGCAAGAAAGAAAGGAAAGTACACTTAGAAGAGATCCAGGAGGGCACTGTGAAGGTCAAGTGCCCCATTTAACCTTGATCCTAGGACTTTATATGCTGGCCTGTTTCCGGTATCTTGTGCGCCTTTCCCATAATTCTTCCCTTAGGGTGAGGTGCCTGCATGTAGTACCCTCCTTATGCTTGGGAGGTGAACATGCACAGTGTGTTTAGGAAGTTGTATGCATGCCTGCCTGTGGCTTTCTTGTCTTTTCTAGTGGAATGACCCCGGAAGGTCATACCCTACCATTGTATCTCTTACATGTATGCTTGAGCTCACTTGTCCAGTTTCTGAGATTTTATTAGAAGCTGATTACCAATTTCAAGTGTTATTTTTTGTTTGGGAAATTGTCTCTGCCTGGCATCTGTAATCAGTGATCACTTTAGTGTGACAACTGCGGACCATCAGTAAATTGCTTCTCCCTGGCACTGGCTGCCAATTATCATTTTTAGAGAGGCAGTGTGACAACTGCCAAATCATCACTTGATGGTCACCTGACATTCCTGGTGGGTGTGGTGGGGGGAACTCTCTCCTGCCCCACTCAGCTATCTACTGTAACAGAAATACCACTACCAAAACCAGAATGCTATAAATGGAATGATGTCTATGGTTTCCAAAGTTGCTATACTAGGGCGATGCAATAATAATAATAAAGACAAAATATTTTGTGGCAAAGTTATCTCCAGGTAAACACTGCAACTGCAAGTGCTGCCAGCAAGTATTCTTGGGGCAAATGGGTAAGGATTAATTTCTGATTTGGTGTTCTTAACCCCTTCTGGAAAATACTCAGTCATTAGATCTTTCAATATTGCATCTCCCTCATCCTTATTGTTTCTTCTTGGAACAAAGATAATATGTGTGTTGGATCTACTCACTCTGTCTTTCACATTTCTTAATCTTTTTTTCAAAGGCCGCTTTTCTTTGTCTTTGTCCACATTGTGTGTGAGTTCTTCAGCTTTGTCTTCCAACTCACTAATTGCTTCTTTAACTGTGTTTAATATAGTATTAAATCCATTCATCCAGATTCTACTTTCAATTATAATTTTCATTTCTGGAGATTCTTTCCAGAGCTCGTTTTCAAATGTATTTAATACATGTTATTTTAATGCATTTATACATATTTATTTTACATTCTATATTTGGTATCTAATAATTTGAATAATGTGAGTCTTTGCAGGTCTGATTCTGAGGTTCACTATTTTTGCTGAGTCTCACTCATGGTTGTGTGTTTCCTATGTGTGCAGTGAGCATATGTAACATGGAACTTTAACTATGGTATTTCTCTGAGGCTTGGTTGTAAAGTTTGCTCCTTCAGAAAGAATTTGTGTTTGTTTCTGCCAGGCAGGGACACTTGCTCTACTAGATATAATACCTGTTGAGACTATGTGGTGTTGGCCCAGGGATAGATAGAGCTCAGAAACAGATGTTTACATATATGGCAAGTTGATATATGACAGAGGTAGCACTGCAAACACTTGACCAAAGATGGTCTATTTAACAAGTGATGCATGCAAAAGGCTTTTCCTTATGGAACTACACTAGCAAAGTGTATTCTAGCCATACCTAAGTTTTGACGAGGAGAGATTGTAAGATAA
This sequence comes from Trachypithecus francoisi, assembly GCF_009764315.1. Lineage (NCBI taxonomy): Eukaryota > Metazoa > Chordata > Mammalia > Primates > Cercopithecidae > Trachypithecus > Trachypithecus francoisi. Next base: position 41,010,504 of record NW_022681470.1, on the reverse strand, counting down.
CTAAATTGAAGAGCAGTTATTTTTATATTAAGACCCATATACTGGCTTCAAGATAGGTATATGCCCTGATAGTATATGAAAAGATTACATGTATACGCATAAAAAGTAGAAAAAATAGAAATTACAGATGCAATAATGTTTTAAACTGTTTTTCAGTCCTTATAATTGGTGGTGGTTGTATTAACATTGCTCTTTTCTGATTGTTATGTGTGTCATATGAGAGAATATAAATGAATAATTATAGAGTATTCTAATTGTATTTTCCCCTGTATCCTTGAGAACTGGGATTATCAGTAAGAAAGAAGGAAAATACAGATGTCGTATAGAAGAGGTTAAATAAAAATCCCGTATTTCTGAATTTAATGAAAATACCAGGATAAATAGCACATACTCGCAACTTATTCTACCCAACTATATCTATCCATCCATCCACTGAAAAGGCCAGAAGCTGTGACCTATTCATTAAAATGTCTGTCCAAATATTTCCCCATTAAAAAAATTTTTTTGCTACTTATTGAATTGAGAGTTTTAAAATATGTATTCCAGTTATATCTTTTGTCAGTAGCACTAAGCATATCTGTAATCAGATTGTGGTCTTGAAATGCCATTGCATATTCAAAGAAATAAACATTTCTTAAAGAAATGACTGATTCTAGATATGGGGCAGGAAATGAGCAAGGTAAATCTGAAACATCTTGATATACCAGATATCAAGGAAACTATTAAAGATCACTAGAGTCCTGTGTAAAGCCTCAGAAGCTAGCTCAATGAGGCTCACCTGTTCTATTCTATTCTATTCCCATTTCTTATTGCCAAAGATAGGACAATTTGACCTTCAACAAAGATAATAATTGTAATAAATTGGAACCCATCAAATATCTTTGAGTCCATGCATTTCTACAGAGATTTAAAAAAACTAATTGGGGCCAGGTGTGATGGCTCACACCCGTAATCCCAGTGCTTTGGGGGGTTGAGGACAGAGGATCACTTGAAGCCAGGAGTTTGAGACCAGCCTGGGCAACAAATTGAGATCCCCCACCATCTCTACAAAAGTTTTTAAAAAGTCAGCTGGGTGTGGTGGTGTGCAACCTGTAGTCCCATCTGCTTGGAAGGCTGAGGCCAGAGGATCCCTTGGGCCCAGGAGTTGGAGATGCAGTGAGTTACAGTTGTGCCACTGCACTCCAGCCTGGGCAACAGATAACTTGTCTTTCTAAAAAAAAAAAAAAAAGAAAGAAAGAAACTAAGTATATGATAAACAACTAAAGCATTATTATGGAACAGATTAAAACAAAAGATCATCAAATGCTTATCCTCGCTTTCCTTTAAGAAATGTACCACTGGAAAATCAATTAGTAGATGAGAAGGAGTATCTCTTTATAAAATTATTCCAACCAATGTAATGACAGATTGGAAAATCATCATTTTGTTAACATTGGGTATAACTAGACATTATGTGCCCATTGGTGAAAAGAAAAATGCCACCATTTGATTCCAAAGACATCAAATCTGAGTGTGATCAAGCTCTTGGATCCAGCTTCCAATCTGCAAGACATATATGGTCATGTTGAACTGCAACATGTGTAGGCAAACAGCAAAATTCAGACTCAAAGCACATCTCAAGTTTAAAAAATGAATCACGCAGTATGTACATTTTTGTGTCTTGCTTCTTTCACTCAGGATAATGCTTTTTGTGATGCATCTATGTTTCTGTATATATCAGTAGTTCATTTCTGCTTATTACTGAGTAGTAGTCCATTGTATCAATATATCACAATTTGTTTATACAAACTTTTGATGGAAACTAGATTTTTTCCCCCAGATTTTGGCTATCATGAATAAGGTTGCCATGAAAATTTGTATACAAATTTTTGTGTGAAAATATGTTTTCATTTCTCTTAAGTAAATAGAATTGTTGGTTTGTGTGGTATGTATGTTTAACTTCTCAAGGAACTGCCAAACTCTTTTCTAAAGTGGTTGTATTATTTTGCTTTCCCGCCAGCAATATATAAGAATTCTAGTTGCTCCACATTTGCAACAACACTTGTTAGTATTTTAAGCTATTTTAGTCTGTTTGTAGTGGCATCACATTGTGGTTTTAATTTGAATGTCCTGGTTATCATTACGAGAGATGGACTCTCGCTCTGTCGCCCAGGCTGGAGTACAGTGGCGTGATCTTGACTCACAGGAACCTCTGCCTCCTGGGTTCCAGCAATTCTCCTTCCTCAGCCTCCCAAGTAGCTGGGATTACAGGCGCCTGCCATTACGTCCAGCTAATTTTTGTATTTTTAGTAGAGACGGGGTTTCACCATGTTAGCCAGGCTGGTCTCAAACCCCTGACTTCAGGTGATCCGTCTGTCTCGGCCTCCCAAAGTGCTGGGATTACAGGCGTAAGCCACCATGCCTGGCCTCCCCGTTATTATTGATCAAGCATTTTTCATGTGCTTATTGAGCATTCTTATATCATTTCTGTGTGAAATGTGTGTTCAAATATTTCCCTGTTTTAATACTATTTTTCTCTACTGTTTGAGAGATTTAAAAATGTAATCTGGGTATGTCTTTTGTCATGTATTGTAAATATTTTCTTCTTGTCTGTGGCTTGCTTTTCCACTTTCTTGATGATATCATTGAAAGAGCAGGAATTTTTGATTTTGAGAGAGCCTGATTTATTTTTTATTTTAAAGTTTATGCTTTTTAAACAATTATGTGAGAAATCTTTGACTGTCTGAAGACCATGAAGATTTCCCCCATGCCTCCTTCTAAAAAGTTTTTCCTTTTTATTTTTTTAATATCTGAAAGATCTGTAGTGATATCTCTTCTTTGTTACCAATGTTGACTTGTAATTTCTCTTTTTAAAACCTTATCAATCTAGTTAGAGGTTTATTAATTTCATTGAGTATTTTAGAGAACTAGCTTTTGTTCTCATTGATTTTCTCTAATGCTCTGTATGGTTACAATGTTTTAAATTGATTGAGATTTGTTTTATAGCCCAACAAATACTTTATTTTAATGAATGTTCTAAGTACACTGAGAAAGAATTCATATTCTCTGGTTGTTAGGTGGAGTAGCTCTAAGTGCCAATTAGGTCAAGTTAGTAGTTAGTTGACAAAGTTGCTTATGACTTTAATATCCTTATTTTTTTTCATATACTTACTCCCTCAATTACTGAGAGAGAAATGTTGAAATCCCCATACAATTATGTGGATTTGTCTATTTCTTTTTCAGTTTGTTAACTTCTGCTTCATGTATTTTAAAGCTCTATCTTTGGGTACATATACATTTAGGATTGTCATATCTTCATAATAAAGTTATGCCTTTATTACTATAAAATACCCTGCTTTGTTCCTGGTAATATTTTTGTTCTGAAGTCTACTTCAGCTTCCTTTTATTAGTTTTTGCATGGTATAACATTTTGTATCATTCTGCTTTTTGAAAAATAATAGCCTTATTGATATATAATTCATATATTATACAACTAACTCATTTAAAGTGTAAATTCAATGGTTTTTAGTGTATTCGCAGTTGTCCAACCATCACCAAGACCAATTTTAAAACATTTTCATCATCTCAAAAAGAAGCCACATATCCTTTAGAGTCACACCTTATTTTCCCCACCCACAGCCCTGGCAGCCACTAATCTACTTTCTGTCTCTATAGATTTTTCTATACTGGACAATTCATAAATATAGAATAATATATAGCCTTTTGTATCTGGACCCTTCAGCATAAAGGTTTTTCAAGGTTTATTAATGTTATTGCCTATATCAGTGTTTCATTCTTTTCATTGCCAGATAATATTCCATCATATAGATTTGCCCCATTTTATTTTATCCACTCACTGGTTAATAGATATTTGGATTGTTTCTACTTTAAGCCATTCATTATGAATAATGTTGTTATGAATATTCATGTAGAAAATTGTATGTGGACACATGTTCTCATTTCTTTTGGATGTCAACCTAGGAATAGAATTTCCAGGTCATACACTAACTCCATATTTAACATTTTGAAGAACTGTCAAACTGTTTTTCAAAGAGGCTGGACCATTTCACATTCCCACCAGTGGTGTGTGAAGGTTCCAATTTCTCCACATTATCACCAACATTGTTATTGTCTGCCTTTTCATTCCAGTCATTCTAGTGGATGTGAAGTGATATCTCATTGTGGTTTGGATTTGCATTTCCCTGATGGCTAATGATATTGAGCATAAATTAAATTCACAAATGACCATTATCTCTTAAAAGTGCTGTATAAGAGACAACAAATCTTATCATCATCCAATGATAACATGCATTACTCTGTTATTCATATTGATAACTTACATATCTAATTAAATCAATGAAGTATTAAAGAAATGAGTATCATGTCTGTGGTACTCATTAACCAACAAGTAATGTTATTTAATATCTAAGTGATAAAATACGTGGTCAGTTTCAGTCCTGCCATATCACTTCATGCGGCTCAGTGACAGTTTCTGTGTGGCAGCAACAGCTGCTAGTTCAGATACTCTGTAGCTCTAAGTGCTTCTCCTCCCCAAGAGCAAGTGTAGGACCAGGCCACTTCAAGTAGGAACATATGCTCCACCTCAGTTTGGGTTCCCTGTAGTCAAAATCTGAGAAAAGAATTTCAGTACAAGTAGTTTTTTTGGGAGGTGAGTCCAGGAAGGACATTGAGGAAGTGGGAAAATAAGACATGAGAGTAAAGCCAATACATTGGGAGTTTTAATGAATAGGTTACCATCATGGGTGACAGGGCTTAATATTTCTGGGTACATTCTAAGAAAATGGATGAAAAACACCCCAGAACTGTCCCCCTAAGGTGACAAAAAGCTGAATTACTTGTTCAGCAGCTCCCATCTCTATTGGTTGAGGACCCCTCCTGCGGCATGAGCTCGCTGGCATGTCAGACCTGCCCCACTCCTAACGGCATATGGGAGCATGGCCAAACTTAGGCCTGTGTCCAGTGTCCTCAGGCAGAGCCATAAGAGCCAATCAGGGTGTGTGGGAGCCATTGGTAGGTGACCTCTGGGGTAGTGGAGGTGATGTGTCACAGAGTGCAGTGTCAACAGAGTCCCCCTCTCCTTGGAAACTGGAACTCATGGAAATCTCCCTTTCCTTTTACCCAAATCAAGCCCACTCACATGAATATCAAAAAGGAGAAGGGTAATACAAGTCAGGTGCTCAATAGTGGAAGCTTGACCCTACACAATTCAGTCATCCCTCAGTGTCCATGGGGGATTGGTTCCAGGACACCCTCACAAACACCAAAACCCATGGATGCTCAAGTCCCTTATACAACATGATGTAGCATTTGCATATATCCTGTACACATCTTCCCATATACTTTAAATCATCTCTATATTACTTTTTTTTTTTTTTTTTGAGGCAGGGTCTTGCTCTGTTGCCTAGGCTGCAGTGCAGTCGCATGATCATAGGTCACTGCAGCTCCAGTCTCCAGAGCTCAAGTGATCCTCCCACCTCAGCATCTCTAGTAGCCGGGACCATGGGCGTGCGCCACCACACCCGGCTAATTTTTTAATTATTTGTAGAGACAAGGTCTTGCTATGCAGCTCAGGCTGGTCTTGAACTCCTAGGCTCAAGTGACCCTCCCACTTCAGCCTCCCAAAATGCTAGGATTACAGGGGCAAGTCACTGTTCCTGGCCTATCTCTAGATTACTTATAGTACCTAATACAATGTAAATGCTACATAAATAGTTAATGCTGTATTGTTTAGGGAGTAATGACAAGATTAAAAGTCTGTACATGTTCAGTACAGATGCAACCATCCTTTTTCCTCAAATATTTTCAATACACAGTTGGTTGAATCTGCCAATACAGAACCCATGGATATGGAGGACCAACAGTACTGTGGGGTAAAGAGAGAGACAAAACAGTTACTAACAGTTGCTGAATGGGCAAAGGTTAAAAAAACAGTCTGCAAGCAAACCAAACGTTCAGTCTCTTCAGCAAATTCATTCATTTAACTGTCTGTTCATTGACACGAGGTCTATGGTGCAGTTGGGCCTCCGTGGCAGTCACACTCATGGCTATCGTATTCGTACTAGGAGTGGGTATACGTGGTGTGTTTTTAAAGGAAGACAGCCCTTAAGTTGGTTCCCAGAGAATAGCTGTGGCCGCTGTACTCTCAGGTCTTCATGTTTTTCCTTGAGGGATGTTAAAAAAAAAAAAAAAAAAAAGATTTCCCAAAACATACAGATGTCATGAGGACTCTAGTCAAGTCCACAGAGAGTTCCACAGCCACAATGATCAATACATTTTAATGCCTGAAAGAGCCCTGACCAAACCAAAGCAATATGGTCATCCTTCTATCATTAATTTTACTTTATAAGTGAATCTTTAAAGGAACAGTTTTCAGGATAATCAATATGAAGGTAGGATCACGGACCCCATGAAGAATAATTCCACAGATACATTCACCCTCACCATATTTAGGTCCTGAAGTTCTTTGACAGAAGAAATGTCTTTATTTCTGCAATAAGTGGTAAATCTTAATTACAAGTAGTCCTGTGATAGGTTACACTCTGATTTAACTGTATCCATTCACTAATTTAACAGTACCAGGTGCTGTTTGAGATGCTGGGGATATTACAGTGAACAAAGTAAACAGAGTTTCTGCTTTCATGTGGTTTAGAGTTAATATGGAGAGACCAACAATGGACAATTAAACATCTAATAATCAAGTGGTTATAATTGCTAAGGCTCACAACAAATCAAGAGAAAGGGATCAGGAATGCAGAAGTGATAGGTTGTCATTTATATTCAGTGGCTTCTTTTCTCATCATTTTGAGTGGCTTCTCTAATGATTTTTTAGCACAGTCCTAAAATAAGAAAGGATGCTAGCCATGCGTTTATCTGGGGAAGAGTGTTCCATACTGAGAGACAGCATGTGCAAAGACCTTAAGGTAGTGACATGACTGATACAAAAACAACAAGGAGACCAAGAGCAAGTGAATTAAGAGACATTGTATGAGAAGGAGGTCAGAGGGATTTGTTGGGTGAGGTTAGGAAACCTGCAAAGCACGTAGAGCCTATGAACCATTGAAGGAATTTAGTTATTGACTGAGTGACATATGAAGCTATTGTGGGATTTTGATTTCATGGCTTCAAAATTTCACTCTACATGCTGCAGCGGGGCAGAGGTGGGAGAACAAACTGTTTTCAGTGCTGTCACAACAATCCAGGCAGGAGGGTTGAGGCTTGGACCAGACCACAGCAATTGTGAGATGGTGAGAAAACATTACCTTGTGGATCTATGTTGATTTTAGAGCCATAGGATTTGTTTATGTAAATACGGGGATGAAGAAAGGAGTCAAGGATGACTCCAAGACTCTTCACCTAAGCACCTAGAAGGGCAGAGTTAGGCCCGGCGTGGTGGCTCACGTCTGTAATCCCAGCACTTTGGGAGAATGAGGCGGGCGGATCACCTTAAGTCAGGAGTTTGAGACCAGCCTGGCCAACATGGTGAAACCCCATCTTTACTAAAAATACAAAAATTAGCCAGGCATGGTGGTGGGTGCCTGTAATCCCAGCTACTTGGGAGGCTGAGGCAGGAGAATCGCTTAAACCTGGGAGGCGGAGGTTGCAGTGAGCCAAGATTGTACCACTGCACTCCAGCCTGGGTGACAGAACGAGACTCCATCTCAAAAAAAAAAAAAAAAAAAAAAAGAATGGCAGAGTTGCCATTTACTGATACAGGGAAAGATTGTGGGAGAAGCAGGTCTGGTAAGGGAAATTACACCTTTGGTTTTGGTCATAGTAAGTTTGAGATGTCTCAGACATTGCTATGGTCTGAATATTCGTGTATCCCCCAAAAAATCACGCGTTGAAACAATCTCCAATGCAATGATATTATGAGATAGGGGCTTTGGGAAGTGATTAGGTCATGAGAGCTCCACCTCATGAATTGGGATTAGTGCTCTTATAAAAGAGGCCTGTGGGAGCTTGTGCACTCCTTTTGCCATGTCGGACTCCAAGTCTCAGTATCACTCAATTTACCCAATTGCCTCAGCATTACTCAGTGTAACAAAACTGTATGTCTACCCTTTAGTCTACAATATAATGTGAAATTCTAAAAAACAAACAAAAAGAAAAAAACACAGCCTATGGGACAAGCAAGAGAAAGATATTAAACATTGGGTTTGGCACCAATATCACTTAGATGTTAGTGACCTTGATGAGTAAAGGATAAATGGCTGACATAGGATGTTTTCATGAGAACATGTTTCTTTATAAATAAAGAGAATTGGCCAGGCATGGTGGCTCACCTCTGTGATACCAGCACTTTGGGAGGCTGAGACAAGAGAATAGCTTAAGCCCAGGACTTTGAGATCAGCCTGGGCAACATAGTGAGACACTGTGTCTATTTAAAATAAATGAATAAATAAAAAGGATTGAGAACCTGAAATATGGTAAAGAGAAAACATGAATTCATGAAGTAGGAAGTTTGAAGGCAAATAAAACAAACTTCAATAATTATATGCAAGATCCTTTACTTCCCTTGGCCTCAATTCTGGGTGCTACCAAATGAGGAGATGGTCTCTATCTTAAGTTTTCTCTTCTAAATAATGAGAATATTAGTTGTAGGGTTATGCTTGGAATTTGGTGGGTTAAAACATGAAGTATTTAGAAGACTTCCTGGGCATAGTAAATTCTTAATAAATGTTTGCTATGATTATTGTATTGTCATCATTATGTTCATTATTCTTATCTTTGCTTTAATCTAGAAATTTTTTAACTCTATGTCACCACCATCTTGCTAAGAACCAACCATCCGGATGGCTAGTACCAGTCCTAGATTGCCACTGTAGGGTGGATTTGCTTCCTGCCAAAATATTAGTCACATCTTCCTTGTCTTCTCAGTAGAGTCGATTTTAGATTAAAGTAAGTAAAGAAAGGAGTTGAAAATGTTTTTCCCTTTGGGTGAGTGGTCCTTTATTGAGAAGCATGGATTGGTAGGTCCAGCAGGCTATAGGCTTGGTGCTTTAATGTTACATCTATTTGGCTTGAGATAAAACATTCTCTTAGAAAACTCATTCCTAAGTTTCCTGTGGCTTTGGAAATGGCTATTCTCCACAGCCTGTTTTTTTTTTTTTTTTTTTTTTTTTTTGACTGATTGTTTTTGAAGTGTGTACATGCCCTCTCCAACTAGAATTACTGGGCTGACTTTATTTCATCTAGACTTTATACTACACCATAATGATTAATCTGCTGAGTCAGCTAGCATCTAAGTACCACTTGTAATTTCTATATCCATTGAAGTAACTTATCCTAGCCTTGGAGTTTGTAATTGATAAATGTCCAGTCCTTGTCTACTGTGTCCCTGGGACCTTGGGTATAACATCAAAATAGTGAGAGATTTTTAAAGTTAATTTTTTGCTGTCTTTCATCCCTATCCATTTTTCAAATTTGAGGAAAGAACTTTATGGATATGGGACTGAGACAGATAAAAGTCAGAGGAAAAGAAAGGATCAAGAGAAGGTGAAAATTAGTTGGTTTCTCACTGAATTGGATCTGTCTTCCCTCCCCTGAGTCAATGACCCTAGGATAAAGTGGGACATAGCTGCTTCTGCACCAAGGCAAGAGTTGGAGAGGGGGTATGTTGTTGCAGAGCAGGAGTGAGGAAGCCTTTGACTGGCCTCCACCATTCTGCTTCCACAAGACAGTTTCTGGCCATTTTGAGAAGTGTATGTGTGGGTGTGTGTGCCCACACACGTGCACTCTAAGTCTGATATCATTATTTTTGCTTTCCAGATATGGGAATTGAGGGGCAGTGAGAATTAGTATCTTAGTAAAGTCATACAACCAGTAAGTAGTAAAGCCAGGAATTCAACTCAAGTCAGCCTAATTCCAAAGTCTGTATTCTTTTTTTTTTTTTTTTTTGAGACAGAGTTTCACTCTTTGTTGCCCAGGCTGGAGTACAGTGGCCCGATCTTGGCTCACTGCAACCTCCACCTCCTGGGTTCAAGTGATTCTCCTGTCTCAGCCTCCCGAGTAGCTGGGATTACAGGCACCCACTACCACACCTGGTTGATTTTTGTATTTTTAGTAGAGATGGGGTTTCACCATGTTGGCCAGGCTGGTCTTGAACTCCTGACCTCAGGTGATCCACCCGCCTCGGCCTCCCAAAGTGCTGGGATTACAAGTGTGAGCCACCATGCCCGACCCCAAAGTCTGTATTCTTAAACCCTACTCAAAACAGCCTCCTGATTCAATCTTACTTTCTTAATTGTGTAGTTCGATGGTTTTCAGTATATTCAAGAGATGTGCAAACATCATCAAAATCAATCTTAGAACATTTTTATCACCAAATAGAAACTCTGTACTCTTTAGCTATCACCCCTAAACCTAACATCCTGCCCAGCCCTAGACAACCACTACCCTACATTCTGTCTATACATTTGCTTGTTCTGAACATTTCATATAAATGGAATGAAACGATATTGGTCTTTTGTGATTGCCTTCTTTCAGCTAGCATGTTTTCAAGGTCCGCCCCAATCGTAGCATGTGTCCGTACTTCATTCTTTTTTATTGCCATTAATATTCCATTGAATGGATATGCCACATTGTATTCACCCATTCATCAATTAATAGACATTTGCATTGTTTCCATCTTTTGGCTACTATAAATAATGCCACTCTCAACATTTGTATGCAAGTTTTGGTGTAGGTATATGCTTGGATTTCTCTTGGGTACACACCTAGAAGTGAAATTTTTGGATAGTATGGTAACTCTCTATTTGACATTTTGAAGAACTGCTGGACTTTCTTAAGTGGCTGTACCACTTCTCACTAGCAGTGCATGAGGATTCCAATTTCTCTACAGCCTTACCAATTATTGTCATTATCTGTCTTTTTTATTCTAGCCATAACAGTGGTGTGAAGTGACATCTCATTGTTGCTTTGATTTGCATTTCTCTGTTGACCAATGATATTAAGCATCTTTTTGTGAACTTGTTGGCTGTTTGCGTATCTTTGGATACATGGAGAAATGTCTATTCAGACTTTTTGCCCATTTAAAAATCGGACTGTCCTTTTATTATTGAGTTATAATAATTCTTTATGTATTCTAGATACAAGTGCCTTATTAAATATATGATTAGCAAATATTTTGTCTCACTTGGTGGGTCGTCTTTTTTTTTTTTTTTTTTTTGAGACACAGTCTCATTCTGTTGCCCAGGCTGGAATGCAGTGGCACAATCTCAGCTCAGCTCACTGTATCCACCACCTCCTACGTTCGAGCAATTCTCATGCCTGAGCCTCCTGAGTAGCTGGGATGACAGGCATGTGCCACTACACCTGGCTAATTTTTGTATGTTTAGTAGAGATGGGGTTTCACCATGCTGGCCAGGCTGATCCACCTGGCCAGACCTCAGGTCATCCACCCACCTTGGCGCTGGGATTACAGACGTGAGCCACTGCACATGACCCTGTAGCTTGTCTTTTCACTTTCTTACTGTCTCTGTCTCAGTCTGTTTGGGCTGCTAAAACAAAATACTATAAAACTGGGTAACTCACAAACAATTCTGGAGACTAGAACTCCAAGATCAAGGTGCCGGCAAATTGTCTGGTGAGGATTCCTCATAAATAGCTTTGCTTTCACTCTAACTTGGCATGGTGGAGGAGGCAGGGAATTCTCAGGCCTTCTTTATAAGGGCAATAATCCCACTCATGACGTACTGCCCTCGAGACCTAATTACCTTCCAAAGGCCCCATCTCCTAATACCATTACCTTGGGGATTAAGATTTTAACCTATGAATTTTGGAGGGACACAAATATTGAGATATAGCAGTATCCTTTAAAGCACAAAAGGTTTCCATTTTAATGAAGATCTAGGTTTTGTTTGTTTGGTTGGTTGGTTGGTTGTGGGTTTGGTGACATATCTAAGAAACCACTACCAAATCCAAGGAAGGACACTCTCGTGAGTTGAAAACCCCACAACTCTGCACTCTTAGACTTGTGTCTCAGAAACAAATACCCCACATGTTGAACATTTTATTTTTCAGAAGACAGAGGTTCTTGCCTAACCCCCAATTCTCAGTACTGGACACATCCCATAATTTGAACCCAGTTATTGAGATAATACATTTAAATTCACAATTGCACTGGCACCTGCTTTGACAGAAACAAAGACAAAAATAGCCACCAACTTGTTCAAGACAAATGTTAAGAACAGTCTCTTTTCAATACTTGAAAACAACACTAATGAAATACAATTTAAGGTGATATTTTCAGTATTTTATAAGGGAAAAAGAAAGGAGATTCTGATACAAGGTGCTGGGTAGGGCATACATCTGTATCTTCCTTTTTGCTCTTAAAATCTTTTGAAATGTTAGAAAAGAGATAAATAGGAATATGTTCATAAAGACATTGAAAATAAGAGGTGGCTGCATGAGGGGGTGGAAGATTTTCACTGACATCTGGAATGGAAGACAGAAGAATTTTATTGGTAGAAAAATAAGAGAAAGAGAGACACAGCTCAGAAGATGCACAGAAGAAGACTGTAAAAGTTCAGAATATTTCACAAGACTGAGACTCTAGAATCCATGGATATAAGACAGAGTTGGAGGCTTGACTGGAGACTCGTTTACAGGATGATTGTGCAGATTGGCCTCACCTTCTTTCACAGCCAGCTCCCCGACTATAGCGGGAGCACTGCCCTCATGCTAAAACCAAGAACTACACTCTAGAGGGTGCAAGGCTTACAGAGTGGGGACTGGCTCCTCAGAGCAGAGCCTCTTCTGGCAGTGTAAAATAGGGAGGCATTGGGGCCTAGCTCTCTGCCCACATGCCCTAAAGTGAAGCTGGGGAACCAGGACCCTGAAATCATACCCAGGTCATGAGGCCAGCCTTCTTATTGGTGAGTAGGCCCTAAAAGGCAGAGGCAACCCGTATCAGCTATCTGAAGCAATCAGTCCAATCCTTCATACACAAGGAGAGAAAGTGATCAGCGCAAAAGGCAAAGACCAAGATGGATAGCAGAGCAAAGAACGCAAAGGAAACAGATGGTTCAAAGAAGAGAAGATAACCTTAAATGAATAAGAAATTGTATCCATTAAATTAAAAAGGGCTGCTATCTGAGAATAAGAAAGAATTCATGGAAATTAAAAATACCATTGTCAAAATAAAAAATCGAATGGCAAAACTGGACCAAAGAGTTAAATAAATTTCCCAGAACATAGAGGAAAAAAAAAAAAAAAAGAGCTAAGAAGTGAATTATGAGAAGAGTGAAGAAATATGGAGAAGCAATATAAGAAGGCCCAAATCTATCCAGTATGATTTCCAAAAGATAGGAATTTGTCCAAGAAACAAAGAATGAAGGCTGGTCTGAGGGTAATGAGTTATTTCAATTGATTGTTCACAGTCAGTTACAGATCAAACTCCTTGTTCTACTCTTTCCCTGCTTCTCACTACTGCACATGACTAGTAAAAGCAAAATAAATAAATAAATAGAATAGAATAGAATAGAATAGAATAGAATAGGAGGGGATTTTTCCATAGCTGAAAACAGGTAAGAGTCTCATGAGAGGGGGCTCCTATAATACACCCAGCAAAATTAGTTTTATAAAAAGGCTCACACTTAAATATATCCTTGTAAAATTTCTTTTGCCAAGGCTAAAGAAAAGAATATGTAATACTTTTTGGTTGATAGGCGGGCAGGATAGCCTCAGGGGAGCAAAACTCAGGTTGGCATCTGATCTTTTTATTCAGGGTGTGAGAGAATACCTTCAGAGTTCTGATAGAAATGGATTTTTAATAAACAATTCTATTCCCAGCAAAAACTATCGACCAAATGGGATAATGAAATGGCAAAAATAAGGTCCTTATCTGAATATATGATACTTCTTGAAATAATTGTTTGAGAATTTATTCCAGCAGTATAAATAAAAGAGAAAGACATGGAATTATAAAAGCAACCAACCCTAGCCATTCAATACAAAGTAAAACCAGAAAAAGCAAAAGCAAGAAAACCCCTACAATAAACTAAACAAAGAATCCTTCAGCAAGATGAAATTGAAAACAGCAAATTAGATCGGCAGTCAGGAGGCTTTGGAAAGAATATCTTTAACAAAAAGAAATACATTTCTTTTAAAATGCTGAGGATTCTGGGTTATCGTAGAGAGAAAGTAAAGGCATATTCTAATAATATAAAAATTCAGTGCCCTGTTTTCTCTACTTCTTCTCTCCTTCTCCCAATTTAAGTATGTTCATTTATTTTTCTATTGGCAAAGGTTAAATGACTTAGGGTTGCATCATTTTTTCTGAGTCTAACCATACATTAAAATGTAAGCTGTGAAAAGGCAGGATGTTCACCTGTTGTACTCACTGATATATCCTTAGAACTTAGAAGAATGTCTGGCCCAAAGTATGTAATCAACAAACATTTTTATTGGAACTGAATGGAATTGATTATACAATGAATAGTAATATTCTTTTAAATAAAATATAAATTCTGACCACTTTTAGACTTAACAGCCAAAACACAGAAAAATAAAGTATAATTATATAAGAAAGTATAAATTCTATAAATTTTGGCAATGTAAAATTAACTATGTGATGAACTGAAGCTGTAACACTGGGAATACCCATAAGGGGAGGAGACAGAGACAGGAATGGAGGGCTGTTAAATCCCTCATTGTCTTAGAGGGAAGTCAAGAGGTACTGGCTAAAATCAACGAATCAAGAAACGGAAAGTTGAAAATGAAAACTACAGGCCAGTATCTCTGATGAACACAGATGCAAAAATCTTCAACAAAATGCTAGCAAACCAAATTCAATAACACATTAAAAATATCATTCATCACGGTCATGTGTGGTGGCTCACGCCTGTAATCCCAGCACTTTGAAAGGCCAAGGCGGGCAGATCATGAGGTCAAGAGTTCAAGAGCAGTATGGCCAACATGGTGAAACCCCATCTCTGCTAAAAATACAAAAATTAGCCAGGTGTGGTGGTGGGTGCCTGTAATCCCAGCTACTTGGGAGGCTGAGGTGGGAGAATTGCTTGAACCTGGGAGGTGGAGGTTGCAGTGAGCCGAGATTGTGCCACTGCACTCAAGTCTGGGTGACAGAGCAAGATTCCATCTTGAAAAAAATATATATATGTAATTCATCATGATGAAATGGGATTCATCCCAGGGATGCAAGGATGGTTCAATATATGCAAATCAATAAATATGATAAATAATGTCAACAAAATGAAGGACAAAAACCATAGGATCATTTCAATTGATTCCAAAAAAGCATTTGATAAGATTCAACATCAACATCCTTTATGACAAACTCTCGAAAAAATGAATATAGAAGGAACATACCTCAATATGATAAAAGCCATATATGACAAACCCATAGCTAGTATTATATTGAATGGTGAAAAATGAAAGCCTTTCTTCTAAGATCTGTAACAAGATGAGAATGCCCACTTTCTCCATTCCTATTTAACATAGTACTGGAAGTCCTAGCCAGCGCAATTAGACAAAAGAAAGAAAGAAACGGCCTCCAAATTGGAAAGAAAGAAGTCAAATTATCCTTCTTTGCAGACGATATAAAATCATATTTAGAAAAACCTAAAGACTCCGCCAGAAAACAGAACTTATAAACAAATTCAGTAAAGTTGCAGGATAAAAAAATCAACATGCAAAAATCAGTAGCATTTCTATATGCCTACAGAAAAGAATCTGAAAAAGAAACCAGGAAAGTAATCTCATTTACAATAGCTATGAATAAAATAAAATACCAAGAATAAAGTTAACCAAAGAAGTAATCTCTACAATGAAAGCTATGAAACATTGATGAAATAAATTGAAAAAGACACCCCAAAATGAAGATATTCTACATTCATGAATTGGAAGACTCAATTTTGTTAAAATGTCTACACTACCCTAAACAATCTACAGATACGATGCAATCCCTATCAAAAAACCAACGACATTCTTGACAGAAATAGAAAAAAAAATCTAAAAGTTATATGGAACCACAAAAGACCCAGGATAGCCAAAGTCATCCTGAGCAAAGAGAACAAAACTGACGGAATCATATTACCTGACTTCAAATTATACTACAGAGCTATAGTAACCTAAATAGCATGGTGCTGACCTAAAAATAGACATGTGGGGCAAGGGAATAGAATAGAGAACCAGAAGTAAGTCCACACATTTATAGTCAATTCATACTTCACAAAACTGCCAAGAATGTACATTGGAGAAAAGACAGTCTCTTCAATAAGTGGTGCTGGGGAAACTGGAGATCCATATGCAGAAGAATGAAACTAGACTCCTATCTCTTGCCATATACAAAAATAGAAATCAAAATGGATTATAGAATTAATTATAAGACTAAAACTATGCAACGAATAGAGGGAAACATTAGGGAAGCACTCCAGGACATTAGTCTGGACAAAGATTTCTTGAGTGAGACCTCAAAAGCACAGGCAATAAAAGCAAAAATGAACAAATAGGATCACATCAAGTTAAAAAACCTTCTGCATAGCAAAGGAAACAATCAACACAGGGAGGAGACAACCCACAGAATAGGAGAAAATATTTGCAATCTACCCATCTGATAAGGAATTAATAACCAGAATATATAAGAAGACTAAACAATAGGAAAAAAAACCCATAATCTGATTTTAAAATGGGCAAAATATCTAAATACACATTTCTTTAAAAAATACATAAAAATGGCTGATAGGAATATGAAAAACGCTCAACATCATTAATCACTGGAGAAACGCAAAGTAAAACTACAATGAGATATCATCTCATTCCAGTTAAGATGGCTTTTATCCAAAAGACAGGCAATAACAAATGCTGGTGAGGATATTGAGAAAGGAGAACCCTGGAACACTATTGTGGGAATGTAAATTAGTATAGCAACCATGGAGAACAGTATAGAGATTTCTCAAAAAGAACTAAAAATAGAGCTACCATAGAATCCAGCAATCCCACTGCTGGGTGTATATCCAAAAGAAAGGAAATTAGTGTATTGAAGAGATAGCTGCACTTCCATGTTTATTGCAGCACTGTTTGCAATTGCCAAGATTTGGAGGCAACCTGTGTTCATCAATGGATAAATGGAGAAAGAAAAGGTGGGGAATATATACACTAGAATATTATTCAGCAATAAAAGAATAAAATCCTATCATTTGCAACAACATGAATGGAACTGGAGGACATTGGGTTGAGTGAAATAAGCCAGGCACAGAAAGACAAATATTGCATGTTCTCACTCACATGTGGGAACTATAAATAAACAAACAAACAAACAAACAAACTCACAGAAATAGAGAGTGGAATGATGGTTGCCAGAGGCTGGGAAGGGTAGTACAGAGGAGAGGAGAGGTAAAGTAAGGATGGTTAATGAGTACAAGAGTACAGTTAGAATGAATAAGATCTAGTATTTGCTAGCAAAATAAGGTGACTATAGTTAACAATAACTTATTGTATATTTTTAAATAATTAAAGGAGTAGAATTGGAATGTTCCTTACACAAAGAAATGATAAAGGCTTGAGGTGATGAGCACTTCAATTACCATGATTTGATCATGACAGATTGGATACTTGTATCAAAATATCACATGCACCCCACAAATATATACAACTATTATGTACCCAGAATAATTAAAAATAAATCTTTTAAAAGAAATGGAAATATGAATGTGTTGTATAAAGCTATAGAAGTATCTAAAAGAATAAAAAATATGTATCTGGAAGTTGCTGTTAAAGGGGAAGTATAAATGAGTCAAGAGCTTTATCTTTCATAAGGGGGTCCAGCAGATATACTTTGAAGTTGATATATAAAAAGTAAAGGAATAATAAGTTATCATTGTAGTGGTTGGCCTTAGATTCAAAATAGAAAAATTTTAAGCTGTTACCTCTGGGGAATACCAAAGAGTAAAACCTTTACTTTTTAAAAAATTACTCTCCAGCACCAACTGAATTTTTATTACCGTGTGTTCATACTTTAAAAGTGATACTTTTAATTTAAAAATAGTTTCTCAAGAAAGAGAAGAATTTTTAGGACAGAAAAAAAATGATCCAACAGTTTGCAATTACATACTGCCTACCAGCAAGGACCATCAAACATTTTGCAAACATTATCTGATGGTGAGTGTCAGAATCTACTTTTGCCAGATGGAGAAATTCAGACAAAGATGGAAGTTACTTGCCCATTTTCAGTGCATCTGTGACCAAGCCAGTGATAAAACTCAGGCTTCTTGGATTCTGAGTCCAAAGAAAGATTTGGATCGATTTCTCCTTAGAAAAACCACCACATATTGGTATAATAATCACTAAGGAAGAAATCCAAACTAATAGATGGCATATTCTGTGTTTAGGGCTTGGGAAAAGCTTGTATTTTTCCGTTCAAAATCTGTTGCCAAAATGCACACTGCCTGTCAAGAGAAAGGCCAGTGCTTCTCTAAAGCACCTGATGGGAATATATATCAGTTTGAGGAGCTAGCAAAGATAAAAAAATGATAATCACAGTAACAATCACAAATAATTTTTAATTATCTTAATACAAGTATTATGTCTCACTATAAAGATGTCTGCCATTTTGTGACTACTTAGAAAACAATCTATGGTTAATTCGCTTGATAAATAATTCTGGTTATTCTGCCATATGCCTCTCTTACTGATTCATACTACTAACACAAGTGGAGAGGAGAAAAAAATGGACTGATCTGACATAATTTTTACTATTGGTTTCACTCTTAATGTGAATGTTTTAATATTCATTTTTGCCTGGCTTCTTTATTTAGTTGGAAGACTGGAGGGGAGAGGAGTCATCAAATGATTATAGTAGACTCCTCTGGTTTTGTCAGTGTGGTTCCCTTCCCCCTCCACAAACAAACTCCTCTGAAAACAGGTCTATACCATATGACCATGACCCTGGCCCAAATGGCCAAAGTGAGCATTGGACCAAAGCTGCTGCGATCTTCCAGGAGAATTTGAAAGAGAGAATGATTGGAGTCCAGCACTTAGTCTGGCTGGTTTCTTTCTTTTTTTTTTTTTTTTTTTGAGACGTAGTCCTGCTCTGTCACCCAGGCTGGAGTGTAGTGGCAAGATTTTGGCTTACTACAAGCTCCGCCTCCCAGGTTCTCACCATTCTCCTGCCTCAGCCTCCAAAGTGGCTGGGACTACAGGCGCCCACCACCACACCCAGCTAATTTTTTGTATTTCCAATAGAGATGGGGTTTCACCGTGTTAGCCAGGATGGTCTTGATCTCCTGACTTCGTGATCCGCCTGCCTCAGCCTCCCAAAGTGCTGGTATTACAGGCGTGAGCCACCGCCCCTGGCTGTCTGGCTGGTTTCTTAAGTAAAGGAGAGGTAACCCCAGGAGCTGTTGGTGGCTATATTTTTTAGTGTGTGGTCTGAGGAACGGAAATGAAAAAGGAAGCAGACGTTCAGAGAAGAGCAGAGATGAGAGATGAATGGGGTGACCAGTAATTCATCACTTTTAAAATTGTGGTAAAATACACCAAATACAAAATTTACTGTTTAACCCTTTTTGAGCATGCAATTCAGTGGCATTATGTTCATGTTTTTTGTACAACCATCAACACAGTCTATCTCCAAAATGTCTTCATTTTCCCAAACTGAAACTCTATAAGCATTAATAGGTAACTCCATTTCCACAGCCCCACAGCCCCTGGCAACTATTATTCTACTTCCTTTCCCTATGGATTTCACAATTATAGGAATTAATCATTCTTACCAGGGTATTGTTGAGAGTTGTGTTAATAATTTATTTACTTTCAGATTCAAATTCACCCTTCAATACCTGCTCTGCAATAATGGATGGAATTCCATTGAGCATTTCTTCTTTATAGAGAGTACCACGTGAAGCTTTCTCAGTAGAGGGCCCTGAAGGGACACTGCAGGAGAAAGGAGCCATCCTGATGTTAGTGGTGGCTGCACCATCAGGCAGCAGTGTGGGTGTGGGAACATCAGTGATGTTCTGATTCCAGCCGCAGGCCCAGAACTCATGATTCCTTGATGTCCTTGCAGCTCCGCCCTGGCCTAATGCCCACTTTCCCATGGCCTTCTTACCACAGACACTGCAGGCTCCAAACCTACTGTCTGCAATGGTGTCCCTACTCCCTCTGCACGCTCACGTGCCAAGCCATTGGCTGCAGTTTTTGTAACGTGCCACCTGTGCCCCAAAGGGTTGCTTCCTGCTTGCCCAGTGGCTGTGGACCAGCTCTGGACTGGGCAAATCAGCAAACTTCTCTGCCATCCAGTGGCTGCAATCTGAGCCTTGGGGAAGGGCTCATCCTGTTTTATGTTCATCCCTCCTTGAGTACTCTCTTGGGTACTCAGCCTTAGGATACCACATGGTACCCTATATCTTATATATTATAATTGCCCTTTTATCATAATTTTTAAAAATTTATATTAGACTTTCTCTAAGTCACTGTGGTCTCTGCTCCCTGATGGACAAAGACTGACACAAAAGTGAAAGGGGCAGTTTGACAGATGTCAACAAGGATAGGCCAGCACAAACTGGTGTGTGTGGTCACCTACCCTAGAGATGGGAGGGTGGGTCCTGACTATGCTGGAGTCTCTGATTTATTTCTGAAGTTCAGTTATCTATTTGCCCTTGAGTTCTGAGACAGCCCTATTTCTTAAAGTAAATTATATCTCTTTGCTCTTAGAGAGCTCAAGTGTGTCTCTGTTACTTGAAACCAAAAAAGCCATCATTAATAAATATGCAATTTCACATTCTATTAAATATGCCTCAGAAAAGGAAATAAAGGGATAAAGGAGGACTATTCTAGAAGCAGGAAAAAAAAAGAGAAGGGAGATTATGCTGAGGATTAACATGAGAGAAAATCTTAGTTCTTTAAATACCTCGGTTGGGCTTGATGCTGATGTTAGGGCCTCAAGTTCTTCAGTGATGACTCATCCCTGTCATCTCTGACTGATGGGGAGCTCACACAATGGAAGCTAGATGGGGCACTGGCCAAGTGATTCTGCATGCAAGAGAGCATGGCTAAGGTCAAATGAGGTCTCCTACTCTTCACCAAAACTAGATTTTGGGAACTGCTCACCTCACATATCTCAGAGAAGAGTTAGGTACGCAGAGCCCACCCAAATTCACTGGCTAGCCAGCTGCAAGAACTAAGGCTGCTTCACAGATGAACCACAATGGGACAGAGTGAAGGCCCGCACCTTGGCAGCATGCTCCCAGTGAAGGGAATGCATTGGGCTGGTTTCACTCTGCAGAGTCAATTCCTACCCATTAATAAAGCATGTCCTAGTAAATATTATACATTTGCCAATCAGACTTGCCATTTGTTTGCTTGTTTGCTTGGATTTTTTGTTTGTTTTTTTGAGGCAAGGTCACACTCTGTCCCCCAGGCTAGAGTGCAGTGGTGAGATCTCAGCTCACTGCAGCCTTGCCCTCCTGGGCTCAAGCAATTCTCTCACCTCTCAGCTAGTAGCTGGGACTCCAGGCACACGCCACCACACCCAGATAACTTTTGTATTTTTTGGTAGAAACAAGGGTTTCACCCTGTTGTTCAGGCTGGTATAAACTCCTGAGCTCAAGTGATCCACCCGCCTTGGCCTCCCAAAGTGCTAGGATTTTAGGCGTGAGCCACCACACCAGGCCTCATTTTTTTTTTGAGACAGAATCTTGCTCTGTCACCCAGACTGGAGTGCAGTGGTGCGATATCAGCTCACTGTAACCTCTGGCTCCAGAGTTCAAGCAATTGAACCACCCACCTTGACCTCCCAAAGTGCTGGCATTATAGGGGTGAGCCACCATGCCCAGCCCAGAATTGCCATTTTTGTTTGAGGGAGAGCAGACAAATCCATATGGGTCTGTAGCAGCCTCACTTCTTGACTCCCCAGAAGAAAGAATTCTACAGAGGGGTATAAGGCAGAAGGAGATGTTGAGGCAAGTTTTAGAGCAGGAGTGAAGGTTGATTAAAAAACTTTAGAGCAGGAATGAAAGGAGGTCAAGTACACTTGGAAGAGGCCCAAGGGACTGACTTGAGAGATCAAGTGCGCAGTTTGACCTTTTGACTTAGGGTTTTATGTGTTGGCATGCTTCCAGGGTCGTGCATCCCTTCTCCCCTGATTCTTTCCTTGGGGTGGGCTGTCTGTATGTGCAATAGCCTGCTAGCATTTGGGAGGGGAACATGAGCAGTGTGTGTGTTGGAGTTGTACACATGCTCACTTGAGGCGTTCTTCCCTTACCAGTTGCATATTGTTAGAAGGTCATATACCAGTTACACTGCGCCATTTTGCCTTAGCGTGCATGCTAGAGCCCACCTGTCCAACTCCTGAGATCTTATCAGGAAGCTGCTGATCACCAGTTTCATGTGTTTTCTATCTATTGGGAGACTGCCTTTCCCTGGGCTGGCTACAACCAATTATTAATATTATGTTTAGAGAAATATTGTAACAACCACCTGACCATTACCTGATGGTCGCCTGACTTTCCTGGTGGGGCAAGAGGAGCCCTCTCCTGCCATGCTTATGTCTGACTAGCTACCTACTGTACCAGAGCCTCCCTCCCTGCACTTCCTCTCATGGTAAGATAGGACTGAAATTTTGGTGTCAATGTCCTCCTCCATGAGCCAAGATGAGAATTTAAGGAGTCAAAAGGAACGCAAATATTCCTCCTTTTCAATAGTTAACTTTTACCTTACCTATCCAAATATAGGTTTTTAAAAATTCTGCAGAGAATATTTGGCAAAGTATAATAATCATGCCTAGAACATTTTTATATTTCAATGTGCCTTTTCTTCAGAGTAAAAAAAAATGTTGCATCCGTCCTTAGTAGAGTATGCAACTTGAGATGTTTTTGCTATGAATGGAGAGAATCTAAGTAGACTTACTCACATTCTTTCATCTAGAAGTGAAAAGTTGGATAAGACACAGTCTTTGCCTTTTAGAAAGAGGGGCACTTCCATTCACATTGTGTTTCTCTTGGCTCTGCCATGGAGAACAATAATTAAATAAGGTTCTGACCAATCAGAATGGATGATGAAACAAGAGTGGGTGCTGCAACCAGTCCGAGCTGATGTCACAGTTAATGTCAGGGATGCTGGCTGTACACATGAAGCAGGCTGTGCAGTATGTTATAGTGGAGATTATCTCTGGATCTGTGAGAACCCAAGTCTAAGCTGGTAGAAAGGACTGTGAGAGAGTCCCTGGCTGCTCTGACTTCAGTCAAATCTTCCTGTCAAGTTGATGGCATTCAAAGATACTAAAAAAATGGCAAGTAGTTGGGAATTTTTCAAAAGTATTTCCCCCTGCAGCCTCCTCCTCCCATAGTTTTAATCATCTCAGTACATTGCAATGCAGCTTTTCTAGTTGCTCTGTCCAAACACTTTGAAGTCATCAATTTCTCTTTTACTCTAATATCTCACATTTGCATTGTAAGCAAATCTTGACAACTCCACCTTCAAAATATGTCCAGAATCTGACTACTTCTCAGCACTTCTATTAACTATTTTTCTGACCCAGTTACCCTCATTTCTTGCCTGGATCACTGGAATATCTTTCTCACTGGTCTCCTGCCCCACTTTAGTCTATTCGTAATCTGACAGCCAGGGTGATTTCATTAAAATAGAGTTGAATTGTATTGCTCCTCTCCTGGAAACTCTCCAATGGCTTCTCATCTTAGAGTAAAAGCCAAGGGTCTTACCCTGGCCTACAAAGCCCCACATTATCTAGAGCCCCATTATCTCTCTGACAGTATCTCCTATTAACTCAATGTGGCAGACTGATGGCAAATCTGGTCCTAATTCTCCACCCTTCACTATATCCACACCTTTTGCAATGTGACTCTGAAGCTCTTCCTATGAAGTGGAGTTTATTTCTCCATTCCTTGAAACTAAGCGTGTCTTATCAATTGCTTTGGCCAATAGAATGTGGCAGAAGTGACAGTTTCCTTTCTGAATTTAGGCCTTAAGAGGGCTTATGTGTGTTCTCTCTCTTGCTCTCTCTCTCTCTCTCTCTCTAGCCTCTCTGCCTCCCTTTCTCTCTCTAACTCTCTTTTGCTACTGGAGGATATGAGAAACAGAGATATGGAGGCAGACCTAAATCAACCCAGTCATTTTGTCAAAAGTCTCAGATATGTAAGAGAGCTCAGACAAGATCAGCAAAGCTGTGCAGGCTTGCAGCTGACTGTGAAGGCATGAATAAGCCCCACCAAGATTAGCTCAGATCAGCAAACCATCTAGCTGATCTTGAGACTGAGGGGAAAACCTAAATGTTTATTATTGTATACCACTGCAGTTTCGAGTTTGTTACTCAGAATTACTGTGAAATTGATGACTGATGCATTACTCTTTCCCATTATTCTCCAGCCTTCTGGAAAACACCAGTCACCTCTCTACCTCACAGTCTTTGCACTGGCTGTTCTCTCTGACTAGAATGCTTCCCCTCAATCCTCCTACCTCCAATAGCTGCATGCCTTGATCCCTAACCAACTTCAGATCTTTTCTCAAATGTCATCATCTTAGTGAGATCTTGTCAGAACATAACATACAATGCAAACTTCTTTGAACACTTCCCAGTCCCCCTTGTCAACTTTCAACTTTCTTTTCAGCATTTATTGCTGTCACACATCTATATATATATACATATTTTTTTTCTTTCTTTTTTCTTTTTCTTCCTCGTTTGTTGTCTAACTCCCGTGCAAACTCCTTGGGAGCAGAGCTTTTTTTGACTATTTTATTCAAGACTATATTCCTATGCCCAAAATGGTATCTGGCACATAAAAGACACACAGTACATATTTGTTGAATAAATATGTGAATGAATGTGAATTCTCCACAGAATGGTAGAAGTGACAATAAAATGTTTTCCTCAATTTAAAAAAATTTGGTAAAATTAAAAATAAAACATATCTGCTTGATCTATATAACTTCTCTCCTTCTCTACCACCATGATCCTAGTCATAGTCACCATGAGCTCCTGTCTGCATGGTTGCAATTACCTCCTAACTGGTATTCCTGCCATCAGTCCTTGCTCCCTACAATTTCTTTTTCTCCATTGCAACCCAATGATTTTTTGAAAGGGAAAACCTGAAAGACCAAAATCCTTAGCATGGCCCCATGGGCTCTTCTCCTCACTCTCTTTGCTCATTCTCTGGTCTTCAGGTTTCCTGAAATAGTCATGCCTCTTCCTGCCTCAGGGCCTTTTCACAAGCCATCCCCTCTTTCTGGGAGGCGCACTCTTAATCATCCCTCAGCCTAGTCAACTCCTACTCATCCTTCCATTCTTATGCAGAAAAATCTTCCCTGAATCCACAGCCTCAAGTTTCTCTGCGAGTCTGTGCTTTCTGTCTGTTTAAGGCACAAATGCAGTTAGTAATTCTGAGTTTGTGCAATTACTTGTCTGCTGTCTCCTTTTCTCAATATACTGCAAGCTCAGTGAAGAACTAAAGCATTCAACAGATCATTTGGCTAAGTATGGCCTCAAGTTCATATAAGCCCTTTGTAGTTGAGAGATTTTTAGTGAAACAACTATGAAGGAAGAGTTTGCATAATGAGTTGTATCTTCCAGGAAATTCTCAGCTCCGACATTTTTATTCCTTTCTGAAGCCACAAAGGTCTATAAGCCGCTCCTCCCCCATGATCATCACCAGCGCATTAGCAGAAGACAGTCAGAGACAGTATTGACAATGTAAAGGGGTTGTGTTGGAGAACAACACCTCTTGTCATTCTTGCACTGTTATGATTTATGCAACCAAGTATTACATTAGACAACAGCAATGAGGAACAGAAATGGACCCAGCAAGAGTCAGAGAAACAGTGTTGATTAACTCTGGATAGCGTATTAGTCTTCTATTGCTTCAAACAAATTACCACCAACAGTGAATTAAAACAAGATATTTATTACCTTCCAGTTCCGTGGATCAAGAGTCTGAGCACAGGTTAGCCGATTCCTCTCCTCAGAGTCTCACAAGGAAGGTTGTAATCAAGACATCAGCTGTGCTGCAGTTCTTATCTGAGACTGAAGGTCCTCTACCAAGCTCATTCAGGTTACTGGCAAAGTTCAATTATTTGGGGTTGTAGGAATAAGTTCCCCTTTGCCTGCTAGCTGCCTGCTGGGGATTGTGCTCAGTTCGCAGAGACCACTGCCATTCTATACCCTGTGGTCCCCATAGGCTGCCATGGCAGGGATGTTTGCTTTTCTCCAGGCCAGCGCGAGTACACCTCTCTGAGTTCCTCTTCCCAGCACCAAGTGAAGAAAGCTCTCTGCTTTTAAAAGACTCACCTGAGGTTGGGCGCCGTGGCTCACGCTGTAATCTCAGCACTTTGGGAGGCCGAGGCAGGTGGATCACCTGAGGTCAGGAATTCGAGACCAGCGTGGCCAACATGGTGAAACCTCATCTCTATGAAAACTACAAAAATTAGCCGGGCATGGTGGCAGGTGCCTGTAATTCCAGCTACTCAGGAGGCTGAGGCAGGAGAATTGCTTGAACCTGAGAGGCAGAGGTTGCAGTAAGCTGAGATCACGCCACTGCACTAAAGTCTGGGAAACAAAGTGAGACTTGGTCTCAAAAAAAAAAAAGAAAAAGAAAAGACTCACCTGAAAGGTCAAGTCCACCCAAGATAATTTTACTCACAAGAGTAATACGTCATTATATTCACAGGTTCTGTTCACAATGAATAGAACCATACAGGGCATGTGCATCATGAGTAGGAATATAGGGGTTGTTTTAGAATTCTGTCTACCACAGGGCAGCTGATAATAATTGCAAACGATTGAGTGCTTATTTACTGTGTTAAGTGCTTTTTAGCATTTAATCTTTAAAATAATACAACATTGTTTCTATTTTGTGTTTCTGTTTTGTTTTTATTTCTATTACTTTATTTTACAGATGAAGAAACTAAGGCTTAGAGGTTGGGTGACTTTGCTCCATTTCACTCAATTGGTAAGAAGCATAACCTAGATTTTGAACTCTAACTCCAGAACCCATTCTTATCCACCTTGCCTCATCAAAGCTGGTTCTCCTGTAGCCAGGGGAATGAGATTATCACCGTTTTATGGATGTAAACAGTGGTTTGGGAAGATTAAATAACATACTCAAGACCACCCAGTTAGTAAGTAATAGAGCAGCCTACAATCTAATCTTCTTCTCAGTCCCACACTGGGGCATCCCATGTAATTGAGGGATACTCCCAAATTGCTTGTCAACTAGAAGAAAATGTAATAAGAAACCCTTCCCCAGAGACAGAGGAAACCAGTGTATTTTCTGGCTCCAAGGCTTAGTAGAATTGTATAATACACGTTATCAGTTCTATTTCTTTTACCTGTAGTAAGTGAGAAGCAGAAGTGTTTTATTCTCATGCTGAGGAAAATAATCTGAACTATGGGCACCTGACAATCACTCCCTTTGAAGTTTCATAATACTTAGCACCAGGAGCAAGTCCTCTCCTATAGTTAGTGATTATTCACTTCCCCCTCTCTGTGCCTTTACACCTTTAAATGAAAGGTGTCCTGGGGTCAAAGCAAATAATTATTCATGGGTGAGGATATGTTTCCTTGGAACTAATATTATTTTTTTCATTACTTCTTGCATAGAGACAAAACAGCTTTGACCCAACAGCTGTTAACTGATACAAATTATCCATTGCAAACGTCATCACATCACACTACCCTCACCTGTGCTTTGGCAACCAGGGGCCAATTTTCTCCTGAGAGTGGTGTCCACCTTGTTTCCCCTTTCTTTCCCATGGCTACGAATGCAAACAGTAAACACTTGGTCCACAGACAGACATTAAAAGGGCATATTGTAGTTCTCTCCAATACCTGATGTCTAGTCTCCCTGTCCTGCAATTGTCTTTCAGCAAGAAACAGAAAACAGTCATCAGAAAAGTTTTACTTCATTAAAATGCCCTGCTTGGTCATGGTTTGAGTTATAACTGCATTCTTTTGTTAACAGCCACAGCTTCTGTTGGGCAGCTCCTGCCCCAGGCACCAGGAGGAACATTCCTTTCTCCTGCCCACTCAGATGAGGGCTGGGAATAGCAGAGCACTGACACTAGCCCCGGGACCTTCACGATCCCTTGATGGTTGCCTTAGCCCTGCCCATACCTGAGTAAATAGCTCTTTTATAACACTCTTTTATAACAATATTCTTAAACCAGAAACTCTGGCTGAAAATAGCTCTAAACTGAAACCACCTTTGGAAAAATTTTAACAGTGAGAAATTGATGACATTGAAAGGGATCTAACCTAACCAACTCCATCTTGCCTTTAACTTTCAAGCTGCCCTTGTTCATTCCTGGGCATAGGCCAAACTAACTTTGGAAGACAATTTAGTTTATAGTTTAAAACAAAGATGACAACAGCCCTTTCCCAAAACAGAAAATGGGTTGTTCCTTAGGCTAACTGGCCAAATTCATTTAACAAGCCTAATGTCATGTTTATGTTTGGAAAGGGGCTTAAGAAATATCCATGCAATGTGTAGGCCTGAATTGGTTCCTGATTGGACAAACAAACTACAAAAGACGTTTCGGGGATGATTTAGATCATCGGATATAGACTGGATATTAGGTAAAATATAGTGACATGGAAAGTTTTATAAAAACAGTATGTAACAATTCATAAAATGGTATTTTTCTCAGTTTGTAAAAAAAGATATGTCTGTATATATATGCATGCTTAAAAATTTTGGAAGGATGCACAATAGGATATTAACAGTGGTAAGCTCTGGATGGTGGGAATGGTGTATTTTCATTTTCTTATTTTTGTTTATTTATACATGGGCTGTTGGTAATTATAAGAGATTTTTAATTTAGTAAGGAGAAAGATTATCAGTGTGTAAGTTTAACCAAAACCAAGGAAGTAAATGACGTCGCCCAGGGAAGAGTATGTGAAAAACAAGAAGGTGGCTGAGGAAACAGCTTTTAGCAACATCAAGATTTCAGAAAGAAGACTGGAAGGAGAGCTGGTCAGAGACTGAGGAGGAGCTGTGAGGGAACAGAAGAAGCAGGAAAGCCAGAGGAGGAGAGTGCTCCCAGAAACAGGAATGGTCAGGTCCCAAACGCTGCAGACAGGTAAGCAGGATGAGAGTTAACACGAGGCCTCTGACCTCACAGTGGGAAATGCATGGAGACTTTTGCCCAGGGAAGGGTGAGGAACTAGAGGCTGCTCTTGTAAGAAGCTGGTAATGGAGGGAAGGAGAGACACAGGCTGTTGTGGAGGGGGCAGGGGTGCCCATCTTTTCACAAGGAGAGCCATCGCCATTCAGGTTGCGTTCTTTGTGAATGAAAACCCCTGGATCACTACCGGGGTATGCTGTGAGTGGTACCCCCCAGGAAGAAATGAAAAGGAGGACCCTAGGAAGCACGAGGAGGAACGAGTTATTTGGAAATGGAGAAGAGTTAGCAATTTGCAGAAAGTCCCAGGGAATGGAGAGATTGGAAATCTAGGAGAAGGAAGGGGATCACTTGTGCCACTGGATCCAGGCTTGTACAGAGGAGGGAATGAGCTGGAGAGCAGAGGAAGCAGGATGGAGTTTGGGGAGGACTGAGACAGGTGTCCTGTGAATCAGAGGGCAAGGGGCCAGCACCAGAATGTGCCAGTCACGCCTTTCATGGAAGCTGCCAGACTACAGTGATGATTAGCAATTATAAGTATACTTTGAAAGCAACTTTTCCAAGTGGCAGTGTGCTGCTTTGGGGATTACTCTAGAGCCATACGGGCAGCTCTGAGATCCTGTGAACCTCGTACGTTACTGGGGAAGGGGGATGCCAACATGATGGGATTTAAGGGACAGCCAACGACCCGTCACCCTCAAAATATCTCCCAGGGGCTTTTCACAGTGATAAGCAATGGGATAATGTGAATGGATAATGCAAAGTTTTGTGTCAGTGGATGAGTTTGCAGACCATCTCTGTTGTCATGTACCTTTCTTTGTACTTCAACGAATGCAAATCATGTACTTTTTGAACTGCAGTTTGACTTGCTTTCATGAACATTTACCAAATACCCACTGGGCAGAAATGGCACTGCCCTCAGTTCAGCCCAAGATATTTCATTTGATCGAGAATCTATTTAGAGAAGGGGCTGGAACATTCTGGAGCTGTGCCTGCAATGAGAAAGATACAGCAGTTCTCTGTGTGCCAGAAACAGAGAACCGTCTCCCCGACCCTGCCAAAAAAAAAGCCCAATAGAAGAATGAAGGTGCCATGTTGACTGTGACAGTCCTCTTCACCCCGTCACCTAACGAAAGAGCCCCAGTGTCTTCTGTCTTTCTGTCCCATGGAGTCCTGCCTTGGTGCTGCCATCTGTTGCCTGTTGCCGGGGTCAGCAGGTCTCAGATGTGCACACAACCCTCCAAACCGGGGCTTAGGGGAGACCGCAGCGGCCTTCTGCAAGACCAAGTGGCTGCTCAGGGTCGAGCAGCTCCTAAAGTATTAATTAGAGCCTGTATCCCCACTGCTTCACTTGCTGTGCCCTGCGGTTCTGGGACAAACCGTTGGTAGGCAGGTTTTTTGTCTCTGGTGCCCGTTTCTAGACACTCATCTTCCCAATTTATCTTTCAAACAATACCTTGCCGCAGAGGAGTAGTATCCTCCATTCCCCTCACAGCTGTAGGAACTCTGAGGCTTTGTACAAACGTGTACAACGTGTAGAGATTCCAGCCAACATGAGAGTGGGAACGAACACAGCAAAGGGAGAGATTGCAGGGCGGTGCTGGGCTATTAATTACAGCTCAGTGGGGATGGGGAAGGAAACGGTAACTCAGAGCGGGGCTCCAGAACTAAAGCAAACAGGAAGGTTTTAATGAGAAAGTCCCGGAGAGGAAATGACTCAGTGGTTTGGAAAGAGTGGGCTATCCAAAGAGAGGGAAGGGAGCCAGTCCGAAGAGGGGCCCCTGAGGAGGGGCCGGATTTTTTTTGGTTCCCAAAACATAGAAATCAGCTTCATTCTTCACTCAGAAGTTTGAGGAGGGGAATCCTTGGGGTGGGAGCAGCTGTTGCTACAAGATTGAGAAACATATCTTGACTTTTTTGGGCAGGGAGACTGAGACCACATGGTGAAGAATCTGTTTGGTGAAAGGGCTGGAAGATTCTGGGGCTGTGCCTGCAATGAGGGATATACAACAGTTTTCCTTATGCCAGGAACAGAGAACATCCTCTAAAAAAAAAATAAGCCAGACAAAAGAAGAACTAAGGTGAAAAGTTTCCTGTGATCACGTTATGCTATGTGCATGCGCAGCAGAGAGGGAACACATTTTATATTTTCCAATTCAAAAATCAGGACATGGCATTTTTTTTTTTTTTTTTTTTTTTGAGACGGAGTCTCGCTCTGTCGCCCAGGCTAGAATGCAATGGCCGGATCTCAGCTCACTGCAAGCTCGGCCTCCCGGGTTCACGCCGTTCTCCTGCCTCAGCCTCCCGAGTAGCTGGGACTACAGGCACCTGCCACCTCGCCCAGCTAGTTTTTTTTTTTTTTTGTACTTTTTTAGTAGAGACGGGGTTTCACCATGTTAGCCAGGATGGTCTCGATCTCCTGACCTCGTAATCTGCCTGCCTCAGCCTCCCAAAGTGCTGGGATTACAGACTTGAGCCACCGCGCCGGGCCAGGACATGGCATTTAACAAAACATATTTTTTCCGGTTTCTAAATTTGTGTACGTGAAATACCTTAAAATGATATGAAATGAAATTATACTTCGTCACAAATTGAAGTAAATGAATTTATTACAATTATAGCATTGCATGAAATTGGAAGTGTCTTGGAAAATCTGGAATGAATGAATACTGTGTTTTCAACTGAAGCGTATCTGAGAAGAGCTGAGGAACGAAACTTTACAAATCATGAGTTTATTAGTTTCTTCTTGAATCAGTGGTTGAGAGAGGAAGAGAAAGGGGAGAACAAGCTCCCTTCTGAGAGGTGGGGTCGGGGAGAGAGAGGCCCTTGCAGTGTATTTGAGTGTAAAGGATGAGGAAGCTGGGACCCTGGGGAATGGACCCCTTGATTTTCAACTCTCTATCTGTGTCTCAGGAGAACCTCAGTTTCCAGATCTGAAAAGTGCTCACAGAATTGCTATGAGCTGATATCCACTGGGTACCAGTGTCTGTCCCTAATGGCTCTTGCATGAATCTTTTCTTCCTTGACCCTATCTCAGGTGATGTATGCAAAGATGCTCCCACTTTTGAAAGGTGCCTTGTCACTGAAAACACCTTGCAATTTCGCTGGCATCTGGGGATGAAACAGACATGGCATTTTGGGCCTCCTTCAGAAGGGCAATGAGGCCAAGCCCCCTCACACGGGGCAAGCCAAGCTGCTGCTGGTCAGTGCCCCTGTGCACCAGTAATGGGCTGGGCCTTTCGCTGGCTGGAGAGGAAGCTCTAAACAGTCTGGGAGGAGAGAAATGTGTGTTGAACTAGCCTAGAGCGAGAGCTTGATAATTTTGGAAGAGTGAACATCAAGAGCAGTAAAGAGGGAAAAAATGTAAACACAAATGACCCGTGGAGCTCCCAGTACATTTTGTCTGCCCCGAGGAGCAGCCTTGGCAGGAAGACTGTGAGAACCTCAATCATGATCACGAGGACCTTCCCAGCCTTGGCTTATCCAGCAGCGGGCTCCTTCAGGGACTTAAAAGGGCATTTTATAAGCTACTCACCAGGGACCTCCTGCTAGGGGTAGGGCAGAGACTCTTGTCATTTCCACCGAAACCCAGCTTTCAATGCTGTCAATTCTGGGTACCCTGGCTTCTTCTAAAGAGGTCTCTGTCTTTTAAATTTTGTCACTTACACTACTTGCTTCAGTGACTCTGAACTTGGCGTGCCATTCTGTGGCTTTGCTGCTGTCTGAATCACATGCTTTTGCCTGCATTACCAAGCAGGGCTTGGAGCCCAGTCTCAGGAGGAGGTGGCCAACGTTCCCATTCCAGTTACCAAGGCTAGCTGGGGGCTCTTGCCATCACCAGCACACTCTCTTCCTCAAGGTCTCTTTTCTCATTCTAAATTAGCCTTCAAAACAGTTTCCAAGTGGGGCCTTGGGAGGAGTTCAAGTCAATTCAAATTAATACATATTTGAGCACCTACTATGTGCCAGCCATGCTGTGGGATTCCAGGGTGAGTCAAACCTTAGTTTATACTCCCCTAGGCTTTGCATGCCTAGAGAGGAAACAGTTCCAACAGGCTGGGAATGCAGGTTGACTGATGGAATAGAAACAGTTCATTGTTCTCGTATTCATTCAAAAAATGTTTATTGAGCACCCACCATGTGCCAGTACCTTGGAGCTATAGCAAAGGGCACAAATATGAGATCTGAGATCAGACAGCATTGAGTCAAAGCCCAGCCTTTGACATGAATGTGTTCTTGGGCAAATCCCCTAAACACACTGATCTCCAGATTTCTCATTTTTAAAATGTAAATCATAATAATTGTATTAATATTAATAATACTATTTCGCAGCATTCTTGTGAAATCAAGATGTAGGTATAATAGGCATGCAATAAATGTGGCTGATTGGTTGTTCTAAAATAGATGAACAACTGTGTATAATGGTTGAATATACAAGTGGAGAGGTAAAGAGAAATAATTTTAAGTTTTGCTGTGCATGACTCAATGCATGGGCATGGCAGAAGGAGAAATAAAGCTGCATACGGTCAGCCTTAGCATGTGCTGTTTCCACATGTGCAGATTCAGCCAATCTTGGAAAATTGGAAAATATTTGAAAACATTTAAATAACAATACAACAATAGAAAAATAGTACAACCTAAAAATAATGCAGTATAACAACTATTTGCATAGAATTTACATTGTATTAGGGATTGTAAGTAATCTAGAGATTATTTGAAGTATACAGGAAGATATGTGTAGGTTATATGCAAATGCTGTGCCATTTTATATAAGGGACTTGAGCATCTGTGGAATTTGGCATCTGTAGGGGTCTTGGAGCTGATCCCCTTCGGATACTGAGGGACAACTGTACAGACAGGTGGCATTCTAGACCAGGGTATGCCTAAAGCAGTGTTCCTCAAGGGTCCAGGAGTTTTCTAAGAGAATGATGTAATTTTTCATTTTAAAACTAGACTTTGATGATTATCTGATTTACATAGATGCATATACAGTTGACCCTTGAACCACACAGATTTGAACTTTGCAGGTTTATTTATATGTATTTTTTTCTGCCTTGACCACCCCGAGACAGAAAGATCAACGCCTCCTTTCCTTCTCTTCCTCAGCCTACTCAGTTAGAAGATGACAAGGATGAAGACATTTATGATGATCCACTTCCACTTAATGAATAGTAAATATATTTTCTCTTCTTTATGATTTTTCTTATAAACATCTTCTTTTCTCTAGCTTACTTTATTGTAAGAATACAGTATATAATATATACAACATAAAAAATATGTGTTTATCGGCTGTTTATGTTATCAGTAAGGCTTTTGGTCAACAGTAGGCTATTAGTAGTTAAGATCTGGGGGAATCAAAAGTTATATGCAGATTTTCCACTGCATGTGGGTTGGTGCCCGTAACCCCCAAGTTGTTCAATGGTCAACTGTATATACATACATATAAATATAATATATATGTACTTACAAGTTTATGTATTCTAAGTTATCTGAATGTCCAGTTTGTAATCCAGGCACTGCATGATTTCAGCCTCTATGTATTTACATGTATATCACAATGTGTAATAAATTAATGCTAAGTAAAGCTATTTATTTTCAGGGCTAGTGAAATGAAGAAAGGTGGACTTAACACAAAAATGCGTTTGCACAGCAGGGTCCATTTTATACAAAGGAAGGTTTAAAAGTCGTTTGAATAGAGAGAAATTGAGAGATGAGAGAAGATATTTGCATCACGTACACGGTAATATAGATAGGCTGATTTCAAAAATGCATGGGCTTGGAGAGTCAGTACCACAATGCATGTGAGTAGAGATTTCATTTTATGAAAACAATATTAGGTCACCTTTCATGAATCTAATTAATTACAATTTTACTGGTTTTGTGATTTTTGGTATTTAAAACATAAATATGTTAGTTGTATATAAACACTAAAGTAAAATGAGCTAATACCTGGTTTTATATTGTACAAATTTAAATAACATGTTCATAAATAAAAATAATGTAAGTCTAATCTAGGGATCCACTAGACCTCTCACAGGCAAGATATGTTCTTGGTTTAGGACAAGGCTGCTGCATTCCTTCCCGTGTGTAGAAGGAGAAAGTCTAGAAATGCTGCCATTTTCCAGAGGAGGGCCTGCATGAGCAGATTCCTGGGAACATTCCAGAAGTGAGGCTATCACAGAAGATCTTGGAAGGGTGCAAAGCAGCCTGTAGTACTGAGGACAGACTCTGTTTCCTCGGCTTTCTCCCAGTTGAACCTCCTGACTCACAGAAACCTGACCTCCTATTGCTTTTCTCCACTTTTTTCACCTACTTATTCCACAAGCTGCAGATGTACTATGTGCCAGCTGTTGTGCTAAGCGCAGGGACGCAGTAGAGAACAACATGGACATGGCCCCTGTCACCCAGGAGCTTATAGTGGAATGGACCATTGTATTCAACTTTAACTCTCAACTCTCACTTCCTGTTCTTTTCCACAAACCTGTCTTAGAATCATACACCAAATTCCCACCCAACTTTTGCAAATAAACAAAATTCTTTTGATTTATTCAACCACATACCTAGAAGACAGCATGTCCCAGGTGTGTCAGGGACATTTTCTCCAGTCTTTTTCTTAGTGCTTGTCTGATTCTAGACTAGGTAGCTACAAAAAGCAAGGTCTTTGCAATTAGGGAGCCGTGGCAAGTTAGATTGGTTCTTTGGAAGCAGAACCTGAGGCAGGGTTTTGAGGACTCGAGATGTATTGATTTATTCAAGAAAAACTTGTAATGGAGGAGGGGAAGCAGGAAAGTGAAGGTGGAAGAGTGAAACAAGAATGTGTTCTCAAATGTGATCCCCAGAGGACTTTGGAGCATAAATGATGTCACAGACTTTCTGCGGAGTGTGTATGTATATGTGCATATTGGAGGTGAGGTGTGACTGGGGGGATAACTTCCTAGCTAAGGCAGCTCCCAAGAGCTTTAAGGATAATTTCCAGAGAAGGGAGAATCTGTGAGCTGTCAGCTTATCACCCTGTAGGATGAGCACACCAGCCTGATAAAGGGGATCTGAGTGGGACACCAAATGAACCCACCACACTGAGGTTCAAGTGCAGGGTTTGTTTTCACAAGTTCATGACCCTTATATGAGATGACTGTGAAAATCATCTAGTGCCATAGCTGTCCCTCCCTTTCCCTTCAGGCACTACAATGAGAAGTTCTTGACAGACAAGCCAAATTAGGAAATCTACCTGATTTATACTTGTGGCTTGGTAAGATGGTGAAATCTGTCACTGAAATCCATTATACTTTATCCTTATTTTCTGCACCCCACTCCCAAACCACATGGAGGAATCCATCCTCCACCTGGCCCTGTGCTTACCCATGCTTGGGTCATTACTCCTAAATAATTAGTTTCTTACCTGTCTAGAATTGATATCTCTTGGGCGTTGCTTCCCAAACTGTATTCCATTAAATTGTAGTTTAATGGGGTCAGGGAATAAGGGTTGCAGTAGACAGAATAATTTACCTGCCGCCAAAGTCCACATGTAATCTCTGAAACCCATGACTATGTTCAGTTACATGGTAAAAGCAACTTTGCAGAGGTGATTCAGGTTAGGGACCTTTGAGAAGGGGAGAGTATCCTGGATTATCCAGGTGGGCCCAATCTAAACACTTAAGTCCTTAAAAGCTGGAAATCTTTCCTGGTTGTGGTCAGAGGGAGATAAGACAGAAGGAGGAGAGATTCAAAATATGAGAGGGATTTGACCTGCTGTTGCTAGCTTTGCTGATGGAGGAAGGGGCCATGAGCCAAGGAATGTGGGCAGCCTCCAGAGAACCTGGGGAGAGCCCTCAGCTGACAGCCAGCAAGGAATGGAGCCCTCAGTCCTGTAATGGCAAGGAACTGAATTCTCCCAACAACCTGAACTGCAAAGGAAGCCAATCCTTCTCTCTGAGCCTCAAGAAAGGAACACAGCTCTGTGAGTAACTTGATTTTAGCCTAGTGAGACCTGTATCAGACTTCTGACCTCTGGAACTGTAAGATAAATTTGTGTAATTTAGCTGTTATGTTTGTGGTAATTTGTTGCAGCAGCAATAGAAATTTGATACAGGAGCTCTGCTCAGATGTGTCTGGGAAATGATGCTATAGAACATATTGATAATCTTGTTATGGAATAGTCATAGTAAAAACAAAACCAGTAATAAAACGTTAATTGAATCAAGGAGCAGATAACTTGTTCACTACAAACAGAAAAGCTGACACTGCACTGATTCATAATTCTGTGTTCTGATAGTGTCACATGTTGTGTGCAAATAGAGGGCTGCCGCAGATTCGCAGCATCCAACTCTGTTGCCATAGTTCCTCTTTGAAGAGAAAGATGCCCTGACAAAGACCAGATTGGCTATGGTACGTGGTGGGAAGGTACCCCGAGGTGGCCAGATGCCTCTACATGCGTGTCAGAGATGCCTTCTGAAATCTGTATTCAGTCAGCTCTGCCCCAAATGGAAACATAGTCATTTGCATTTGGAAAAGGAGGAGTTGTTCTTCCATCCTAAGACACAGGAAAACAAATACCAACAGAAGCAATGTTTTGAAATGGATTTTGCCCCCAATTAAGCATTAACTACTCTTGGTAACTTCTCATCATCATTTCCTACCCTTCTCCCACTCAGTTCTTCCTCACTGGCCACACTGGGCTTCTTGTTATTTTTTGAACATGCCAAGCTTATATCCCTCAGACTGTTCCTGGTCTTCCCTCAGCCTGAAATGCCCTTCTTCCAGATGTTTGCTTGTTTCACTCCCTCCCCTCATTAAGGTCTCTCTGCTCAAATGTTCCCATTTCAGCAAGGTCTTCCCTAAGCACTTTGTCTAAAATAGACATCCCTCTCCCTAATAGTGTCACTTCCCTTACCTAACTTTATGGAGCTTCTGTGTGTATTTGAGCAGTTGTTTGCTGTCTCCCCACCAGACTGTAACCTGCATGAAGGCAGGCACCTGGTCTCTTGCTCACTGCTATTACAGCCCCAATTTCTGGCAAATGTTAAGTGCCCAGTAAGCATTTGTTGAAACTATGAAGGAAGCGCGTGGAGTCTTTGTCCTCTGCTGCCTGGTCACCCCTCTTGTATTCAAATGCCAGCTACTTTGCCAACCCAATTTCTTCACCAAATCCAAGTTCTTCCCCTGGCCCAATGTAATTGGTATGGCAGATTGCATTTTTCAAAGATGATCACCACAATCTTATATCCCATACCACATGACCTTCTTGCAAATTAATGTTAATGCCTCTCCACTTAAGAAGAATGTTGGTGTTTCCTCTTGCATGGGTGCTGACCTGTGATGGTGGGACTGTGCTGTGACACTATGTAACTTCTAAGGTTAGATCACAAAAGGCTATATAGCATTTGCCCCATTTTCTTGGGTCTCTCCCTCTGGGAACACAGCTCCCATGCTGCAGGGAAGTCCAGGCCATGTGGAGAGGCCATATGTAGGTGTCCTGACAGACAGCCAAGCGGAGGTCCCAGCTGACAGCCAGTACCTATTTTAATGTATGTGAGAAGGTCTTTGAGATGACTTCAGGCCCATGCATTATCTGACTGTCATTCAGGAGACACCCCAGTGAGAACCACCTAGCTGAGGCCAGTCAACCCCTCAACTCCAGAAATGGTAATACAATGACTGCTTTTATTTTAAACCACTAAGTTTAAGTGTGGCTTGTTATGCAGGAATAAATGACTGAAACAGATGGGATATGGAGTTGGCTATTAAAATATCTAACATCTAGCCTCCATTCTGTGCCACTCATATTCTTCAGTCCCTGGACAGCCCAAGGACCCAGTTCCAAATTTCCCAAACCAGAGCAAACATGGGACCATCTCTTCTAGCCTTTATCCCAGGGTGACTTAATGAAAATTGACCATCCTTGGGAATTGTGTCTATAAAAAATACATATATATTTTGAGATTTTCCTATGATCATAATTTAGAATTTGCCTAGAGTCAGTCGCTCTTAAGATTAATAAGTCATACAGGACAGCTGGGTTAATGAGCCTCACTCCACTGTCAGTCTTCTCAGCCCAGCCCCATGCCAGTTCCTGGTGGCAATACCTTTTCCAGGCAGTCCTTACCATCTATAAAGCCAGAATCTGTACCTTTCCAGTCAAACTCACCTCTGCAGCTGTAACAACCTGTCATAAGGCTGCTTGGCTGCTCCTACCCACCAGTTCTTCCTCAAGAGTTGGGGCAAACCTAGAAGTCCCTCTCCCTCACTGGGCTATTGCTGGGGCCAATCTAGGAGGGCTTCTTAGGGAATCAGCATCATTGCTGACTGGGAGCTGGATAGCAAACCTATGGTCACAGCTCTTCAAATGCAGTTAACCATCAAGTCTGGAGAATAAGTTGGAAATTGAAATATATGCAAAAAATATAGTGTGTGTCTATACCTGGGGGGGGAAGAAAACAAGGATACTGGATGGGAGGATGTATAGAATTGGTCAGTACACAGTGTTTAAGATCATAAGACCTGGTCTTAGGTGGGCCTGGGTTTGAATTCTGACTCCACTACTTACAAGCAGTGTGCCCTTGGGCAAGTCCCTGACCCTCTCTAAGACCCAACTGCCTTATCTGTGAGTAGAACTAGTAATAGAGCCTCCCCCATAGGATGTTGTATGGCAGAAACAAATATGCATATCAAAGCAAGCACTGAAAACTGGCACAAGGAAGGTCCTCAGTAAATGGGAGCCCTTGTTTTTCACTGAGGTGGGTCAAGAAGGCTCTCCTGAGGGTAGGTTAAGGCTGCAGGAATCCGGACAATGATCTTGGAGCTGGAGTGGAGAACACTAAAGTGGATAAGGCCATCACTTTGCCTTGGGGCTGCTGGATAGGAGCCCTGGGCTTTTGTATTCCCTTGCCCTTCCCCCTGAACCCCCAGAGCCACCTCCGCCTCCTCTACAGCTGCCATCCTTGGGTTACTTTTGAGTAGCTGAATGTGTGGGCTCCTGGGACTAACACCCTGGGAAAACTCCACCTCCCTTCTCTCCCATATCTCATTTGAAGGTTGACTGAAGGGCCAACTCGCAACACTTAACGTAAAAAACAGAAAATCCACTTAATGCCCTTGGTTTCCCACGAACTAGTGGTGGAGCAGTCGCATTTGCACGAAACAGCATGTGCTAAAATAGGCAGTTTGAAATATTCCTGGCAGATGGCACTAAATATAGATGCAATGACAGCTTGGCCCTACAGAACAGCTCTTCTCCTCAGCATTAAGAATGTGCTGGAGCCAAGAAGCTTCTCTCCGCGCTTTTCTTTTCCAGAAGACTGTGGCAACAGCCCCAGGATCTCACCGTGCGAGGAAACTGCTAAGATTTAGAGAAGGGAGGTACCTCCGAGGGTGAACACCAGCATGCTGAGAGCTTCCCAAATCCCATGAGGGCCAACATGAAAAACAAAAAGGATGCAAATATGAAGGGCCAATGAACTGGATTCTATTTATTGGCCCTTTTGAAGGATCAAATCCTCTCTTGAGAGCTCTCTTACATGAGCAAAAATCTGCTGAATTTTACTGCTGGAAACAGTATAGTACAATGGTTAAGGGCAGATGATTCGGCAGGGAGTCCGAGTGCTTAGATTTCAGCTCTGGGTTTTCCCCTCATTAGCTATATGAGCTTGGTCAAGCTATTTAACTTTTTGGTGCCTCAGTTTTTTCATCTGCATAATAGGGATAATAATAGTATGTACTTAATGTGAAGATTATATAACACAACCTATGTAAAGCCATGCATAGTGCCTGATCAGAATAACTATTGCATGGGTAGGAGCTATTTTACTTAAAGGACTAGAAAGGAGAGACAGAGGCATCCAAAGAAAGGAGAGAGAGAGGTATCCAAAATGACTGAAGGATTTTAAGGCTAAGAGGAATTATCTGGATAAACATCTTAAAGACCTAGAGGATTCTCTCTTAAACCTTAATGACAGTCTGCCAGTCTGTGGCAAGTACACAGTGCAGGGCCTAGAAGGTGGCCTTGTGCTCTGACTCTGTCCGTGTTACATGTCATGCTCCTTTGCAGCTATGCCTCTGGCTTCCTTCTATCTAATTTTGTTCTCTCCAGATTTTTTAGTTAGAATTTCTGAGTGTTTATTTTATGCTTTGTATGGTGCTAGGACCATGCCCTAAAGGCTAAGAGAAATGTTGGCTTTTATTTTATTTTATTTATTTATTTATTTTTTTGAGACAGAGTCTCACTTTGTTGCCCACGCTGGAGTGCAGTAGTGCAATTTCGGCTCACTGCAACCTCCACCTCCTGGATTCAAATGATTCTTGTGCCTCAGCCTCCTGAGTAGCTGGGGCTACAGGTATGTGCCGCCACACCCAGCTAATTTTTGTATTTTTAGTAGAGACGGGGTTTCGACATGTTGGTCAGCCTAGTCTCAAACTCCTGGCCTCAAGTGATCTGCCCACCTTAACCTCCCAAAGTGCTGGGATTGCAGGCATGAGCCACCGTGCCCGGCCAAATTTTGGCTTTTAAACCATTTGTGCAGAACTAGAATACTCTTGACAACCTGAGTCCTACTCCTGG
The DNA here is from genome assembly GCF_009764315.1 of Trachypithecus francoisi. Classification (NCBI taxonomy): domain Eukaryota; kingdom Metazoa; phylum Chordata; class Mammalia; order Primates; family Cercopithecidae; genus Trachypithecus; species Trachypithecus francoisi. Next base: position 40,968,866 of record NW_022681470.1, on the reverse strand, counting down.
AGTCAAAGGAATCCTTTCTAGACAGTTTTTTAGTAGGGGATTGTGGTATAGGCAACCTCTGTAGGAGAATTACAGAACCATGTTCAGGGCTCTGGCTTCATAAATGATAGGTCAGTGCATGGTCTCATGGTATAGATTTACCTAGATTCTTACATCCTGTATTCAAGTAAGCTAACTGCTTTACAAAAAAACACCCCAGCATTTCAGAGGCTCAACATAGTAAAAGTGTATTTCTCTCTCAAGCAAAGTCTATTGGCACTGGGATGGGGAGGAGATGGGGTGGGGTGTCTCTGCTCCATACAGTTATTCAAAGACCCAGGCTGACAGAGGCCCTGCCATTTCAACTTGTGGCTTCCAGGGTTTCCTGGGAGGCATCATCCAGTAGCAAATGGAGAAGCCACACTGAGAACCACAGTGGGAAGATTTTATAGGTCAAATCTAGAAGTGGCAGACATCACTTCCACTCATATTCCATTAGCTAGCACTTAGTCACATGACCACAAGTGATGCAAAGAAGGCTGGAAAGTATTCTTTCTGTATGTGCCCAAGAAGGAGAAGCGAAACAAGAATTTGGATAAGCTAGTACTCTTTGATACACTTCTTGAAGTGTTAATTCAAAAGCAAGTGACATTTTGAAAAGACATTTTGAAGAAATTCCAGAACTTTTTTCAAATTTCCTGTGCTGTTTTCACTCAGTCTTTGAGTTGGATTTGCTAAATAGTTGCTTCTATCTATAGACATCTCTTCCTGTAAAGTCTTGTAATCAAAGCATATCATAGCTTCCCTACAACGAGACTTTGGTTGATCTGTTTCTTACAGCCTAAGTTTCCTTGTGAATGCCATGGTGAACGAGTGCCTCCTTTTAAGAAGAAAGCAATAATTCTTAAAAAGAAAGCTTGTTTCCCCCAATGCAAGACTCAGAGTTTTGCATTTTGCATCATTGCTGAAGTCTTAGTAGGAAACTGCTATGAATATTTCTCGAATACTGTTTGAACCTTTGTATCAACAGGCTGCAAAAGAGCCTAGTAGACAAAGAAAAAAGAGAGAAAAGAACACTTTCATTTGTAAGAGAACTAGTCTTATAATGACACAGTAAAGCTTTCCAGAGTTTTAAGTAGGAACCACCAGATGCTTTTCTCATTCTTACTAAAATAAGTTATATGCATAGATATAATAACATTGGAATTTTTATAGCATCCTCTTACCTTTATGACCATTTTTAAGGACATTAAAAATGTCTGCAATATAATCGAAGTAAATTATACTGCTAGGTCTTTAAAACCCTAACAAAATATTGTATTACAGTCAAAAATTGCAATAATATTGTTGAGCGTATAGTCTACTACTATAGTAAGAGACAAATGTTATAAAATGTAGTATATACTCTACCCTGTGTATACTTCTGACACCTCTTATACTTTATCACATTTGTTTTTTCACTAAATGTTTTTATGTAGACCAATAGTTCCAAAATCTTGTTGTGCATCAGAATCACATGGAAAGCTTGCTATAAATAGATTTCTGAAACCCACCCTGGATCTACTGAATACAAAGAGTGGGATGGGGTCACATGTATTTTTAACAAGTTTGCCATATGATTTCAAGGCACACCTAAACTTGAGAACCATGCCTCATGTGTCTCAACATTTCCAGTGTCTGGCATACAGTAGGTACTTCATGTATGTTTGATGGATGAATGAGTGAATGTATGAATCAAATAAAATAGCACTCTTACAAATAAATTCGTTATTGAGACTAAAGCATTAAAATAAAAATTCAGGGCCAGGCGCGGTGGCTCACGCCTGTAATCCCAGCACTTTAGGGGGCCGAGGCAGGCGGATCATGAGGTCAGGAGATTGAGACCATCCTGGCTAATACGGTGAAACCCCGTCTCTACTAAAAATACAAAAAAAAAATTAGCCGGGCATGGTGGTGAGTGCCTGTAGTCTCCGCTACTCAGGAGACTGAAGCGGGAGAATCATGTAAACCCGGGAGGCGGAGCTTGCAGTGAGCCGAGATCGCGCCACTGCACTCCAGCCTGGGCGACAGAGTGAAACTCCGGCTCAAAACAAACAAAAAAAAATTTGTTGGTTATTTACTGCCACAAATATTGAAGACTGGTTGGTCATGGTGGCTCATGCTTGTAATCCCAGCACTTTGGCAAGCCAGTGCTAGAGGATGGCTTGAGGCCAGGAGTTCACAGCCTGGGCGGCAAAGTGAGACCTCATCTCTACAAAAATTTTTTTTTAATGAGACAGGCATAGTGGCGTGCACCTGTAGTCCCAGCTACTCAGTAGGTTGAGGTGGGAGGATCACTTGAGCTCAGGAGTTCAGAACTTCAGTGAACCATGATTATTCCACTGCACTCCAGCCTGGGTAACAGAAAAATACTCTTCTCTCTTAAAAAGAAAAAATTAAACACAAAATAAATAATTTCATCATGGGAGAGCTGTAATAATAAATTCAGTTTATTTGTACAGTGCTATTGCCATGTTTCACTGACATTATTCAAATTGCCACTAGAATGCCAAAAGGTCACAGATGGATTCTGGAGTCGTTGAGAGAGTATGTCACTCTGGCAGGGTGCACGAGGATTGAGGTAAAGTAATTTTTTAAAGAGATCAAGTCTGCCACCCAGGCTGGAGGGCAATGGCATGATCATAGTTCACTGTAGTCTTGAACTCCTGGACTCAAGCCATCCTCTTGCCTCAGCCTCCTGAATAGCTGGGACTACAGGGAGGCACCATCATGTCCAGCTAATTTTTAAAAAACTTTTTTAGAGATGAGGTCTCCCTATGTTGCCCAGACTGGTCTTGAACTCCTGGCCTTAAGCAATCTCTTACCTCATCCTCTCGAGTACCTGGGATTATAGGTGCGAGCCACCATGCCCAACTCTGGGGTGAAATTATTTTGATGAAAACACAGCACCTTTATTTTCCTTCCTTCCTTCCTTCCTTCCTTCCTTCCTTCCTTCCTTCCTTCCCCTCCTTCCTTCCTTCTTTCTTTCTTTCTTTCTTCTTTCTTTCTTTCTTTCTCTCTCTTCTTTCTTTCTTTCTCCTCTTTCTTTTTCTTTCCTTCATTTTTCCTTCCTTCCTTCCTTCCTTCCTTCCTTCCTTCCTTCTTTCTTTCTTTCTTTCTTTCTTTCTTTCTTCTTCTTTCTTTCTCTTACACAGTGTCTTGCTCTGTCACCTAGGCTGCAGTGCACTGGTGTGATCATAGCTCACTGCAGCTTCAAACTCCCGTGCTCAAGCGAACCTTCCACCTCAGCTTCCCAGGTATCTGGGACTACAAGCAGACACCACCATGCCTGACTGATTTTATAGAGATAGGGTCTAACTATGTTGCCCAAGCTGGTCTTGAACTTCTGGCCTTAAGGTGTCCCCCCTACCTCAACCTCCCAAAGTGCTGGAATTACAGGTGTGAGCCACTGCACACAGTGCAGAGTCTTATTAACACAAAAGTCTTCATGTTACCAAGTGTTCTAAGTACCTCTGCATGAGAACTATTTATCTAGTGTCAAGAACAATTGCAGGATCATTCGTGTAATGAGAATTGATTATTAAGTGGTAAGTGCTTTACCAGTAGCAAGACTCCCCAAAGCAAGGACAACTGCAAGTTTTCAGAAAGATGACGCATACCTTCCTGAATACAATATTCTCCTAGTTTTCCTCCTACCTTTCTGGATGCTCCTTCTCTGGCTTTTCAGGCTCATCATCTTCTACTCAGCCATTAAACATCACTATTCCTCAAAGTTTTCTCCTAGATGCTTTCCCCTTCTCATTCTGTAGAAAGCGTGACCCATCTCCCAGCTTTAACGATCATAGATTTATTCATGGTGCCCAAACTGTTTTCTCCAGCCCAGACCTCTCCCCTGAGTTCCAGTTGGTTATACAGACCATATAAGAAAAACTTTCATGAGTAAAAGAAAAACATCAGTCAGTCTTTTCTTTCATTTTTAATTGATTAAGCATATAGATTATGTAAAGTAACTGATATGCCAGATACATGAAAAGTATCTTGCTATCATATGTCAAGCACTCAATAATAAATAGTGCATGCTGGTTTTTGCTGAGGTTGTTGTATATTACAGCCCTCCAAAGCAGGATATGCATTAAATTTCAAAGCTACACCAAGATATGTATCTTAAGCAGATAATGTCAATCATGCTAAAATGGAACAATACTTGGCTGGGGTCCTGAGCACCAAATCCTGGACCAGCCACCTATGGCAACTTGTCTCAGGTTCAGGAGGAAAACATACAGATGCAGGGGAAAAACATTTTTGTGTATTGCTCTGAAGCTTTAACCCGTCTTTTCCTTCTCCACTTGTGAATTAATACCTACTAAGATGTACAGGGTCACCTGATGCCTTTGCCTGGAGAAGGCAGCCAAATAGTCTGGATCAAAATCAAGCACAGTGGCATATTTCCTCGATCCCTATATCCAGTTCTGGTCTTGAAGTGCCTACCACTTTGATAACTAGAAAATGCAAAGAGCAAGGAGGCCAAGTGTGGTGGCTCATGCCTGTAATTCCAGCGCTTTGGGAGGATGAAGTAGAAGGATCACTTGAGTTCAGCAGCTCAAGACCAGCCTGGGCAACAGAGTTAGACCCCATTTCTAAAAAAAAAAAAAAAAAAATTAAAAAAAAGAAAAAGGAAAAGGTTAGCTGGGCAAGGTGGTACATGCCTGTAGCCTCAGTTACTCAGGAGGCTGAGATGGGAGGACAGCTTGAGCCCATGAGGTTGAGACCAAAATAAAATAAAAATGCAAGGAGAGATAAATCCAAACAAAAAACATGAGGAGAAAGGGGAAGTTTCTCCCTGTGGCCAAAAGCAGTAGCAGTAGTTACCTTCTTTTATCTCCTGCCCTTTGCCCTGAATTTCTCAGGATTCCACTGGTATTGACCCATTTCAGATTATTCCAGGTAGTGGGATGAGGAGTCTCACACTCACCCGAGAAACTAGAGGGTGCCATTTGTTTGGTGATGAGTGTATGCATTCAAAAAGCATTATATTTTTTAGTGACAAGTATGTGTCAGGCACTGTTCTTGGTGCCAGGCATTTGTCAGATAAAAACTGCCTCACAGTATGGGACCTTTACATTCTAGTATATAAATAAAATATATACTAAGTCGGTTGAAGATAAATCCTATGGGAAAAAGTAAAGTAGGCATGGTAGATAAGGAGTGCCAAGCAATTTCAATAACCAGAGCAAGAAATGACACAGCTCAAAAATGGTGGATGGAGATTTTTATACTCCGCTCTCAATAATTGATAGAACAACTAGACAGAAAAGCAGCAAGGATATAGAAGACTTAAACTTACCACTTGACCTCACTGATATTTATGAAACATTTCACTCAAGGACACCAGAATAGACATTATTTTCAAGCACACATAGAACATTCTCCAGAATAGACCATATGCTAGGGCATAAAACAAGTTTCAATAAATTTTTTTTTTTTTTTTTTTGAGGCGGAGTCTCGCTCTGTCGCCCGGACTGGAGTGCAGTGGCCGGATCTCAGCTCACTGCAAGCTCCGCCTCCCGGGTTTACGCCATTCTCCTGCCTCAGCCTCCCGAGTAGCTGGGACTACAGGCGCCCGCCACCTCGCCCGGCTAGTTTTTGTATTTTTAGTAGAGACGGGGTTTCACTGTGTTAGCCAGGATGGTCTCGATCTCCTGACCTCGTGATCCGCCCGTCTCGGCCTCCCAAAGTGCTGGGATTACAGGCTTGAGCCACCGCGCCCGGCCTCAATAAATTTTAAATGTTTGAAATAATCAAAAGCATGTTCTTCAAAAACAATGCAATTAAATTAGACATCAACAACAGAAGGAAGTTTGAGGAATCACAAAATACTTGAAAATTAACAAAACACTTCTATCTAAACTATTTGTCAAATAAAATGGTAGGAAAATGTTTAAATTTTTGAGCTAAACAAAAACAAATGCTCAACATATGAAAAATTGTAGGATACAGCTATAGCAGTGAGTAGAGTTCAGGAAATATAGAGTTATACATGCCTACATTAGGACATGTATAACCTAAACATCCACCATAGGAAACTAGAAATAGAGAAGCTAACTAAACCCAAAGCAAGCAGAAGAAAGGAAATAAAGACAAAACTAGAAAACAATGAGATAGAAAGGAGAAAAATAATAGAGAAAAATCTATGAAACCAAAAGGTGATTCCTTGAAAAAAATAAACAAAATTGACAAATCTTTAGCTAGACTGATCAAAAAAATAAAAGAAGACACAAATTACCAATATCAGGAAAAAAAAAAAAGTGGGACAATCACTACCAACCTTAAAATTAAAGGATTATAGGTGAATATTATGAACAACTTTGTACCAACAAATTAGACAATTTACATGAAACGGACACATTTATAGAAAGACACAAATTACCTAAACTGACTCAAGAAAAGATAGAAAATATCAATAGATGTATAGCAAGCAAAGACCATTGAACTGGTAATTTAAAATCTTTCCACAAAGAAACACTCCAAAGGACTTCAATGGTGAATTCTAACAAATATTTAAAAAATAAATAATTACAATACTTCACACTTTTAGAAAAGAGTAAAAGGAAACACTTCAAAATACATTATATGAACCCAGTATTACCCTGATACAAAAGTCAAAGACATCTCAAGAAAAGAAAACCACAAACTGACACCCATTGTGAACACAGATGCAAAAATCCTTAAAATTTTAAGAAGCTGAATCTAGAAAGATATAAAAAGAATTCTATGCCATCACTAAGTGGAATTCATGCGAAGAATTCAAGTTGTTTAGTATTCAAAAATTAATTAGTGTAATATACCATACTGATGGAATTAAGAAAACCTACATAATCATCTCAATAGATGTAGAAAAAGCATTTTAAAAATCCAGCACCTATCAGTGATAAAAAGACTATCAACAAAATAGGAATACAAGGGAACTTCTTTAACTTGATAGAGGGAATCTATAAACAAACTATGGCAAATATCATACTTAATAATAAAAGATTGAGTGTTTTCTTGCTAAAATTGGGAATTAGGCAAAGTTGTCTGCTCTTGTTCCTTTTACTAAACATTTTACCAAAATTTCAGCCAATGTAATAAGGCAAGAAAAAAAAATTTAAGTTATTCTAATTGGAATGGAAGAAGTAAAACTGACTTTATTCACAGACAACATAATCTTGTACGTAAAAAAGAAATCCTAATAAATCCACACATTTAAAGAAACTACTAACACTAATAAATTTAGTAAGGCTGCAGGATACAGGACCAATCTACAAAAATCAGTTGTATTTCATATACTATTAATCCTTGAACAACACAGATTTCTATGAGGGTCCACTTATACATGGATTTTCTTCTGTCTCTGTCACCCCTGAGACAGTGAGACCAACTCCTCCTCTTCCTATTCCTCCTCAGCATACTCATGAAAATGACAAGAATAAAGACTGTTATGATGATTAACTTATTTAATGAATAGTAAATATATTTTTGTCTTCCTTTTTATTTTCTTAGTAACGTTTTATTTTCTGTAGCTTACTTTCTTGTAAGAATACAGTATCTAACACATATAACATAAAATATGTGTTACTCAACTGTTTATGTCAGTAAGGCTCTAGTCAACAGTGAGCTGTTAGTAGTTATGTTTTAAGGGAATCAAAAGTTATATGCCAATTTTTGAATGTACAGCGGTCGGTGCCCCAACCCATTGTGTTGTTCAAGGGTCAATTGTTTTAGCAAAGAAACAACCAAAAATGAAATTAAGAATATTTCATAGCATCAAAAAGAATAAAATACTTAGAAATAAATTTAACAAAAGAAATACAAGGACAGGATTTGTACAATGAAAACTATAAAACATTTCTAAATATGTGGAGTTATATTTCATGTTCATAAATTGGAGATTCAATCTTTTTAAGAAGGCAATTCTCCCCAGAATGAAGTATAGATTCAACACAATCCCTATAAAATTTTAGCAGAGCAATTTCTTTGGCAGACATTGATAAACTCATTCTAAAATGCATATGAAAATGGAAAGAACCTAGAATAGCCGTAATAATCTTGAAAAAAGAACAAAGCTGGAGAACTTACACTCCCCAATTTCAAAGTTATAATAAAGGTACAATAATCGAGACAATATGGCACTGGGATAGGATAGGTACATAGATCAATAGAATAGAATTGAGAGTCCAGAAATAAAATCTTCCACTTATGGTCAATTGATTTTTGACAAATGTTAAGGCAATTCAATTCAAGAAAGAACAGTCTTTTCAGCTAATTGTTCTGAGACAATTGGATATTCATGTGCAAAACACAAAGAAAAAAGAATATAGTATACACAAAAATTAACTCAAAATGGATCATTGACTTAATGTTTAAGTAAAATTATAAAACTTTTAGAAGAAAACGGGAAAAACAGTGACATTGATTAGGGAAATAATTCCTAGATACGACAACAAAAGCATAATCCACAAAAGAAAAAACTTAAACAAAATTAAAAAGTTTTTTCTCTTCTAAAATACTCATTAGATAATGAAAGAGCAAGGCAAAAACTGGGAGAAAAGTTTATGAATCATACATCTGATAAAGGAATTTGTATCCAGAATACATAAATAACTAATATAACTCAATAACAAGAAGACAAGCAGCCTAACTTAAAAATGGCCAAAAGGTTGGTGGCTCATGCTCATGGTGGCTCATGCCTGTACTGCCAGTGCTTTGGGAGGTCAAGGTGGGAGGATCACTTGAGGCCTGAAGTTTGAGACCAGCCTAGATAACATAACAAGACCCTATCTCAAAAAAAATTTTTTTAATTACCTGGGCATGGTGGCAGGCACCTGTAGTCCTAGCGACTCAGGAGATTGAGGTGAGAAATTGTTTGAGCCTAGGAGTTCAAGGTTTCAGTGAGCTATGATCACATCACTGCACTCCAGCCTGGTCAACAGAGTGAGACTGTCTCAAAAAAAAAAAAAAAACCACGAAAACAAAAGAATGGCCAAAAATGTTGAATAGACATTTCTCCAAATTAAATACAGAAATAACAAACATATGAAAAAATGCTCACATCACTAGTCATTATGGAAATAAAATTTAAAACCAAACTAAGATACTACTACACTCTTACTAGAATGACAATAATTAAAAGACAGACGATAATCAGTACTGGTGAGGATGTGGAGAAATTAGAACTCTCATACGTGTGGGAATGGAAAATGGTAGAGCCACTTTGGAAAACAGTGTGGCAGCTTCTCATAAAGTTAAACACATATTTATTATACAACCCAGCAATTCCACATGTAGATATTTACACAAGAGAAATACAAACTTATTTCCACACAAAGACTTATGTATTAATGGTCATATTATCCCCAAACGGAAAACAATCCAGGTGTCCATCAACTGATGAAAGAATAAATAAAATATACTATATCCATGAAACTGAATACTATTCAAACGATGAAAAGTAGCAAACTATTGATATATGCTACAACATAGATAAATCTTAAAAACATTATTCTAGGCCAGGCGCGGTGGCCTGTAATCACAGCACTTTGGGAGGCTGAGGCAGGAGGATCACAATATCAGGAGATCAAGAGCATCCTGGCTAACATGGTGAAAAGCGTCTCTACTAAAAATACAAAAAATTAGCCTGGTGTCATGGCACGCACCTGTAATCCCAGCTACTCAGGAGGCTAAGGCAGGAAAATCTACTGAACCTGGGAGGCAGAGGTTGCAGTGAGCCGAGATCACACCACTGCATTCCAACTTGGGCGACAGAGCGAGACTCCCTCTCAAAACAAAACAAAACATTATTTTAGGTGAGAGAAGCCACATACAAAAACATACATACAGGTTGAGTATCCTTAAACCAAAATGCCTGCAACCAGAAGTGTTTCAGATTTCAGATTTTTTTTCAGATTTTGGAACATGTGCATATATAAAATGAGCTATCTTGGGGATGGGACCCAAGTTTAAACACAAAATTTATTTATGTTTCGTATGCACCTTATACACATAGCTTAAAGGTACATTGAATCATCAGAAAGCACAGGTGTCACTATCTCAGCCACCCATATGGACAATCTGTGGTTGTTTGGCATCACCACATTTCCTGACTCTAAATGTAAATGCTACCAATAAGCAATCATGTTCCTATACTTACTCACACATAAGTACTTAAAGTAAAAAAAATTATTTATCTTTAATACCATACAAAAACATATGTTCCGGGTAACTAAGCAGCACAGTAGCATCGCCAGAATCCCTGTGTCAGCTGTTGGACAACAGCAGCAATGAACAACAGGCTTTCAGTCTCCACCTGAAGGGCTGTGTTCTGACTAAAAGGTTACTGTACTCTGTATGGGTTTTTTTTTTTAAGGTGAGAAAAAAACATCAGAAGTAGTTGAAGGACCAGAAAATGGGTCCCCTAGCAATGAGGAGGCATTCTGCTGGATAGGTTTTTAAAATGTTTTCTCGAGTCATCTGCCTCATTAACAGTGTTTTTTGTCTTAAAAATCTCTCTTTTTATAAACTGACATGATTTCTTGTTCCATTGCAAATCCACACTGCCCTAGTCCTTCAATAAACCCATCACACATTTTCACCATGTCCTCTACAGACACTTTTTATGCAGTGTTAACAATGTCATCTTCATTGTCATTATTATTGCCATCACCTCAATTCAGAACCATTTCAGCTATTTCAGGATCAATCAGTGAATGAACAACTCGAGGCTTATTATCAATGTTAAAACATCTTCAATATCTACTTCTTCCAACTTACTGACAGCCTCTGAAGATATATTTTTTACATATGTAAGGCAGTCAGACATCTTTTTTTTCTCACTTGACAAATGGAATCCTTCAAAGTTACCACCTGGTTCATCATCACTACTGAACATCATTGCAGGCCAGAGGTTGTGCCAGAAATGTACAACTGTGTCTTTAGTCACCGGGTTCCAAGCACTGGCAACAGCACACACAGCATCCTTCATGCTGAACTTCTTTTGGAAAGCTTCCATACTCACACCTCTGTTCACTGCTGCCAGCATGCTGTTCCAAAAAAAGTTTATATATTTACTTTTCATTGATCTAAGGATACATGATCAACGAAATATGTCACATTTGGGGGAAAGTCCATGGCATAAACACTACTTTGATGAGAATTTCAGCTGGAGGATGAGAAGAACAGTTGTCAAGGAATAACAAAAGCTTCCAGTTATCATCCAGTCCAACTTCCCTAGAGTGAGCTAGAGCTACTGGTACAAAATATTTTGAAACCAATCAGCAAAGATGTTCCTGGGGATACATACCTCTTTGTTAGCATAATAATGGACTGGTAAGAAACTCACTTCTTGAAAACAGTGAGGATGTAAGCTTTTGACTATCACAGCAAGTTTATACTAATACATGCCTGCCGCATTAGCACATCCCAGTAGCTAGTCTGTTCTTGGCATCCTTAATTCTTATAAGGGGCGTCTCATAAATCATAGTCAGTGTCTTTCTGGGGCAATAACACCAAAAGAGTGATGTTTCATCAGCATTATAGACTTGTTCTGGTGTCAGATTTTAATCAGTGATGACTTTGGCAAACTTGTCAATAAATTTTTCCATTGCTTCATGATCAGCAGATGCTTTATCACCACAAATCTTTAAAAATTTAATACCATGTCTTTCCTTAAATTTCTGCAACCAGCTTGTTGAATATTCACAGTTCCCTTCCATTTTCAGTTCATCCTGATAGCTTTGCTTTCTTCACTGTCAGCATACTATTAAGTGGCATGTTTTCATTGCAACGCTGGTGGATCCACTCCTTCAATACACAATCGAGATCTTCATTTTAAGCTTTATGCAGTGTTTTCCTATTTTTAAGCAAATTCTGCTCATCACTCTGAGCATAAAAATTCCACAGTTTATCCTTGTTTTCACATATGGTGATCATTCCAACACCATACTCTTCCATAAGACATTTCACACTTACACTGCTATTCAGTATCTGTTCTACAGACAAACATAAATGTGTTCTCTTTTTCTTATTACTGTTACCCATATGACCTTTTTGACATTTTCAACAATGTCTTTATACCACAGAGCAGAGAATCAGCAAAAAAATACAATGAGCAATGCACGTCATCTTGGCTCCCTGTGGGGCAACATGGGGAACCTGCTATTGGCACATCTGGCCTGCACGTGTGTCATTTTTATTACCCTTTGTGAGTGTGCTTGCATGGGAGAATCTGGGCATTGGGTAGAAAAGATGTATTGCAGCTGATGGGGGCTAGGTGAGTCTGTTTTCTCTTGAGGAGGCTGAATAAACTGTGTGTTGCATGCCTGCATTTTGACTGACTACAACTCATCATGTGAATGAGGTCATGTGTGAAATTTTCCACTTGTGGTGTGTATATGTAAGGAGGTCAGGCATCTTTTTTCCCCTCATTTGTGGTGTCATGTCATGCTTGAAAAGTTTCAAATGTGAGCATTTTGGGTTTGGGGATTAGGAATGCGCAACCTATATTGTTTGATTCCATTGATATAAAATGTCCAGAAAAGGCCAATCTATAGCAATCTATAGATATAGAAAACAGATCAGTGGTTGCCTGGGGCTGAAAGTAGAAGCAGAATTGATTGTAAATGGGCACAAAGAAACATTTCAGGCTGACAGAAGTGTTCTAAATCTGGATTGTAATGATGAGACCATACAACTCTATACATTTATTAAAAATCATTGAATTATACACTCACAATAGGTGAACCTTGTTATGTAAATTATACTTCAATATAGCTTTTTTTTTTTTTCAAAGAGGGTATGTGTCTTGGACCATAGGTCTGAGAGGAGAGGTGGTAAGAATAACAGATGGCGGGAGACATTACAATAACAGGCAGCAGGTAAATGGGGTGATCAGGGTCTTGATCCAGGGTCATTACACAGGTCAATAGATCCATTATACTTGTGCTTCATTTTTCATACATGGACTATTCTTATAATAAATTCTTATATTCTTGATCCTTTAGTATATGAATCCAGGAGGGCTGGGACATTTGCCTTTTTTTTTTTTTTTTTTTTCACAGCTGTTCAAACAGGGCTTGTCATTTTGTAGGCCATCAATAAATATTTTTTAATGAATAAAGTGCTGAAGAGCTGACAACCAGGGGATAGAAAAGTATCTATGAGTAGACCTGAAGCCAGGTAGCTCTTCCAAGGCAGCCCTTGGAAGCCCTACAGGCCCTCTAACCTGAGTCACTTCCGAGGCTCAGGATGCTGTGCTCCTCCACACCAGGCCCACTCCACTTTTTCATCCCATTAGTAATACTTCACCACATCTCAGGCCCATATGTTTCAATTGGAGGCCAGGCAATATTTCACCCCATCCTTCCCTATCTTAACTTCTTTTTACAGCTCAATGATAAAACAAGTTAATCGAAAACACCTCCTCAAACTCACACCATTCACACAGCTCTTGCTATCCTGACTGCCATATTTTTCGCTTTATCTTTGGAATTTTGCTCCATCCTTTTGCATTTCTGACAGACAGAACAGCATGTCTCTGACTTGCCACCTTGAGAACCTCCTTGTAGGAACCCATCAACCAAAAGCATAACACAGCTGGTTTTTAAAGAATTGAGGTCTGGCTGGGCGCAGTGGCTCACGCCTGTAATCCCAGCATTTTGGGAGGCCGAGGCGGGCGGATCACGAGGTCAGGAGATCGAGACGATCCTGGTTAACATAGTGAAACGCCATCTCTACTAAAAACACCAAAAATTAGCCGGGCGTGGTGGCGGGCGCCTGTAGTCCCAGCTACTCAGGAAGCTGAGGCAGGAGAATGGCGTGAACCCGGGAGGCGGAGCTTGCAGTGAGCCGAGATCAGGCCACTGCACTCCAGCCTTGAGACTGCGTTTCAAAGGAAAAATTAAAAAAAAAAAGAATTGAGGTCTTACTCTGTCGCCCAGGCTGGAGTGCAATGGCACGATCATAGCTTACTGCAACCTCAAATCTTGGGTTCAAGTGATCTTCCTGCCTTGGCCTCCTGAGTAACTGGGACTGCAGGTGCTTGCCACCTGCCTGGCTAATTAATTTTTTTTTTTTTTTTTTTTTTTTTTTGTAGAGACGAGGTCTTGCTTTGTTAGGCCAGGCTGGTCTACTACTCCTGGCATCAAGGAATCCTCCTTTTGGGTCCTCAGCCACCCAAAGCTCTGGGATTACAGGTGTGAGCCACTGTGCCTGACCTAAAAAACGTTTTTTAAACATTTTGAAAACACCCACCATGCTTTAGTGAGAGAACACTTTTTTCTATCTCCTGTTGCATTACTAGTCCATTAAATTGCTTCACCCCACTCCTGAAGATGCACTGTCTACAGCTCACCTGGCCTAACAGTCCACTATGAAGGCTCTGATTTAGATCCTGCTGGGGATCACCTATAATGCCAAGCTTATGGTCTTACCAGTGGTCTCCTAGGCTGTGAAAATCTCTGGAGACTTGTTTATCATTAAATTTTAAAAAGGCAAGAAAATGAAAATCAGAACAACCCTAATGTAAAATTCCTACATGTCTGTACCCTTAGCAGCATCTAACTTTTTATCTTTTCATATATTTCATATAGTCTCACCACACCTACACACAAACACACACACACACACACACATTCCTTTGCATTTTCCTTGCTTGCTTGTTTATGTTTGGTTTCCAACCCTAAGTATTGGAGCTGAATTCTGTATTCCATCTATTAGTGTCATCACAGAAGACATCACATCTTCCTGAGTTCATTTATCATTCCTCCTCCTCTCTCAGCATCCTTTTAAATATGCAAAGTCTCATCACAGTATCGCGGTCCCAGCAGCAGTCATAGCTGCACTTGTCTGCAAAGGAAATAGGGGAAAGATTGCAAGAATATGATGTGAATACATAGTCTACCTTGGAATCATGGACTCATTCATTTTTCATGTATCCAGAAAATTTTTACTAAATTTCTAATGTGTGAAGGTCACTGTGGAGGTGCTTCAAGGAATGCTAAGATATAAAACACAGTTTTTACCTTCAAAAAATTGCCACCAAGTAGTGGAGATAAAACATATGGAAGAAGAGGGTAGGGGATGACAAATGCTAAGCATCAGAGTGGGAGCTTCAAAGGAGAGCAGGCGTCTGGCCAGAGGAGGTGGCATAGAGACAGTGGCTTGGTGGTGGCATTTGAACTGGGTCTTAGAAGATGAGTATGGCTTGAAAAATAGAGAAAGGGAGGCAGAGGAGAAGGAATTCTAGGGTGAGGGAGCAACATGAACAAAACCACGGAAATGAAGAGCTTAAACTGTATTTGTAGACGAGACGAACAGCAGGGGCTCCTCTTTCATCAGACGCACCCAGAAAGTAGAGCAACAACACAGATGTCCAAGTCTCACTCAGAGATTCTGCTGGAGTGATCTGCCCATGTCTCTCTGGAGGGCCAGCTCCTTCTCTGACCACCACATCTACAGTAGGGCTCCTTCCTGCCAATGTCCTCTCTCTCTGCCTCCTCCTTTCCCATCATAGCGTGTCATAATTTACAATCGTTTTGTTAATGTTTGTCTGCTTGTCTGACTCCAATGGTAGCATCAAAAGTCTCTGATAACAGAGACCAGGACTGATTGTTTAGTGCCTGAAAAAAAGTAAGAGTGCAATTAATATTTGTTGATTGAATGAGTGAGTAATTGAGTTATTAATGAACAAATGAAAGTTAAACATTTTTTGAGACACGGTTGATGATTGTATTTATTTATTTTACATTTAATGACTGCATACTTTATTACTTGTCTTTAAATCTTTCACCAAAGTTCATTTATTAAATTTATGTTTTCTATTGCAGGGAAAGTCACATGACTTTAATGGGACTTGGGCACTTTTGCTTTCATAGGTCTCTTTATCCAAAAAATATTAAAATTATGTTTTATAACTATGTTGGT
Source organism: Trachypithecus francoisi (assembly GCF_009764315.1). Lineage (NCBI taxonomy): Eukaryota > Metazoa > Chordata > Mammalia > Primates > Cercopithecidae > Trachypithecus > Trachypithecus francoisi. Next base: position 40,952,933 of record NW_022681470.1, on the reverse strand, counting down.
ATAATTATGAATATAATGCAGTTTGGATTGTGTTCTTTTTTCCTTTTGATTGAAAAAGAAATGAAAACATCCTGGACCTCTAAAAGCATTGTGGGACCTAGGTGCTGTACTTCCTGTATCTAATAGGTAAGTCAACCCTGTGAGTAGTAAAATGTTTTTAAAGACTTAATAGAAAACAAGGCTAGACAAATAGTATGCGAAAAGATTATAGAAGGACTTGTACACCAGATTTTGAGTTTAGTAAATTTCAACTTTATTTAGGAGGCAATAAAAATCACAGAGTTTGAGCTAAAGAATATTTCAATATGGCAGAGCCATTGTAGGAAGAAGAAGCTGCAGAACAAACAGAGAAGATGCTGGTCAGGAAAGCTCCAGAATGTGGTTCAGACACCATAAGATGAAAAGGGATTGAACTGTGGGTGATAGTGATGCTCTTCTTGCTGGAAGAGCGAAAGCTAACCTGAGAAAACATGTGAATTTATCTTACAACCAACTCTCTAGGGAGGGTAGATTCAAAGATGGCTGTGTTTCTGAACCAGAACTGGGAGAACAGTGTGATCAGGAACAGAAGTAGTGTCATCCAGAGAAGAGAGACTTGGTGGGGAATATGATGGGATTGATTTGGGATATGTTTTGGGGAAGGGATACTAGCTGAACAACCAAATGGAACATCTTAGCAGTTAGGCACTTAGAAACTTAAATCTGGAATTCTGGACCTCCAAAATTTTAAACAATGTTCAGACAACTTCAAGGTTCTTTAAATCATAGTACATGAATCAGCAAAGAATATTTCTAACCAACCATCCAAGTATTACCTCCTGTTTGTGCTGGCTGATTTGTCCCAGTAATTGTCCCCAGTTAAGGGGTCCCCCAAGTCTCCTCCCTCTTCATTCTTCTTAGCCAAGGAAAAGAGAGATTCAAATAAATTCTTCTGTAATAGAAAGTAAATGTTAGGTTCGATGAGTTCACTCTTATTCTCAATGGGCTGTAATTAAATGAGCTAACTGGTCATAGACGGTTAACTGGTCATAGATGGTTAACTGGTCGTAGATGGTTAGCATTATATCTTTAATTAGTAGAGTCTTAAAATCTCTTTTTTCTGTAAATCTGATTAGCAAGTTGGAGGCTTGCAGCATTTCAACAGGTCCCAGCCAAAAAGAAGGTTGGGGTAAGGGCAATTTCAGCATTTAGAGGGCAAAGAATAATTGGAGTTCATGTCTTCCAGTCTCAATGTTGGTACCCTGTAAGATAGATGCTACCGTGGGCAATTACTCCTAAACTCAATTCCTACCCTAAGCTACAAGGCTGCTGTGAATTTTTCATATTAGAATCAGGCTATATTATAACACTAGAGGGTTGGGAGTATATGCTGTCCCTCTAGGTAGAATTTGAGCAATCTATCCCTTCCTTACAAAATTCTTCTGACACATTCAAACTTTTACATTTTGCCAGGAAACCAGGACATGAAATCACAGATGCCAGTGTGTTCTATTTGTAAAATGGAGGAAATAATTAGCGGTTAGCTCATGGGATGGCGTGAGAATTAATTAATTTCTGTACAGCACTTTGAAGAGTGGCCAGTTCATAGTAAATACTCAATACATGTTAGCTTTTTGGTTTTTATTACGGTCACTGTCATCCAGAGGCCTTCCTGTATCTACTACATTTTATTTCCTGAAAATGGAAATTGTACATTATCCGCATCAAAATCACTTAAAGGGCTTCTTGAATGTAGATTATTGGCCCCCACCCCAAACCAGTGGAATCATGAACTCTGGGAATGGAAACCAGAAATCTGCATTTGAACAAATTTTTTTAAGATAATTTCAACTTTTATTTTATATTCAGGGGTACATGTGAAGGTCTGTTACATGAGTATACTGCATGATGCTGAGGTTTGGGATGTGAATGATCCCATCACCACCCAGATAGTGAGCGTAGTACCTAACAGTTGGCTTTTAGTCTCTCTGGAGTTTGAGACCATCAGTCTACTGGGTTTCCATAAAGTACAGATGAAATTTCTGCTTTGGCCTCCATGTCCTGATACCTGGACCTGTTATGCAATGTATTCCAACATCTAGAACCCCAAGACCTTAGATGTGCTGATTGCCCAAAGCATGGTGGAGCCTTGGTTGGGCTAATGTGAATAAAATCACTCTGAAGACCACCTGACTCTTGTTCTACCCCTCAATCTTGTTCTAGAGCCTACATCATGATTTGTTATGGTCAGTTCCCAGCCTGCGGTCACTGGAGGGAGCCTGCCACAATGATCAGCTTTCCTAGAAGGAGCTTTGTTTAGAGAACCTGCTGATGCTTTCAATGTATCTGTCACCGCGTCAGTCACGTCACATCCACAACACACACAATTCCTGCTGCCTCCTGACTGTGAAGTGTCTCATTCCCTGGTACATCAGCATATCAGATGACTCATTTTGAAACACAACTCCACTGCATGAGACGTTTGAATTTAACCCATTGGAGTAGCCTCACCCTAGAGCAGCTGTTGCATGTCTCAGATTTTAAGTATAAGAATCTTGCTATGTTATCATTCACAGCAACCACAAGACAAAGTAATGAATCCTTAGATATCTATAGGACTTTATGGCTGGTTGTCAAAGAACTTCCACGTTTACCTAGCATTGCCCACAATGGGAGTTAAAAAATACAAGCGTCTCTTTTGCTTTATAGAAAATGGAACATCAAGAAGTTTATGTGGGCTGGGCACAGTGGCTCACGCCTGTAATCCTAGCACTTTGGGATACTGAGGCAGGTGGATCACCTGAGGTCAGGAGTTCAAGACCAGCCTGGCCAACATGGTGAAAACCCATCTCTACTAAAAACACAAAAATTATCTGGGTGTGGTGGTGCATGCCTATAATCCCAGCTACTCAGGAGGCTGAGGCAGGCAAATCGCTTGAATTCGGGAGGCGGAGGTTGCAGTGAGCCAAGATTGCGCCACTGTACTCCAGGTGGGTGGCAAAGCGAGACCCTATCTCAAAATAATAATAATAATAATAATAATATAATAATAATAATGTGACTTAATTCAATTTACCTAACAGATTCAAGGCTAACATGGCATGTGCTTCTCAATGCAACGCTCTGACCCCTTGGCATGGGTTTTTCCTGCCACCCCACACTGCTTCCAGCCACGGCATTACCAGGGTAGAGAGAGATTAGGAGCGCTGGCTTTGGATCTACTCTTTGAATCTTGAGTCCATCACTCACCAGCTTTGTGATTTTGAGAAAACCCCCTTCATGGGAGGGAGGTAAAGATACAATGTAAAGTACTGGTCCTGGCATACAGTTAACACTCCATAGTTTTTACGAGTTACTATCATTGCTGTTTATGTTTGACACAGGGAATATAACTTTTCCCCCAGAAAACCAAATTTAAATTTTATCCTTGTCCCAACTCAAATGAGTTCAGTTACTCTGTTGTGTTCCATTAACTTTTTGACCAGTGTTAAAAATACTAAATGCTTAAGAGATACACTGAGTCAAATGAGTGGGTGCACTATGATCAGGCAAGGAAGAGATGTTATATGAATTTCCCTGATACCTGCTTGGCTTGATGAGCTCGTCCCTTACTAATTTCTCAATAATATGTAGAAATTAAGAATGAATATATTAAATAAAGGAACAAACAAAAATGATGGTACCTAGGGAACCATTTGCCTTAGATGATGTAATCATAACTTTCATTTAATTACAGTCCAGAGACTTATGAACAATAATTTACATTATTGCCACTACCTTACATATTCATTATTCCACATACAACAACACTTATCAGGAACTTAATAGGCCCTCGGGGAAGGTGGCAAAGGCAGGGAGGAGAATAAGCTCCCTGTTAGGCTAAGGGCCATGGAAGTTCTCAGTGCAGAACAAACCACTCACAGAGGCCACATCCTGGAGGATACAGTGCAGTAACACAATAACCTGCATTCTCTGAACTCCTAATGAGGGTCATCCTCTTCCTGCCTGCCACTACTCCTCCCCAGCCAACTCCCCAGCAGCAGCTGGTGCCATGGGAATTTCTCACATCCAGACAAGACAAACAAAGCATCACACCACAGACGCTGTGCACTACAGTGGCTGTGACGTGCAGAGAAGTGACCCATGAGGGGATGCAACTTAGGAGAATAGCTCATAAGAAAACAACACTGTTCCAAAAGATATTCTCAGCAGAACGATTTTTCAGAAAAACAGTGTACAGAGCTAAAAACCACAGGAGTGTGTAGAAGGGCCAGAAATAGCATGATGGAAACCATGATGGAATATTACACAACTATTAAAAATAACAAAATTATAGAAAACAAATGTGGAAATATTCATGCAAAACAGTATAAAGAGGAAGGTCACAACAATCAATGTTAAAATTAATTTATATGTCTGCATCAAATTGTCAAACAAAAGGCTATAAAAATCATGCAATCTGAGAGATTAGAATGTTTATGAATTTATTCTAGCTCAACTGAAATAGACCACACAACAATATTATTACATTATGTTGTCAATGAGTAAGGTCATTCTCTCAGTCTGACAACTTCTATTTCATATTTCCTTCACCAGCCCCAAACTTTTCAGACTTCTCATAGCAGAACCCTAAGAGTTGTCTGTGACCTTTCCTCTGTCTTCTCACATTGGCAACATAATCCCTCTTCTTTTCTATGTTCTAGCCACACTGACCTTTTGGATCTTTCATTTGCTGAGTGCTTTCCTATCTGAAGGAATTCCCCTATGCGCTCCCCTTGCCCCACATCAGTCAATTCAACTAAAGTTTCATGTTTATGTGCCTCCAGTGTTATCATCACTCCTGGGAGCCTGTACTTTTTTCTTCATAGCACTCAGTACACTTTGTCATTATAAATTTGTTTGCGTGATTATTGCTTTACTATGTCCTTCTCTCCCAAATAGACAGTTAGCTCCATGAGGAAGGTGATGATTACTTTTATCTGCCAACTTGATTGGGCTAAGTGGTGCCCAGATATTTGGTGAAATGTTACTCTGGGTGTTTCTGTGAGGGTGTTTTAGATGAGATTAACATTCAAATTGACAGACTGAGTCAAGCAGAGTGCACTCCCTAATGTGACAGTCCCCATCTAACCAAGTGCAGGCCTGCATAGAATAAAAGGCTGACTCCCCCAGGTAAGAGAGAATTCTTCCTGCCTGACTGCCTTTGAACTGAGTCACTGGCTTTTTTTCTTGCCTTCAGACTCAAACTGAAACATTGGCACTTCCTGGATCTTGAGCCTGCTGGCCTTCAGCTACACATCAATCCTGGTTTTTAGGTCACCAGGCTCAGACTGGAACTAAACCATCAGTTCTCCTGGGTCTCCAACTTATTGACTCATCCCACATATCTCAGGATTTTCCCACCTTCATAATCACATGAGCTAATTACTTGTAATAAATCTCTTTTTGAGATACATTATTTCCCTTTAGTTTTGTTTTTCTGGAGAACCCTAATTAACACAAGGAATAATATATTGGTTGTTTACAATCATGTATCTACCTAGCACCAATACAGTGCCTGGCCCAGACTGGTTGTCTAATACAACTTTACTGAATGAATGGATGGATGGATGGATGAATGGATAGATGGATGAAAGTGATATTAATATAATTTAATATTTATTAAGTTCTATTTTTTCTACAAAAAAAAAAAATCCCTGTAGTGTATGTAGACTACTGAATAATACCTGTACTTACTTGAGTAGTGCTTTCTATTTTTCAAAGCATTTTCACATACAATATTTTTTTGATTCTTGGACCTCTACGAGGTAGATAATATTCCACATTCACATTTGAAGAAATAGGGGTCTGGATAAATAAAGTAATTCACCCAAGCTCATACAGTGAACTAAGTGGTAGAGCAAGATCTGGTATCTAGACCTGCTAGATTTGGGACAAGGATTTGGATCCTTCTATGTCTGCAGTTATTTGTATGCCACTATGTTCACTGGAAGGTGCATTGGTGAACATGCGAGGGCTGAAAGACACAGAGGCATTATCCTAATGGGTCTTTGTGGTATTCAGGAATGATGGGAGCAGATGATGCTTCAGCCTGGGGAGGGGGTCCTGGCCCTGACCAGGTCAGGTTGCAACAGTGAGGTCATAAGCCGTGTGCAGTGAGCCTCAGACATGGCTCTCAGGTCACTCACATGCAACCCATGGTTGTTCAATGCCTCATTTTCAGTGTTACTCTGGTGATCATACAATAGTCAGATCAAACTATCAGCTAAGGATTATTATTATTATTTTTTTTTTTATTATACTTTAAGTTCTAGGGTACATGTGCATGACGTTTATATCATGTATAACTCCCCAATGCAATCCCTCCCTCCTCCCCCCTCCCCATGATAGGCCCCAGTGTGTGATGTTCCCCTTCCCGAGTCCAAGTGATCTCATTGTTCAGTTCCCACCTATGAGTGAGAACATGCGGTGTTTGGTTTTCTCTTCTTGTGATAGTTTGCTAAGAATGATGGTTTCCAGCTGCATCCATGTCCCTACAAAGGACGCAAACTCATCCTTTTTGATGGCTGCATAGTATTCCATGGTGTATATGTGCCACATTTTCTTAATCCAGTCTGTCACAGATGGACATTTGGGTTGATTCCAAGTCTTTGCTATTGTGAATAGTGCCGCAATAAACATACGTGTGCATGTGTCTTTGTAGTAGAGTAATTTATAATCCTTTGGGTATATACCCAGTAGTGGGATGGCTGGGTCATATGGTACATCTAGTTCTAGATCCTTGAGGAATCGCCATACTGTTTTCCATAATGGTTGAACTAGTTTACAATCCCACCAACAGTGTAAAAGTGTTCCTATTTCTCCACATCCTCTCCAACACCTGTTGTTTCCTGACTTCTTAATGATTGCCATTCTAACTGGTGTGAGATGGTATCTCATTGTAGTTTTGATTTGCATTTCTCTGATGGCGAGTGATGATGAGCATTTTTTCATGTGTCTGTTGGCTGTATGGATGTCTTCTTTTGAGAAATGTCTGTTCATATCCTTTCCCCACTTTTTGATGGGGTTGTTTGTTTTTTTCTTGTATATTTGTTTGAGTTCTTTGTAGATTCTGGATATTAGCCCTTTGTCAGATGAGTAGGTTGCAAAAATTTTTTCCCATTCTGTAGGTTGCCTGTTCACTCTGATGGTAGTTTCTTTAGCTGTGCAAAAGCTCTTTAGTTTAATTAGATCCCATGTGTCAATTTTTGCTTTTGCTGCCGTTGCTTTTGGTGTTTTAGACATGAAGTCCTTGCCCATGCCTATGTCCTGAATGGTACTACCTAGATTTTCTTCTAGGGTTTTGATGGTATTAGGTCTAACATTTAAGTCTCTAATCCATCTTGAATTAATTTTCGTATAAGGGGTAAGGAAAGGATCCAGTTTCAGCTTTCTACTTATGGCTAGCCAATTTTCCCAGCACCATTTATTAAATAGGGAATCCTTTCCCCATTTCTTGTTTCTCTCAGGTTTGTCAAAGATCAGATGGCTGTAGATGTGTGGTATTATTTCTGAGGACTCTGTTCTGTTCCATTGGTCTATATCTCTGTTGTGGTACCAGTACCATGCTGTTTTGGTTACTGTAGCCTTGTAGTATAGTTTGAAGTCAGGTAGCGTGACGCCTCCAGCTTTGTCCTTTTGACTTAGGATTGTCTTGGCAATGCGGGCTCTTTTTTGGTTCCATATGAACTTTAAAGCAGTTTTTTCCAATTCTGTGAAGAAACTCATTGGTAGCTTGATGGGGATGGCATTGAATCTATAAATCACCTTGGGCAGTATGGCCATTTTCATGATATTGATTCTTCCTATCCATGAGCATGGTATGTTCTTCCATTTGTTTGTGTCCTCTTTGATTTCACTGAGCAGTGGTTTGTAGTTCTCCTTGAAGAGGTCCTTTACATCCCTTGTAAGCTGGATTCCTAGGTATTTTATTCTCTTTGAAGCAATTGTGAATGGAAGTTCATTCCTGATTTGGCTCTCTGCTTGTCTGTTACTGGTGTATAAGAATGCTTGTGATTTTTGCACATTAATTTTGTATCCTGAGACTTTGCTGAAGTTGCTTATCAGCTTAAGGAGATTTTGGGCTGAGACGATGGGGTTTTCTAAATATACAATCATGTCATCTGCAAACAGGGACAATTTGACTTCTTCTTTTCCTAACTGGATACCCTTGATTTCTTTCTCTTGCCTGATTGCCCTAGCCAGAACTTCCAAGACTATGTTGAATAGGAGTGGTGAGAGAGGGCATCCCTGTCTTGTGCCAGTTTTCAAAGGGAATTTTTCCAGTTTTTGCCCATTCAGTATGATATTAGCTGTGGGTTTGTCATAAATAGCTCTTATTATTTTGAGGTACGTTCCACTAATACCAAATTTATTGAGCGTTTTTAGCATAAAGGGCTGTTGAATTTTGTCAAAAGCCTTTTCTGCATCTATTGAGATAATCATGTGGTTCTTGTCTTTGGTTCTGTTTATATGCTGGATTACGTTTATTGATTTGCGAATGTTGAACCAGCCTTGCATCCCAGCGATGAAGCCCACTTGATCATGGTGGATAAGCTTTTTGATGTGCTGCTGAATCCGGTTTGCCAGTATTTTATTGAGGATTTTTGCATCGATGTTCATCAGGGATATTGGTCTAAAATTCTCTTTTTTTGTTGTGTCTCTGCCAGGCTTTGGTATCAGGATGATGTTGGCCTCATAAAATGAGTTAGGGAGGATTCCCTCTTTTTCTATTGATTGAAATAGTTTCAGAAGGAATGGTACCAGCTAAGGATTATTGAACCAGTGGCTCCATAGACACCAAACTCAGATGCAACATGGCAGAATGGCTAGAGCATGGGCTCATATTCCAAGACCCTGGGTTGAGACCCAAGGGTATGGCCAGAAAAGGCAAATGACATTGAGAAGTCAAGGAGACCCAACATTTATATTCCAGTACTGTCTGTCCCTCTGGCAAAGCCATGATCTCATTTATCACCTTGTTTGTCCTATCTAACTGGTTACAAAAATACCAGCTCAAAGAGCAGGGGTATGGTGGAGGTAAAATGATGAGTAACCAAATGAAGGTCTGATTCTCAATTTGGATGCAGAAAATCCTTTCCAGTGCCATATGCTTTTAGTGCTCTCTTTTTATCACTGCAATTTCACATCCTGTTAAAGCCTTCATCTTCTTTTCAGCCCCTGTCTACAGCAGCTTTCCATAAAGAGCTTGATGACAGCTGTGTCTGTTGGGAAAACCACAGCCTCATATTTCTCTCCTCAGAAGTATCCTAGGACTGTGATACATGCCACCACTTAATAAGGTGGGGGTTGCCAGGCCTGCAGTGTGGGGGGCGGTTATTCCTTCTCTGACAGCGTTTGAAGAGCTCCAGTAGCTGCCTCCAGGTGAATGGCAGGTGGTACTGGAGGTTGACTGCATAGGCCCAATGCTAAGGTTTACCCCAGACAATGACGGCTAAGAAAAAGTCAGGACTTGAATGCTCATTGCCTCTCTTAGGCTAAATTTCTGTATTATATTAATTATACATAATTATATATTATATTAATTATATTATACTTTTATATTATTACAATAATAACATAGTTAATTATTTGAGAGGCATACTATACAATGATTAGAACAAATCCAAAAATAAAAATAGCTACTAGTTTTAGCACCTTATCCATGTTACATTTTTCATTTCTAATGATAACTCATTTTGCTAATAAGAAAAATGAAATTCAAGATGCTAAGAAACACTTACCCAGTAGGGAGTGGAGTTGGAGGTCAAAAGGTTAAGAGTCTTTTGCCAACTGGCCTTAGGTAAGTCTCTTTACCTGTCTAGGCTTCAGTTTCCTTTCTGGAAAAAGGAAGTGAGTGAGTTTGACTTGCAGATGGAATAGGTCTCTTCTTGCGCCAGGTGTCTTCAGGATAAATTTTATTGCTTTTACGCATCAATGATTATTTTAGTTCTTGTCTTGAGGTTTTCTTTGTTTTTGTTTTTCTTAATCCACGTAACTTCCGCATTATTCAACTCTCAACTTGTCACCTTTCAGAGAGGATTTCCTGGACCAATCCTGCTAAAATAGCTTGTCCACTCTCCTCCACTCATTATATCACTTGCTTTCATTTTCTTCACAGAACTTTCTTTCTTTTCTTTCTCTCTTCCTTCCTTCCTTCCATTTCTTCCCTCCCTCCCTCCTTCCCTCCTTCCTTCCCCTCCCTCCCTCCCTGCCTCCGTCCCTCCCTCCCTCCCTCCCTCCCTTCCTTCCTTCCTTCCTTCCTTCCTTCCTTCCTTCCTTCCTTCCTTCTTTCCCTCCTTCCCCCAAAAGAATGTCAGCTCTAGAAGGAAATTGTATCACCTGCTCTGCTCATGCTTAAACACTGGTGTTGGGTCTCCTTTACCAAGCACCTCACAAAGTCTAAACACCCTGGTGTGTCACACCTTATTGCCACACATGTTTTCACTGCAGAACAAAGTAAACAATCAATAAATATTTATTGATTAAATTAATGAATAAATCCAGTTGGTTACAAGTTTGTTTGATTCTGCTACAGGAATCTCTAGAACTGTGCTGTTCAATGTGTTAGCCAATAGTCACATGTGGTTATGTAAATTTAAAGTAATTAAAAGCTCAGTCCCTCAGCATCACCAGCTACATTTCAAGTGCTCAAGAGCCATGTGTGGCTAGTGGTTTGCACAATGGACAGTGCAGAATAGAACATTTCTCTCATGCGGAAAGTTGTTGGAGAGTGCTGGTCTACATTCTGGCTCTTTCTCTCCAATCCCGCTGTGATTGCTTATCTAGACTCTTGTGAGAGCCTCTGAACTGACAGTAGTTTCCTTCCACACTAGTCCGTTCTCCACATTGCCTTATTTATTTAGTTCATTTATTCATGCAGCAAATATTTAAGGAGGACCTTCTATATGCCAGCACTGTGCTAGGCGCAGAGGAACAAACAGGGTACGAGTTAGACCTAGTCCTGACACAATGTACTCACAGCCCACGGACGATGTGTGTAGCATTCCCATGTTTAAAAACCAGTGCTGGATCCCCCTTACCAACGTCCCTTACAGTGTTCCCAGGACTCTGTGCTGTGCTCTGCAGGATGCAGCCCAGAGTCAACTCTGCTTTCTCAGGAGAGGGTCAGCCAAAACAACAGTTCCTGTATGTGGGGAGCTAAAACAACGGTTCCTGTATGTGGGGTGGGGGGTGTATGGGGTATGTGTGTGTGTGTGATGAAGTGGGGTGTGTGTGAAAGGAGAGTGTGTGTGGTCAGGTGTGAGGTGTGGGGTACATGGTGGATTATTGGGGGTGTGGTGGTAGTGTGTGTCTGTGTGTGTATATGTGGTGGGGTATATGGGGTGTGTGATGGGGTGTGTGTGTATGGCAGCATTTGAGGGGTGTGTGGTGGGATGTGTGGAAGAGTATGTGGTGGTGTGTGTGGGGTATGTGGGGGGTGGGGTATGTGTGGTGGGGAGATTGTGTGTGGGGTGGATGTAGAATATGTGTGGTGAGGAATATACGGGAGGTGTGTGTGGGGGTATGTGGTGTGTGTGTGTGGTAGGGTGTGTGTGTGCAGTGGTGTGGGGAGTGGCGTGGTGTGAAGGGGTGTCCTGGTATATGGGGTTGTGTGGGGGGTGGGGTATGGAGTGGGGTGTGTGAGATGTGTGTGTGGTGGAGGGTATGTGTGTGGTGGGGGATGTGTGTGTGGTGGGGGATGTGTGTGTGGTGGGGTGTGAAGTGGGGTGCATGTATCTGTGTGTGTGATGGGTTGTTGGGTGGAATGGGGGGTGCATGGTATGGATGTGTGGTGGGGTGTGTGGGTGTTTGTGTGTGTATGTGTGTTGGCAGTAGGGCTGCCACCCAAGGGTTGAGGTTGTGCCTTCTGGAACTTCAGTTTGGATGCATGGAAGGTGATGGCTTGGTGCCCTACAGTTTCAGTTTCACTCTTCCCCATCACCTCTCCCACAATTCTATACCTGGTCCTCCACCCACCACCTCACCGCCTTCCCGTTCTCTGCATACCCAGTCACACCTCAGTGCTTTCGTCCAGGCCTGTCTCCTAGTGAGCTTTCCTTTCCCAATGGCTTAACCTGATGAATGCACTCATCCTTCAAAATTCACTTCAAATATCACTTTCTGTGAATCTTTTCTAGCAACCCAGAGGGGCGACCTTTTCTCTGTATGTCCACAGATGTCTGTTATTAGATCTAGTAGAACACCTGTCAGGTTTACTCTAAACCCCATTTATGTAGGCCTCCTTCCAGTAGAAGGTAGTTCCTCCAAGTGAAGAATTTATTTATCATCATAGCCCCAGTGCATGAAATAGAAGAGGTCCCTAATAAATGATTTTGGACGAAAGATAAATGGACGGCAAATGGATGAACAAATGAGTGTAAATATTATGAAAGTGCCTGGCCTGTTTGCAGTTCCCTCAGGAGGCTGCATTGGTTCTAGAACTTCAAAATAGAATAAAAACACTGTAACTCTCTACTTGCTCTTATCAAAGATAAAATATTATTTTTCTTCTTACCTTTTTTTTTTTTTGAGACGGAGTTTTGTTCTTGTTGCCCAGGCTGGAGTGCAATGGCACGATCTCGGCTCACTGCAATCTCCGCCTCCCAGGTTCAAGCGATTCTCCTGCCTCAGCCTCCCTAGTAGCTGAGATTACAGGCATGCGCCACCATGCCTGGCTAATTTTGTATTTTTAATAGAGATGGGGTTTCTCCATGTTGGTCAAGCTGGTCTCCAACTCCCGACCTCAGGTGATCTGCCAGCCTTGGCTTCCCAAAGTGCTGGAATTATAGGCGTGAGCCACTGCTCCCGGCCTCTTCTTACCATCCTTATTTCCTACTACAAATGTCCCTTCTACCCTGTTTTTCCACCAGGAAAACAACTTTTCTTTTTTGCTTATACAAGCTTTCCTTTATGGCCAGCCAAAACTCTAGGATCAAATACTTCACTTCCAAATACCATATGTCCCAAGACGCTCTTTCTTCTAATTGAGGAAATGACTCTTTGCTACCAAAATGCTTATCAGCCCCTCCCAACTTGCACATTAGGAATCCAATAAAAACTGTTTTACACAAACTAGAAATGACTGTCCTTACAATTATTATATTACTAAGTGAGTGTTTGATAAGCGAATCTGAAGCAGGTTTAACATTTCTTAATTTTCCCAAACCTTTAAAAACACAACCAAACCAAAGGGCAAGCTCATGAAATAAACAGTTTCCCTCCCAGGTGCCTTGGGTGTAATCCTCCATTCACCCAACCAGTGTGTTATGTCTTTACTTTTCTATTTTTTTTTTTTTTTGAGATGGAGTTTCTCTTTTGTTGCCCAGGCTGGAGTGCAATGGCGCGATCTTGGCTCACTGCCACCTCTACCTCCTGGGTTCAAGTGATCTTCCTGCCTCAGTCTCCCGAGTAGCTGGGATTACAGGCACCCACCATCACATCCAGCTAATTTTTTTGTATTTTCAGTAGAGATGGGTTTTCACTATGCTGGACAGACTGGTCTCAAATCCCTGACCTCAGGCGATCCACCCGCCTCCGCCTCCCAAAGTGCTGGGATTACAGATGTGAGCCACCGTGCCCAGCCCCAGTGTGTTATTTCTATGGTTCTTCAAAAGGAAACAAGGGTCCCTGACACCCCTCAACAAGCCAGTTCAACAAGCCAATATTAACACATCCAACTAGCTTATAACCTTTCTGGGTTTCAAATAGTTTTTCTTGACATTACAGGATATTTTAAGTGAGAAGATTCATCTGCTCCCTCATATCAGCTTCTCCAAATGACCCCGCAGACACATCATCAGAGCAGGCAGCTGAAAGTGTTTACAAAAGCATACAGCCTGTAGCCCCAGCTTCCTTATGTCCTCCCCAGCAGTTTGAGTTTCATGCCTTTCACTACATGTTGAAAAGGGTAAAGTGGGTTAGAATATATCCATAATCACCATTCCTTAGAATTACTTTAGTTAAATTTGCTAGTATTAACAGAACAATATTTCATCATTACAAATTCCTAGTTGCTAAAATCTTTAGTACTTAATCAGCAATACTGAGAGGCTAAGCCACATCTAACCCTTGTTAAATTTAAAATTTTAAATATACAAAATTACAATCCTTGGATAGAGTGTGCATCAGGTATGTGTGTATGTCACTCATCAGGGTTTCAGTAGATATTAAGCAGCCTCCAAGTGAGTCTTTGTAAAAAACAAAAGCTTGCCAGAGGTTCTAGACTTTTTCTACAGAAGAGATAATCTTCCCTGGATTCTCAAACTTATGCTGACTTGTAACCACGAAGAAACCTGATCTTAATGTAAAGGAAGTACTATGAATTTCTCAGGAAAAGGTGTTGTGTAAGTATAATGGTTCTGCCCCATTATCTTGACTTACTCCAGAAAACTGAAAGCTACATGACACATCAACCTACCTCAAGTATATTTACAGGTTTAAGGAGGACACTGGACATTTGTTCTCCATCTTAGGGAAGATCAAAAAAGAAATAAATTGACTTAAGTTTTGACCTCAAAGAGCATGATCATACTTAAGACAAAACATCTTAGTTATAAAGGTAATTTATGCAGATTTCCTAAAGAAAGAATGGAACCTGACACCTATTTACTGAGTGACTGTTGTGTAGAAGGTTTGGATTGTGGAGGACAGAAAGAAAAGTAAGATGCATATAGTCTATGCTCTCCAAGAGGTCCCAGTCTAGTTGGAAAGATAAGATGTTCACTCACAAAGGATAGGTAATATAAGATAATAACTCCTTTGGTGTACTGCTGGATTTGGTTTGCAAGTATTTTGTTGAGGATCTTTGCATCAATGATATCAAGGATATCAGCCTGAAGTTTTCTTTTTTTGTTGCATCTTTGCCAAGTTTTGGTGTCTGGATGATGCTGGCCCCAGAATGAGTTAGGAAGGAGTCCTTCCTCCTCAATTTTTTGGAATAATTTCTGTAAGAATGGTACCAGTTCTTCTTTGTACATCTGGTAGAATTTGGCTGTGAAATCATCAGGCCTGGGCTGTTGTTGTTGGTGGTGGTGGTAGGCTATTTGTTACTGATTCAATTTCAGAGCTCATTACTGGTCTGTTCAGAGAATCAATTTCTTCTTCGTTCAGTCTTGGGAGGGTGTATGTGTCCAGGAATTTATTTACCTCTTCTAGCTTTTCTAGTTTATGTGCACAGAGGTATTTGTAGTAGTTTCTGATGGTCATTTTTACTTCTGCGGGGTCAGTGGTAACATTACCTTTGTCACTTTTAATTGTGTTTATTTGGATCTTCTCCTTTTTCTTCTGTATTAGTCTAGCTAGTGGCCTATTAATTTTTTTTCAAAAAACCAACTCATGGATTCATTGATCTTTTAAATGGCTTTTGGTATATCAATTTCCTTCAGTTCAGCTCTGATTTTGGTGATTTCTTGTCTTCTGCTAGTTCTGGGATCGATTTGTTCTTGCTTCTCTAGTTCTTTCAGTTGTGATTATTAGGTTGCTAATTTGAGATATTTCTAATCTTTTGATGTGGGCATTTATTGCTATGAATTTCCCTCTTAACACTGCTTTAGGTGTGTCCTGGAGATACTGGTATGTTTTATCTTTGTTCTCATTATTTTCAAAGAACTTGACTTCTGCCTTAATTTCATTATTTATCCAAAAGTCATTCAGGAGCATGTTGCTTACTTTCCATGTTGTTTCTTGTATTTGAGCAATATTCTTTGTCTTGACTTCTATTTTTATTGCACTGTGGTCTGAGAGTGCTTTTGGTATAGTTTCAGTTTTTTCTTTTTTGCATATGCTGAGGATAGTTTTATGTCCAATTATGTGGTCAATTTTGGAGTATGTGCTATGTGGTAATTATAAGAATGTATATATTCTGTTGTTTTGGGGTGAAGAGTTCTGTAGAGGTCTATAAGATCCATTTGGTCCAATCCAGCCTATATAGAAAAGCTAATCCACCACAATCAAGTAGGCTTCATCCCAGGGATGTGAAGTTGCTTCGACATACACAAATCAATAAGTGTGATTCATCACATAAACAGAACTAAAGACAAAACCACATGATTATCTCAACAGATGCAGAAAGGTTTTTAATAAAATTTAACACCCTCTCATTTAGAAAACTCTCTATAAGCTAGGTATTGAAGAAACATGCCTCAAAATAATAAGAGCTATCTATGACAAACCCACAATCAACATTATATTCAATGAGCAAAAGCTGGAAGCATTTGCCCTTGAAAACTAGCACAAGAAAAGGATGCCGTCTCTCATTGCTCCCATTTAACATGGTATTAGAAGTTCTGGCCAGAGCAATCATGCAGGAGAAAGAAATAAAGGGTATCTAAATAAGAGGAGAGGAAGTCAAACTATCTCTGCAGATGAGATGATTCTGTATCTAGAAAACCCCACAGTCTCAGCCTAAAATCTCCTTCAACTGACAAACAACTTCAGTAAAGTTTCAGGATACAAAATCAGTGTACAAAAGTCACTGGCATTTCTATACACCAACAACAGCCAAGACAAGAGCCAAATCAGAAAGGCAATCCCATTCACAACTGCCACAAAAAGAATAAAAGACAGCTAACCAGGAAAGTAAAAGATCTCTACAATGAGAATTATAAAACATTGTTCCAAGAAATCAGAGAAGACACAAACGAATGGAATAATATCCCATGCTCATGGATGGGAAGAATCAATACCATTAAAATGGCCATACTGCCCGAAGCAATGTACAGATTCAATACTATTTCTATTAATCTACCAATGACATTCTTCACAGAACTAGAAAAAACTATTTTAAAATTCATATGGAACCAAAAAAGAACCCCAATACCCAAGGCAATCCTAAACAAAAAGAACAAAGTTGGAGGCATCACATTACCTGACTTCAAACTATTGCTACAGGGCTGCAGTAACCAAAACAGCGTGGTACTCATACAAAAACAGGAACATAGACTAATGGAATAGAATAGTGAGCCCAGAAAAAAGGCTGCACACCTATGACCATCTGATCTTCGCTGACAAGAACAAGCAATGGAGAAAAGACTCCCTATTCAATAAATGGTGCTGGGATAACTGGCTAGCCATATGCACAAGACTGAAGCTGGACCTCTTCCTTACATCATATACCAAAATTAACTCAAGATGAATTAAATATTTAAATGTAGAACTCAAAACTATAAAAACACTGGAACACAACCTAGGCAATACAATCTTGAACATAGGAATGGACAAACATTTTATGACAAAGACACAGAAAGCAATCAGAACAAAAGCAAAAATTGACAAGTGGGATCTAATTAAACTTAAGAGCTTCTGCACACCAAAAGAAACTACCAACAGAGTAAACACACAACCTACAGAATGAGAGAAAATATCTGCAAACTATGCATCTAACAAAGGTCTAACATCCAGCATCTATAAGAAACTTAAATTTACAAGAGAAAAACAAACAACACTGTTAAAAAGTGGGCAAAGGACATGAACAGACACTTTTCAAAATAAGACATACGTGCAGCCAACAAGCATATGAAAAAAGCTCAATATCACTGATCATTAAAGAAATGCAAATCAAAAACACAATGAGATACTATCTCACACCAGTCAGAATGGTTATTACTAAAAAGTCAAAAAATAACAGATGCAGATACGGTTGCAGAGAAAATGGAACACTTATACACTGTTGGTGGAAGTGTCAATTAGTTCAACCATTGTAGAAAGCAGTGTGGTGATTCCTCAAAAAGCTAAAAGCAGAACTACCATTTTACCTAGCAATCCCATGACTGGTATATACCCAGAGGAATATAAATCATTCTACCATAAGGACATATGAATGCAAATGTTCATTGTAGCACTATTCACAATAGCAAAGACCTAAATAGAATCCACCTAAATGCCGATCAATGACAGACTGGATAATGAAAATGTGGAACATATATACCATGGAATACTATGCAGTCATAAAAAATAATGAAATCATGTCTTTTGCAGGAACATGGACAGAACCGGAGGCTATTATCCTTAGCAAACTAATGCAGAACTAGAAAACCACCAATACCATATGTTCTCACTTATAAGTGGAAGCTAAATGAATAGAAGTTATGAACACAAATAAGGAAACAACAGACACTGGGGTCTACTTGAAGGTGGAGGCGGGGAGGAGGGAGTGGAGCAGAAAAGATAACTATTTGGTACTGGGCTTAATACCTGGGTGATGAAATAATCTGCACAACAAATCCCCATGCCACGAGTTTACCTATGTAATAAACCTTCACATGTACCCCTGAACCTAAAATAAAAGTTAAAAGTAAAAGATAATAACCCAAGATACGGCATAAGACAGTATACATAGGGTCAAGAAAGTGGGAAAGTCAAGTACACAGAACACTCTGGGTCCAGAATAGGGAGAGATCCTCATGGGCTGGAGGAACTGAAAATCTTGGTGTTGAGCATTGAAGGATGGAAAGACTTTTGAGAAAAGGAGAGGAGGAAGAGAAGGTGGAGGAAGAGGAACGGCACTTTAAGAGGGTTACCAAATATCTTTAAATTAAGCTAGATGAACAGATAGTATATGATTATACTTATATGAGATATGTAGAGCAGTCAAATTCATAGAGACTGAAAGTAGAATGGTGGTTGCCAGGGGCTGGGAGGAGAGGACAGTGGGATCTGTATCCATTCTTTAATGGATACAGAGTTTCAGTTTAGGAAGAGGAACTAGTTCTGGAGATGAATGAAGGTGATGGATTCACAACAATATAAATGTATGTAATGCCACTGAACTGTACATATAAAAATGGTTAAAATTTTACATTTTGTTATGTGTATTTTACAATTAAAAAAGAAAGCTTGTGGTAGCCAACCATCTATCCACACAGTAGAGGTGAACTCTTGCGGTCTCTTTTTCTTCTACGACTCCATATTAACTGTAGGTGTGACCCATGTGACCGCAATGTGAAATGATTAAATATAATCTATTCCTGGACTGCTGCACTTTAGGAAGGTATTTAATGGCTGTGGTTGACTACCCCACAGCTTTCCTCCTCTTCCTTCTTTACACATAAAGTCCACTTTCACCATAGAAGCCATCCACCCACTTTTCCCAGCTTCACTGAAGGTAGAGCACAAGCACGGGTCCCTCTCCTGGCCCGTGGTACCTAAGAAAAAGTCTGCTAGGGGGTATATTCTTAGAAAACTTTTCCTCCCTGTTTTTTAAAAGAGAGAAAGAGCACTTTAATGGGATGGACTCTTTCCCTGTCTTCCTTTGGATGTAGTTGTGTGAGGACACAATGTTCAGCCAAAGATGGCTCAGGCAGCCATCTTGCACGCAACCACGGGGAGACGCTAAAGGAGGACAGACCAATTCATCGAAAATTGTAGCAACCTTTGTGCTGTATTAACCACCCTCAGAAAATAGACCCCTCGTTGTTTTAGCCACTTTTAGTTGGGTATTCTGTTTACTTGCAGCCAAGATCATTACAGTAGACAGACTACGGTAATACAGACATAGCTTTGTGATGCATTGCGGGGAGTCTCTATTCAGCTGGAGTTTATTCTTGCCTCCAAAAGACAAAGGTGTTTACTTCCCTTTTTCTTCACTGTATGATAGGCGAAAGAATACAAAGAGCAGAGTGCAAAACCAAAAAGACATCTAGCACTGGGTTTGAGAAGACACAGGATCATTGGGAAATAAGCTGATAGTAAATGAAGCAAATAGCCAGTATTTTGCCATGTATTGGAGAGAATCAGATTCTCCTTTGTAATGGAGAAAGGTTGTGTATAAAGGGTACATTGGGTAAGAGTATAAGCAAAGATGGAGGACTCTGAAGGTGATAAGGGCCCAGAAACAAGCAAGCATTATCCGGTGGAGACTGGAGAAGGATACCAACAGCATAGGCTAAGAAAAGGATCAGGAGAGTCCAAAAAGAAACCCAAGGTCTACGCCAGAACCTTGTTTTTCTCAACTCAGCTCTATAGGTTTCATAATCCTCAGCTAAACTTTTTATTTTTCTTGTAAAGACACAAGTTAAAGTGTCCCTCAAGCTATTGGGATGGATAGATAACTGTTTTATGTGGGTCTGCCTCGATTCTTTTTGTTTTTGTTTTTTTTGAGACAGAGTCTTGCTCTATTGCCAGGCCAGAGTGCAGTGGGGTGATCTCGGTCCACTGCAACCTCTGCCTCCTGAGTTCGAGCACTTCTCCTGCCTTAGCCTCCCGAGTAGCTGAGACTACAGGTGTGCACTACTACTCCCAGCTAATTTTTGTATTTTCAGTAGAGATGGGGTTTCACCATGTTAGCCAGAATGGTCTTTATCTCTTGACCTTGAGATCCGCTGGACTCAGCCTCCCAAAATGCTGGGATTACAGGCGTGAGCCACCATGCTCAGCCGCTTTGATTCTTGAAATAGAGATCCTGGTACTCTTTTATCAGAAGGTTTTTCTATCAAGGTAGCCATCTTTCTGGGAATATTACAATTTGAATATTTATTAAGCACTTTTATTAACTAGAAGTTTGACTGCTGTCTCCAAAGTTGATCAGACAACCACAGCCAAGAAAGGGAAGACAGCTCCATCTGTCCATTAAAGATGCTGGCAGCCCTGAGAGACAGATCCAGGCAGGGGCCAATCTGTCACATCTCAGCTATATGTGTCCTGTGGCACTTTAAACAGGAACTAAGGTACTGTGCTAGGCAGCTGTCCCCAAGCAATGGGACTCCTTAACCCAAGGCAACTAGAATTAAACCACTTATATTTCCAGAAAAGAAGAGATGTATTCCTTAGCACGACCTACCTCCTTCCTCATGCTCACACACTAGTTTTGTTTTTATTTTTTATTTATTTATTTTTTTCATGGATCCTCAAGTTCCCTGACAAGAAGCTGTTCTTAATGCTTTGCAAAGGACCATGTAAAAAAACTCAGAGCCATGAATGAATGCATATAAATATCCTTATAAAACAGAAGCCCCTGTGAACTATGGCTGATCCCACCCATTAGGGATTAATAAACCTTCCCACAAGGCTCAGCTTGCTTTAGGGCTAAAAATAGAATTAGAAACTTCAATTCATATCATCTGATTCTGATCAAGTGCAGTCTTTTGGCGATTCTCTCTGCATTCAAAGAATGTGTTATTATTCCCCTGATAGCACACAAACTCTGAGTTGCAGACTCCCAGTGGAGATATAAGCATTTGCCTCTGGTGAAAATGAATTTCCATGGAAAATGTGACACAAGCACTATCTTTTGGGTCTCACATAAATCAAGTTTTTGTTTTTGTTTTTGAGACAGGGTCTCACTCTGTCACCCAGGCTGGAGGGCAGTGGTGCGATCTCTACTCACTGCAACCTTTGCCTCCTGGGTTCAAGTGATTCTTCTGCCTCAGTCTCGTAGGTGGGACTATAGGCATTCACCACCACACCCAGCTAATTTTTGTAATTTTTTGTGAAGACATGGTGGTCTCGAACTCCTGCTCAGGTGATCTGCCGCCTTGGCCTCCCACAGTGCTGGGATTATAGGCATAAGCCACCACACCCAGCCAAGTTTTATACCAGAAGGACTTTTCTCACTAAATCTGTTCTTTCAGTAAGTGGTCCTCAAAGGGCTTGTGTGTGTCTTGATGGTCCTTAGGGCCTTCCTGGGGCCCAAGGCTCTATTCTGTTTTATTCATGATTTTTAAAGTGGGTGTATTAGTCCATTCTCACACTGCTCTAGAACTACCTGAACCTGTGTGATTTATGAAGAAAAGAGGTTTAATTGACTCATTCTGCAGGATTAACAGGAAGCATGACTGGGAGTCCTCAGGAAACTTACAATCATGGCAGAAGGCTAACGGGAAGCAAGCAGATCTTAACATGGAGGAGCAGGAGAGACAGAGAGAGACAGCAAAGGGGAAAGTGCCACACACACACTTTTAAACCCCATCAAATCTTGTGGGAACTCACTCACTGTCACAAGAACAGCAAGGGGGAAATCTGCCCCCATGATCCAATTGCCTCCCATCACGTCCCTCCTCCAACACTGGGAATTACAACTCAAGATGAGATTTGGGTGGGGACACAGAGGCAAACCATATGAGTGGGTGATGTGAAATAGCGGGAAGAGCACAGAGTTTGACCTGGGTTTAAATTAGGAGTCTGCTGCTTCCTCACTGTGATATTAGATACATTAACTCATTTCTCTGGGCACTTACCTTGTAGGGTTGATGTGAGACAATATATTAAGTAAAGTACCTAACATAACACAAAAAGATCAGATTATCAAAGTGGACTCACATAATAGAGATCTTACTCAGTATCACACTTTGCTAATAATTTCAATAAAACAAGCAATTACAAATGACGCAGGGAGTGGCTTAGGACCCATGCAATGTCCCAAGTCCTTCCATGTCACATCAAGATATTCTCTTGCCCAGATTAACACAGAAGATCTTCAAGTCATGTATGTGGCACATCACCTACACAGAAAAGAACCATTAATAAATATCTTCATATTATACTCAGATAGTTACATAATTTACCTGACCTTTTCTCAGAACCCATACCCAATACAGGCGTAGATTCAGATTTGTTACAAATGAGCAATCCAGGCAGATCAGGTACCTCCTTTTAAAAGAATTCTATAGATAAGGACCCTGCACTAGCAAATATCGTTAATGTATTTATCGAGAGGCCTGTCATTAGCATGTTCACGTGAAGATTTGATTAAGTTACCTTCCTTCCTTCTTTCCCATGGATTTCCCTTTGGTAGCAAGAAAGAATGAATTGTAGACCTGTTGTTTAACATTTTCTACCCAGCACCTAACCCAGACTAGGACTTGATGTACAGTAGCTTCTCTCACATTATTAAGAATAATAATGGTAATAGAACTATGCTTACACTTTCATTTCCACTGACTCATCAGGTCTTGCATGATTTCAGCCTGTCTCCTGCCACTACCCATTGAGGCTTCACTTCCCCCATTGTGTAGGATTCTTATTTCTGTCTTTCCTCCCTTGTTCTATTCCAATATTCTACCCATCTTCCAAGGACAGTCCAAGTGCTCTTTCCTCCTGCAAACTTCTGAGCCTACATATACCCTTTTTGTTATCACCCCTTTCTACTCTCTATAATCCATGATCTAACACTGAACCTAGAATGTCCTATGCTGTACTCTTTCTTACTTTTGCATGCATAATATTCTATTTTTCTCCAAATAGATGATCAGCACCATTAGAGCTGAGAGTGCTAACTTAATTTTAGTCACCTACACAAGGAGGTGTCCCTTGAGCCACCTCCCCAACAAATGTGGCCCCTTGGTATTGGCTGTATTAG
This sequence comes from Trachypithecus francoisi, assembly GCF_009764315.1. Lineage (NCBI taxonomy): Eukaryota > Metazoa > Chordata > Mammalia > Primates > Cercopithecidae > Trachypithecus > Trachypithecus francoisi. The sequence goes on along the minus strand of NW_022681470.1, from coordinate 40,929,622 downwards.
CATTCACTTGCCATATTGTGATGATATCATAATTTCTTGTAATGCTTGATTTAATTATTGTCTTTCCTTATGGGCAGCAAACTCCAGGAGGAAGGGTCTTTTCTCTCTTGCCCACTCATATCCCTAGTGCCTGACTCAGCACCTGGCAAAAAGTAGATAATTAGTAAACATTTGTTGAAGAAATATGTTTTCCAAGGTAAAACAAGTTAGAGTAAAGAAGCTCATTAATTTATATAATGAACATATGGAGTATCTACTCTGGGTGCTCAGGATGAAAAGATGAATAAGACATGATTTCAGTCATCTGGTCTCTGGACGGAAAAAGTTTGAGTCAATTTCTTTACCACCATGGTTTATGTCTTCAGATATGTACAAAAGAGATTTGCAGATAAAATCAACCAAATCCCATTAGTTAAGCCCAATGAGTTACTGGAAGGAGAGGACAAAAATCAGAAGAACGCACCTCTGGAAGGGCACAGGTGCTCTCTGGAAGAATTCTTATCCCCCATTCCCCTTCCTCTGGCCTGGTTGGCCACCATATGCACTTTGCTACTGGTTCCCAATTCATGTGAAAAGCAGTCCTTAAACTGAGCTTTAATTCAGTAGCTACTACATCTTTCTCCTGCCCCTCACCTCCATTTTCCTTGTGGGCAGTACTACATTTGTGGAGCTATATGCTAGGACCCATCTCTGGAAACCTACTTATAGAATCAGGCAATTAGGATAGCATTCCAACCCATTTGTAACAGGTTTGGCCACCATCATAACAAATTCAAAGCTACATGCTAATTAACTATATGTTCAAGCCAGATAATAATATATACTTAATTTCATCCATCTTAATATCACCCTTGTAACAAAACACATCTATTTTTATAGCCTTTCCTAAGTCAGTGCGCTTGAGGGTTTGGTCCAAGGCAAGTCCATTCTCCAGTCTTCTGAGAAACAAGAAAGGCAATAAACTTGGTGGGGTATTTTTGTTAGATTTTATGGAAGCCACAGAGAACCTCTAATAGACCAATCTCTCAGCTCCTCCTGAGAGAAAGGGTTGGAATTTTGGAATAGAAGAAGATGGATTCATTGATGATATTTTCTCAAATATTGAAGGTGATTTCCTTTGTCCCTCCCTCCTTTTCTTTCTTTCCTTTCTTCTCTTCTTTTTTTCTTTCTATGCCAAATCATTATGTCATGCAGCTCATCAAGACCAACATCACCAGCTGCCTTCAGCCATACAGCAAACAGATTGATTCTCTCAAAACAACCTGCTGGCTGCTTCTTTTTCCCAATTAAATTTTCTCCCTCCTAATGTTCCTGTCTTTTTCTTCCCTCCTGGAAGGTCACCTCCAGGTCCCTGGTGCACTCTTCAAAGTCTTTCTCCATACCTTGCCCTTCTCCATTGCCATATGTTAGTAACTATTTCTCTGCCCCTCCACTACACTGGAGCCCTTGGAGGCAGGATCAGTGTCTCATTTGCCTTAGCATCTCCAGTGCCTTTAAGAGGGCCTGGCACATGGTGAGTGTTCAGTAAATGTTTGAATCTAATGAATACATTAAAACAATGTTAAATCAGTGAACAGTCTGAGAGGCACAAAAGAAGTCGGTTTAATGATTCCGATTTGAGCACTTCATCCATCTGTGATGAAGTAATAAAAAGCAAGGGATTCTATAGGCTACAACACCCCACCCTGTGAAGTCAGGGCAGTGGAGAGGCAGTAACATCAAAGGACAATACAGATTTCAACTGTGCCTTATGTAGTCTTTGGGGACAGTTGGACAATGCTGATTTAAAGAGAAACTTGGGGGAAAAACACGCAAAAAAAACTCCTTCAACTGGTTTCAATCAAGCCAATGTAACCCCCTTCCCATGTTTCAGAAGTCAGCATATTTTTCCCCCTCTTTATAAACCATTTGGAGCTCTGACCAATGGACTTAGATGGTTCTGTTTTTTTCAAATATATTTTAGGGCCATTTCTATTGCATTCATCTGAATTGAAAATGCAGGCACAAAGAACTGCAATTGCTGAGGGGCCTTTTCTGCCCTCCTCCCTGATCTGTCTGCAACAGTCTGCAGCCCACAGGTCTATGTGGAGGGCTTGACTGGGGTGTCCTGAAGAATGTGAATGTTATTGATATGGTTTGGCTGTGTCCCCACCCAAATCTCATCTTGAATTCCCACATGTTGTAGAAGGGAACTGGTGGGAGGTAACTGAATCATGGGGGTTGATCTTTTCCATGCTGTTCTGGTGATAGTAAGTCTCATGAGAGCTGATGGTTATTATAAGGGGGAGTTTTCCTGCACAAACTCTCTCTCTTTTTGCCTGCTGCCATCCATGTAAGATGTGACTTGCTCCCCCTTGCCTTCCACCATGATTGTGAGGCTTCCCTAGCCACGTGGAACTGTAAGTCCAATTAAACCTCTTTCTTTTGTAAATTGTCCAGTCTTGGGTATGTCTTTATCAGCAGCATGAAAATGGACTAATACAGTTATGAAACCACAACCTCAGAGTTTTGGTGAGAAAACAGTCTTAAGAGGTCTCTCTCCTGATGTGCCTGTAAGTGAGAGTTAGCTGGACTTCTAAAAGTGATGGAACAATCATTAGTCAAGGCTAACTTAGACTTGAAGTAAAATCTGTCTTGTACCGTAAGCTCAACCCTGTGATTCCTAAAACCAACCACCTGGCCTGCTTCCAGACCACACAGCCTAAACCACAGAGAAGGTGGAATAAATTTGATTATCTGATTTTATTAGTGCCCCTTCATGCACAGTCCTAGCCTCAGGCTCCCAGCTATCTAAGACATTCCCTAGTTCATCCTCAGGATGCAAACATTTGCCTGATGGATAAGTAGTTGACATAAGCACATTAAGTTACTCAGAGGAAAGATGCAGTCATATTACTTGACACAAATCATCATGACGTACGTACAGAAATAGGATCAGAAAATTTCAGTGAATGTGGTTTCTTTCTTTTGAGTGTCCTCAATTTCTCATCAGAAGCTCAAAGTGGATTTGCAGACTGTTACTGGAGTTTCCAGAATTCTTCCTCTCTCTCCTAGAAGGGGGGGTGTTTTATTAGAATGAATAACAATGGCAATTATTGGTAGTGCCATTATCAATAATTATTGATATGGTATTATTACAATTAATGAATCTCTACTTTGTGCCTGGTGCTGTATCAAAGCACTTTATGTTAGTTTGCTAGGACTGTCGTAACAAAATACCACAGACCGGGTGACTTAAACAACAGAAATTTATTATCTCACAGTTCTGGACACTAGAAATCCTGATCAAAGTGAAGGAACATTCCATCTCTGATGAGGCCTCTCTTCCTGGATTGAAGACAGCCACCTTCTTGCTGTGTCCTCATATGGTCTTTCTTCTGTGCACAACAGGGAAAGAGAGAGAGAAGAGAGAGAGAGACACACAGAGAGAGAGAGAGAGAGAGAGAAGGGGGAGAGAGATAGAGATCTCTGGTGTCCTGTCTCTTCCCCATTTTATAAGAATATTAGTCCTGTTGGATTAAGGCTCCACTCTTATGACCTCTGTTAGTTTGATTACCTCCATGCAGGCCCTAATTCCAAAAACAATCACACTGGAGATTAGAGCTTCAGTGTGTGAACTGGGGGGTTTGGAGGGGGATACAATCAGTCTGCAGGAACCTTACTGAGTCCTCACCACAAGTATGGGAAGCCAGGGGCATTCTCTACATTTTATCAATGAATAAACACAGAGCTCAATTATTTCCCCAAAGTCTCACCACCAACAAGTAAGTGGCTGTTAGCGGTGTTGCTCTTTCTTCTTATTGAAGAGAAGTGGAGTTATGGAGCACTCATCTGTATAAATATGGGGGTTGCTCATAGCAGGGTCAGAAGGAGACTGTCAGGTGGAGACTAGAGCAGAGCACTGAATCCATGGCCACTCTGTTCAGTCAAACAAGTCATGGGTTACTCTGCTGAGTTCTGGGGAGAGAGAGACAAAAAGACAGTCACTGTCTTCCAAGAGCTCAGAGTCTCAGCAACAGCGAAGGAAATCTTCCTTTCCAGGTCCTGATCTGGATACACGTGTAAAACAGGCAAATGACCCCTTCATCCCTTTCCTTTGCTGAGGGGTGCTTTTGGGTCCCTGTTTGGTGCTACTCTCCTTAGAGGCCATGTCCATCAGAGGCCACCTCCAGCCTGGGAGCTAGCACCCCAGCTCATCCAGACTCGTCAGTGATGGTGACCCACCTCTTATCCTTCCCTCATCCCCTACCCTACTGTCCAGAACTTTCTTGATCTGTCTTCCCTTGAAACATCTTTGTTCCAAGTCTCATCCCTTGAAGCAAATCTGTCAGAGAAGAAAGGAAAGATCACAGTTCATTCGTTACTTCTGGGTAATGTACTGCTATTTTACTGGTAGTCTCTGGAGACTGATGGCTTATAGCACAAATTTCAGGCACCACAGCAGGCAGTGTGGTGGGAATCAATTGATGGTAGGTGGGTTTGTCGGTGAACATCAAAACAGTAGTGAGAGAGACAGCATTCATCCTGAGCTTTTCACAAAACAGGCTGTTCCTGCTATGGCACAGAATTATGCTAAAGGGTGTATCACAGACCCTGTCAATGCTCTGCTGACATCCCTTAGGAGAAATCAGCAGAGGATGGTGTGCAGGCCAGCTCCCTCCTCACACCATGCGGTTAGCAGCCCCTGTGGGAGCCTTCCAGGACCCACCCTTCCATCCTCTGCACAACCGCTGAAGGAGGGTGAGGATCCCATAACAGAAATGGTCTGCCTGTGAAATGTTTGAAGAGTACAGTCCCAGCTGATTGTGTTTTCTTAACTGTGGACTCTAATCTCTCCAGGTGGAATCTTAATTGAGGTTGGCCCTGCCAGGGCATGTACAGGGTCCTGGGAATTCAGCAGAATTAATTCAACAGAATGCACGGGATCTGATGTCAGGAATGCCTTGCTTGTATTCTGACCGTACCACATATGAGCTATGTGGCGATTTAACTTTTCTGGGTCTTATTTTCCCCATATGTAAAATGGGACAATAACCGCCACATCAAAAAACTGTTCCAAGATGATAATAATAGCTAATAAGATTCAGAGGTGGGGCATGAAGTGAATATAGCTCAGCAATCCTACGAGGGTATATCATAGATCCCCAAATCTCTGGAAACCAGATGAGTTTTGCAACTCAGAATGCAAAATTAATAAAGGCAACAGGGTGCATGTAACAGATATTACAGAACCCCCACCAGCGTCTGAGGTGGTCCCTTAGAATCAAACCCAATATTTCTGCACCCAAAATAGAAAGATTTCTGTTAAGCAAGTAAAGCCTATAAATAGTTTCAATTTGAAGTCACAGATCAAGGATTGTGGCCCAGTGAACTTAAGCAACTGGTTCAATATCACACACCAAGTTTTGAACCCTGAGACTAGAGACTCTGCTCTAATTACTACAGTGCACTACTGCAGTAATGAAACCCTCTCACCTGAATGAATGAAGACGTTAAGGGATTTGGATCTGATTCACAAGAAGGTGAGAGCTGCTTTTTGTTAATACCATTAATAAATTTATACAGATTATTCCTCCTAGAAATAAAATTAAAGATATGGTTGCATTTGATATATTAACACCACAAAGTACCTACCTACAAAAAAATAGCTACTATTTCTTGACAATGTGCTAAGTTACATATATTCATCACATTTAATCCTCACAAGAACCCTAAGAGACAGATTTTATTAGTATTGCCCCCTTTTAGAAATGAGAATAAGGAACGTACCCAAGGTCCCTCCAAAATAAGTGGCAGGGCAGTAGATTCAATTAGGTTCTGTCAAATCCTGTGCCCTTCCCACTCCACCGCCCTGCCTCCAACGGGCAGTACATGTTGCTGACCATGATTATGTGGGTTGCCTAAGGTCATAGGCAGAGCCAGTGTCCAGAGCACTCAGTACCTGGGCCTCACGACCTTAAAAGGCCTGGCAGTGATTGACTTCCACTTAGAAAAGCTTTGCAACTCAGTATCATCTCTTTTTGATGCCTACTCTTGCCACTCTAAGAAAAGAACAGTACCTAGTGTTCACAAGAAGATGCAACAGAATTGATCGGAAAGAAAATTTTATCTTATTCCAGTCCTGTTCATAGTGTTGTACCAGTCTATATTTAGATAAATGCTTCACACAGCCAAAGAGGCAATAAAAGCAAGTTAAAAGGTACTAGGTTCATGCCAGGAAACAATAAGGAGCTGCAAGTTCCCATTCTTTGCCCAAAGAATGACTATTTAAAACACAAGAGACAATAAAAAACAAGCAGTCTCAGCAAACACAATGGTGCTTTCAGGTCTGGGGCATCTCATCGTCTCAGGGCAGTTGAAGAAAAATAAGGATGTCAGAGCCCTCTTCTGTCTTTACAGAAATGAAGCCTTCGGTAGGGAACCCACACAGGTCTCAGTCTGAACTACTTGTAAAGGCAGGGAAGAACACTGATAGGAAAGTCATGGGCTGGCCTGAGGGAGCTTCTCAATGCCCAGAGGATCACTACTACCCCAGAGACCAAATCTGAACTCTAGTGTTTCAGTAAGATGAAAATGAGTTTGAGAAACAACTGAGGTTTATTAATTCATTCATGGGTTTCAAGGCTTGATGAGAAACCTAGGTCCAAGCTCCTCAGTCCTTTTGAGAGCCCCTATTCTGGGCTACCCTAGAATGCTGTGATTCTTGCATTATTTATAGCAATGTATGTTTCAACCATTAACTGTCTTCCACTGCAGTTATTTGTACACATTTTTGTCTTTTCTACTCAGTTATAAACTCCTTGAGGGCAGAGAAGAGTTCCTAGTTATTTCCTAGTCTCTGTAGATGCCAGCATGGTATCTATTAACTTGAGATTATTAAATGGACCTATGTTGCTCTAAGCCTTTTTCAGTAATATATTCTATGGGTTGAGGACAATAATGCTTTCCCAATCCAGTGAAACATCAGATTTCTGGACTCTGTCTAGACTGTTTCATTTCTGCACTCATACAAACGAGTTCTTAGCAGAGCACATCTATCTGGTTATGCCTTGCTGAATACAATAAGTAATAGCCAGCCTCTCTCCTGGAGATAAAGACTTGTCAGGCACTGGGCATACCTTTTAAATAATCACCAGCAACAGATTTACCAAATGCTCTGCCATCTCTTCCACAGGTCTCCATCTTCCCAGCCTTTGATATCAGTGTCTGTGCCACCCACCGTCCAACTGCTGAGTCGATGCAACATATCTTAGGTTTTTTTACATTCACCTCCACTTCAAAGTGCCAATTTCTAAATTCACCAGGACAATTAACACTAATGGCTACAATAAATAAAACCCAGAATTTCAGGGACCTAACCCCAAATAAGATTGTTTCTTCCTTATAAAACAGCCCAATGCAGGTGTTCCTGGGTGACAGGTAGCTGTCTCCCAGGTAGTGACTTAAGGACTCCAGGCTCCATAAATCTTGTGGTTTCACCATCTTCTAGGGGCTCTTTGTTTTCTGCTTCCAGTCAACAGAAATGGAAAAAGACATTAGGGAAGGCCTGTCCTTTTCTAAAATCTTTACCCCAGGAGTAACACACAGCTCTTACATTCCATTGTCTCCATGTCCTATGTCCACACCTACATGCAAGGAGAAGCGGGGGGCTGTCTCTGCCACTACAGCTAATAATAATAGCTAAAATATATTATGCATCTTCATTGTGCAAATTGTATACATTAACAATATTATATAATAAATACAGCAATCCTGAAAAGTAGGAATTATCATCACTATTTTAGAAATAAAAAAATACTAAATATATATATCAATTTCTGAGCCTTGGTGACTATATATACTGTACTATACTATACAATATGTATAAAAACATACATTCTGGAGCTCAGAGAGGGTAAGTGACTTGCTCTAAGTCACCCACTCAGTAAGCAGCAGGTCAAGATGTGAACCCAGACTCCCATCACACTTAAGCCCCTTTTCCTTCTTTTGGATCGTGGAACAAGAGATACATGTGCTTTGAGGCTGGAGGGTAGGAAGGATTCAGGACAATGACTCAAGCTGTATTTTGAAAAGTAAGTATCTGACCAGCCAGAGTGGTACTGAGACTGGAGAATGACGTTTCTGTAAAGGCAATGAGGCCTTTGGCAGTGGTATGTCTATGGAAGACTTAGAAATAATTACAGTGTTTAGATGGTATTAATCAAGGGTCTTAGGAATATCCAAATCATTTCATAAACCTCAGCCATCCCTCTCCAAAATGTCCCTGAGGGAGCTGTATACTACAGAAAATTGGTAAAGAAAAGAAAAGCAAGTGTCCCATTCTCAGCTGAAGTTGGTCCCCTACCCAGTGCACAGCCCTTGTAAGCTGGGCTGGGACACCTGAGCAAGCCTGGATCAGAGATGGAACACCTTTTCTCCCCATAAGCCCAAACTCAACTTCAACATTTCACCACACCTCGTCTGCCATAAATGAAGACAGAAATCCAAACAGATGAAAATGCTTGATCAGGCAACATAAGAGCAAAATGTTGGCTGGGCACATCCTAAGCAGGAGGAATATCCCCATTCAGGCCATATGGAGGAAGAAAGAAGAAAAGAGAGTTAGGTCTTTAGACTGCTTCTGTAGCACACATGAAAGAGGGACAGGAGATAATACACCTTTGTATGTGACCTTTTGTTTACATCGACTCTACTGAGGTATAATTTACGTGAAAGAATATGCACCCATTTTAAGCATAAGTTTGATGAGTTTCAAAACTATAACCAGACATGGAAACACCACCACAATCAACATATAGATCATTTCCATCATCTTTTGCCTAAATTCCTTCATGCCCTTTTGTATTACATACCCTCCATCCCAAGCCTCAAGCAACCATAGATCTATTTTGTCATTATAGATTAAGTTTGCCTTTTCTCGAGTTTCATATAAATTCAGATAGCATAAATGCTTTGGGTTCCGACTTCCCTCATTCAGCAGAATGTTTTGTGAGTCATCCATGTTGTGGTGTATGTCAGTGGCTTGTTCTTTTTATTGCTGAGTAGTATCCCATTGTAAAGGTTACTACTGTTTGTTTATACATTTCCCCATTGATGAATATTCAGGTTATTTCTAGTCTGACTGTTACGAATAAAGTTGTTATAAATCTCATGTACAGGTCTTTGTGTGGACATCATGCATGACCTTTTAGTGGACAGCAAACGTTCTACTAGCAAACATGGTCCAGTGTCCTAGAATGTCACCAATCCATAGCAACTCTGCCCCACAGGATAGAGCGGAGGGTGGAGGACTGGGGAGCACGATGGGGAAGCATCACTTCTCTTCTACAAACCTAAGACATAGAGCTCGATAACATCCAAGGGAAATACCCATGAAACCCGTTGAATTGCATACATTTTCCTCCTATATTTTATCTCACCTACTTCCTTCTTGCATTTAATTTTTTTTTTTTATGTTTAACTTTGAGCACTGGAAAGAATGACTGTTTATTTTCCACATGCTATCTAGCATCCTCATGAATGACTTTGATATTTCATTTACTATTAAATATGAGATCTACTTTAAGTAACCTGGCACTTATTAGAGGAGTCACCACCAAAACGTGGCCAGTTGCACCGGGATCACTCTTCTCCCACCACCACTGTGGGAATCTGCCAGGGGAATATGCCATTTTCCATATGGTCTGCCCTTTTAGATGCCTAAAAGAGGGAAGGGTCTCAATACCTCACATAAGTCTGCTTACCTTCCAGAAGTGGGATTAGCCAACAAATGGGGCCTTAGCCATTATATTTTTTCTTAGAGAATAAAAACAAACAAGTAAGCAAACTAAACACAACCCAGATGAGCACTGAAGGTTACAGTAGGAAATGTAATAGAAAAAGACAATGAAACATGACATGCATACTCATATAAAGCATTTAGATTAATGTCAAAGACTGGTGCACTGTGGGTTGATAAGAACCCACCAACATGTTTTATTTAATCTGCAGTGTTTAAACAAAATCGATATTTCGTGAAGTTAAAAGTGGGGAAACTTCACTAACAAATTTCATACACAAACATAAGAACATCTGGCAAGTAGGCCCATGTTGCCACTTCACAAGAATCTGCTGGAGCTTCGCAATAGCTGCTTCCTTTGGCCAAGCTCATGTGCTATGTATGCTCACTTCTCTCGGGTGTATTATCTACCTTGCCGTGACAGGCATTTTAGTTTGCAACCCTTGCATTAAAGCATCACCCTATTAAGGAAGAGAAAGTGGGCAGACACACTTCACTTTAGGTGTGTAAAAGAGGGAAGGGTCTCAATACCTCACATAGATCTGCTCACCTTCCAGAAATAGGATTAGTCAACAAATAGGGCCTTAGCCGTTATATTGTTTCTTAGAGAATAAAAACAGGCAAGCAAGCAAACAGAAAACAACCCAGATGAGCACTGAAGGTTACAATAGGAAATGTAAGTAGAAAAACACAATTAAACATGGCATGTGTACTCATATAAGGCATTCAGGTCAGGAGTTCGAGAGCAGCCTGGTCAATATGGTGAAATCCCATCGCTACTAAAAAAAAAAAAAAGAAAAGAAAAAAATCATTTTTTTCTTCACTAACAAGGATACATATTATCTGAGATGGAGAATAAAGGCCAAATTCCAAGGCAGGAATTCTTTTCTTCTTTCTTTATCTTCCTTCTTTCCTCCTCCTTTTCCTCTTCCTCCTCCCGCTCCTTTTGGCAGCAAAGAATTCCACTTATTGAATGTATTACAAAAGAGGTTTTCATCAAAAAGACCAAAATCCATGCCATCAACAGACTCCTCAGAATCTAGGAGTTTTTAACTTCCGATGCTTTATCCAGACACTCCGTCCCCCTCCTACTCCCCTCAGTGAGCTCTAGCCTTCATAGCCTGGCCAGGGAGCTCTTGCCTCCAAGATAATGCCGCAGTGTGGTTCTTGTGGCCCCTCCCTCGCTGCTAAATAGCCAGGTCATTCTGGGCCAGGGAAGCAGGCCTCCCTGGCTGGTGCCCACAGCTCAGAGGCCTCTTCCTGAGGTGGCTCCACTCTTTCTTCCTCAGCTGATTCTGCCTCTACAACAAGCTACTGAGAAAACTGGAACTTTCCACAGTGCCTGGTAGTTTCATAGCAATATCATAAAATTATGAAGCCTTGCAGTGGTTCTACCAGGAGCTTAGGTCTCCCCTAAGCTCCAGATTTATCCATCCACTGTCCACTAGATTTCTTCTCCTCCAGCTCTGATAGTATCTCGACCAAAACTTTTCCAAATCTATAGCTGTAATCTTACCTTGTCATCCTCCCAAAGCAAACCATGTTTTAACTCCTCTATTTCCTTTGCTTACAATTTTCCTCACAATGACCTGAGCCAGAAGCCTTGGAATCATTCTAAGGATGAGAAATCATTCTACTTTCTCACAACCAAATGGTCATGGGACCTACTACAAACCACCTCCTTACTATCTTTCATACATCGCCTCCTCTCCATCTTTAGTATAACTAACCCCATTCAGGCTCTCACATGGAATGTTCTGAAAGTCTCCGGAATATGTGCTTATGTCTGGGCTTGCCTGCTCCATCCCTCCATGTTCTACACATCGGACAGTGAGAGTGACTTCTAAACCAGGAGTCTAATCATGGTGCTCTTCAGCTTAAACCCTTTACTGGGCCCTCTGTTTGGACAATGAATACAGACTATGGTTCTCGGTGACCTATTCTTAACTTCTGGCCTAGCTCTCTAGACATGCACTGTCCACATGTGGCTCCTGAGCACTTGAAATTGTGCTAGTGCAAACCAAGGGATGCTATAAGTATAAAACACACACCAGATTTCAAAGAGATAGTACAAAGAAAAAAGAGTCTAAAATATCTTGTTAATAATTTTTATATTGGTTATGCATTGAAATGAAAATATTTTACATATATAGAGCTAAAAGCATATTATTAAAATTACATATTTTCTTTTTAACATCTTTTAGTGTGGCTACTAGAAAATTTTAAATTACATATTGTCTTGAATTATGTTCTAGATGTTTTCCTCATCACACCTTTCTACCCTCCACCCTGCTAAACAACAGGTATGCTAAATGACAGTTTCCAACAGTAAGCCATAGTATTTAGTAATTTTATACAGTCCCTTTTAAGTGAAAATTAAAATGCTCTTTAACTATCACACTCCATCCCACCTGTGATGGTTTTAAGACATTATCCATAAATCCTTTTGATACTCCCCCCTTTCAAAAGGTAGACTTGAATACACCTCCCATTCAGTATGGACTACACTTGGCAACTTGCTTCTAATAAATAGAATAAAGCAGAAGTGTCAGTGTGTGAGTTCCAGGATTAGGTCATCAAAGGTGTTGCAGCTTCTCTCTCTCTTACTCTGGTCATTCACTCTGAGTGAAGCCAGCTGTAATATCATGAGGAGACCCAAGGTGTCCTATAGAGAGATCCACATGGCAAGAAAGCAAGGCCTCCTCCTGCCAACAGCCATGTGAGTGAGCTATCTTGGAAGTGGATCCTCCAGCCCCAATCAAGCCTTCAGATAATGGAAGCCCTAGCTAATATCATCATGGTAACCTCATGAGAGACCCTGAGCCAAAAAGCTGCTCCCAACTTTCTGAACCACATAAACTATTGTTTTAAGTAGCTGAGCTTTGGGATAATTTGTTACACAACAATAGATTACTAATATACCATCCATACGCTATATCCCCCCACCCCAACTTCCACCCAAGAACAGGAAGACAGAAGAGAAGCTGCTAAGAACTGCAACTTATGTTTTGCCTACTTAGATGTTAAGATTTGATTCAAAATCATCTCCTTTATGATGATTAAACCAAAAGGATTTATGGATAATGTCTTAAAACCATCACAGGTGGGATGGGGTGTGATAGTTAGAATAACAGAATATCAAACAACAAAATGGACTAAGATAGCCCTCTTCATACCCTGCTAAATATCTGGGTCTCATTCCTTGGAGGACTGGCTCTCAACTAGTTATCATGTATTCTCTCCCAAGGTGGCAACCTGCACATCAGTGGGAAGTGCTTGGAGGCTGCAAAGGGCAGGATTGATAGTTTATTGTGTGCTGGGCTTCATTTATCCTCATATAACCATTTCAATGTGTGGGGAAAACACAACCCTGGAAGGATACATTTTGTCTTTCATTTTACAGATGAGAAACTGAGGATCTGGGAGATTACACAACTGTCCCATGTCACTGTTGGTTTTCTGAAGTCAAAACTCTGCCTTGCAAGTCTCTTGGGCCTCAAAAATTCAAAGGAGCATAATTCTAATGGTGGATTAACGAGGCCCGTGATGGGAGGAATATGTTGTTATTGTTTTTAACAGGGGTAGAGGTGGAAGAGGGTGATGAGCATGAGGGTGAGAGGGAAAGATCTATGTGGCAAAATCCTTCAATTATAGGATCACCAAAATATAGAGCTAGATGGGATCACAGATAGTATCTGCACCAATTCCTTTCATTTTGTGGGAGTGGAACATTAAGGTCCAAAGTGGATGAATTATATTCATTTATATCTAAAGGATTGAGAATGTACAATCCAGAAAAAAAAGCAACATTCTTGGTTATATTTATAGGAACCAAGTTTTCTAATGATCTTACTTGGGATGGGAGAAGAGATGACCGATTTTTCACCCAATATTCAAAACCACAGCATCCCCATCTGTGGTCATCAACAGAAGTATAATCCACAATAATTGTATAATTATGTGAGAGGCATTACCATTTCTAAGCAGAGTTTCCAAATTTAGCAGTGTTTACATGTCTTCATTTCCCCCAAAAATGTTAAATAAATAAATGCATAGGTTTGGCATAGGAAAGTATGTGTAATCAAATAATAAGTAACCTTACCAGGCAGATATATTTTGTTTAGAAATCCTTATTTTGATTTCTCAGAACTCTAAGGCAAGGGATCAAAATATAAGGGATCTCGCAGCACAAGCATGCTTACAAAAGCAAACTGCATGGGATGGTGATTTGTCTCACGGCCTGAGGTACATGCAGCTCTGCTTTCTGTACAAAGTGGACAGGGCAGAAAAGCAGCTGGTCCTTGTCCTGCCACTGGAATGACAGGAATAGTATGGGGTGGGTAGTAGTCCATTTATGAACACTTGAATGCAGTCAAATAAGACTTTCATTGAGCTTCTACTCTGTGTCAAGTACTGCGTTATCATTAGGTAGGATGTAAGCTGATAGATAAGATAAAATGTACCCTCAGAAAATTAAATAGGTCTTGTGAGTATCAATATGAATTTTAATGACAAGTAACACCTTCTGTTTGTGAATGTAGCTGGATAATTTTTGATACATTAACTGATATATTTTCATTTCTCAGTAATTCTTGTTACCTGTGAACTTTTTCCCCATACAGACTTTCTTGGCACACTGCCTCAGGAACAGGATTATGCTACAGAACAAAAAGAGCAAATTCTTGACTTTTGAGTTCCAAAATCTAAAATCTTGGCAAAAACAATATGTTTAGAAGGAAAATCGATCTGGAAATGGTCAGCATCAGTTTTTCCTACCCCTAAGACAAAATAAACCTAGAGGGGAAAAACCTGTTGGGGATAAAAAGTAGCAAAAGCAGAAGAGTTATAACCTTGAACTGGTCATGGAGCAGACACCTATGGTCCGTGCCCTCTGCCCTGACCCCAGAAGTTGCTGGTGCAGAGGAGAGACAATAGACGCTCGAAAGGAAATAGAGGAAATGAAAGGGAATCTGGCCAGCACCTCCCCTACCCTATACCCCTGGCTACTGCCTCCAGGCCCAGGTAAAGCTCCACATACCCCACATATCTCAGGCTCTTAGGATCTTTCTTCAACATGTTATGGAGACAGCAGAGAAGAACATATGGCTGGGAAAGTGTATCTAAATGGAAAGGACCCAAAATAGCCTGAAAGTTCCCCAACATGTCCCTGGAGTTCAGGACCAGACCAAATATTTTCCAAGTGCTCAAGAGAAAAAGTCATGAGAGACCCAGACGGACCTCAGGCACTGCAGGATGATGACCAAATCAGCCACTACCCGTGTGACTGATGAGAAACCCTAAGGACTGATGTCTTTTCCCCAACTCTCTCCCTGTCAGATGCTAATGCACCCTGAAGGTGTCCTAGATCTATACAAACACTCCATGTTCACTATCCCACATAGACAACTATCCATCCCAGAAGAGTTGCCACCAGTCTCTTCATAAACCCAGCCCCACCCATGCATCCATATTTAACCAGCTTCCTTCAGAAATATTCTCGCAGAGTTCCACTAAATCTTCTATGCTATAGGCACAACTGCTTTCTTTTTTCCATGCTTATGGAAGTAAAGAAAACGCCAGGACAACATAGTCTGTGTAACGATCTGGTGCATCAGAAGAACAGAAAGAATAAAGTCTCCAGTGACCCTAGGTTCCTGATCCATACAAGATCTTCTTTCTGATCTCCAGAACCTGAGCCATGAAGTGGGAAAAAGTCCTCTAGGTGGCCATTTCCCAACCTGGTGGTACTTAGTGCCCTTTCCTTCTTGCAATGTCCTCTCATTGTCTTCCCAAAACAACCTGAAACTCACTCCCATTAAAGTGACGGGACTCAATAGTTTGAGGTTTAACTCCAACTCCTTTTCTGTTCACACAGCTATCCAGTTGTTAAATCTACCTGCTGGCTCTCTCCTCTCCTTTCTATTACCTGGAAGTGCTGCTGTCTGAATATTCCTTTTCCTCAATCCAGGAACACGACAGATTTGCACTTTCCCTCTTTCTTGAGGTACATCATGGCCAGTCATGTGGCTTCCTTTGGCTAGTGAAACGTGGACAGGAGTAACATGGGCTGCTTCCTAATTGTAGTAAGCAACACTGCAGCACTCTGCCTCCTGCAGCTGGAACTGACAGCATTTCAGATGGTGAAGGCCCTGGCACTCTGATTTCCAGAGTAAAGGGCATGTTATGGGCCGTTTCAGTCAATGGGCGTGTAAAGTGAGCAAGCAATAAACACTTGTTAAATGAACTCGCTGGCTGTTGCTGCATAATAATCTAACCCATCCTGACTAATATGCCCAGGCTGGCTAGAACTGGGCATATGCCTAGAACTGGGGTTCAGGCTCTCATTTCTCATCAAAGCTTTTAACACATGCCACTCAAAGTCTGGTTCATACACAGGTATCAATCCACAAACTATTGCTGCTCTGCAATGATGTAAGTATAGAAATTGAGAATAAACATTTAAATATTCTTGTAACAGTTAAGCTGATTAATCTGACCTATTAAATTAATAATGACATATTTGGAATTGTCTTTCCCCCAGATCTTAGCACGATGTCTTACCCACGAAGGTGCTACCAAATTGGATTATTGATTCATGATTAAGAAACTGAATTATGTTAGGATTCCAAGCACTGGCAGGCAGATCTGAGGAATACTTGGGGTGAAAGACCCTTCTTCATTGAGGTGAAATGATCATTTGTAAGTTTCTGGATATTCTGTTTGTGCCAGCACAAAATTTAGTGTCAACAAGCAGAGAAACCTTATGAGTTCTTCTGTATTTACTATTAAATATTGTTTTAGGTTTGCCAACATAAACGCGTGAGCATGAATGTGTTTATCTTCTGCAATAAAACTCTGTAAATACATTGCTTATGAATATGTTTTTCAGAATTACCCACAAACAGCTTGACATTTTGATACATTTGTTCAAGTATCAGAGGATAATGTAATTGATCCCAAAATCACTTCCTAACTCCCTCCAGGACTGAATAATTTTTTCCTCCCAAAGACTCTTTGGCACACACTAATATATTTCTCTGCATCATACAAGAAAAAGGCAACATAATATTCTGAAAACAATAGAGTGCTAGGTATCAGGAGACCTGGATCTAATCTGCATTACCTACTCCATTCACTTGCTACTACATGGAGCTATTAGTTAACCACTTGTGCCCTAATTTCTCTCTCTTATGAGGATAAAAAGTTAATAACATGTAAGTAACATCAGCTCTGTTGTGAGCATCAAGATATAGGGTTCTGAAGCACGTAGTAGTGAATAAAGTACAACATGATTATAATTTTGCATTTATATATAATATTGTCCTTGTAATGCTCTCGAATTATTCTGTACCTAGATTTTCTCCTTTCAAGCGAGACAATAAACTCCTTAGAGGTTCACTGTGCACTTTTTCTTTGCATATGATCCAATGCTGAGTCATTTAGGACAAATAATACACATATGATTATTGTTTGAAAACTATTTATCATAAGTTGTTGAACCCCTTCACCCTTAAGTAAACTACACAAACTTTATACACTGCAAGACAAGTAGTCCTCAATTCACACTAACAACAGGTGTTTAGAATTTTGGCTAAAGAGAGTTGTAATTGCCTGAGTTCCTTGAGGGCAGAGGTCATGTCTCACCAATCTTTGTATCCCTAGACTTACCGTAGTATCTGAGCACAGAGAAGGAGCCCAGTTTATATGGACTGCATTATGTACCCTTCAAATTCATATATTGAAATCCTATCCCACAATGTGACTGGAATTGGGGATAAGGCCTTTAGGGAGGCAATTAAAGTTAAATGATGTTATAAGGATGGGGCCCTAATCTGATGGTGCTGGTGTTCTTATAGGAAGATGAAAAGATACCGCCAGAGAGCATGCACTTGCATGTGCTCTGACTCTCTCTCTCTCTCTTTTTCTCAATCTCGCCATGCCCCACAGAGGAAAGGCCATGTGAGGACATAGCCAGAAGGCTGCCATCTGCAAACCAGGAAAAGAGCCTTGCTAGCACCTTAATTTGGAACTCCCAGCATTCAGAACTGTAAGGAGATAAATTTCTGTGTTTATGCCACTCAGCCTATGGTATTTTGTAATGGTTGTCCTAGCTAAGATACCAGTTAATGTCTGAAGATAAATTGATAAATAAATAACATTTAATAAAATACTTCTTATTACTTCCACTGAGTACCCAGAAACCTAAAAGGCCAATCTCTGATTTTGCTTAAATTGGCTTTGGGAAAATTTTCAGAATCATTTAAACATTATAATAGCACATCCACCTACTAGACATTTGATTTTTCCATCCACTTTCCTTAGTACAAGCAGTTCTTATCCAAGGATCATTAAGAGGATTAGGCTGCAAGAATGGGGGTGGTAAGGAACAGAAGAGTTATTGGCCAGAAAGAAGGGAAAATTGTACTATTAATTGTTCAGAGGATAGCACATCATTCTGCACATGTAAACACTCAAGGTAAAATATGGCAGATGAATAAAGAGCTTCTGTATAGAAGAACTATAAACTTTGGCAGGAACCACTGTGCTGCAGTAGTGAAGAGACCTCCTGCTAGGGGCTGTAGTGGAAAAAGTGACCTCAGAGAGGAATTCAGAATAGAAATACTCAGAAAGAGATGAAACACCATTAAGTTTTGGTTAAGTCATTTGGTTCCAGACTTATAAAAGGGAAAAGCTGTTTTAGGAAAAAATAAAAAATAAAAATAAAAATGCTGACTACATGAACTTTGCAGATTATTCTTCTATTCTAATTGTAAATTTGAATTCCAAAGTACCTCTTCCTTCATGTCCTTGACAAGAGATCTATGGTGTTTAGTAACTTATTCTTCTAAAGAGGCTCAGCCAGGAGAAGCAAATACTTAGTCTGGAGCCATAGGACCTAGCTTAGCGTTCCACTGAGCTGCCCCAGCACAGAGGGCACATTGATTAGGGACTCCAGAAAAGAAAGGCAAAGGCAGCACCCGAGAGAAATCCTCACATACCATTTCCCTCTTTCATGCCCCAGCTAAAGAGGGCATCCCTTTTACAGAAAAGTTGATACCGGCATACCTTGGACATATTGAAGGTTCAGTTCCAGACCACTGCAATAAAGTAAATATTGCAATAAAACAAGTCATACAATTTTTTTGGTTTCCTAGTGCATATAAAACTTACATTTACACGAACATGTACTATATGGCATCATGTCTAAAAAACAATACACACACCTTAATTTTTAAATACTTTATTGCGAAAAAGGCTAATAATCATCTGAGGCTTCAGTAAGTCATAATCTTTTTGCTGGTGGAGAGTCTTGCCTTGATGTTGATGGATGCTAACTGATCAGGGTGGTGCTTGCTGAAGGTTGCGGTGGCTGTGGTAAAGTCTTAAAATAAGATACAATGAAATTTGCCAAAATCATTGACTCTTCCTTTCACAAAAGATTTCTCTGTAGACTCTGACGTTACTTGATAGCATTTTACCCACAGTAAAATGTTCAAAATTGGAATCAATCTTCTCAAACTCTGCTGCTTCTTTATTAACTAAGTTTATGTAATTTTCTAAATATGTTGTCATTTCAACAGTGCTCACAGCGTCTGCACAAGGAGTAGATGGAATCTACTCTTTGCTCATCCATAAGAAACAACTCCTCATATGTTCAGGTTGTCTCATGAAATTATAACAATCCATTTATATCTTCAAGCTTCACTTCCAATTCTAATTCCCTTGCTATTTTTACCACATCTACAGTTACTTCCTCCACTAAAGTCTTGAATGCTCAAAGTCATCCACAAGGGTTGGAATCAACATCCTTCAAACATTTTTACCTCTTCCCATGAATCACAAATGTTCTTAATGGCATCTAGAATGGCAAATCCTTTCCAGAAGGTTGTCCGTCTACTTTGCCCAGATCCATCACAGGAGTAACTATCTATAGCAGCTACAGCCTTAAAAAATGTAGTTCTTCAGCAATAAGACTTCAAAGTCAAAATCACTCCTTGACCTTATGGAATGGATAATGTGTTCACAAGCATGAAAACAACATCAATCTCCTTGTATATGTCCCTAGGGCTCTTGGGGGACCAGGTGCATTGTCAATGAACAGTTTATTTTGAAAGAAATATTTTTTTCTGAGCAGGAGGTCTCAATTGTGGGCTTAAAATATTCAGTAAACCATGCTATAAACAGATGTGCTTTCATCCAGGCATGGTTGTTCCATTTATAGAGTATAAGTAGAGCAGATTGAGCATAATTCTTAAGGACTCCAGGATTTTCAGAATGGTAAATGAACATTGGCTTTAATTTAGTCATCAGCTGCATTAACCCCAGACAAGAGAATTAGCCCATCCTTTGAAGTTTTGAAGCCAGACACTGGCTTCTTTCTAGCCATGAAAGTCCTAGATGGCATTTTTTTTCCAATATAAGGCTGTTCTGTCTACATTTAAAGCCTGTTATTCAATATAGTCACCTTCATCAATTATCTTAGCTAGATTTTTTGATAATTTACTGCAGCTTCTACATCACGATTTGCTGCATCACTTTGCACTTTTAAGTTATGAAGACAGCTTCTTTCCTTAAATCTCATGAACCAAGCTCTGCTAGCTTCCAACTTTTCTTCTGCCGTTTCTTTACCTCTCTCAGCCTTCACAGAATTGAAGAGCGAGTTAGGGCCTTGCTCTGGATTAGGTTTTGGCTTAAGGGAATGTTGTAGCTGGTTTGATCTTCTCCGCAGACCCCTCAAGCTTTCTCCATAGCAATAATAAGGCTGTTTCACTCTCATTCATGTGTTCACTGGAGCAGCACTTTTCATTTCCTTCCATAACTTTTCCTTTGCATTCACAACTTGCTGTTTGGCACAAGAGGCCTAGTTTTCGGCCTATCTTATCTTTTGGCATGTTTTTCTCACTAAGTGTAATCGTTTCTAGCTTTTGAATTAAAGTGAGAGATGTACTACTCTACCTTTTACTTGAACACATAGAGGCCACTGTAGGGTTATTAATTGGCCTAATTTCAATATTGCTGTTTCTCAGGCAATAGGGAAGCCAGAAGGGAGAGAAATTGCAGAAAGCCTGGTTGGTAGGGCAGTCAGAACACACATAACATTTATCAACTAAGTTTGCTGTCTTATATGGGCACAATTTGTGGCACACCAAAACAATTACAATAGTAACATCAAATATCCCTGATAAAAAGATTACCATATCAGATATAATAATCATAAAAAAGTTTAAAATATGGCAAGAATTACCAAAATATGACAGAGAGATACAAAATGATCACATGTTGGAAAAATGGCATTGACAATCTTGCTTGAGGCAGGGTTGCCACAAACCTTCAATCTGTAAAAATCACAGTATCTCCAAAACAGAATAAAGAGAATTGTAATACAACAAGGCATACCTGCTTGTATTAAAGCAGCAATGCATATCTTTCACCACCAGCACTTAGCCAGTATACCCCATCTACCCCTACCCCAAACAGGCTTTTATTTCTAAATATAGATCTACATTTCAAGCAAAGCATGAATCAAGTCACATATTTAATGTCAGTATAATTTTAGAGGCATGCCAGAAAGAAAAAGGGGATGTGAGTATGTAAAACTCACTTATATTTTTATTTATGCTATTTCCCACAGATTGAAAATAAATTTTCAAGAGCATCACTTCTCCAGCCAATCTACTCTTAGTAGAGTCTGAAAATGCTGTGGTTATCTAGCAGTGCCCTCTGGTGTCCAAATGAATTGTTTTATTTGCCTTGAGGGAAAAAATAAGCCATTATATAATCAGACATGTCTACAATCAGCATTCATTCATTTGCCAAGTATTTATTGCGGGTTCACTATATGTGAGTTACTGTGCAAAGAGGCAGGATACAGAGATGTATTAAAAAATACATGATTTCTTGTTATGTTCTTAAGGATTCCAGTCTAACAAGGAGATAAATGTAAAATCAATTACAAAATTACTTAAATCACTTTATCTAGTTTTTCATTAAAATGAGACATACACAGCTGGGTGGCCTCCCTTTCCAAATAGTTCTGGGCCATTATTCATGTTAGGACGTATCTGGCTGGCTTTGGACAGAACAACTTTGGTCAAGTACACAGGGAACATTCTGAAATAGAGTAAACATAGCAAGACATACAGCAGGATTGAATCCTAGTTTTAAAGAGTTGAGAAAGCACCTTTCACAGCCAATCCCAAATGACACTTTCGGTTTTGTAGTTATACAGGAGCCCCACTGGTCAACAGATCTGACACACAAATCTGACATTCATTATCCTTACACTTCTTTATGAAAATGCTATTTTCTAGAATTATAATGAAAGACCTCAAAATGAATCAAATGAGAGACTTAAGAAATCAAGAGACCCTAAGAATTTATCACAAACTATCTTAGGATTCTTAGACCTGCAAATTTTCCACTAGAATCACCAAAACACGTATTGTTCCGAATAGGTGCATCTTCATGTCTTCTGGGGAAGCAGAGGGAGCCTGAAAGAGTCATGGCGACCTCCCACCAAGAATAAAAGTGAAATTCAAATACCATCAAAGGAAGGAGTCAAGAATGACTACAGATGAAGAATGATGCTTTATACTATTTTGTGATGGTCCTAATTTTCATCATTTTTCCATTCTTGTTATTGTTCTTTCATAATCAGCCATGAAACCCTAGTGTGTAGGCAGGACCTATGACCTGCTTCCAACCAACAGAATATGGCAAAGGTGATGGGATGTATGTGATTACATTATATAAGATTATATAGTCCATCTTGCTGAGACTCTCCTTTGGTGGCTTTGAGAAAGCAACCAGTTATATTGAGAAGGCCCATGTGGCAAAGAGTTGAGGGTGGCCTCCTGCCAATGGCACATAAGCATTGAGCACTCTCAAGGAACTGAAGGCTACTAATAACCATGTGGGTGAAAAAGCTGACCCCTCCCTGGTCAAGTCTCAGATGAGACTAGAGCCCTGCCCAACACCTTGACTGTAGCCTCACAGAGGACCCAACTAATCTGTGCCCGGGTCCCTTACTCACAAAAACTATAAGATAATAAATGTGTGCTGTTTTAAGTTGCTACATTTGTGGTAATATTATTTTGCAATGATAGATAACTAATACAGATTTCAAGACACATTTTAATTTTAAAACATTTTTATTATAAAAGTAATACAAATAAGAACATTAAGAAAAGACAAAGTCATCCATTTTCTGCCTCCCATCCCACTATAACTGGTTAGTAATTTGATTTACTTTGTTATCTTTTTATAGAATGTTTGGTCTGTTATTTCAGCCATGATTACATCCACTCATACACTTTTCCATCTTGCAATTTTTACTTAATGTAACATTTTCATGCTTTTAATAATATTCATTACTAATTTTTAGTAAGTACATTATGTACCATTTGTATACATCTGTTTATTGACTATTTCTTAGATGCAGGGATGCAAACTATGGCACCACATTTGTAAATAAAGTTTTACTGGAACAAAGCCATGCCCATATTGTTTATGTATTGTCTGTGGCTGCTTTTGTGCTTCATACAGCAGTGTTGACAAGTTATGACAGAGACAGTAGGTTTAAAAACCTAAAATAGTTACTTTCTGGCCCTTTATAGAAGAAGTTTGCCAATCTTTACCCCAAACTTTAAAGTAGTTTATAATTTGGGCTACTAAAAGTAATGTCACTTGGAATATCTTTGTGCATATAATTTTTCATACTTTGTACAATTTGAGAGACACTAACAAAAGTGGAATAACTGGGTCTAATTAATGAAGACTTTTTAAGGTTGATACTCTCCCACACTCTTGTAACATTCAAGCTATGATATGTGATAAGAATGAAAAGGATAGCCCAGAACTCTTGTAGGTAACATGTCTCTGGTTCCTGTTACTCAAGACACTTAAGTTTACACTCTGGATGAACATATTTTGAGTTTTGATTTAAAGTTAACCAAAAAAGAGAAATAACAGTAATTGCAACAGGAAGACCAATTGAAACAAATCTTCTACTTTCTACTGGAGAGGAAAAAGCAGACAGAAGTAGGTGACAAGGTATATATAAAATGCCATTCTAACATAGCTGCAGTGGCCAAAACGCACCGGGGAGAGTTGAGTAAGAAAAAGAGATGGCAATCTCAACAATGAGCTGGCAGTGGCAGCAAGAAACAAAGAAGCAACTATGAGTGTGGGATGACAAAAGCAGCAGATAGGTCCCACCCATTTGAACACATCCTAGGCATAAACCTGTATACAACTGTAATTAAACTGTCTCTAGATAAGAAAGTTTTAAAGAAATCACTCTATATTTTTTAAGAAGGAGAAAGTCTTCTATCTAGGGAAGTTTTATTCTTCAGAATGAAAACCTTATGGAATGGGAAAGTCAACCTTCACTATCTAAGTCAACCCTGACTATCTCTGAGATAAAAGATGAAGCAGTCTGATGGTTCTCAAATCCAATCTTGTATGAATAAAACAAGCATCAGGAAACATAGATGTCATCTTCTAAGAGAAATATTCTGAAAAAAAAAAAAAAGATCAGGATGGACTTTTCTCCAATAAACAATGTAATCCAAAAGCAAAATTAGAAAGCTATTTAATGTAATTATCCAAATTATGCCAACAAAGTATGTAAAGAAATCACATATAGCACATTTATCTTATTAAAATGTTCCTGTCAAAATGTCAACCAATTTAACGTTTCTTAAAGAAGCATTTTTTTAGTTACAACTATTATTAGCCTTTACGTTCCACCTCAGTTACTCACTAAATAATTAAATGCATGATGACTTCATAAAATACTTTGGAAAACCATGAAATTCTCCATAGACTAAGGAAATCAATTTTTTTGCAACAATAACTAGGAAC
This sequence comes from Trachypithecus francoisi, assembly GCF_009764315.1. NCBI lineage: Eukaryota > Metazoa > Chordata > Mammalia > Primates > Cercopithecidae > Trachypithecus > Trachypithecus francoisi. The sequence goes on along the minus strand of NW_022681470.1, from coordinate 40,904,979 downwards.
ATGCTACTTTGAACAAAATATAACCAATTTTCTGAGGTATGAAAATCAAGACTTTTTTTCTTGAATTTTCCCTATGGCAAAGGAAGTGGCAGGCAGTTCTGTGAATGACTTGAGTCACACTTAAAATCATGTCATAATTTTCCTCTTTTTGTGCTTCTTGCTGTCAGTTACCTCAAAACTGACCTGAGGGTCTGGCAGCATAAATCCATCAGTAAGTTTATAATAGACTATTGTAGAATCAGACTCCACTATGGCCAAAGTAAAAGACATCGGCAAATCTGGATCACCTTGCAATTTTCGAGATGCCTTCAAGATCTCCCTTATCCTGAAAATAAAGTCACAATATACTTAGGAGTTGCAGTCACTCAATTAGACGAGATGTGACACAGAAGAAAGCAACAGAAAACTTGAAAACAGGTCACAAGAAACCAAACTGAAGTACAAAGAGAAAAAATAATTTTAAAAAATAACATCAGAAGCTTCTGGTATAGTATCAAATAAGTTTACCATACACATAATTGGAATCACAGAAGGAAAGGAAAGAGAATGGTATAGAAATAGTCGACAGTTTTCCAAAATTGATGTCTCTGAATCTGAAGTATATCTTTTATAGACAGCATATAGTTGGATCTTGTTTTTATATCCAATCTGACAATCTCTGCCCTTTTGAGTGTTTATTCAAATTTAAAATTAACATTGGTATGGTTGGATTCATGCCTGCCATTTAGCTATTTGTTTTCTATATATCACATGTCTTTTTTCTTCCTCTCACCCTCCTTTATCACCTTGTTTTTCTATTAAATAGGTATTTTCTAGTACGCCATTTTAATTAATAATTTTTTTTTTTACTATAGTTTCTTGAGTTTCTTAGTGGTGACTCTAGAGATTACTATTGCGTCTTAGTTTATCACAATTTCTCTCAGCTTAACACTAACTTGATTCTAAAAAAATATAGAAACTGCTCCAATAGAGCTTTATTCCTTTCCTCCTCCTTTATGCTATTATTGTCATATACATTTATATATTAAACCCAGTAATACAGTGTTATAATTATTACTTTATATAATTTTCTTTTTATAAAGTTAAGAGGAGAAAGGAAAATATATTAGGGTCTTTTTATATTCACATATTTAATATTTCAGGTATTCTTCATTTCTTCACATAACTATCTGGTGTCACTGTTTACTCCAATATAGCTTCATTCCTTCCCCCATCCTTTGTGTTAATACTGTCATGTAAGTTACGTCTTAACCTGCTCTAAGCCTGGTCAGTTGATTTTTGACAAAGGTACAAAGGCAATTCAATGGAGAAAGTCTTTGCAAGGATACTTGAAATGAAGATAGTAGTACACCCTTATGTCTACACATAAGATTATTATAGGAATCAATTAAATGGCATATATGAAAAGACTTCGTAAACTGTCAAGTGGTCATATTATGTAGTATATATACCAGCTTTGCTACCTTGCAAATTGGGATATAATATTTACAGATAACCCTGCCTCCATGATTATTGCTAAAACTGAATACTAACCCAAACATACTAAGGTACACTGTGCCATTAGTGGAAATACAGAAAATGTTTATTTTCTGAAACAGTCTGAATCCCAGAAATTGACTTAGTCCTTAAAAAATTATTTCCACCTATGCTGAACTATATTACAATTAGCTAGATTCTTATTCATAAGAATGATTTACTTTAGAGAAAGATATTCTGATAAAGCAACTATAGATATTAATCAGAAACTTCACTACTCAGCACTGATGGGAAATCACACTGTGATAAAAGGCAGCATAACACAATTGCTTCTTCAACGCAAATCTTTTAGTAGCTAAGTATTTTCCTTCTTCAAAAGTGGCACACCAATATCTAAATTAATAATAATAGAAAAAGATCAATTTTTATAGGCTGTACATCTTGAATTAATTTTTTTCTACAAAGATGGAAAAGAAGAAACAGACAATGGATCAACTAAAATTTTAACTTATCTACATCTTTTGTTGTCAGCATGTATCATGATTACTTCACAGTATGCAATATACATAAAACCCAGTATATAATGCACATAAAGCCACTTCAATGCCACAAGATAAATTTCTCTAAACATCCCCAACTGGTAGACTGTGATGAGAATGGGACACAGACAAGAAGGAAGCCTGTTAACACAACTTTTACACATTTTCCATTTCTGAAGACATAATGTTATTTAAATCAGAAGGTGTGTTTGTATGTGTGTGTGGGAAGGTGAGGGGGTGTTTTCTAAGAAAAACTATATGGGAATTCTAGCCCATATATTGAAATTTAGAATAGAAATTTCCATCTTATTCACTACTCTTTTTCCATTCTCAATTTATATTTGTTTCCGGAGTTCTTTGATTTAAGCGGCAAAACATTTTCATACTTACCCCAAATACCCACGCAGGAAACCCTAACATTTGAAAACTAACTCAGAGTTGTAAAAGGGGTTTTGTTTTCAGAGTTGAGAGAAATCACTGTCAAAAATGAAATGGAAGTTCCCATTTCTGAGGCCTTGTTTATGGTACTTGGTTGGCGGGGGGCAGGGATTGTGAATTACTAGTGAATCTTCTCGGTAGTAACAGAAAAAAATAGTTTATCTGCCTCTGTTACTCAAAGTACACTCCAGAAGTCTCACACAGTTTCTTGTTCAGGATCTCTTCTAGTCGCTTTTTCAAATATGTTTAAAGCAAAGCCATCATCTTTTCCTCAACAAACAAGAACAAGACCTTTCTTGTTTGCTTCCATTATAGGATACTGCATAAAATTCTACAAATGTTTACTTTGCCTTTTAGCCAACAGGTTATACTTTCTCAATCTGTTAATAATAACAGTAACAAAAGATTTTGAAGTTCTTAAAAAACCACATATGATTGTAAAGATTCCAAGAACATTTAAGTATCACCAGACTATAATCTCACTTAATTTCTAACAAGCTTATGGCTTGAAATCTTACTTTAGAAATGACATTATCCTTATATGTATAAATTTTAATAGCTCAATTCTTTGGAAAAATATTGTGACAACACTAGAAATATTGTATGTTTCATCACGCAAATCTACAGTAATAAACGACAAAATTCTTTATAGTTCATACTGGATAGAAATCAACATATGAAAAATATAACCTATGTATTAATAATAACAGTTTCAAGTTTTAAACTCAGTTATATCTAAAGGGAAAAATCCCACCTAAAGAAAAATACATATCAAAAATTATAGCTATTTTATTAACAGTAACAAAATTTGATGCTCACAACAGGTTTTTCTTTCTCATAACTGTTCACAGAGGAGCTCTGTGTACAGGAAAAAAGTGATTCCAGAGCTTCATATATCTAACTTGAAAACAAGCCTGAAGCAAATACACAGTTAACACTATTTGGCTAATACCTTCAGTCCAAGCTATGTAAATGCTTTCCATAAGTCTTAGCATTGATTTTTCTGTAATGATTCTAAAACAGAGACTAAGTAATCTCCAGAGATTTACAAAGAGGACAAGAAGTTGAAGACCACATTACTTTTAACTTCAAATGCTATTGAAATGAATGTATCATGGGTTAAAAGTAGTATTAATTTCAACCCATAGAAAGTATCTCCTTCTTTCCTCTTCAATGTGGCCAAATAACATACGCTATAGCCTTATTAGTAAAAGAGAATAACTCCTTGATTTGCCTCATGATGATATAATGGAATGACATACCATAATGCAACTCTGAAACATAATGCAAAATTAAGTTGGTGCCAGAGGCACCAAAGAAGCGTTATTCATCCACAGGCTCGGTTCCAAAGAAAAGTTTCAGGGATAACAGACCTCCTCCTTGAAATTCATGCCAATGCCTTCCTAGTAAAAAATCAAGGCAGCTAAAATTCCAAGGGGGTTTACTGAACAATCAAGCTATCCACCCCAGTGGGAAGTCATTCTGTAATAAACTGCAAGCTTTTTTTTAAGGGTAAGAGAAAAAAAAAAATGCTGTATCAGTTAAAAGAAGCTGCCAGAATTGAGGGTTTCACCAGCAGCAGATTTCTAACAGAGGTAAGGTGAGGACACACATCCTAATATGCAGAGAGGCCAAATGACAGAAGTCATTTTGCAGTTATGAGACTTTGGGACTCAAATAAAATAGTGGTCATTATAATGAATTTGTAATAAGGATTATGCTTTCAGAAAGTGGCAATATTTTTCCATTATAGGGAAATAATAATGGATGGTCCTTCAAGAAAGTATGTAGCATTTGAGGATTAAATCTCATATCTAAGAATATCTGCAGAGACGTTCTAAAGAAAGAACTAGTTCTAGTAACCCTTTACTCCAGAATTAATGTAAGTTCTTTTCCCAAGGCACTAGGGAAAACGAGGGGTGAAAGAAAGAACTAGTTCTAGTAACCCTTTACTCCAGAATTAATGTAAGTTCTTTTCCCAAGGCACTAGGGAAAACGAGGGGTGAAAGGGCAGAGAGAATATAAATGAAAAGAAATTCAACTAAAAAGTAAAGAGGTTATTCCTAACATTGGCAAGTTACAATGTAAAGCGTGGAAAATGGTGATAAATCCTGCAAGTGGATGGATTTTGCAGATACATGTGTGTGTGTGTGTGTATATATATATATATATATATTTTTTTTTTTTTTTTTGAGAGAGTCTCGCTCTGTCACCCAGGCTGGGAGCACAGTGGTGTGATCTTGGCTCACTGCAACTTCCACCTCCTGGGTTCAAGCGATTCCTTTGCTTCACTATGCCTCCCAAGTAGCTGGGACTACAGGCACATACCACCACACCAGCTAATTTTTTGTATTTTTAGTAGAGGCGGGGTTTTGCCATGTTGGCGAGGTATCGAACTCCTGACCTCAGGCGATCTGCCACCTCAGCCTCCCAAAGTGCTGGGATTACAGGCGTAAGCCACTGTGCCTGGCAGATTTTGCAGATATTCTAATTTTTTGGAAACTCTTAAAAGGTTGCTTATAGTATATTCTTATGATCGTTAAGGTATTATTTAGCAAGTCTCTGCTGCAGGAACACAGTTAGCCTAAGATAGCTTTACCCAATCTTTCAACAAATACTTAGCACCATGTACCAGGTACCAGGTTAGACTCTAAGGATATACCAATAAACAAAACAAAGTTCTCACTTTCAGGGAACTTACTTTCCAGTGGAGGAAAACAGACAGTAGATAATCAAAGAAAACCAAATACGCAATAGGTTGACTAGCATTAATATAGCAAGTGTTTTAAAGGAGGACCACTTAGTAGGTCCAGGAGGTGAGATAATAGCAGCTTAAGCGAGAGTGGTAACAGTTGTAGAGAAGTGGTAAGAAATGGACAGATTCTGGATGTATTTTTAAGGAACTGACAGGGTTTACTGATAAATTAATTTGGGGGTATGAGAAAATGGAAGAATAAAAACTAAGAGATTATAGCAAGGTTACAGGATACAAGGATAATATACAAAAGTCCACTGTATTCCTATATATCAGCAATAAACAACTGGAATTTGAAATTAAAAACAAAACACCATTTACATTAGCCTCATAAAAGATAAACATTTAGGTATAAATCTAAAAATATTTATAGGATCTATGTGAGAAAAACTGTAAAACTCTGATGAAAGAAATCATAGGATATCTAAATAAATTGAGAGATAGTCCATATTCCTGGATACCAACTCTTCTCAATGTGATCCGCAGTAAGTGCAAACCCATTCAAAATCCCAGCATGTTGTTTTGTAGATATTAACAGGCTGATTCTAAAATTGATACAGAAAGGCCAAAGACTCAGAATATCCAACAAAATGTTAAAGAACAAAGTGAGAGGACTGATTTTATCTGACTTTAAGACTATTACAAACCAGGCACAGTGGCTCACACCTGTAACCCCAGCACTTTAAGAGGCGAAAGCAGGTGGATCACTTGAGGTTAGGAGTTTGAGACCAGCCTAGCCAACATGGTGAAACCCTGCCTCTACTAAAAATACAAAAATTAGCCAGACATGGTGGCACACACCTATAGTCCCAGCTACTCGAGAGGCTAAGGCATGAGAATTGCTTGAACCCAGGAGGCAGAGGTTGCAGTGAGCCGAGATCGTGCCTTTCCACTCCAACTTGGGCACAAGAGTGAGACCCCGTCTCAAAAAAAACACACAAAGAAAAAAAAAAAGACCTATCGTAAAGCTATAGTAGTCAAGATCATGTGGTATTGGTTAAGGAATAGATAGGTCAATGGAATAGAATAGAGAGCTCAGAATTTACCCACATAGTCAATTGATCTTTGACAAAAAAAAAAAAAAAAGCAATTTGATGAAGAAAGAAACATCTTTTCAACAAATGGTGCTAAAGTAACTGGATGTTCACCTGGAAAAAATCAGTCTAAACACTGACCTTATATCCTTCATAAAAATTAACTCAAAATGGATCATACACCTTAATGTAAAATGCAAAACTATAAAACTTCTATAAGACAAAATAGGATGCCTTGGATTTGGTGATGAGTTTTTAGATAAAATACCAAAAGCATGACCCAGGAAAAAAAAATTCTATCAGATTCTATTAAAATTTAAAACTTCTATTCTGCAAAACACAGTGTTAAGAGAGTGAAAATATAAGCCATGGATTGGGAGAAAATATTTGTAAAACACATATCTGATAAAGGACTTGCATTCAAAATATACACAGAACTCTTGAAAGTTAACAAAAAGAAAACCGAACTTAAAAATGGGCAAAAAATCTGAACAGACACCTCATATGTGGCAAATAAGCATATGAAAAGATGTTCAACATCATATGTCATTAGGAAATTGCAAGAAGTTAAAAAAGCGGCAATGAGATGCCACTGTGTGCCCACTAGGATAGCTAAAACCCAAAATGCCACGCTAGCAAGGATACATATTGCTGAGTGAAAGCCAATCTGAAAGGCTACATACTGTATTATTCCAGCTATATGCCATTCTGCAAAAGACAAAACAACACAGAAAGTGAAAAGTTCAGTGGCAGCCAGGGGTGGGCTTGGGGGTGAAGAGAGGGATGAATAAATGAAGCATAGGGAATGTTTATGGCACTGAAACTATTCTGTATGTGACGATGAATACATGACATTATGCATTTGTCAAAAACCACAGAATTGTGCAATAAAAAAAACCCTAATGTAAATGACAAATTTCAGTTAATAATAATAATAATGTATGAATATTGGTTAATTGTAACAAATATACCATACTAACACAAGGATGTTAATAACAGGGGAACACTGCTCGACTGGGACTTAGATGGGAAATCTCTGTACTATCTGCTCAATTTTTTCTGTAAATCTAAAATTGATCTAAAACATAAAGTGCGCGTGTATGTGTGTGTGTGTGCATACATTTCAAAATGACTCTAAGGTTTTTGGCCTGAGCTTCAGAATGAATACAGTTGCCATTTATTGACATAAAGAAAACTACAGAAGGAGAAAGTATAGGAGCAAATCAAGATTTCTTTTTGGACATGCTAATTTGAGATGCCTTTTTAGATCGCAGTAGAGATGTCAAGTAGGCAGTTACATATATGAGTCTGAAGTTCATGGAAGAGGGTGAGATGGAGATAAAAATTTGGGAGTCATCAGTATATCGATGATATTTAAAACCTTGGAACCAGATGATGCTGCTTAGGGAGTGAGTATAATGAAGAGAAAAGCTCAGATGACTGAGCCCTAGTCACTTAACCTCCTCAAATCCCCCAATTAGGTTCTTGCATTAATAGCTAAACATCTATATCCTCACACATTTGCACATTGTAATTGGTATCCATTAAACAGAAACAAGCATTACAATTCCTAATATCCTGACTCAATCTTCTCACCTTTGTTTCAGGATTTCCTAAAGATTTTGTAGTGGCAAACTCTTGATTTAACTTTCTCTTACCTTTGACTTCCTTAATCCTTAAGAGGTTGCTTTTCCTGAACTGTTACTTCCCAGGAGGAGAGTTGTTTGTTTGTTTTTTCATATTTTTTCTATGTCTGTCTCTCCTTTCCTCCACTCCTTTTCTCTCCATTCCCATCTCTGTTGTATCACACATACTCACTCCTCCTTCTCCACCCACCCCACACCAATCTAGGGCTTCTCACCAACTGCAGACAGGTACTCTCTCTGCCATTACTACATACCCAGTCATAATGAACTACTGGCAAATTTCAGGCCCCCTCAGCCCTCAATATCTTGCTCATATTATTACTTTAACCAGGGCATCCATTCCCATCCTTGTTCCTTGTTCCTGCATATTTCAAACATCTTGTCCTCCAGTAAGTTTTTCCAGACTCTCTCATCTCTTTATCCCACTAGTCGAAGTTAGGTCTCCTCCCTCTGTGGTCTTCGTCAGTACCCTGTACATATCTGTCATTACATTTATCACACTGGATGTAAATGTCTGTCCACCTCACCTCTAGACTGTGAGCATCTTGTAGGCAAAGTCTATGATATTTTGTACCCCTTGAGCCCAGGCAGCCAATAAATAAATAAGCAACTTAGAAAATACTGGAATAAAAGGCCGGGCGCGGTGGCTCAAGCCTGTAATCCCAGCACTTTGGGAGGCCGAGGCGGGCGGATCACGAGGTCAGGAGATCGAGACCATCCTGGCTAACACGGTGAAACCCCGTCTCTACTAAAAACTACAAAAAACTAGCCGGGCGAGGTGGCGGCGCCTGTAGTCCCAGCTACTGGGGAGGCTGAGGCAGGAGAATGGCGTGAACCCGGGAGGCGGAGCTTGCAGTGAGCTGAGATCCAGCCACAGCACTCCAGCCTGGGTGACAGAGCGAGACTCCGTCTCAAAAAAAAAAAAAAAAAAAAAAAAAAGAAAATACTGGAATAATTTGCAATTTACCTTTTTATGCTATCCTAAAACCAAATTTTGTCTCTAGATAGTATATAATTATGTTTATATTCATTATATTTAAATAAAAACTATAATTAAATACATTTATAACATTTTTAGTGAAGGGTAAGACCAGTAAATAAACTTTTAATTTTCCCTACACATCTCAGTGTATTAAAATATTAATTTTTTTCTTCTCCTCATGAAAACACAAAGGCAATGGATTTAAAAATAAATAATTTGTCCATTTATATTATCTGGGTTACTGCTGTGATAATACAAACAGCTAATAAAATGTTCTTTAATCATGTCCTTTAAAAAAAGAAAAATTACTATTGACAGTCTTTAAAAGCTATAGTGGGAAAAATTAATTCTGACAAAGAAAAAATAACTAAAATTCATTGGATTCAATGTATGAGAAAAAGAGAGTACATTCTTTTGAAAACAACATTGAGGGAAATAGGATGTGATATGCATTAATAAGCTAAGCATCAGATTAAGCAAAGCACCTCAGGCTAGGAATCCTAACTTTGGCTCTGACACTCATTTCTAATGTGCACAGAATTATTTTCACTTCTCTTAAGGCATAAATTCCTTTAATTGTACAATAATCTTGCCAAAATAATTTTATTCAAACCAACTTTTAAAAGCTCTTAGACTTTTAGCTTCATGGTAGCTGAGCTTGCAGAGAAGCAATTTGGTAATTGAATGTCTACATCTTTTTCTAAACTTCTCAAGTAATATGAGGATGCCAAGAAGAACTTTTGAAATATTTTTGTCTTAGATAAGATGGCTGAGTGTATTCAATTTAGAAAGGTTACCAAATGCCACGAAACAATAAAAACAAAAGAAATGCCACTATTTGGGGTCCTAGGGGAACAAAATGGTGACGGGAGAGGCTCCATTCTCCCATCCACTATTCTTCTCTGACACTGGGAAGAAAGAACCATTTATAATTTCGTCAGGTTTGAAAGGATGAATGATTCACATATTACTAAAGAAGGAACTACAATCCTTTGGGGAAAAAAAAAGGAGATTAAGTTTTAGAAAGCTGTATCTTAACTGTGCTTGGATTTTATAATTGTATAAGACATTTCACTTCGCTCAGCTTTTTTTAAAACTTATATATAACCACAGATGAGCTTAAAATATGGCAACTAAGGTTTTCCCACCTCTTGTATCTTACTGAAGAAACAAAATTTACATTGGAATTGGGAGGTGACACAGAGCCTATGAGGGGGAAAAAAAAAACCCTACCAGTAGTTAAAGACTAGAAAATAATTTTGTTCCCTTATCATTTGAGTCCCTGTATAAGTCACTTAAGATATTTTCCCATTTGCAACTACCTGTAGTACTACTACTATTACAGAAAAGTGTAATAGTATTATCCTAACTTCGGTATAGTATACTTCTACCATTTAGGGCACTCAATAAATACCAACGGACCCAAGGTGGTCCAAAGTGAAGCTAATCAGGCTATCTGAACATAAATTTGACTTCATTTGCAATCTTAGCACTGAAAAAGATAGGTCACTAGTTTTAGTTAGTATTCCTCTTGTTGTCTCATCTTTAAATCCATCAGATCTCTTTCATCTCTGTGTATCTACGAATATGATTTTATACCATTGCTGTGTCTGAGGAAACTGTACTACAGTCATTTACCAAAGTTGCTTCATGTATTCCTTAGATTCAATATAGCATAGAAACAATCTAGAGTACTCTCCATATGGATGCCATGCAAATATACAATTTAATATGGCATTATAATGCAAACTAAAAATTATTTTACATTAGCTTTAGGAAGTATTTTTAGATGAGAGAAACAAGAAACACTAGCAATTAATTACTTCATACTCCATCAGCAAAATCTTCCCACTAGATAATCAGAAATGGGCACTTTATCAATTGTATTCTCCCATTACAGATCAGGAAATAACATTAAATCAATATGTTCATAAGGACTGTTACACACAAGACCTTCTGAAACTTGAAAAACATGACAAAGTGTTTCAACTGTGATCACATATCATATATAACTGCTTTACAGAAAACATGAATCACAAACCGTTCTTATGCTCAAAGTAATGCATTCACTCATAGTGATTCAAATACACATTCACCCTGTAAAGGAATCTGTCTACTCTCTTGCCAGAAAGTATGTATACAAAATCACCAGGTCTAAAGCCTGGGAAAGTAAGTGGGAAGCCGACACTAAAAACTGTTCAGGCATTCTTAGAAAAGCACACAGATATAACATTAAACACTACCTAGAACAATTACCTTTTAAGGAGGCAGAAAATACATATACACCATAAAATAAATAATAAACCATATAAATATACATGCCACTCTGCCACATAACAGTCAAGTGATGACTGAAACAGTGGGACTATTTGCCATCACTAGGGAAATATTTTATAACTAAGTTGTAGTTAACTATGTAAATGACAGACTTTGGTCCAGCTTTACAAACAACAGATTATAAAATTTGTCTCCTACAATAAAAGAGACAGTTATCAGGCCTTATGTGCTATGCTCTTTGTAAATAATAAGAAATTGTAGCTCCAGGAAACTGCCAACTCCTCTGGCTCTACAGCTATGTATGCCACCCAACTCTCCTACTAATAAAAATGTTATTTAAGGTTTTTTGAGGAATACAAAGCATTTTTTAAAGCACTATATTCAAGCAGCTAAGAAGCAGAGTCTAAAATGGTGATTTACAACTGGTGTGCTGAGGTTGGTTGTACACTATGTGGCAAGTAATTTGTTTCTAACAATAGAGTACTAAAGTTGGCAGGGTACTTTTAAATATAAAACTAATATTCCTGATAATATTATCAGTCTCACCAGTGATATTCCAACATTATTTCTTGAGTGAGAGTCAAAAGACAAAGTTAGCGCTAAGAGGTCCTGGGAACAATACATGGGCCAAAGCCCATTATTATTATATAAGAAAGAATAATGGCTACTTTTAGGGGGAAGAAAGATTATGATTCGGATGGGGCACATCGAAAAGTTTGTGAGGTGCCTAGAAAAGTTCTATTTCTTGACTTAGTTATAATTACAAGACTTCTAGATGTTTGCCTTATAACTCATTAATCTATACATTTGTATTGTGTGGTTTTCCGTAACTAGTTTCATTTATAATAAAATATTTTTAAAAACCAATAAAGCAAGAGAAACTCTAATAGCTGTGAGGTTGAGACCCTGGTACAGCTCACTTAATCTTTTATTATCTTTTGGAAAAAGTGGGGGTACAAATAAAAATATACTTTTAACCTCAGCTTTTCGTATGTAAAGTTAGGATAAAACAAACACCCTGTATACCACTAGGGATTTTGTTGCTGATTTAATGAATGTCTACTTGTAAAAATACTTTGAAATACTTTGAAATTCTGTAACATTCTCTGCAAATGCAAAGTATTCTTAAAACCACATAGAATAAACAACAGCCTCACTTCCTTGCTTAAAGCCCTTCAATGACACCACCCATTTAGCAGTAATTTTCACAGTGTTCTTTATGGAAACCTAAGACTCCATAGACATGCTTCAGGGGCAGGGCATCATGTACAGATAAGCAGATTGTGCTTTGCACAAGGGTGCCTGGCACAAGTGGATCTAAAAGCTGGCCTTTGCTGTTCACCAAGCCTTGAACCTTAGTGAAGAGACATTTTTCTTTGTATGTCGAGAGGGAGCTCCTTTTTCTAAATTGTTCAGACTCTCTAAGTGCTAGCCGTAGTTCTATTCAAAATTTCCCCATTAAACAGTACCTTATTTTTGTCAAACAATAAAAACAAACTGTCCGAAAGTCTTCTTCAAAGTTAAGACAAATCACAGACAAACACATTTTATATTTGTAATTCCTTGATTGACAAACATACTTGAGCATTTGAGTTCCTCTTCTGTGAGTTGCCTATTCATATTCTTTGCCCATGTTTCCCATTGGGATTTTTTTTCTGAAGTCACAGAAGCAAATTCTAAATTAATCTGTCAGTTATGCACATGCTATAAATCTTCTCCCAGTCTGTGAAAACTTACACATTGCAAGTGCAAGTATAAACTAGTAATAATCCTTTTGGTAACAATTTAGCAATAAGCAGGAAAGATGAAGGGATAGGCCAGGCCCAGTGGCTCACACCTGTAATCCCAGCATTTTGAGAGGCCAAGGCGGGTGGACAACTTGAGGTCAGGAGTTCAAGACCAGCCTAGCCAACATGGTAAAACCCTGTCTCTACTAAAACACAAAAATTAGTTGGGTGTGGTAGTGCATGCCTGTAATCCTAGCTACTCAGGAGGCTGAAGCAGGAGAATCACTTGAACCTGGGAGGCGGAGATTGCAGTGTGCTGAGATCGCGCCACTGCACTCCAGCCTGAGCAACAGAGCTAGAATCCGTCTCAAAAAAGAAAAGAAAAGAAAAGGAAAGAAAGAAGTATAAATGTCCCAGCTATTCTTAGGGAAACTTTCATACATGAGTACAAGGAGGTACTCACAAGGCTATTCATTAGAATACCATTAGTAATAGCAAAAAAGTAAAAACAATGATGGCCTTCATAATCTAAATAAACTTTCCCATCTAATTTTCCATCCTTTCCCTCTTTTTTCTGAAATTTTATTCATCCATTTATTCATTTACTGCCTTAAGGAATATTACTATACACCTACTCTGACCAGACACCATGCTAGGTAGGCAGTCATGCTTAATTACTTACAGTTGTCCTACTAAACCATGGTCTCTTACCTGCTAAAGAGACTTTTCTTGTCCTTCCTGAGTTTTGACATAACTTTGTACATATCCCTGTTAAAGTACTTATCAGTACTTCATTATCCTTGTTATTCAATTATCTAGCTACAAAATAAGTGAAGGCAGTCCCAAATCACACATTCAATTAAATATCTGAAAGGGTAATTGTTTTTTTAGATTCCATCCAACAATTAACAAAAAAAAAAAAAATGTATTTTCTAAGCTAATATTCAGTGCTAGAATACTACTTTCATGAGGATGTCATGAAAGTATTTGTTCATCATGGTATCCCCAGCACCTAGATCATTGCCTGACACATAAGAGTCACTCAATAAATACTTGTTAAGACCAAAACACCCAAGCAATATTATCTGAAAAATAATATTTAAAAGTGAAAACAGAATCATTAATTTATGTAGATGTTTTATCACTGAATAAGTAAAAGCTGTTTTCCTTCTTAAATAAAAAGTATTTTTCTTTCATGATGAGTTACCCTCACATCCTCCCACCAAATACTTTTAGGACATGTCCCAGTGAATTTCTTTGCTATACAAGGTTATCAGAGACTCAACATCAATCATTTTCTTCTCTGTGTTACTAACACAGAAAAATTCCCACATTAACTATGAAAGGCTGGAATTGCAGCATTACTGTTAGACGTATAACATTTTATATCATAAAATACACTAAAAGTAAAAATAGATAAAAGTATGCCTACTACCTAAAAGATTGCCCTGTTAAAGACTGAGTAATGAAATCACACATACACACATATACACACACACATTTCCACACATTTAACATTTGTTAAAATGTTATTTGCATAGTTTGTGTTGAGAAAATGTTATGCACTAAAAGACATATAAATCTAGTATGTATCAGGCCTCATTTGTGCTATTTTCTATATTAGTATTCTACTGTATAATATAGTTAAGAATATTTATATAAAAACAAGACATAAAGATTTAAGCTCTCTCAGTTATTAAATGCAAGAGCATCAAAATGGCTTACCAAATTATCACTCCAACTAATTCTACTTGAAGAAGAAAACAAGATTTAGCCATTCAAGCTAGAAAAGCATTAATTACCACTTGGAAAATACTAGAAATTAACAATAGAAACAAATTTGTACTTCTAGACTTACGAAATGATTTTGATTAAAATAGTTATTGCTTTCATTAATTTTATTTTTTAGGGATAAATGCACGTTAATTTCAAATAGTACTCCTTGTCCAAACAAATAATATAACATTAATACCAGCTAGGACAATATTTGTTACAGTAATTAAAAGACAGAAATAATGAGTTCTCAGGAATGAATTAAGACTCTTGGATATAGGACGGCTTGAAAAACATGCTAGTAAAAACCGGAAAGTACTAGTGATTAAATCTGATGTCAATGCTAACAACTATTTGTAATTCTCAAACACAGAAAAAACTCCACAGTAAGGAGCTTCTCAAAGAAGCATATGAATAGACTGATATATTAAAAAACAATTCTCATTATGAATCATAAATCCAAAAAATACTTCATAGAAATCTGCAAATTTAGTTTAATATGGCTTTATGAAATATGCACAATGAAAATAACCAGTTACAGCTTTAATTTAGAAGGGATCTTGCATGTACTGGTAATCTAAATCCTTCAATGCCAAAAAAAAGACAAGGAAACTGAAACCCAGAGAAATTAGGTGTGTTGCTAAGCATCAAACAAAATGTTAAGTGTTAGTCCCAAGGCTAGAAACCAGGTCTTAAGACTTTATAGTCTAGGGTTTTTTCTATTAGACTGCTATATATTCAGTTATAGTCAGCTAGAAAAAATATAAGTATTCATCAACGGTATTCACGCTGGAATTTAAAAGGCTCTGCTCTTTTCCCTACTTATATGCCACCCAAATAGAGCTGTGTTTTCATTTGTTCATTCTTCCCATACCCCAGTCTCAGAGGTTTACAGCTCCCCTTTACATGCTCAATATTACTCTCTTCCATCATTCTCTTGAATCCATCCTTCCTCATCTCAAGAATCTTGCTCCATCAATAATTGCCATCTTTTTTCTATTTTCAGACTTTCTGTAGGACAGCTCACATGGCAGCTGGCTTCCTTTATAGCAAGCAAGAGAGAGTGCCCAAGATAGAAGCCACAGTCTTTTGTAACCTAATCTTAGAAGTGACATCCCATCATTTTTGCCAAATTTTATTCATTAGAAGCAAGTCACTGAGTCCAGATCTCACTCAGTGGAAGAGAGTTATACAAGGGAGTGAATACCAGAATTATAAGAAGCCATCTTAGAAGCTGCCTGCCACAGCTTCTAAAGAAGAAATGTATAAGGGAGGTTTGCTAACCAGATACCAAGACTTCTTACAAAGCAAGCGATTAAGCGATGTGGTATTGGCAAAAGGACAGATAAACTGACTAATGGAATATAATAGAGAACCCAGAAACAAATTAATGCATGTTTGGAACTTTGGAAAACGGCAGAAGTGATATGTCAGCTAGTGAGGAAATGAGGGCCTATTCAGTAAATAGGGGTAGAAAAAGTGGTTATCCACATGACAATGGTATCCCTAACCTCCTCTCACACCATTAAAAACAACAAGAATAACAGAACTCTTAGTGAAAATATAGGTGAATATTTTTTAGACCGTTAGATAGAAAATATTTCTTATACTAGACACAAAGACGTTGATTATAAAAGATGGATAAATATGATTATATTCAAATTAAGAACTGTTATTCATTGAATGACATCTTAAGATAGTGAAAGATTTAAAAACTGGAAAACACAATAAAAAACTATTAGTGTCAAGAATATATAAAGAATTCATACAAGTCAATGGGAAAACTAAAAACATCCCAATAGGCAAAAGATATGAACAGATATTTCTTATAAATAATACATATATAAAGAAATATTTGGTATTATAAGTGATAAAAGAAATGTAAATTAAGACCACAATGAGAATAATCCATTCCGTTGGCAAAAATTTAAACGTCTGACAATACTAAATGTGAGAGACAATACAGCTCCAAAGGATCTTATTTACATTGCAGGTGAAACGTAAATTGAGGCAACCACTTTGAAAATAGTTTGAAATTATTTCCTAAAGTTAAACATTAGCAACACTCCATCATCGAGGGAGTGGATATGAAAATGGGGGCATAATCACACAATGGAATATTATGTGGCAGCCCAAAAAATGCACAAGAATGAATGAACTTTAGCAAAATATTAAGTGTATCAGGTCAGCCTTAAAAAATAAGGTTTTTAAATTATAGTTAAAAACATCTAAAATTTAAAACTTCCCAATGAACATGGAATTCAGAATGACAGTTACCTCAGGTCAGTGAAAGCACGTTAAGGAAGGGACTTATAAGATTAGATGTTCGTTATTGTCCAAAATCTAGTTTTGCTCTGGGTGATGGTTACAGAGATACTTATTACATTATGAAAAACAACTAAGTGAATAAATAAAAACCAAGCATGAACTAATAATGAGAGTATGTCATGAAACAAAGACATGTTTAATCCAATGCTGTGTACCTAAGTTTTTTACCACAAGCTACATGAAACTTTGATTTCAACTTGCAAGTTAATCATGCTCTTCACCAACTCCTATATCAAGTATGACTTGTACGACATGGTACATCTTATAATATCTGTTATTTCAAATGTAATGGTCTTACTTCCTTACCAAGAATATAAATATTTCTACCATACATATTGTCTCTGAAAAGTACTGACCATAGAGTAAGTGCTAAATAAATACTTGTTAAAAGCTTGATATACTTTGTATATTTGTTGCTGCCCAAATCCCATATTGAACTGTAATCCCCAGTGTTGGAGGTGGGGCCTGGTGGGAGATGTTTGGGTTATAGGGGTAAATCCCTCGTGGCTAGGTGCTGTCTTCAGGACAATGAGTTCTCGTGAGATCCGGTCATTTAAAAGTGTGTGGAACCTCCCCCTCAACACTCTGTCTCTCTCACTCCTGCTTTTGCCATATGACGAACTTCCTCCATGATTATAAGCTTCCTGAGGCCTCCCTAGAAGCTGAGTAGATGCCAGCACCATGCTTACTGTAAAGCCTGTAGAACTATGAGCCACTTAAACCTCTTTTTTTTTTAAAGAAATTACTCAGTCTCAGGTATTTCTTTATAGCAATGCAAGAATGGCTGAATACAACACTCATATTTAACTTACTCCTCAAATAGCCAAGAGTAAAACTATGAAACCGGCATCCTAAATTTCTTTAAAAATATTATATCACCACATTTAATGTTTCCTACTGCTTTACTCGGGAAAGGAACTTAGACCAAAATCACCTTCTCACCTGTTATGGCTGAGGGAAGCAGTGATGGGGGTAGGCACCACAGTCTGTAACCTCTCCCCTTCTATCTCAGTACCAACAAGGCAGATGAGCTGGAGTTCTGGTAATCCTACACAGTTTACTTCATGCCAGCTTTTGCCTGAAAGAACATCATTGAATGGACAATAATATGTATTAAATACAAAAGATAAAAACTCCAAACTTCTACCTAATACTCAGCTGAGCAAATATCACTCATAACACTACCTCCTATTTTTGCTTTTCTAATAGTTTGTTACTCAATGATTCCCAATGTAAATAAATAAATTGCAAAATTAACAGCAAATGCATAAAAGATTGCTTATTATAATGTTAAGAATGCTATATCCCAATCCAACCCCCCAATAACCTACCCTACCACAGTCCCAATAACAAAACAATATAAACAAACAACTTACTTTCCATGAGGTCCAGGTAAACCAAGAATGCTATATAAACTTGAGTGGCATCTCCTATATCTAATTCCATCATTTCTAAATACTGAAAATTAAAACATAATTGTCAAATTGAGAAGGAAAAATTATTTAATATTTTCTTTCAATCAACAAGTAGTCATTACGTATATATAATCTATAAAATTCTTCTAGGTATAGTGGAAGTTAAAATGCAATATAAGGTCTTAGAGATCGCTGTCTCTAAAGAACTTGTGACTGTTAAATACATGCACACTTAAAATTGTTAGGCAAATAACAATATATGACTGTAAGTGATTAAAAACCATGTAAACGGAATAAAAAACATGACAGCAGGTCAGAAGAGCTCTACTCAGAGGGACTGGTGAAAGCTTTATAGCAGAGGTGGGATGGGATACAAGTTGAGCACTGAAGAACATTATGATTTAAGTAAATGGAGAAGTAGAGTAATAGGGCAGGTAATCACACAAAGGTGGGATTAAGCCACATACATTCAAGGGCCTGTAAAGAAACCTATCTTCCAGCAATAGAGAAACCTTTTTAATAAAATTTGTGTTGGGACATGTTGGTGGGTACTGTGTATTTCCCTAGCCTCTTATTTGCATATGGAGATAATCTGCTAGAGTATCAGTCCTAACCTCTCTACCCACTCTTTCTCACTTTAAGAGTAGGGAATTATTTCATCATTAGATTTTTTAAAAGGGATTGACAAGGAACTAGAGAAAGCTGCTTCTTTCAGACTACTGGTCAGTATAAGGGGAAGACTTTCCAGGGGCCTACACCTGCAGGAGAATTCTGAGGCTGCACAGATATGCCAGTGACTAGGTGGATATGCAGGGCTAATGCTGAGTTGAATTATTAGTAGACCTGCATGGGGACAGGTCTAAAGTCACATTCTCCCATCAGCTTCACTGTAACTGGAGGATATAGTTACAGGAGGATAAGAGTTATTAGTTGTCTACTTCAAACATGTTTTGAAAATAACACCCAAAACAATTTTTGAGCCAGGTTACAAGGTCTTGGTGGTCAAGCTATACGTGTGATTTTATCAGTATGGAAACACTGAGGATTTCTAAGCAGGAGAATAATAAAAGTGTGTTTGAGAATAATAAGTCTGATACCATTTCACTGGAAGAACCTACATAATTTTCAAATTAACAGAAAGGTGAAATTGGAAAAACAAACACCCCCTATTGTTTCATTACTTTTCCTTTTCTTCTAAAAATTAATTTGATCCTTCAAGAAGAGAAATCAAAAGGGGAGATTTGATGGTCAAGGTGTATACAGCCATTAACTTGAAAACGAAAACAAACTACAAGTATATAAACTGAATAACAACACCAAATCTAGATAAGGTTTTAAAAAGTTGTTACTGGTGTTTCATTTATTAAGTACTTATATAGTGCTCTCTGTATGTTGAATGGCTTACAAATATTAATTAATTTAATCCTGTAACAACCCTATAAGTAAGTATAGACTATTAATATCCCCATTTTTCAGCTGAGGAAACTAAGGCATAATGAGATCAAGCAATTTGTCTCAAATTACAAGGTTGATAAGTGACAGAATCAGGATTTAAACTGAGTCTGATTTTGAGTTCATGCTCCTAACCAATATGCTGCCTCTCCATACTATTGTTTCCCTAAAACGGCACTAAGTAATATTTCCATGCTATTGTTTCTTTTTCTCACCTTTTGGGAGGATGAAGGGGACAGAGTAGGAAGATAAAATTATGCAAGAAAAGCTGAAAAAGGTTAACTCTTCAAACCTATACCTTCAAATTTTTTCTTGGCTGCTTTTAGATGATTACGAATCATTGCTCTCTAGCAGAAGAGTGCAATTCTGTTCAAGTACCGTACAGACCAGTTTTTGAGATTCTTACAAAACCCACATCTCCATTCACTGTCTATTCACTGCTTGGAACCTTACTGGTACAAGGCAGTAATGTCTCAAGCAGAAGCAAGCAGGGGACTATCTTTATCTCGCTTGCTGCTAATGTAGAAAAATACACGCAAAATGTGAGTAGCTGTGCTTTGAGCAAGAACCTATTCAAACTTTCGAAGAAATCTGAAATACTAGGAATCTGCACCTTTGCAAAACAAAGATGCACTCTGGGCCCAAGGCTAACTGTAAACGTGACTGTGCCTAAATCTTTATCATTATGGACCCGCAGACCTTACCCATCGCCCACAAATTGTCTTGCATGGTTACCGTGAGGATTAAATAAATTTATCCCCCAAAGGGGATTTACCTAAATAGCAAAACCTGTGGAGCGCTTATTAGGGTCTCCTGGCTTGAGAGGGGCGGAGTTACTGTCTGGCTCTCAGTTCCAGAATGGCTTTGGCTGGGGGATTGGGTAAGTGTGGGGGCAATAGTGTAACTTGTTTAAACAAGCAAAACCGATGCTGCCTGAGGCTGGCAGTTGTGCACACCGGTCCCCCTCGGTAAGGGGTCGCGCGTCCTCAGCTCTCCCGCTGAGGGAGAAAGAAAGCTGCCTGGGAGTTCTGCCTGGGTTAAAGGCCTGGACGGCGCCCTGCTCCTCTCGCGCCTCCTGACCTTAGGGTGGGTGCCCATCCAGGCGTCCTCGGGGGCCCACGAGGGAGCTCCGCCGCCGTCGCCAAAGCCGCGAACGCCGCCCGGACCCAGGCCGCTGCAGCCAGGGATCGGCTCGGAATCGCCGCGCTCTTCCATGCCTGCTGGTGCGGCGCTCCAGTGGTGCACCACTAACCGCGCCCGGCCAGAAGCCGCGGCGCGCGCGCCTGAGTTCCGCTTCCCCGAGGCTCGCAGTGGCCGCGCGAGAGGGCTCAGAAACTGGGAGGAAAGTTGCATAAGCCCCTCCTTCTGACCAAGGTAGGTAGAACCTGCGCGAACGCTCTCTAGTTTCGCTCTGCGTTTATTCAAATCTGAACAAATTTTAGCGTGAAAAATATTAAAGAGTAGTCTGCGCCCAGAAGCTCTTAATCCTCTTTAAGTCAGGGCTGCCGATAACTCTCTGAGAAAGTTGGGGGATACATACGTCCTCTTTGCCTTCAGCAGTGGGGTCCTGGTTTCTGATTGCTGGGGACGGGAAAAGCCTAACTCAGTGCCCTGACATAGAACTTTAAAGTAGAACCATAGTTTCAGGGTGGACCCACGTTTCAGGATTAGAGGAAACACGAGTTGCTGAATGAGTGTTCAGAAAGGTAGGATACAAACTAGCATAAGCATGTGATCTGGAAGCCAAGGATGAGGAGTTTCAGACAGGCAGAGTAGCACATTTTAGTGTTTTTTAATTTGCTGTGAGTGAAATGGGAAGCTATTGGACGCTCCTGTTATATTTTCATAGGATCACTCAGACTGATATGTTGAGGATAGACTGAAGGGAGCAAGGACACAAACAGGGACTGGTTAGGAGGCTATCGCATTGAACAGGACAAGGGTTACTCAAAATCCAAAGTCTCAAGCAGGATAACTTCTGTTTTCAACCACGATAGACTAAAACCCTACTGGACCATCCCCCAGCAGAAAACAACTTGGACACAATGCAAAAAGCTGAATATACTGCAATGTGAACAGTGGACTGGTAAGAAGGGCAAGCTTGCTTGAAGATGAGGAACTCCACTTCAACACAATACAAAAAGCTGAATATACTGGAATGTGAATAGCAGACTGGTAGGAAGGGCAAGGTTACTTGAAGATCAGGAACTCCACAAGAAAATTCCCCTCTCTTTGGCATTTAGCTTGTGGCAAAGTGCAGTCCAGAAGTCAGGCTCGGCAGTACCAGGTGTGCATGTATAAAGCTTATCAGCTGTTCTTATCTGGGGAAGCAGAAAAGTGAAGAAGAAAATTTTGAATTCTGAAGAGATTAAGAAATCCCAAGGAAGGAGTCAGAGAGTGGATCCCCAAACCGTCAACCCACATTTCTGAGAGATCCTGAACCAGCCAAAACAGAATCACAGCAGCTCAGTTAAAAACAAAAGATCTGAGCTGAGACCAGAGCTATCTCCAAAAGGGAGAGAGTTTTCAGTTAAAATCTAGCCAGGAAAATTACCTACTAATACAAAGGAAATAACACCCATCAGAGAAGAATAATAGAATCCAGACTCTCTACTTAACACTTATAAAGTCCAGAATACTATCCAAAACTGTCTGACGTATGAAATTCAAGGAAATGGATTGCATACTCTAGAGATCGACCCTGAGATGAATCAGATGTTGAAACTGACAGATAAGGATTTTAACGTGGCTATTATAACTATCCTCAATGAAGTAAAACATGTTTTCAATGAATGAAAATCAGGAGACAAATAGAAAATCTCAGCAAAGAAAAAGGAAGAAAAAGATTTTTAAAACGAAACAAATTCTGAAAATTGAAAATTATAATTTTAGAAATAAAAACTTCACTGAGTGAATTTAACAGCCAAAAAGCAATTACGGAAGAAAAAGTAGGGAACTTGAAGATAGAGCAATAGAAATTATTAAAAGTAAACAACAAAGAGAAAAAGTATCTTTAAAAAGTGACTAGACACACAGAGATTAGGTACATGTCAGACAATCCAACATGCATGTAAATAACAGAAGTAGAAGAAAAAAAGGACAGAAAAAATTTTTGAAGAAAGAGTGGCCAAAATTTCCCCAAATTTGATGAAAAACATTTACCAGTACGAAATGCTAAATATACAGCAACTAAAATAAACACAAAGAAGTCTACATTATAATAAAACTATTGAAAGTCAAAAAGATAAAGAGAAAAGCTTGAATGCATCAAAAGAAATAACACATCACACACAGGGAAAAGAAGGGCATCTATTATTGAATGAAATATAAAGCCACACATGAAGATTCATATGTTGCCCTCAAATATATTACATTTGAATGAGCATTTGCCACCACAAAGCAGCTACTAAGCCCGAAAGAAGAAAATGGCACTGAAATTAATAGGGTCATTGAAGCACGAAACAATGACACTAATTCAAGTGATTGGAAGTGAATAAATCTCTTTGACTCCTAAAGATCCAAATCAATTCATATGGTGGCATTTTTTAAAACCTTAAGAGTATTTTGTTGCTAAACTGAGTAGAGGGAAAATTTTATAAATCAGTAAGGATATCCAGTGTGATTAGGGACTGTATGAACCAGCCTCAAACATCTTCAGGGGAAGAATTTCAGCTTATGTTCAAGAAAAAATAATTGGGGTTATGGGAAACTAGAAGGATGAAGAAACCACAAATCAAAAAAGCAACAGATAAATGCCATCCTTTGGCAAATAGATTAAATACTGTTGCTTAGAAAAAGCATGATACATTCAAGCATGAATATTACATGCTTTTCAAAAGAGTTGAAGAATGCAAAGGGAGTGTCTCTTAGCTTCCCTGTTAGTGCAAACTTTTAAATAGGTCTTGGTGATTGGGAATGGCTAAGAATGAGCACAACGGATTTGGGAACACTTAGACAACCTGGTATTTAAAGTACAGAATCAAAATGGCTATTGTGTCAATCTAGAGTGAAATCCGCTAGAGAACAGAGGAGAGTTTCAGTGTCTGGTAGCCTGGAGGATTTCTCCTTTTGTAAATGCTTCAATAGTTCACTCTATTAGAGAACCAAAGTACTGGGGAAAAAAAAAAAAAAAGGCTAGATAAGAAGCTAGATAAGAAACAACGAATGAAATCCCCCCTGAGTGTATTGGATTTAATCAAATTCATTGTAATCTGGCATTTGCTGAACTCATTTCCCAATGATATCCTGATTCAGATCATTTTATTCCTACAAAAATCTGTAATGTCTAGCCTGAGACATATTAATTCAGTAAGAGTCTTAAGAGGAAATGCAAACACTAAATTGTGATGTGAATCTCTAGTGTGGAAAGAAAATAAAAAAAAGAAGAAGAAAGCTTTTACACAGTATTGTATGAGACAGTGATTCCAAGCTGAAAAATGTAACCTAGCATTCTGGATCAGCTTTTCATTCACTGGTTGTGAGGAGGTTCATACATATCTTGTTGCTTTTTTCGTACACAAAACACACAATTTCCCATTCTCTGTGAACAGAGAAAGATTCAAGAAAGAGAAAGATTCAATATTGTAAAGATGACAATTTCCTCCAAAGTTATTTACAGATCCTAGCAATTCGAATTAAAATCCCAATAAGGATTTTCTTAATACCTGGTAAGCTGAAATGTGGGCATAAAGGGCCAAAAATAACCAAGACCCTTTTTGTGAACAAAAGGAAGGAAACTTTTGAAGTTAAAGTTCTGAAATATAAATATAAAGATAAGATTTTAAGCCAAATTTAAATTCTTACAAAGATCTGTAATTACAAGTATGTGATATTGTCACACGGATAGGTAAAACCAATGAAACAAAATAGGGAGCCAGGCAACAGACCCATACGAATGTGGACAGAAGTAACACTGCAGATGCAAGAAGGGAAGTAGAGAAAGGATGATGGACTACATGGTGTAGGCAAACACTTTTAAATCTCCAGGAGAAAATATAAAAAGAATATTTTATGACCCCAAGATAGAGAGTGATTTCTTAAACAAGACACAAAAAGCACAAACCATATGGAAAAAAATTTGGTAAATTTAACTGTATCTCAGTAAAGAATTTCCAACCCTAAGAGAGTGGAGGGAAAATGACATCTGTAACACATCATTGAAAGAAAAGATACCCAGAATATATACAGAACTCCTAAAAATCAATTAGGAAACTAAACAGAACACTCCTTAGGTTAAAAAATGAGAATAGGCCGGGCGCGGTGGCTCAAGCCTGTAATCCCAGCACTTTGGGAGGCCGAGATGGGCGGATCACGAGGTCAGGAGATCGAGACCGTCCTGGCTAATACCGTGAAACTCCGTCTCTACTAAAAAATACAAAAAACTAGCCGGGCGAGGTGGCTGGCGCCTGTAGTCCCGGCTACTCAAGAGGCTGAGACAGGAGAATGGCGTAAACCTGGGAGGTGGAGCTTGCAGTGAGCTGAGATCCGGTCACTGCACTCCAGCCCGGGCAACAGAGCAAGACTCTGTTTCAAAAAAAAAAAAAATTAGAATAAACAGAAGAAAAGAGACAAAAAGTCAGCAAACATAACTTGATGTTCAGCCACATTGATTGAGTGAGAAAATGCAAATTAAGGTAAAAAGATACCATAATACACCTATCAGATTAGCAACAAAAACCAAGAGTTGGCAGAAAAGTAGACCAAAGGAAAGATGCACAAATCTATGATCCAAGAATTCTAATCCCAGGTATATATTCTAGAGCAATATCTTTAAATGAAGTGCCAGGACCCGTTAGTGGTTGTGAAATAAATTGAGTGGGTTGAGTACAGTATTTAAAAAGGAATTATTTAAAACATACATAGATTTCCAATCAACAACTTGAATGAATCTCATAAAAACCTAATGTATAGTCAAAATATTCATTATAGAAGAGTATATACGATATTTGATTTGTAAAAAATTCAAATATAGCAGCTTTATTCATAATAGCCCAGAAGTAGAAACAACCCAAATGTCCCTCAACTGATAGAATATATAAAGTGGTATGTCCATACAGTGGAATATTATTCAGCATTAAAAAGGAATAAAGTACTCATGCTACATCAGTGGACCTTGAAAACATAGTAAGTGAAAGAAGCCAATCACAAGGGATCACATGTAGAATTCCATTTATGTGTAACGTCTAAAATTGGCAAATCTATAGAGACAGAAATTAGATTACTGAGAGAGTAGGGTGAGCTGGGTGACATGAGGATTGATCACTAATGAGTATTGATTTCTTTTTGTGGTGATAAAAATGTACTAAAATTGATTGTGATCCTGTTGCATAACTATGAATATACTAAAAACCTTTGCAATGTATACTTTAAATAGGTGAATCATATGGTATTTGAAGAAAAATTCAAATGCAGGCAAAACTAACACACATTTAAGTGATGTACCAGAGTTCTCCAGAGAACAGAAACAAAAAGAGAGAAAGATATTGATTTTAAGGAATTGGCTCATGTGACTGTGGAGGTTTGAAAACCTGAAATCTGTGGAAGGCAGGCTGGCAGGTCGGAGACCCAGGAAAAATCTTATGTTGCAGTCTTGAGTCCAGGAGCAATCCGGAGTCAGAATTCCTTTCTTCATGGAGAATCCCATTCTTTTAAGGCCTTCAACAGATTGGATGGCAACCCACATTATGAAGCGTAAACTGCTTTACTCCAAGTCTACTGATTTAAATGTTAATCACATTTAAAAATATCTCACAGCAATATCTAGACTGGTTTGATCAAGCAATTGGGCACCCTAGCCTAGTGAAGTTGACCCATAAAATTAACCATCACAGGAGGCAAAGTTCTAAACAAAATGAAGAGACTGATTAACACAAAATTCAGTCTAGTGCTATCTCTGGGGAATGGAACAAAGCATTGTGACAAGAAGGGACTCAGGGCTTCAGACTTAATGGTCATGTTCCGTTTCTCAAGGTGGGTGCTGAGTATATGGATATTCATTTTATTAGTAATATTTAAATTAATATATTAGTTTATGGATCATATCTGTTAGTTTATAATATATTTCATGTTTATTAAATATTTTTATTAAAATTTTTCTAATATCTAGTACAAAGGGATAGTAAGTTAGGCAATTTCTGTAAATAAACAGATGCATATGTGCAACCTTAAATAATGCCTGGCTTTGTAAATATGAAAAGACATCAAAAGCAACCCGTGGTCCAAAAAATATCCCATCTCTATCTCTAGATATTTAGTCAACATCTGTTATCAACATGGATATTGAATCTTACTGAAGAGGACTGTGTACGAACCCACATTGAAAATGTGCAAATTAAAAATGCCCTATTAAAATTGTCCCAAAATGTTAATGGTTGTGGTGGAGTAGTGAATTATGAGTGTTTTTTTTTTCTTTTTTTCCCCATTTTCAACATTTTTTAAAGTTCTGTAGTAAAATAAACTTTAATAAATCATTGAATTTTAGTCTTTGGCCTAGAAGGACTGATCTAACACTCCACATTCATGTTAAGATATCTCTTACAGCATATTTACCTTGCTTTAAATGTCCCTCCCTGCTTTCTTCTATTCCTCTCTCCTTCTCCCTCTCTCTGTCCCTTCTTCCTTATTTCCCTTCCTTCCTTCTTTCCTTCCTTCCTTCTTCTCCTCCCCATCTAAAATATCCAGTACAACATTAAACAGACACAATGAGATCTGACATTCTTATCTTGTTCCTGATCACAGGAGGAACACCCAGTCTTTCACCATTAAGAATGATGTTAGCTGTAGGCTTTTTGTAGATGCCATTTATTACATTGAGGAAGTTCCCTTCTATTCCTATATACTGAGAATTTTTGTGAGGAATGCATGTTGGATTTGTAAATGCTTTCTCTGCATTTCTTGAGATGATCATACGGTTTTTCAAGTTTGTTAATAAATCACATGGATTGATTTTTTCTCATTCTTATTGTTGTAAAATACCTATAACATAAAATTTACTATTTTTAGTGGTATTAAATACATTCATAATGTTGTGCAACTATTACCCATATCCATCTCCATGACTCTTTTATCTTTAAAACTGAAACATATACCCGTTAAACAATAACTCCCCATTTCCCCTACCCTCATCCCCTTGGTAATCACCATTCTATTTTGTCTCTGTAATTTTGACTAAGTACCTTATATAAGTTGAATCAATATTTGTCTTTAATGATTAGCTTATTTCACTTAGCATAATGCCCTCAAAGTTAACATGTTGTAGCATGTCAGAATTTCCTCCCTTCTTGAGGCTGAATACTATTCCACTGTATGTATATACCACATTTTTTTTTACTATTCACTAGTCAGTAGATGCCTGATTTGCTTCCATATTTTAGCTATTGTGAATAATGCCGCTATGAACATGGGTGCACAAATATCTCTTTGAGACCTTGCTTTCAATTTGTTCAATTTGTTTGGGTATATAGCCAGAAGTAGAAGTGTTAGATTATATGGTAATTATATTTTTAATTTCTTGAAGAACTGTCATACTGTTTTCCACAGCAGCTATACCATTTTACATTCCCGCCAACAGTGCACAATGTTCCAATTTCTCTCCACCCTTGCCAACATTTGTTATTTTCTGTTTTTCTAATAGCGATCCTAATGGGTGTGAAGTGATAAATCTTATAGTTTTGAATTGCATTTCCTAATGATTAGTGATTTTGAGAAACTTTTCATATGCTTATGGTCATTTGTATATCTTCTTTGGAGAAATGTTTATTCAAAGTCCTTTGCCCATTTTAAAGAAATGATTATATATAAAATTATATAAAATGATATAATTTTTTAGCTTTCTCTTTTACTACTTCCCATCCTATCTCCCAGCCATGCTCTGTTCATTGTATCTCTCAAGTGTGTCATGCTGTTTCATTCCTTGCTCCTGCAGTTCCACCTACTTGGAATTCCCATCTGTTTCCCCTTCTGTGTTCCTTTTCTTAGTCCATGCTACTCATTTTTCTATTCTTATATTACAAATCAAATTATCTTTTTTCAACTTTTATTTTAAGTTCAGCAGTACATGTACAGGTTTGTTACACAGGTAAACTTGTTTCATGGGAGGGTTTTGCTACAGATTATTTCATCATCCAGGTATTTACCCTAGTACCCATTACTTATTTTTCCTGATCCTCACACTCCTCCCACCTTCCATCCTCCAATAGGCCCCAGAGTGTGTCGTTCCCCTCTATGTATCCATGTGTTCTCATCGTTTAGCTCCCACTCATAAGTGAGAACATGTAGTATTTGACTTTCTGTTCCTGCATTAGTTTGCTAAGGATAATGGCCTCCAGCTCCATCCATGTCCCTGTAAAAGACATTACCTCATTCTTTTTTATGGCTGCATAGTATTCTATGATATATATACACCACATTTTCTTTACCCAGTCTATCATTGATGGGCATTTAAGTTGATTCTATGTCTTCGTTATTGTGAGTAGTGCTGCAAGGAACATACACATGCATGTGTCTTTATGATAGAATGATTTATATTCCTTTGGGTATATAACCAGTAATAGGATTGCCTGATTGAATGATATTTCTGTCTTTAGGACTTTGAGGAATTGCTACACTGTCTACCACAATGGTTCAACTAATTTACACTCCCACCAACAGTGTATAAGCGTTCTTTTTTTCTCTACAACCTTTCCAGTATGTTATTTCTTGACTTTTTAATAGCCATTCTGATGGTGTGAGATGGTATCTCATTGTGGTTATCCTATAATTCTCAGCCTATCACAGCTGCCCCAGAGGCATTTATTTCCTCCTCTTCTTGGCTGTGGTTTTTACTTGAACTTCTCTAATAATCAGGGATGTTGAGCTTTCCTTCATATGATTGTTGTCCACATCTATACCTTCTTTTGAAAAGTGTCTGTTCATGTCCTTTGCCCACTTTTTAATGGAGTTGTTTGGTTTTTTTCCTCTTGTAAATTTGCCTAAGTTCCTCTTAGACTCCGGATATTAGACCCTTGTCAAATGCATAGTTGGCAAAAATTTTCTCCCATTCTGTAAGTTGTCTGATTACTCTATTGATAGTTTCTTTTGCTATGCAGTAGCTCAGTTAATTAGATCCCATTTGTCAATTTTTGCTTTTGTTGCAATTGTTTTTCACATCTTCTTCATGAAATCTTTCCCAGTGCTCATGTCCTGAATGGTATTGCCAAGGTTGTCTTCTAGGGTTTTTAGAGCTTTGGGTTTTACATTTACGTTTATAAGCCATCTTGAGTTAATTTTTGTATATGGTGTAAGGAAGGGGTTCAGTTTCAAGCTTCTGCGTATGGCTAGCTGGTTATACCAGCACCATTTATTGAATAGAGAATCCTTTCCCCATTGCTTGTTATTGTCAGGTTTGTCAAAGATCAGATAGTTGTAGGTGTGCAGTCTTATTTCTGGGTTCTCTGTTCTGTTCCATTGATCTATGTGTCTGTTTTTGTACTAGTACCATGCTGTTTCGGTTACTCTAGCCCTGTAGGATAGTTTGAAGTTGGGTAGCATGATGCCTCCAGCTTTATTCTTTTTGCTTAGGATTGTCTTGCCTATTTAGTCTCTTTTTTGTTCCATATGAATTTTAAAATAGTTTTTTCTAGTTCTGTGAAGAATCTTGATGGTAGTTTAGGAATAGCATTGGATCTATAAATTGCTTTGGGTATATGGCCATTTTAAAAATATTAATTCTCCCTATCCATGCATGCTACTTATTTTTCAATGCTCAATTCAAAGACATCTCTTTAATGAAACATTTCCTAGCTCTCTCCACCTCTCTACTTCCTTACTTATGCTCTTTTTCCATCATAAGACATAAAATGACTTATAGTATTGGTGCATTTATATGACACATCTTAGTTATTCATGCATTTCCAGCAACTATATCTTGGCACAGAGTAGGCAGTGAGCAAATGTTTGAAGGAATGGGTTAATATAATTTAAGGGATGCATCTATTCTTAAATGAGACATAGGAGTGTAGTTTAAATTTGTATAAACTTGTTTTGAATTGGAAAACATTCTTCTGTAGTAACTATTATATATCTCTTGGATGCAGCCAGAGCATAGACAAAACTTTGACACTGAGATAGTTTAATTTCAGCCTTTCCCACCTCAGTCAGTGCTCTTTTTCTCCCCTAATATTAATTCCCTTCTTAGGACCCAGAGTCCTCAGGCCTACGTATCAGAAATCCATAAAATTTGCGTTGTCACCAAAGAGTCCTATGCTTCAAATTAGGATCCCATTCAGTTCCCTTTATCAAAGCTTCTTATAATCCATTTCAGTTTAGGTGCTGAGATTTTAAAATCTGATTGAATTAAAAAGATATCGAATGCTCCTCTCTCAAGGATTTTCATGTTGAAATTGGCAGAACTGTCAATTCAAGTAAATTTTACATTGTAGGATTTTAGGCTGGATAAGAAAAGCGAGTAAAACAAATCAGGTACTGAAAGAAAGATATTTCAGTACAAAAGAAAGAAGCCTGGATAATTCAGCCAAGATACTCTTTCTGCCAACTATGGCCCAGCAGGACTTATGAGGGGCTGACCACTTTCTCCCTCTTTTTCCAGGGGAGAAGCATTCAAATATTCAACACTCAAATGATTACCATTTAGCAATTTCATAAATGTTTGTTGAATGAAAAAATGAGGCAAGCATTTAAAACTTTTTTACATAAGAAGGAATTGATGATCAAAAACGTCAAGTTTCCAAAGTCACAAAGAGAATAAGTGACACAAGTGAGATGAAAATTCAGCTCCAAGTGTCAGTTGCTCTTTCAAGCCTATCACAGCTGCCCCAGAGGCATTTATTTCCTCCTCTTCTTGGCTGCTGGAGCCATAGACATCTTGAGACGCTTCCTGCAAGAAGTCCTCTGGCCACCTCTTAGGCCCTGCCCCCACCAGATTGCACTAAGGGTGACAGTCCAAGAGGTTTTGTTGTCCCAGGAGGAAATCCCCTGTGCTGGAACAGTATGGCGAGGGGATATGAGAGAAAATGCTTACTTCTAACTTTATGTAGAATCTGTTGGAACCGTCTACTGGCAGTGGAGACAAAGATGTGTGTGTACAACCCTGACTTTCCATTCAGCTGATTTTCCATGAAAAGAGCATTATGAGCAATGAATATTTTAAAATATAATTGGCTTTTATTTTTAAATTAGTTTTTTTTCAAATTAACTGTCTTATAACATCACTCCTATGAGGGGGGAAAACATTCAAATTCACATTACTGATTTCTGAAGAACTTATGAAACAAATCTGTTAGTAAGATAGGGACTTAACTTTTCCCAGGCTTCCCCTCCACTGCCCCCCAACCATAATTACAATGATCTTCTACTGTTGCATACCCTGTTATGACCTTAATATTCTCAGTCACTAAATGAGCACTCTAAATTAAAAGTTTTAAATAGGTGTTTTGTAAGTTATGTGGTTGGGAAACCCTTGATTTCATCTACAGAACAGGTTGTAGTTATTTCAAGAGAACTCCGTGGAGCCGATTTCATTATAATGTCAATAGAGACCATACAGGTTTAGATGCTTCATCATTGAAAAAATAGACTCAGATAAGCTGTTGACTTTAGGTAACTGTATTTGTCTGTCCTCATGCTGTGAATAAAGACATATCTGAGATTGAGTAATTTATAAAGAAAAAGAGGTTTAGTGGACTCACAGTTCCACATGGCTGGGGAGGCCTCACAATCATGGTGGAAGGCAAAGGAGGAGCAAAGACACATCTTACATGGCTGCAGGCAAGGGAGCATGTGCAGGGGAACTGCCCTTTATAAAACCATCAGATCTTGTGAGACTTATTCACTATCACGAGACCAGCATGGGAAAAACCTGCCCCCATGATTCAATTACCTCCCACAACACGTGGGGATTATGGGAACTATAATTCAATATGAAATTTGGGTGGGGACACAGCCAGACCATATCAGTAACAGAAGGAAAATAAGACAGAAATGTGGTTGCCTAGCTTTAAACTCCCTCTGTTTGCAGTGAAGTGAACAAATGATAACTATCAAACCAAGTTTGGCTAAGGAGTGAGGATTTTAGAATTGAAAGATGAGTGGGACATAGTTCAAGAAAGGGAAACAAGGAACACAGAACAACATGGAGATTGTCTCCATGAAACCTTTCTAACAGTCCCATCACTACCTCCCCTGTGGAAATGACCACACCTTCCTCTATCCCTTCACTGTAGCTGGTACATCTGTTATGGTACTTCTAACAGATGTTTAACTCTCAGTCTCCCCTACAAGACTGTGAGCCCCTTGAAAGTGGGAACAATTCCTGAAAATGGATGGAGGGGAAGGAAATGTCTGTAGGCCATTAGATATAAAAATATGAAGATTAGAGAAGAGATTAGAGCAGAAGACATAGATTTTGAGGATATAACCCCAGAAGACCATATGGAGTGGGAAGACTAGCACACTGTAGGGAGGCACACAGTGAAGGGGCTTGGCTCAGAGACAAGTAGTATCAGAGGAGATCTAGGATGGGAGATTATATAACCGAGGTCCAGGAAGGTGAGAACCGAAGAGTTTACTGAATCCGCCAATGCTGAGGCCATCTGTTGGTTTTGCAGAACAGTGGGGAGGGCTGATGCCTTACTGCACTGTGATGGGAAAGACGGGAGATGAAGAAGTGGAGAATACAAGTATAGATCTCTCTTCTAAGGATCTTAGTCAAGCAAAGGGATTGCTAGAAGAAGACACAAGATTTTTTAAAGTTTTTTTTTCTTTTCTTTCCTTTTTTTTTTTTTTTTTTTTTTTGCAGATAAGAGAAGACTGACCAAGTATTTAGCTTCAGAGAAAGGAGTTGACAGAGATCAGTTGAAGATTCAGTAGAGAGTGGAATCATAGAGAAAAATCACGGGCTCGAAAGGGAGACCTCTCTTTCTAGGTGGTGATATACTTCAAAAGACAGTGGGGAAGATGTCTAATAGTTGCTGAGAAGGATTGATAACAACTAATAAAAAGACTATTGGGCAGATCTGAGGGTGAGTTGGGATTGGAGAACATTAATGTTCACTGGCACCAAAACACCCTGCGTACTTATCCATCAAAGGCTACACAATATATTTTCAAAAGTAAATTTCCGGCCAAGCATGGTGGCTGATGCCTGTAATTGCATCACTTTGGGAGGCCAAAGTGGGCAGATCACTTGAGCCCAGGAGTTCCAGACCAGCCTGGACAAAATGGTGAAAACCCTTCTCTACAAAAAAAAAAAAATATATATATATATATATGTATATATACACACACACACACACACAAATTAGCTGAGCGTGGTGATGGACACCTGTGGTCCCAGCTACTCGGGAGGCTGAGGTGGGAGGATTGCTTGAGCCCACAAGGTGGAGGCTGCAGTGAGCTATGATCGTGCCACTGCACTCCAGCCCCAGCAACAGAGTGAGGCCCTATCTCAAAAAAAAAAAAAAAAGTAAATCTCCTTTCTTTAGCGGTGAGTGTATGCCGGCAGTTTAATTTTATGTGCTAATTATGTTCTTCCTTCACCCCTTCTTTTCTTCCTTATCTCTTCTCTACTCTCCAACATGCGCGAATTTTCCCTCTTTGTTACTCTGTCATATTGGCTAATTACGGAAAAAGAAAACCAGCTAAGTGAATCTACTCTTGCACAGCCCTGCTGTGAGGAGGCTTACGGGATTCACAGTAGAGTGAGGCTTCAGGACAGTGTCTACCAACGGCATTCTTTTATTTTGGGGGGTCTGATCTGGCTCCAAAATTCTCCAAGTCTTAAAACTTTGTGTTACTGGGTGTCTACTCAGTCAAGAATGAATTTCAGAAGCTGAGTGTGTAAGAAAATACAGACATGCTGCCTTTGTGGTGGTTAAACAAGTGTTTATCATAATCGTGAATAGTTGGGGAGACTTTTCATTTTAGAACTCTACTCAGTCAATAGGTGCATTATGAAAACTGGATACATTGCATCACTGTGAAGGGCTTCAGTCTGCGGTTTGCAAAAGCAGAATAAATTTTCTTGGGGTTGTACCGTTATGTACACACACACACACACACACACACTCACACGCCCATTGGCAGACAGGGCCACACCTCACGGCTCTGGGGAAGGCCACAGACCTTAGCTGTACGAGCGGAGCCTGGACTAGAGGAACTTTCCGCAAGACTCAGGGCACAGAGCCCCACGGCCACTACTGCCTGCGAGCCGGTGGCGGAGGGGAGCGCCGGCGGCTGCAGGTACGCTGCGCACCCAAATTAGGGCCTGGGCGGTGCAGCGTCGGCGGGAGGGTCCTGGGAACTGCAGCCGCCAGGGCCAGTGTGTGAGCCGGCCGGCCCCGGCAAGCCGCATCCCCGGCCGCCCCTCGTAGCCTCCTTCCTCCCTGGCAGCCGCCGCCTCCCTCAGGCACCCAGCCGGGCGCTCGCTGCAGGACCTCTTTGCAGCCCACTTCGGCCCGGAACATGGCTGTGCGCCCTGCCGCCACCCTCGCCTGGTCGCTACTGCTCCTCTCCTCAGCCCTGCTCCGCGAAGGCTGCCGAGCGCGCTTCGCCGCCGAGCCGGACTCGGAGGACGACGGAGAGGAGCCGGTGGTTTTCCCGGAGTCGCCCCTGCAGAGTCCCACGGTGCTCGTGGCGGTCCTCGCCCGCAACGCGGCGCACACGCTGCCGCACTTCCTCGGCTGCCTGGAGCGGCTGGACTACCCCAAGAGCAGGATGGCCATCTGGTGAGCGCTCACGGGCCCCGGGCCGCCGCGGCGGGAAGCGGGGGCGGCCTGCCCAGACCGGACAGCTCCCAGAGCAGCCGCTGCAGGGCAAGGGAGCCGTGGGGGGGGGGGGGGGGGGGGGGTCACGCGGGAAATCTGGTGCACACACCCCCTCGCTGCCCGCGCCGCTGGCAGGCGAATCGGACGGTCGGGCTGAGGAGGGACGCGCGGGTCAGTGTGCGCAGTGGGTGCTAATGGGAGAACCGGCCCGCTGGAGCTCTGGAGGGTAGCCTGCGAACTGGGCGGCTTTGTCCCACAAGGGGCATGGGGGACACCCCTCAAGGAGGCTTTCAGTTCCCTCCCTTTCAAATCTTGAGGTTTCCTCTTTCCCCACCTCATACTGCTAGCTCTGACGTGAGGGGATAGGGTGCCTGTCGCCGTATTCCCCTGTAGACGCGACAGATGGAACGTAACTGCGGTTGGCCAGGGGTTCCATAGTGGCTGGGGCGCCGGAGTGCGCTGCTCTGACTTCCCGGTGCCAGGCTTCTGCTCCAGGCTGGAAATGTGCTCCCAGCTCTCCCAGGGGGACCTGGACCTAGGGATGGAGATTGGGCAGGGCCCTCGGAGTGTGCCCAACCATGGCACCACCTGGGCCTGGTCTCCTGAGAGCGCTCCGGTCTGTCCCTGCCAGTGCGTCGGGGTTCCATGTCCCGGGGAGCAACGAAGACGCCCTGGGAAAGATAAACAGCCAAGTTTTGTCCCCGGAGGAAAGAAGCTTGGACCTGGTCTCTGTGTCTGCTGCGGGGAGGGCCAGGGGATCAGTGCGGGTGGCTGCCCGCCCCACCTTGTAGAACTTGGTCGTGTCGCACCTTTTATAAACGCGAGGATCAAAGGGCGAGAAGTTAGTTGGTGGCGAGGCGAACCGCTGAGGAGCTTGTGGAGGACGAGGAGGTGGAAGCTGGCCAGTGGAGATGGGCTGTCAGGTACTCGGACAAGAAGACTCTGGCCCCCTGAGGAAGACAGAGCCCAGGTGACTCTGGAGCAGTTTCTGTCTTGTGTTGATAAAGGGAGCTGTTCTCAGTCGAGACACATCCTTAAAGCAGCGGTTGGGCAAAGAGAGGAAGAGGACTAAAAGCAGCAGCTAGAATTGGCAGCCTCAGAGTACCTGGTGGGAGAGGTGCAAAGGTGCGAAAGCAAACATGTGATATAGTACAGCACTGTGCTGTACACTGCTTTACTATACACCCTGCCATACATGACTGCCTCGCGGAGAAGGGCATGTTACGTGGAAAGAGAGCACTGGGATAGCCAGGCTTTAAAAGAGAAGGAATATTTTTTTTAACCACTTCAGTACCAAGATAAATTCACACATACCAGTTACCTTAGTTGTTTTTTTTTAAAGAGATATTTTAAAATATGGTTTTGATCTTTATGCACAATTTAGTTTTTTAAAACGTTACAGTATTTACCATAAGAAGTTGGTGAGTGGTGAAGCAGGTGTCAGGCACATGTTTTGCCACCTGATTTAGAGAGACATTACCTCTTTTTATCATACAGTAAACTTTTAAGAGGATACTGTGATGTTTATTTTGCAAGGAAGAGACAGACTTGCATCAGTTCAGTAAGTCACTTAAAGTCACAGAATTAGTACATGGTGAAACTGGAATTTGAACCCAAGCGTATCCCTAAAGGGCACCCTAAAAAGTCAGCGAACATGATATAAACAAAATTTAAATCAACCTGTAATCCACAAATTAGGAGACTTGACTTGTTTATCACTAGTTTGATATGTGATTTGTGGCTGGTTGCTTGGAATCCATAGGCATCAGTTTCCTCATCAATAAAACGAGGAAGTTGGAATAAATGATTTCAAAAATTCTTTATGGCTCTTGAATTCCATAGATTCTGCAATATAATTAGGATCAACCAGCATCAATGTACATCCTAAGTTCCCTGTGAGTTCCAGATGGTATGGACACGGGTGTCTTATTTAGATGAGAGAATTCCAGTTCTGCATAGACCTTTGAAATCTGTTTTCCTTTATGTCCAGCACTGGCAGGTTAAGCAAGAAGTACAAGGTCATGCTTATATCAGTCATTGAAGACTCTTTGAACAATCTTGATTCTGTCTTTAAAACATTGTATAATTCTTTAGGTAACAATAATACAAATCCCAGTTTCGAAATAGTCCTTTTCAGCTCACAAAGGAGCTGTAAAGAACCTTTGGAAATAACTTTCATGTACTGTTGTCTCATTTGATTCTTACTACCATTCTGTAAAGAAATAAAATTATCTCTATTTCCCAGAAGAAGAAATGTGTTTCAAGTAATTGACTTACTCAAAATTACATTTATTTATAAATTCCACACATCATAATAAGAGCTCATGGTTATTCTAAGAACTTTACATTCATTTTCTGGTTTAAGCTTCAAAATGACCCTATCAGATATGCACTGTTATTATATCACTTTACAGGTGAGAGAACTGAGGTACAGAGAGACTGTATAAGCACATTCTTCTAATGCATTTTTTAAATAAGAACCAGCCAGGTCAGGGCTGAAAAAAAAGTGTGTTTAGATATGTGTGTTTTTTACAGATAAGTATGATTCATTTTATTGGGCAGTGTAAGGTGATCTGAATGGCTTTTAAAGAGTTTGGGGAAGAGCCAAATGATTTATAAATCAGATTCAGGCAGTTGTATGGATATGGATGGCTTCTTGATGAGTTGACACTTAGTTTGAACTAAGTTTTGAAGGAAGAGTAAAAATCAACTAAAACCTGGGAAAGAAGGGTGCTGTAGAAAAAGGGATCAGCAAGGCAAAAAACAAACAAACAAAAAAGATAATAGGGCATCAACCAGAGTTTTCTCTCAGGGAGTTGAAGTGGGTGGCAGGTCTAATGACTACAAGTCTACAAATGAATTGTATTGTACCGTAGAATCTCTCTGGAAATGCTGACTTCTGGTCTGGCCCTAGGGGAACATTTGGCTGGGAAGCTTATGGGATATAACACTCTGATGGGAGGTGGTACCTCAGTTTAGGATGTTACAATTTTGAGGTGCTTCTGCCAGTTGCTTGCCTCTAGTTTCTCATTCCCAAGCTCTATGCAACATTCCAAGATGCCAAACTGATTAGTATCCATTCTGCAAAGTCAGCACTTGCTGATGTCAAAAATGGCTGTGCGCTACCCAGAACTTTATAAAATAGAACTGCGGTGAATACAGAGTCACACGGAATTCAGCTTCCTCTGAATCTGATCTCAATAACTCACTCTGTGCAGACTAACTCTTCTCATTCATCCACCCACGGGCTAGAGGAGCATCATTTCTGTCCTAGACAGGTCAGTGAGAGAGCTGGCTTATTGATCACATTCAGACTCCCTGTTATGTGATCATTTTTCTCACTTTAAGTTCTGGACCAGATCTGCACTGCACATACAGGTAAAATGAGTATCATCAAATCGACCTGGAAGATCCTGCTGTTAAAGAATGTCTGCAGTTATCTCAGTTAGCATCAAGTTTATTCAGATTAGTCTGAACAAAGGAAAATTTATATTTTATAGATACTTTGTACAAGCAAAAAGGAAAGCTTTTAACATTTACCTGTCTGATCTCAAAGTCCACCAAACTAATTGTTTTCCTTCAAATATCACAATCCTGTGATAAGAACCTAAGGAAGATATCTATCTCGTGTGTCCTAAAACCTGCACTAAGTTTTAGGGAATTGGCAATATGCTGAGATGAAGGGAACTGTGAGGCATTGTGACAAGTGGCAGTGTACTTCAGTGGGTTATCCTTAATTCAGTGGAGCCATGAGCAAGTGGCCTTAGCAACAGAGGGAAGGCTGACCTCATCTCCCTTAAACCTATGATTAGGGAGAGTGGGGCCAAGTACCATGAGAGTTAAAACTGAAGCATGGCACAGGGAAAAACATTTGCCCCGAATGAAACATTAAATTTTTCTTTTGGAGAGCCTGCTGTTGCTTGTGGGAAGACAGTTAGGATTCACAGAGCCTGTGCAGGCACAAGGCAGTAACTGCTATGTAATTATAGAAAGATCTGGGCATTTTGTTTGGTAGAGTTTTGAAAAGTAACATACTAAATTGGGAACCACTTTATGGATTTTTAAATAAAGAGATGAGCTTCTGTTGACATAAACATAAACAGTGATGAGCTGGGGGATGATCCTAACATTTTGCATACTACTTTATTTCTGCATTGTTTGGGGATTATCTTGAATTTATCTCTACATTTTAATGTCCAATCAGTAGCATTTTCATAACTGTTTAACTAGAAATGCTAATATACTTTGTGTTTATAAAATGTTCCAAACTATTATCAGTGACATTTTTCAGCACCAGTGGTAAGAATGGTGTCATATTTTATCATTACAATCTTGACATTAAATGTTGTATGTTATCCCTACAGATAGAAGTCTTGGCTTATGACTGAAAAAGCAGATGATGCCTTAGTCCCCTTCTCTCTGTTCATCTGTTTTCCTCACCTTTTTCTTCCTTTCCTCATTTTCCCAATCTGGTAGTTTAGCGTGGAGGGCATCAACCAGAGTTGGAGGAAGAAATACACAAGCTTAGGGTCAGATAGACTAGAGCGCAAATCTGTGTGTTTGTGGGCACATCAGTAAACCTCTAAGACATAACTGCCCTGTCTTCAAATAACTAATAGTAACACCTGTCTCAGAAAGAGTTATTGTTACAAGTAAATGATACAAGGTATGCACAATATCTTTTACATAAATGCTACTAAGTCAATGATAGTTGCTATTTCTTTTCAATCTTTTCCTTTTTCTCCTACCTCCTTTACTTTTACCTGTCAAAATCAAGATTTTAAAATATCTTCAAATGGAAATTCGTTTAGTTTCTTCTTTCCAACAACAACAACAAAATATTAGTATAGAAAACTAACATTTATCTGGATGCAGTGGCTCATGCCTGTAATTCTAGCACTTTGGGAGGCCGAGGTGGGCAGATTTCTTAAGCCAAGGAGTTCAAGACCAGCCTGGGCAACATGGTGAAATGCCATCTCTACAAGAAATGCAAAAATTATCCAGGCATGATGGCATGCACCTGTAGTCCCAGCTACTTGGAAGACTGAGGTGGGTAGATTGCTTGAACCCGGGAGGTGGAGGTTGCAGCAAGCCGAGATTGAGCCGCTATACTCCATCCTGGGCAACACAGCAAGACCCTGTCTCAAAAAAAAGAAAAGAAAAGAAAAAAGGGAAGGGAAGGGAAGGGAAAAAGAAAAAGGAAGGAAGGAAGGAAGGAAGGAAACATACATTCATGGAGGCACTGTTCTAAACATTTTGGTATCAAAACTGATTTACTCCAGAGAACAACCCTAGGTGGGAGATGCCATTACATTCTACTCTATTATTTTACACAGAAGGAAACTGAGGCACAGAGAATATAAATAACTTGCCTGAGGTCACTAGGCTAATGCATGGTGGAGCCAGGATGTGACCCAGGCAGCTAATGTTGCAGACCGAGTACAGATGGTCTGCTTAAGATCATGAAAAGACCAATTAGTTCTAGTTTTTGCTTCTGTCAGTTGACCCAACTTGGGAAGATAAGAACGCTAGTGTTTCTTTCAAATAAGAATTGTCATTTCCACTTGAATGATGCAAGGGTCTCAGTGGTTCTCTTCCGCTGTCTTGATAATTTCATCACTTAGTTCAGGCACTTTTTAGTGAACTCTAATCTGTTTTGGTATATTTCATAGGGACAAATTATGACTAAAATGTGAGTTGTACATAAATAGACAAGTCACTTGCTGTGATCATAGCTACATAACAGTAGAAAGAAATTTCTCAAGTATTATTAGTGGCAAATGATTAAGGCGGCACTGATCGTATATGTATTGGCTACACTTTCAGTTCGAAATGGTGAAATAGATTTGGGTTCCATTTTTCAGCCTTTTTAATCAGTAGTCTTAGATTTGGTTGTCCCCTAAATTCAGCTTAATTCCAAATGATTGAAGAAATTATCAATCCTCCCTGCAACCTCCAATTTCAAAACATGATTGGGCCTCAGAATATTTCCTTTTGGTAAAAACTGAAGCGACTAATAAATGTCACCAATCCTGTTGTTCCAGTTATGACAACTTAACTGCAGAATCAGAAAGGACGCCTAAATTGCCCTGGTTTTATTACATTGAGTTCCATGACGAGGGATCTAAAGCACAGGGCAGT
Organism: Trachypithecus francoisi; assembly: GCF_009764315.1. Classification (NCBI taxonomy): domain Eukaryota; kingdom Metazoa; phylum Chordata; class Mammalia; order Primates; family Cercopithecidae; genus Trachypithecus; species Trachypithecus francoisi. The sequence continues at coordinate 40,863,238 of NW_022681470.1, read as the reverse complement.
TAAGAGACTTCCATGGTGATTATGAAATGAGATTTCTAGATTTTTAATCCTGTGTAGCTGTTTTAATGCCAATTATTTTATCATGAATATTCTTCTTGGTTTAAAGGAGCATGGGGAGTATTTTAAGCAGAGTTTGGTTTTCCCAGATTTGTTTTAGCTCCTTTATCCAAGTGATTATGCCAGGGAGTTTCTTTGTGACTCCAAATACATAAGCATGTGCTTCTTAGGTTCCTTTTGCTTGTCTGTCCTTGGTGGTCATAGGAATGAACAATGAATGCCTTGTAACTGAGAAGGCTGCTGGTCGTCCCTTGGTTCTTTTTCCAACACTTAAACGTGCACATGGGTCATATTGCTGTGTGGCACCGTCTCCAAGTCTGTGGCACAGTATAGTAGGACCATTATAAGGCTTATATAGGACTATAGTAGGACAATAATAAGGCTTGTTTCTGCACATTTCTTGACATAGCATAACAACATACCATAAAGTCTGAAAGAAAATCATTAGCCTGTGGTATGGCCACTACACCTATTCCCCAGTTACCATATCATGAAGAACTTTTACTGTATGTGTTTAAATTATGGCTATTATTCATCAGGAATTACAAAACGTATGTATTGTATGTTTTGACATTTTTATTTCAAAAGAGTGACTTGTTCATTTAATTGCATTTAATTGATATGTTGTCAGCCTATCAAAAATTGTTAATTTTTTAAAATCTGAAGCCCTTAGGGTCTTTGTGGGGTTTTAATAGTAATTCAGTTATTTTAAGAATTTGCTCTTCTGGTTTTTTAAAATGGAAAAGTAATATACTTGCATAATAAATTTTTTTTAAAAGTATGATTGGGAATATAACAAAAATTAAATCTCCCATCTACTCTATACCACCTGCCAGTGACCAATGTTAACACTTTCTTGTGTATTTTTCAAGAAACCTTCTATACATGTATATATATCCTTTTCATTTTATCCCAAATATGAGTGTTTTACATATCCAATTCTGGATAAGTGTGATATTTTAAAATCTATCTCTCTATCCCATGTTCTTTAAACACTGCCAGCCTACCTACAGCCATGACCTGGGTGGCACAATAAAAGCCAGCTTCATATAACACCTGTTCCAGGCAGGTACTCTGAAGGCCTCTCTGATAACACCCATCCTGCTCTCTTGTCCTTGTCTCTCCGGCCTCTAGAAGGTCTGGCCCTAATAAAAAAACTTTTTGATGAGGAGTAATATTTATCCAAAAGTTCATATATCATAAATGTATAACTTGATAACTTCTCACACACAAAACATGCCATGTAACCAGCACCTGACCTTGCCAGGCCTGGATTCATACACAGCAACTATTGTTGGAGCTGAGTAGCTGCTGTCCCCTGGATTTTGTCCAGGCAGCCCAGTCCCCATCAGACACACACTGTGTGCACTTGCAGTTAGTCCCCGCTGTCTTTCTTTGACTTGACTTGCCTGACCCCTGTTGACATTTGGGTGGTGACCTTTGCTCCCATCTCAGGCTGCTGAAGGAACCCCAGGACCCAAGCAGTAACCACTTTGGGGAACTAGCAGGCCTGGCAAGCTGCCAGCAAGTGACCTACTGGTAAAAGGATCAAGATCGTATTACTTCTCCCTTAGCTCTCTACTCCTCTGGTAGGAAAGCTGTGCATTAATGTTCATAAAAATAGAAAAGAATCTCATTATAGGTAATAATTGAAAAGTCAGGTAGAATATAAATAGAGTGGCTGTAATTAATTTGCTGAAACTTTCTGTAGTTCAGATCCATGAAAATGCAGCATTTGTGGTCGGTGGCATTAGCCAAGCCTCTTGCATGAATTAAACCTCAGATTTGGCTGCAGGGCGTTTCTTTTCCTCTCTAGGAGCACCATAGAGAGATCCTTTCAGAATTAGCCTTTGAATAATAGCCCATGACATCCTGCCAGGGCTGACTTTGTAACGTGTTTCACTTAATTGAAGCAACAATTATTATTTTAGTTGTCTGTCAAATTCAGCAAGCTAAGGCCTGTACCCTGACTTGTTGGTTTAACTGATAAGATTTTGTTCCTCTGCAAACATAATGCAAAATAATCTCCTTCCCTCCAGTGTTTTCTGATTAATGTTTGAAGACATCTTAGAAGATATATCTTTCAGAAACACAAATAATAACATAAATAATGATCTTGGAATAGTGATCTTGGGCTGTATGCCCCCAAGAGTATGGTAGAAGATGAGTCTGGGACGAGCTGCTGAGCTGAAGCATTTTCATGAGTACCTGATTTCATTCACACATTGGCTTTATTGGAATAGTTCATTACCTTCCAGGTGGAATCACTTCAAGGCCTATTGAAGGATATATCAGGCTGCAGAGAGGAGGTTCCTTACATAGAGCTTTCTGCATTTGGACTGCCAAGCCCAAAGTGCGTACAATTGCTGCCAAGAGGGAAGTAGGACTCTTTCTTTCCAGCCCCTTTTCTTTCTGAGAGTGATTGTATATGTTTTGGAGATGGGGAGGGCAGTGGTGAAGGCAAGTATCTCATTCTCACGAGAGAGAAAGAGACATAACTCTAAGACAGGAGGGTCTGTGGAGGTACATTGATTGGTGTTCTCCCTGAAAGCCATATTAAGTGAGAAATTGCTGCTTTTTAGAGTCTCGGGAAAGGTAGAATTTTCTAGAGACTAACAGTGGAACTTAAATTCTTGGGATAGTTGTGAAAAATGTGGTTGTAGACATTTGGGGCCATGGCATTCCCGACAGAGAGTCCCTTGCTGGACTAATAGACTGCTTTTTAGTTTCTTGGTTGCCAGCCAGCCCCATAATCCTGTCTCAGCTCCACACACCACAGTGATTATGGTTTACACCCGCCAAGATAGTGGAAAGTTGCTGCCAAGTGGAATCAGGATTTTTCATGTCATCACTGCACCATTGAACAGTAAGCTTGTATGTAGCTCCCACGCCACTGCTTTCCCTGTGCTAGAAACAGGTTGGGCAGTAGAGCATTCAGACAGTCAGACCATGTCTTGTGTTGCAAATGGATTTTGTGGAATTGGCGTGTAAGGCTTGAAACAGCCAGCATACAAAAATATTTTAGAAAAGTACAGGCCTCTTCTCTGTCTTTCCTCAATCTTGTTAGATTTTAATAAGATTTACTGGGTACATTGGTTTCCATTGTCTTGCTTTTTATTTAGCAAGACAAACTATGGATTTCTAAAACAATGGATTTTAAAAGTGTTAGGTACTTTCTTTTATTTATTCCACCATCATTGATTGTCTGTGTGGATAAATCCAGGTGATCATGTGGAAATTAGTAATTGAGGTGGCCTAAAAGTGACTTGTCCCCATTGGTCTAGTTCATTGGCCATGAATGGACACGGTCCTTACATTGTTCTGCCAACACTTTAGTATAAAGCTGCTGGATTCAATAGTGTTTCCCAAATACAGGTTCAGAGGCCAGTTGCATCACAATGCCTGGAGCATTTGTTAGATACACGGATTTCTGGCACCCACTTCAGTCACATTCATCAGATGGTCCACAGCGGGGACCTAGGAATTGGTGTGTTAAGCATGTACACAAGTGACTTGGATGCACTTCCTCTTGGTTTGGGAACTGTAGAAGATGAGTTCCTAGAAGGCTATGTATGCACGCACTTAAAGTACAGATCATGGGGTTTTCAGAGTTTGGAAAGTTGGCATACTCTGGAATATTCTAAACTCCAGATTCCAGATGCTTAAACCATCAAAAAGACCAAGGGGTTTTCTTATTCAGAGAAGTCGTAATGTATGGGATTATACAGGAGAAACCCAGCCAGGCATGCATCATTTGTGTTATTATTGTTAAGTCAAGCACATATGTTCTGTCTCTAATAGTAGCAATTTTTTTAAAAGATTTTTTAAAAGACGGTGCCCCAAATGTTTTGCCCACTGTATGAAGCTCCTTGCACTGGGACTCAGTATAAAATGGCACTCTGTCACACTCTTTCCTCAGTGTATCTTACACAATGAGTTCATTAAGCCTTTAGTATTACAGAAGAAAAAATACCTATTAATGAACATCTTTTAATAGAGTACAGGGAAATCAAACCAGTGCATTTCCTTAAATTAAATAGAATTCATTTGAGCCACTTCAGTCCCCATATTCCCTAATCTTGGTTTCTTTGTTTCTCATATTTAATTTTCTTTGATTTTTCCCATTGGCATGCCATTAAAAACTCCTCCCCTCATTTGTGACAAATGCAAACAGTCTACTAAATTAGCCTGTTTTTAGTAGCTGGCAGTTCAGCCTTAATTACATGATATTACAAAGTCCCTAAGCCTGGTGTCTTCACTAGCTATGAACTCAAAATATGGCATTTTAGAAATTCACACAGTTCTGTTCTGCTATACAGAGGATTGTTCTGAGTTTGCTGCTGCTGCATAACAGATATTTTTTAAGGAGTTGATATGGCAGCATTATTATAACTGCATGTACAGCAGCCTCCTGTGGGAAATATTGCAACTTAGTTTTTAAATCTTATACTGTTCCATATCCTATTTTCTTGTGTTGTTTTGGTGGCAGGGCAAAAATTCTACAATAAAGGTTCTTAAGTTTATGCATCCACTTTATTTTTGTATCTTTTTTCCTTCTCAAAAATGTGAGCTGCATACCACAGCTTAGCATATCCCATCAAGAAAACAACAATCACCTGGGGATGAAGTGAGGCTGGTGGCAGTGGGGTCCCCAGGATAGTTGTCTCTAGCCAAAAGCATCCTCTTTCATTTTTCCCTAGTGTGAAAATATGCTATCTGTGTTGTCCTGTGAAAGGTCTTGGAAGCATTGCTCATGCTGGGCTGCTTTGAACAAGTCACTTATTATCTCCGGGCCTCAGTTTCCTTTCCTGTAACATAAGGGAAATGTGCTAAAATTGTGGTTTTCAAATGCAGCCGCCTGTTGGAATCATTTGATGATCCGGGGCAATTGACATGTTTTGAAAACTTCCCAGAGGGTGGTAATATGCAGTCTTGCTTGAAAATCTCTGGATGAGATGAGAGTCCTTTCCTGACCTAACACTTTCCTCTTCATGGGGGTAACCATATCTGAAGAACGTTCACATAACTGCATACTCGATGCTTCCTGGACCCTCAGCCAACTTTAGATCTCTGTGGGGTGGTCTTAAAAAATCCTTTTCTAGGAAGCTCGTGGTATTTTATCCTGTTGTATACTGTGCCAAAGGTGTTTGCTAAGAGGGTTGTCTCCTTGGGAAGGCATGTGCTTGATGATGACTGAACTCCCAAGGAACATGGCAACATGAGAGCTAGCCTTGCAAGGGCATATATTGGACCTTCTTATGAAGGAGCTGTGTGCACCAGGTAGAGAAGCAGCAGCTGCCCAGGAGGTCCTTCTTTTAGCACACAGATGGCTACCTCTTGGCTAAGGGAGCTGCGTGTATCAAGGCTTCTTCTGAGCACGTCTAGCCAGGCTCTGGCCAGCTCAGGATTCCTTCCTACAGTATGTGTTTTGGTGTGTTGCCCAGCTTTGCTTTTAGGTTTCCTATTTCATACTGGTGTAGGGCCTCTAATCATCTCTGGGTATTGAATTTCTGATGTTACTTCTAATGGCTTTGGAGTTTAGCTTCTTTTGTTTCCAGATTTGCATAAATAGTGCTGCCTTTGTCCCGGGTCTTGACACAACTTCAAAGCTTTGATGGGCATCAAAGACACACTGGATCTTCATTTCTTAGACATCAGATCGCAGCAATGCCAGCAGGTGACTGAAGGTTATAGCCCCACTTCTGGGCCAGTTTTCTGTCTCTCAGTCAGAGAAGATTAGGTTACATTCTGCCAAGTCCTCTGACAATGGTTCTGAATCTTAACAGCTTTCATAAGGCCTGTGCAAATACCGTTGAACTAAAGGGGAACTGCTGGTGTTTGTCTAAAGTGGAAAGGGCAGTAACTTCCTAATATTTGCTGAACTCTCCTCACCCTGAGAGGCAGATTATTAAGTGTACCTCTGGAAAGCATGGAACCTCCAAGCCCATTGGCCAGACTTTGCTACTGATAATCGTCTTATGAGAGTCAAGCCCTCATTTTCCCATGCATCTTATCAAAATAACAGCAGTAGTAGAACTATCAGTTAACTATGCGGGGATTGTCAGTATGTTGGATATATAGAGACCAGTTTTGATAACAGGTCAGCTTGGTCCAATCGTGCAACAAACCTTTGATCTCTATCTCTGTCTCTATGTTGCCTAATAGTTGTATGTTTAGAGAACAGAGTCTAATTTTTATCTCTGCTCAGGAAAAAAAAAAAAAAAAAAAAGGATTAGGCTGGGTGTGGTGGCTCACGCCTGTAATCCCAGCACTTTAGGAGGCTGAGGCAGGCAGATCCCCTAAGGTCAGGAGTTCAAGACCAGCCTGACCAACATAGTGAAACCCCATCTCTACTAAAATACAAAAATTAGCCGGGCGTGGTGACGGACACCTGTAATCTCAGCTACTTGGGAGACTGAGGCAGGAGATTCGCTTGAACCCAGGAGGTGAAGGTTGCAGTGAGCCAAGATCATACCACTCTACTCCAGCCTGGGCGACAGAATAAGACTGTCAAAAAAAAAAGAAAGAAAAAGAAAAAAGCTGAAAGGTATTCGGCAACATCCCATGCAGAGCATTCCAGTACCAGTAATATCTGATTTCTTAACTGCTCTTTTGCATTGTCTATGTCATGTGCCACTGTATTTTCAGATTTTCTTGAATTATTTGCCTTGCCTTGCTCTCCTCACCTGTACAATGAGGGTTGCATAGACTGATCTTTAAAGACTTTTCTAGCCACCACATGCTGTGTATTTGAAGTTCCACCGCTAATGTCATGACAAATGAAACAACTCACTCTATTGACACATTATTTAAGATGGTATTTTGAGCTTTTTTCCTTTATTTTTACTTAGATTTGATGTCTTCTGTAGTTTTGACTTATCCATGTCTCAAGTCCTTGGCGGTTAGACTGATGATTCGTGTCTATATAAAAATTGTAAAAAATTATTTGCCCTCTAACCTGAGTGAAAATGCTCTTTTTTCATGAACAACAGTAGCAAAAAAGGTTGTAATGAGAAGAAAAAAAGCCCAGAGAATTATGTCAGAACTATGTCAGAGGAGATAGTTCCTGGTCTGAAAACTGGGAAATCTACTGCTGTTGACTCTAGGAGTGGAATATTTGCAGCGTAAGTGTACGTGTTGTAGGTATTTGGTTAGATTTAACTTTTATCATGCATGCAAAATAAGTAAGTGCAAGTCTTCCCTAGAATGCTCCCCCTCTACCCCACGCACTTTTGGAAAAAGCAAAAACAGCCGTTTGACATTTGCCATTGTGATGGGAAACAGTATGTGTGTTTGTTCTTTGCAAACGTTACTGGTGTTTTTTGCTCAGTCTGCTGTGTAAGGAAAGCAGCCTGCGTGTGCACTTTGGAGGTTAGAAGAACCTGCCAGTTGGAATTCAAGTCTCACCAGGCTAATGGATTATTACACTGAAGTGATAGCTCCTCCTATGGAAAGACTTGACTTCACAGTAGTGTCATTATATAGAAATGCTAAACATTGGCGATACCTTCAGAGGCTAAAAGCGCTAGTGCCATGAAAGGTCCCTGTAACATGAAGCCGGTTGGGGCTACCTCCCTCCTTGCTGACACTTTAGTATAAGAGAGAAACAAAAGTCAAAGGACGTAGAGATATGAGAGACTGAAAATCACTTGTCTCCTGAGTTTGAGTTTACATGCTACAGGAAAATCAAAATCAAGACAGCAAAAACTTGCTTTCAAGGAGTCTTCCCATTAGTAACTCTGACTTACACTAGGGGTTTAGTTTCTAAAATCACACTCTTCTCTTTCTGAGCTATAACTAGTAAATTAAAAAGCACATCCTTCTGCTAGGTCAGAATTATCTCGAGAAAATACTGGTCTTTGGCTGACTCCCTTGTCCCTCTCCAGTCTTGTCTATTCAGCTGATACTCTCCAGCTGTAGGCCAGCTGCCTCTTTTCCCTGAAATCTGGTGCCAGCTGTTTTGAGTTTCTGAAGGAAGGTTTCTCTTGGGTGCGTTGGTAACACTAGGGCTCAAGCATGAAAGCATAAAATGCCCTAATGAGTTTTCACTTTGATATCATAGTCAATGTGATTTAATGGACTAAGGGTGAAACTGTTTCTGCCCTAAGGCAAAATAGATTTTGTAGCTTTTCTCTCTCTTCTTTGTAATAGAGTATCTGAGATTTAGTGTTGCTTCCCCTAATCTATATATCAGTTGTTAAGTATTAGATAACAAATTGTCTTCCTGTTCTATAGCTTTGAGCCAGAAAGCAACAGTTTCCCTTATTTTGATGTCAAAGGAGCAGAGGAATCATAGTCTGTGTTTTACCTTCTGAAATAATTTCTTCTGAATTGATTTTTTGGAGTGAATGTAGAGTTCTCATTTTAATTTAAATCTCACTCCTACTTGTACTAACATCGTTTATTTGGCTCTATTTTCTCTTTTCTAATTATTTTCTTTCTATGTTTCCAAACAGGCATTTTTCTAGATAAATCTTAAGGCTTCTCACATTAGGGATCAAGTTTCCAACACATGAACTTTGGAGGACACATTCAAGCCAGAGGAGTCACTAAAAAGAAATTCATACTTTCTTCAGGCTCCTTAGTTAATTTATTGATGGATTGATCTATTTATTTATTCGTGTAATTAGTTTTAATCATTGCAGTAGAAATTCAACTGTCTTATCTGAAATAATTGGGAGAAGGTGTTCTTCCTTTCACCTTGTACAAAATGATTGTGACTTTTAAAAAATCCAGGCAGGTAATTCTTGTCTTCAGCAACTTTACAAATATATTTGCCTTCCCTAGCTTTTGAGCCCTGAGACAATAAGGGTTACACATGGCTACAGCCTGTAGTTAAGTTTACTCTGGGTGCCAGAATAATACAGGATCCTTTCCAGACCCCTGAACAATCAACTGTTAACAAGTGAGATCATTTTTGGTAGAAGAATTGCATATGTCATTGTCTCAAAAGAGACATGGGCTGCAAATCCTGTCTGCGGACTTGCTTCCAAATACTTGTTCAAACTCCTCCAAGCTTTGTCTGCACTTGGCATTAATCCCACATTGACATTCAAAGAGCTTGAGTACTGCACATTCTCAACTAAATAGATAGTAAAACAAAACCAGTAACTTGTTATTAAATACAAAGTGAAGGGGGCAGTAGTCATTTTATGATTCTTTTCATTTATTCTGTCACTGTCTTAGTCTGTTTTGTGCTGCTATAACAGAATACCACAGACTGGTAATAATTTATAATGAACAGAATTTACTGGCTCATGATTCTGGAGGCTGGGAGTCCAAAATTGAGGGGCTGGCATTTGGTGACGGCCTTTCTGCTGCATCATTCTATAGTGGTAGGGCAAGAGAGGGTGAGAGAGAACAAGGGAGGCCAAGCTTGTCCTTTTCTAAGGAACTCGCTCTCATGATAACAAACCCCCTCATTCAATAACAATAGCAGTCCACTCATGAGGGCAGAGCTCGAGTCCCAATTACCTCTTAAATGTCCCGCCGCCCAACATTACCACATTGGGGATCAAGTTTCCGACACATGAAGTTTGGGGGACACATTCAAACCATGTAAGTCACTAAAAAGAAATTCATACTTTCTTTAAATGCCTTAGTAAAGTAGAAAGCTTTAATGATTTTTAAAAGTCCTTTAAATGTTGAAGTAATGTATAAAAATATGAGGTTTTGGAACCTCAAAGGCTTGCTTTTTTTAAACAGTGAACTGTAACAGCACCAACCTCTCCCAGTGGACCCAATGATCCTGGTAGTCACTCCTTCTATAGTCTCATCCCATGCTGAATCATGTGACTTGACAGGATAGGCAGAAGTGAGATCCTGTGACTTCTCAGGCCAGATTATAAAAGGCATTGCAGTTTCTGCTATGAATTTCTTGCTCTGGGGAATGCCAGCCCCCATGCCATGAGAACATCCAAACAGACCCAAGCAGAGGCCTACATGGAGAGAAACTAAGGCCTGCAACCAACTACCAGCACTGCATCTAAGTACAACCTCATGAGAGACTCCAAGCAAGAATGTCGTAAGTGCTGACCCATGCAATCTAAGAACATAAAAAATGTTACTGTTTGAGGTGCTGGTGGCACAGATGTAGACCCTGCTCTCACAGAATTTATGGTGCGCTGGGAGAGACAGATGATACACAAATAAATAAACAAAAAAGATTATTTCAAAAGATGTGTTAAGGAGAAAGTAAACCAGAATAATGGGGTAGAGCTCTGATAGGAGAGTACTTTGTATATAATGTGATCAGAGAAAGGCTTTTTGAGAAGGTGCTATTTGAACCCCAAGATAGAAAGAGCCATCTTGTCAAGATGTTGAGGAGGGGAGGAATGGAGAAAGGGGAAAAAAACAAAGAAAGTTTGTATGGCTGAGTCTTTTTTGAACTTATGTCAGATTTGCCTTCAGAATAGCATGTGATTCTTTGAGCTTCTTGAGAGAAATATGGTCAGTTTTCAATATTATCAACAACAGTATAATATTTTTTCATTTTAATTCTTACCAATCCATTTAACTATACTATTCAACATCTACCAGTTAGTGGAATGAAATATTATTTGCTCTGTTAACTCTTGTTTATTATATTAGCAAATCTGCTACCTTAACATCCTCTGCGTCTTTATTTCACAGTGGAATATTCTCAACTTTTTCTTGGCTCTCCTGTAATCAATGGCAGTGTCATTACTAATAGGATTTGCGGGGGGGCAGTATTTATGAAAAAATGCTTTATTTGAAAATAACAAAATTAAACAAAATGTACCACTTTGACAATAAATGAAGACTTTCTGCACTGCCATCCAATGAGTCTAAAAACCAGGCGAGTGCTGGACTCCAACAGATCTACATTTATCTCTTCTCTTACTTATAGCACAGGTTAGGAGTTTTGGAAGGACCTACTAAATTTACGACATGCATCACTGCGTTTTAGGTGAATTTTTTGCTGTTCCCTTATGCTTCTCCTTGTTTTCTTTAGGCATGGAGCAAACATTTACAGCAATATATAGATCAGTGTTTTGGATCCTGCTCTGCATCTTCCCACAGAAATCATTTGAATACTGTCCACTTATGATGTTTCTGTTTCCTTGGTTGACATCACAGCACATCTCATCTTGATTAAAAAGAGCGTTTCTCAGATTGGCTCTGGGCTAAACAGAGCAATTTATTTTGGATTTGCTTCAGTTTGTACTTAAGTTTTGAGTCTCAACAATGGAGTATTATTCCTCTGAAAAGCTCTTCTATCGTTTTCAGTTCTTTGAGGCTTTGATTTCTGCATCTCCTAAAATAGGAATGAGGCCACCAAACATAAAAATGTGTATTAAGAACAGTCTGCTTTAGTTGAATATTTATTTTCTATTTAATCTAGTTCATCAGTTAACATAACAGAGAACTTTGTCAGGCCCAAGTACAGGTAAAGCATACTCATTACTGATTTAAAAAGAGAAACCCCGTAAATCAATATTTGAGCTATGTTTCCTGCATAAACCCATTAGCTGTGTCCTGAAGAAAAGTCTCAATGCGTAATTATTTCAAAGCAGTGAGCTCATAGCTGTCTGCTTGGCACAGCTCAGCTCTGGTTTCTTCATGAAAAATAAGATAACTGCCAGGATTTTTTCTGTCTCCTACCTGAGCCCTCACAAGTACTGTTTTCACTCAGTGGACTTCGATTCTTTAAGTCAATGCCATTTATTCTGCCTCCCACAGAGTGCAACCAAGAAGTGAGTTGCTATTGAGAAGCCAAAAATCAGAATAGAAAGCAATGATTTATTTCTCTTTGAAAGGAGAGGCACATTTTTAGGGACCATGAGAAAGGTCCTCGGCCATTTAAATTCAAGTGATGAAACTCAAGATGTTTGAAAGTCTAATCTCTAATAAAACACGAATTATAATCTGGTTTGCTTTAGGCAGATGTATGGTCCCATGATGAACCCCATTTGTTTTTTAAAAGGCTTCCCTTGCTTCCCTGCATTTGGCATTTTTACTGCTTGCTACTGGCAGGAAATATTTCTTCCTTCTCAGTTTATTCTGATCCCTGCTGTCTGGAGAATCTCGCAGCATACTAATTTATGACTTTGAAAGATTGTATATTCATTTATGTAGAGGCTTCTGTGTCAGATTTGACTCTAAAATACCTCATGCCTTCTCACTTAGATATTTTATGCAGTATTACCTATTACTTAATAAATATTTAGATTTTCAAGGTAAAATGAAGAATTGTATAGTCTGAAAAAAGTTTATCGTGTTCCTAGATTTTATTAGCAATGAAAAAATTTCCTATGAATAAAATTGTTAGGATTTGTTTTCCATTTTGTTTACTTTGCCTCTGAAGATATTTTGAAACCTTGATTTCTGCAAATGGAATTCTTTATATGCTTCCTAGGAAAGGAAAGATAACACACCAGTTAGAATAATTAATACTAGAAAAGAAACATTCTTCTTCCTCCTAAAATGCTATAGAGCAACAAATCACCTACCCCACCCCACCCCCATTTCAATTATAGTGAGATGGGAAGAAGTGGTATTCCACCTGTACAAGTTAAATCTCTCAGATATAATTTTTTTTTTTCTTTTTGAGATAGGGCCTCACTCTACTGCCCAGGCTGAAGTGTAGTGGCACGATCATAGCCCACTGCAGCCTCAAGCTTTTGGTCTTAAATAATTTTTAAAAAGTTTTCAAATATATACAGTTATTTAGGGTAATAATAAAATTACAAAATTAGCTTTAATTAACATATGACAATTGTGTCTGCTTAATGTCTTTATTGTTTGTTGGTATATGAATTTATCTTCTAACCAGTTTGTTATGTAGTATCCTGCAATTTATAACATCTTTTGCTTAATCCTGAAAGCTAATATTTATTAAACATTTACTGTGTACCAAGCATTATGATAATGGTTCCCATGAATTAACTCATTCCGAGCTCGCTACAACCCTGTGAAACACATAATAGTAGCAGTAGCCTCATCTCACTAAGGGGAAACTGAAGTTCAGACAAATTAAGATTTTTCCAGAGTGCCATGCTTAGGACAAAACAGTGACCTGCCCAGGCCCAGAAGTGGTTAACTGTGAAGCTAATGAAGCTTGCACTTGACTCTGCCTGCTCCAGGGGCGCATCACGATGTATTCACATTTGTTTTGGTAAAATCTGTGACAGGAAATATTTTATAAGCAATTGGCTAAGACCACTTAGCCAACTTCCCCTCCATCACACTTCTTGTTTTGGGTGGCACTGGGAATGGCCCTGGACATACCTGTGATCTGGTTGAGAGGAAATTAACTTGGGGATGCATTTAGTTTGCGGTCGGTAGAATAATGTGGTTTACAGTTACTTCCACATGTAGGTTATTACTCTTGTGGTTCACTTGACACGTGGAAAAGGACCAAAGGCTCTGTCGTCTGACTGGTATCAGAAGTAATTGAGGGCCAGAGGAGAAACAACAATTGAAACTTGTCTCGGGAAAATACTTTCAATCCTCAGACATGAAAAATTTCAAGTGAATGATTTACTTCTCATTATGCCTTGTCAAAACAAAACCACCAGAAACATATTTGATAATGCAGTGAATACAATTTAATATAATTATAAGTACATCAGATGCATTTCTTTTTTTGCTGTAAAAATCACATGAATTAAAAGATACCAGAATTGCTGTGTTGGAAGAGCACAAACTTGTGGCAGTACTGTGAACAGAGAGTATGTCCAAGTACATAGCATTTTCTACATTACAACACCTTAGGTTAGATTGTGTTCTAGCAGATCAAAGGCATTTAGCCTGACAAAGTTTGGCAGTTCCATTTGAAATGGCATGTAAAACTGTCATCAACACAGTGAAATGACTTGAAACTTTTCTAAACTGTTAGTAAAACCAAATTTCAGTCAACTTTGGTTGAGGGAAGACTAAATTATATGGCTTTTCTTTCTATACAAAAATATATAGATATTTGTTATATGAAGAGGTTGAGAGTATATAAACAACAATATTTAGGGAAGTAAATTAACAGCAGTATGTCAGGCAGTTAACTAATAAAATGTTTTTCTGGGTTTTGAATGCTTGTGGCATTACTCAGCTTTAAAAAATGTTATAATTTCTTTTCTCATTTTGAACAAATAGTTACTTTATTTTTTTATATAAAAAGTTCACTTTTGAAATTTAATTTTACATTTGGAATTTTGTATCCTTTTTCTTAAAATGGGTTCCCCCAGGTTATATAAGCTTCCAGCCCCACAAGAGCTAGATTCAATCCTGCCCAGGTCTTTAGCTTTAAAACACAGCACGTGCCCTGCTGCCCCACAACGCCACTTGAGTGGTAGAAATATTCCTTTTGAAAACTTGTTTTTACTTTTGATTAACTCACACACCAGCTGTTCTTTTAAAGTTCTATGTTAGAGCTTTCCGAATTAATGAATTTCAGCCTTAACACTGAAATCTCACTGCTGATAAAAAATAGCATGCCTAAATTTGTGGTTATACATAGTATTTTAACACCCACATTTATTTCCCACAATAAAATGCTTTGCAAACATTCCATATGGCTGCTTTTGCCACATTGACTTAGACAGTTCTTAGCATGAGAAGTCCCACTCCAGATTTGCTATATAATTTTTCCTGAATCTTTGGTGTAATTCAGTGAATGATAAAAAATTTAGTGACTGATAATTTATAATCAAAATGAAAAATTCTAAACCATTTTGTCTCTGAAATAAATTTAATAACTAAGGGTTATAGTGCATGAAAAACTCATTCTGTCACATTTTATTAACTGTGTATGGCCTCAGAAACCACCACATGTCTATAAATAAAGCCATGCATGACAGTTTGAGGCCTGGAGTAAGAATTCATTTTTATAGCATCACCTTTGACATTTTAACTTCTGCAGCATATTCACTAAAGTTAGTAGTGACTATCAATAAATTATAGTGAATTAGAATATCTAACATTTAATAGTTTGACTATCACACACATCTATGGCATCTACAGCTGGGACTCAGGAACTCCTTATAGTTTCATATAGATAGCTTTTTACTCAATTTACCAAATTCTCTACACTGCGAGGTGTTCTATGAACTCCTTGGCTTGTCAGCTGCCACTAAAGCATCACTTCTCCTTCACGTCAGCCCCACAGTTCCTTCTAGAGCCTCTTCCCTAACTTTCAACAGAAGAACGTCATGGCAGAGGGCCAGGGATCTGCTGCATGGAATCTCAGAACTTAGAATACTCCATAGGTACCTACACAGGGAGAGTGAGCACAACAGTCTGCATTTCACCAAATTAGAAGATGTGCAAACATGCGGAGACATTCTTTCATTTATTCATTAACTACAGATATCAAGAATGTCTCTAATGCCAGGAATTGGACTCTCAGAATGAGTAAAATACTGCATCTCTCTCCTTGGGAAGACCAGCATCACAAAAGAAGCTCAGTGGGTTGAGGGACAAGGCACCGTTCTGAGAGCCTGGGGGGTGATGTGATGAGGTTGGCAACATTGGTTAGAGCACCTTCATGGTGGCCAGATCCTAAAGCAACAGGATAGATGTGTATTTACCTTATATTCACATAGAATATCCCTATATAACAAACCTTCAGCTCTCATTCTGCCATGTCCTCTATAATCTGATCTTACCTTCTTTAAGACCCTCTTGATACTTTACTTGCTAACAAAGTTTCCTTTGGTCTTCAGTTCCTTCTAGTGTGGACCAATTGCAAATATCTGAGATTCCCTTCCTCCAGCATGTTTTTATTTTACCCACCTAAAAGAAGCCCAATCCCAGATCAGTCCTCCTGCAGTCTCTAGTTCTGAGAACTGTTCATCCCCCAGTCTCATATCAATGCTAATTTTGCCACGCAGGGTGAATCTCTCCACCCTCAAGTGGGCCCTCAGCTGCCCAGTGATCTTTCTGTTTCCCTAGTAAGCTTGCTATTTACTCTTCTAGATCTACTTACTTCATCATTTCCACTGACATTTTCAGTAGATCACCTTGCTTCTGAATTCATCAATAAAACTAAAACTAGTGGACGAAAATTATTTCAACTTTGTGACCTCTTCTACTCCTGTTCTTCTGGAAGAGAGATTTCATCCTGTCTAAAGTAAACTTCTCATTTTCACTCTGAATCTCATCCTTTTCCTTGACCCATCCTCCCAGTAGCCTTTGCCTCATCTTCTTCCCTTGTTTATAATTAATCCAATAGATTATTTATCACTTGTTGATATTATACCTCAAGATACAACAGAGAATGAGGCACAGTGCCAGTGCCAGCCTTCAAGTACTTAGAGTCCAACTTCTTGAGAGAATGGTTGACATTTCCCACTTTTCCATTCTCACTTGCATTCATTTCTCATCTGGTTTCCGTAATCTAGTTTCCACACTCACCACTCCACTGAAAGTTTCCTTGCCAAGATCACCGTTTAATGAACAATCCCCCTCATTAAATCCAGTGTCACTTTGACTTCACTTTCTCTTCAGTCCCCTTTCTGCTGCCTTCAATCATGTGGACCAATTTCCTTTTTTATAACAGTGCCTTTGCTCAGATCCGTGGTTCCACCTTCCTAATTTTCTTCTTACCTTGCTGTCTTCCCTTTGGCTTACTCATTTCTCACTGCGTGTTTCTTAAAAGTGGTGTTTCCCTGGGATCTAGATTGACTTTCTTTTCATTGGAAAACCTCATCTCAAGTAGCCTGGTCCATTCCTGCTTCAGTTACCAAATGTATGCCTATGACTCCCAACTCTCTATTCTCTCCCTGATGGTGTCTCTTCAGCTCAAGACCTAGAGATCTCTTGGCATTTTCATGTGAATGGTCCAGAGATTCCTCTAATTTGTATCTCAGACTGAGCTCTCCACTTTCTCCTTCCTTTTCTCAACCAGCTCTGTCTCCTATATTCCCACCACCATGCAAGCATTTGCCCAAACCAGAAACATGGACCTCTCCCCCATCATCCATATCAAGTTATTAAGCAATTTTTGTCAGTTGTTCCTACTTAATCCTCTAGATTTTTTTTTTTCACTTTTTTCACTTTTCCCTATCTGCTCTGCCACTTCCTTAGTTCAAGTCACTGTCATCTCCCATCTCCTAATGGATTGCTCTGGCCTCTGTTTTACCCCCCACCAATTCATCCACTGTAAGCGACATGACTTTTCTTTAGGTAAAACTTGGCCATGTTACTCTCAAACCTTCAAAGACCTTAGAGGGTGAAATCCATATACCTTGGAATGGCATTCAAGGCCCTTCAAGATACAAGGGTTCTGCCAGTTTCTCCCGCCTCATCCTTCCCTATTCCTCCCTCATGCTGCAATCATGTTGAACTGCCTTCTGCAAGGTCACAACTCTCTCTGGCCTCTGGACCTTTATAAATGCTCTTTTTAGACTCAGACTGCCTCTCTACATGACTTGCCTATTTTTTTTTTTTTTTTTTTTTTTTTGAGACGGAGTCTTGCTCTGTCGCCCAAGCTGGAGTGCAGTGGCTGGATCTCAGCTCACTGCAACCTCTGCCTCCCGGGTTCACGCCATTCTCCTGCCTCAGCCTCCTGAGTAGCTGGGACCACAGGCGCCCGCCACCTCGCCCGGCTAATTTTTTGTATTTTTAGTAGAGACGGGGTTTCACCGTGTTAGCCAGGATGGTCTCAATCTCCTGACCTCGTGATCCGCCCGTCTCGGCCTCCCAAAGTGCTGGGATTACAGGCTTGAGCCATCGCGCCCGGCCCGACTTGCCTATTTTTTAAGGCTTGCAACAGATCATACCTTCTTTGAGTAGATTCTTGCAGGTGTTGAAATCTGGGCTGAGACCTGTTGTGTGCTTTACCGAATCTCCCACAATGCTGTTTTGTTTGTTTGTTTGTTTTGAGATGGAGTCTGACTCTGTTGCCCAGGCTGTAGTGCAGTGGCACAGTCTTGGCTCACTGCAATCTCTGTCTACCAGGTTCAAGCAATTCTCCTGCCTCAACCTCCTGAGTAGCTGGGATTACAGTCATTCACCACCACACCCAGCTAATTTTTGTATTTTTAGTAGACAGGGGGTTTCACCATGTTGGCCAAGCTGGTCTCAAACTCCTGACCTCAAATGATCCACCCACCTTGGCCTCCCAAAGTGCTGAGATTACAGGTGTGAGCCACCATGCCCAGCCCCCCATAACACTCTTATAGCTGTTTTTAATTATGTTTACTTTGTTGGATCTGCCCCCTAGGCTCAGCTTCTTTCTTTTTGAATCCCCAGGTTCTAGCACTGAGGTGCCTTATAGGAAGCTGCTCAGTAAATATTTGGGAAAAGGTAAACAAGTTACTGTAATAGATTTTCACATCAATACCCACTTTATTTGCATTTTATGATAAACCTGAGATTCTCAAAGACAGCTAATGGTTTCCTCCAAGTTCCTCAATGGCCTATCTGGTTACAAAGCTTTTTTCAAGAATCAGAAAAATTGGAATTCTCTTCTGTGGGACCCTTTTTCTTATTTTGCTTATCTGATGATAGGAATAGACTGTGTTTTGAAATGCACAGTGAGGATGAATTTTATGTTTATTAGAATTTCCATATCCACACTGAAAATGTACAGTTTCTTGATTTTACTACTAAGTTCAGTAAAAACAAACAATGGTTCATTGTTTCCAAGAGTCATCCACACTTATTATGAAAATAGATTCAATCTTTTTTCTCTCTCTTTTAAGAAAAAGAATTTGGAAATGTGACCCAGCATCATGTTTTCATTTTGTTTAAAAGAAAACATTGTTTTCGTCTAACAATCCTAGATGCTGTGGGAATACCACACACATGGTTGTCTTTAGATTTGGTGACTATCAAAATCTCTGATTAAATAGTTTCTTTTCTGTGTTTGTATTAGTAGTACAATATTTTACAGTGTTTTTAAATACTTACAGAGACATTTGCACAAAAAGGCTTATAAGATTAGTGGATTGGAAAAAATCATTTTTACTCATCTTCCTAAAGAGGCAGCAGAAATGTAGGATGGTGAACCATGATGGTCTAGATATAGGAGAGATAGTGAGAAAACTCTATTCTCTTTTATTTGATATCCTATTTTTCTTTATTCTTTTTTGGAGAAAAGGAGAAATGCCATCCTCAGCAGGCATGAGAAAGGACAAAGAAAAATCATTCCTTTTCTGCCCTTTTCCTTCCCTTATTTTCTTGTAGTTTTCTTGGAGATTACACAATTATGAATTATAATTAAGTCTTCTATAGTAAAGGCCAGTGTGAGTGCAGAGAATGTGTAAGATTTTCATTTCCAGTCAAACCCTGCTGGTCAGTTACATTTATTATTGGTTTATGTAACAGTCTGGGAACATATTAACCAACTGCCCAGACTGATATCCACTTGCACCTCACATGTTGGTTTTACATACAGGGTTTACACTGTCTAAAAGTAAGACAAGACAGACAGCCGAGAGAGCTGCCTACTGACCGTAACTACACAGTGACATTGAGAGCAAAGGAAGAGTTTGAGATGGTGACCCCTTGAATTACTAAGATAATGCTTCCTGACCACAGGTTTAAATAGTGAAGAAGCATGACAGCGGATTGGAACAAGGAAGCCGGGTTTGTACCTACTGGCTGGCTCCTTAAATAAGAGTAGTGAGGATGGAGGCTGTCTGGGTTTCTTATGTAGCAGATGGCAGTAAACAAGGAAAAGGTTTTCAACAGACAGATTGGAAGGTAACTGGAGATTGGAATTACTCTGGAGTGAGTTGGAAAGAAAAAGTAGGTTGTGCATAGTAGAATGGTTTCTATTAGCTGTCCTCTCTGGGTAATTTCTCTTTCCCAATTAAGTTGTCAGACAACTATGTGGAGAACAGGCCCTGAAATGAAAGCTTTACTGGCCCCAATTCCAGCTTTCATTAAATTAGCTCCCAAAGCCAACCATGGGGCTAGCACCTGCATAGCTAGCGTTCGCTCTACAGCTGTGAACAGTGTCTTACGTGCTTGACTCTGGGTAGGGAAATGCACTAAGGAGAAAGAGGAAATGTGGATTTTATTCTGACAAGGTTTTGAATTGTTTCTTGAAAAAGCTGAAAGAGCCCTTGGATCTCCACTATCCTCTTTGGTAGATTGCTGCCACTGGTAATTATATATGTCAAGTAACAGCCTTCTCCAAATTCAGAGTCCCTCACTGAGCCACAGCATGATGCCACTGAGAATTAAAAACAGGCCTTCCTCCCCACTGGCCTGTTGTATTTGCTTCCTCTCTAGCTGGAGGGCACTATTGGGTTCCTACTCTATGGCTGTCATCCATATCCCAGGAGCTGATGATCCTTTATTTCAGTAGCCAAAAGTCTGGACAGGAGATTCCATTGATGCCATTGTGAAAGGTGGCCAGTACTTTTGGAGCAAAGGCTGACTGAGTTCAAAGAAACCTTGAAGCTCTTTCCTCCAGATGTTGATCAAAAGCAGAGTATTTGGTGGCCTTCAGTTTGGATCTGTAGTTACTCTGTCATATTTCCTTTCTGTCCTCACAATAGCCACTGTTCTTTGGTCATGGTTCTAGGAGATTCTCCTTCACTCAGGCCTGTGTACCTACCTCATTCTTTGAGAGAACAGAGAGAACAGACTGGTAGGAGGAAAGATGGGAACAAAATCTCATCATTTTTAGAAAACAATTATTTACCTCTAAATCACCATGATGTCTTTGGTTCAGTTAGCTCTTTGCCCCACTGTGCCTTTCAAGTTTTGGAGACATTTGGTGATTCCACAGCAAAGCTCTCCTAGGCTGCTAGACTCTTTAGTGAGGAGACACAGTTGGTAAAAACCTGTAGCGGAGATCCTTAACTAGGTGCCTGTGGGCCAGATTGAACCTGCAAATGTGTTTTGTTTGCCCTACCTGCTCTTTTTAAATCACCAATATTTAAGGATTTCCTATAAAAATCTGAATTTCTGCCTTCTCTTTAAAAATTGGAAGCTTTGGCATTATTGGGCCTGAATTTCAAAATGGCAAAATAATGGCTGTACCTTGAGTTGGGGTATGTAGTCTCTCAACCACATCATTCACTTGCATGACTGGCTGGTCCCTATAGATTTTTAAGTAAAAAAATCTAGACCCCAGAGCCATGCTGGGAACCTCTCTGTATCCACTGGAAGATTTTGCAGGATCCTCCCCCTTGATGAAGTGACAGCAGCTGGCAACTCCATTGGTACCTCCAGGAATCTATAACATGAACATAGTCATAACTGATGAGTTTATGGAAACTGGACTTGTCTTTGGAATGTTCAGTACTTTTGTGTTACTTAGCTCTCTGCATCGGGCAAAGCCTTGGCATGAGATCTGTGATATCTACAGAACACAAGCAAGAGTAGAGTAAACAGAAATTACTACAAGGCTACAGTAACCAAAACAGCATGGTACTGGTGCCAAAACAGAGATATAGACCAATGGAACAGAACAGAGCCCTCAGAAATAATACCACACATCTACAGCCATCTGATCTTTGACAAACCTGACAAAAACAAGAAATGGGGAAAGGATTCCCTATTTAATAAATGGTGCTGGGAAAACTGGCTAGCCATAAGTAGAAAACTGAAACTGGATCCCTTCCTTACACCTTATACAAAAATTAACTCAAGATGGATTAGAGACTTAAATGTTAGACCTAAAACCATAAAACCCTAGAAGAAAGCCTAGGCAATACCATTCAGGACATAGGCATGGGCAAGGACTTCATGTCTAAAACACCAAAAACAATGGCAACAAAAGCCAGAACTGACAAATGGAATCTAATTAAACTAAAGAACTTCTGCACAGCAAAAGAAAATACCATGAGAGTGAACAGGCAACCTACTAAATGGGAGAAAATTTTTGCAATCTACTCATCTGACAAAGGGCTAATATCCAGAACCTACAAAGAACTCAAACAAATTTACAAGAAAAAAACAACCCCATCAAAAAGTGGGCAAAGGATATGAATAGACACTTCCCAAAAGAAGACATTTATGTAGCCAACAGACACATGAAAAATTGCTCATCATCACTAGCCATCAGAGAAATGCAAATCAAAACCACAATGAGATACCGTCTCACACCAGTTAGAATGGCAATCATTAAAAAGTCAGGAAACAACAGGTGCTGGAGAGGATGTGGAGGAGTAGGAACACTGTTACACTGTTGGTGGGACTGTAAACTAGTTCAACCATTGTGGAAGACAGAGTGGCGATTTCTCAAGTATCTAGAACTAGAAATACCATTTGACCCAGGCATCCCATTACTGGGTATATACCCAAAGGATTATAAATCATGCTGCTATAAAAACACATGCACACATGTTTATTGCAGCACTATGCACAATAGCAAAGACTTGGAACCAACCCAGATGTCCATCAATGATAGACTGGATTAAGAAAATGTGGCACATATACACCATGGAATACTATGCAGCCATAAAAAAGAATGAGTTCATGTCCTTTGTAGGGACATGGATGCAGCTGGAAACCATCATTCTCAGCAAACTATTGCAAGAACAGAAAACCAAACACGGCATGTTCTCACTCATAGGTGGGAATTGAACAATGAGAACATTTGGACACAGGAAGGGGAACATCACACGCTGGGGTCTGTTGTGGGGTGGAGGGACAGGGGAGGGATAGCATTAGGAGATATACCTAATGTAAATGATGAGTTAAGGGGTGCAGCACACCAACAAGGCACATGTATACATATGTAACAAACCTGCACATTGTGCACATGTACCCTAGAGCGTAAAGTATAATAATAAAAAAAAGAATATAAGTAAATACAACACACAAAAAAAGAATAAATAGAAATTATGACCAAGAGGCAGGAAGATAAGTCATATTTTAAAATACCACAATAATTGCACATTTTAAATTTAAACAAAAATATTTTGTCTTTCTCTGTCTCCATTAACTTCTTGGACCATTACTACCAGGGTTCTGGGCATTCAGTGATTTGGAAAAAAGTGGTATCGTCTTCTGTCAACAATATGAATATAAACCCCAAGATGATCTACTCATAACTCTCTGTTTAAAATCTGAGAGAATCATAAAAACTGTTGTTTTGAGGTTTAGAGGAAGTAAGGGAGACTCATATGGAGGATAAGACAAGAAAAAACAGAGGATAAAATAAGTAGACATAATCTGAAGAGTTGCCATTTACAATCCAGGTTTAGGAGCTTTCTGGCGTAATTGACCAAATATAATACATATTGAGAAAGGGACAAGGTAAGAATCATACATCTGTTAATTTTACTTATGCCTCACCCGTTTCCACAAAGGATTGAAGGAAATTACATTGATTATGAAAATGTCAAACTCTTGATAAAATGCAATTTCAGGATGTTGAAATAGAAGGAAAATTTTATTGCTCTTAATTCGCATTTAACAAATCATGTTTAATGCTGACAACTGCCTCTCTGATCTTGACTTCGTTCAGGTTCATTTCTCAGGATGTGGAGATTAATGTGTCAGAACTCATAGCACTGAAATTTGCAGGCTTATTTGTCTATACTTCTTGTCTATTAGATCTTATTTTTTAGTTTAAGAATAGAGTTATCTTTAATTGTACTACAACCTTACAAGTATGCACAGAAGACTTTCATGTGAATTATCTATTGTTTTACTTTTTATTTTGAAATAATTTCAAACGTTACAGAAAAGTTGCAAGAATAATACAAAGGTCTCTCATATACCAACATTTTGTTATATTTGCTTTATCATTCTCTCTATATGAGTGTTTTTATACATATTATTTTTTAATTATTTGAGATAGTTTGCAAACCTCATGCCCTTTTACCTAAAAATACTTCAGTGTATTTTTCCTAGGTACAAGAATATTTTCTTTTCCACATCTGTAGTTATCATATTCAGGAAGTTCAAACTGATGCAGTGTATTTTTGTTTTTTTTTTTATTTTTTTATTTTTTTTTTTTTTTTATTTTTTATTATACTTTAAGTTCTAGGGTACATGTGCATAACGTTTATATCATGTATAACTCCCCAATGCAATCCCTCCCTCCTCCCCCCTCCCCATGATAGGCCCCAGTGTGTGATGTTCCCCTTCCCGAGTCCAAGTGATCTCCTTGTTCAGTTCCCACCTATGAGTGAGAACATGCGGTGTTTGGTTTTCTCTTCTTGTGATAGTTTGCTAAGAATGATGGTTTCCAGCTGCATCCATGTCCCTACAAAGGACGCAAACTCATCCTTTTTTATGGCTGCATAGTATTCCATGGTGTATATGTGCCACATTTTCTTAATCCAGTCTGTCACAGATGGACATTTGGGTTGATTCCAAGTCTTTGCTATTGTGAATAGTGCCGCAATAAACATACGTGTGCATGTGTCTTTGTAGTAGAGTAATTTACAATCCTTTGGGTATATACCCAGTAGTGGGATGGCTGGGTCATATGGTACATCTAGTTCTAGATCCTTGAGGAATTGCCATACTGTTTTCCATAATGGTTGAACTAGTTTACAATCCCACCAACAGTGTAAAAGTGTTCCTATTTCTCCACATCCTCTCCAACACCTGTTGTTTCCTGACTTCTTAATGATTGCCATTCTAACTGGTGTGAGATGGTATCTCATTGTGGTTTTGATTTGCATTTCTCTGATGGCCAGTGATGATGAGCATTTTTTCATGTGTCTGTTGGCTGTATGGATGTCTTCTTTTGAGAAATGTCTGTTCATATCCTTTCCCCACTTTTTGATGGGGTTGTTTGTTTTTTTCTTGTATATTTGTTTGAGTTCTTGGTAGATTCTGGATATTAGCCCTTTGTCAGATGAGTAGGTTGCAAAAATTTTCTCCCATTCTGTAGGTTGCCTGTTCACTCTGATGGTAGTTTCTTTTGCTGTGCAAAAGCTCTTTAGTTTAATGAGATCCCATTTGTCAATTTTGGCTTTTGCTGCCGTTGCTTTTGGTGTTTTAGACAGGAAGTCCTTGCCCATGCCTATGTCCTGAATGGTACTACCTAGATTTTCTTCTAGGGTTTTTATGGTATTAGGTCTAACATTTAAGTCTCTAATCCATCTTGAATTAATTTTCGTATAAGGGGTAAGGAAAGGATCCAGTTTCAGCTTTCTACTTATGGCTAGCCAATTTTCCCAGCACCATTTATTAAATAGGGAATCCTTTCCCCATTTCTTGTTTTTGTCAGGTTTGTCAAAGATCAGATGGCTGTAGATGTGTGGTATTATTTCTGAGGACTCTGTTCTGTTCCACTGGTCTATTTCTCTGTTGTGGTACCAGTACCATGCTGTTTTGGTTACTGTAGCCTTGTAGTATAGTTTGAAGTCAGGTAGCGTGATGCCTCCAGCTTTGTCCTTTTGACCTAGGATTGTCTTGGCAATGCGGGCTCTTTTTTGGTTCCATATGAACTTTAAAGCAGTTTTTTCCAATTCTGTGAAGAAAGTCATTGGTAGCTTGATGGGGATGGCATTGAATCTATAAATCACCTTGGGCAGTATGGCCATTTTCACGATATTGATTCTTCCTATCCATGAGCATGGTATGTTCTTCCATTTGTTTGTGTCCTCTTTGATTTCACTGAGCAGTGGTTTGTAGTTCTCCTTGAAGAGGTCCTTGACATCCCTTGTAAGCTGGATTCCTAGGTATTTTATTCTCTTTGAAGCTATTGTGAATGGAAGTTCATTCCTGATTTGGCTCTCTGCTTGTCTGTTACTGGTGTATAAGAATGCTTGTGATTTTTGCACATTAATTTTGTATCCTGAGACTTTGCTGAAGTTGCTTATCAGCTTAAGGAGATTTTGGGCTGAGACGATGGGGTTTTCTAAATATACAATCATGTCATCGATGCAGTGTATTTTTTAGAGACAGGATCTCATTCTGTTGCCCAGGCTGTGGGCAGTGACATGGTCATAGCTTACTGCAGCCTTGAACTCTGGGACTCAAGGGATCCT
Source organism: Trachypithecus francoisi (assembly GCF_009764315.1). Taxonomy (NCBI): domain Eukaryota; kingdom Metazoa; phylum Chordata; class Mammalia; order Primates; family Cercopithecidae; genus Trachypithecus; species Trachypithecus francoisi. The sequence goes on along the minus strand of NW_022681470.1, from coordinate 40,837,310 downwards.
CCTGCCTTAGCCTCCCAAGTAACTGTGACTACAGGCATGCACCACCATGCCTGGCTAATTTAAAAAAGAAATTGTAGAGATGGAGTTCTCAGTGTGTGCTCAGGCTGGTCTCGAACTTCTGGCCTCAAGTGATCCTCCCGCCTCAACCTCCCAAAGTGTTAGGATTACAGGGATGAGCCACAATGCCCAGATCTGATACAATACTTTCATCTACAATCTACATGTCATCATTTTATTAATTGTTCTAATGTCATTTATAGAATTTTCTTTCTAAAACAAGATCCAGTCTAAAATCATTTATGGCATTAAGTCATTCTGTCTCTTTAGTCTCCTTTAATCTGAATGAATATTTAATTTCAGCCTTTCTCTTTCATACTATGACCTTAAAAAATACAGGCCTGTCATTTATAAACTATTCCACTGCTTCTCCAGTGTTTCCTCATGATTAGCTTTTGTTTATCCATTTGGAATACGGTATAGGTCATGTGTCTTTGGTATCACATCTGAAGGTTGATGTCTGTTTGCCCCTTTCTGGTGATGTTAATTTTGATCACTTGGTTAATGTATTTCCAGCTTCTCTAGTGTATAGTAGTATTTTCCTTTTGAGATTAATGGTAATTTTTCACATTAGACTTCTAGTTCCTAGTTAGCAGGAAGGATTCTGTGTTCCTATTTCATCTCCAGTTCCAAGCATGGGCCCTGGTTATGGTGGGTGATGAATATTTGTTTAACAAAATGGATCTGCGTATATATTCTACTTTAATAGTTCTGAGAGATTTTTATTGAGAAAGGTGAGGTAATGTTGGTAGAGGAAAGAATAAAGAAAAACAGTAGGGTAGAGCTCTTTCCAAAATGTTTGAGGAACCTGGGATAAGCTTGAGGACCCTGGGGGCCATGGCCACTGTGAACCAATTTTACAGAGCTCCACACCAAATGGAACTGTGGTCTTGGTTCTTGGCGTAGCTGCAGTCCCCAGGAAATGTGCCCTATTCTAACTCTTCTCTGAGGAGGAAGGAACATATTAGGAGGGCAAGACCTACCCGCAGATTAAGGTAAAATCCACATGATTTGTTGCAAGTATTACGTATTGTTTGAAAATTACTTCCATTTCCATTATTATAGAATAATCTCATATTTTAAAATATGATATTTAATCAAGTCTGATATACCATGATTTTATGTATTGTAGAAAAAGAAAGGAAAGCCTCAAGTTAAACTATAACATAATTATTTCTTATCGCTTAGAATTTTTATTTTATATTTATCAAAGTATCTCTTTTAGAGTTGTTGAGACATAGATGTTTATCTCTTGAGAACACATACAATAATAAAAGAAATAAAGGGATTGAGATTTGCCAAAAACTTCACAGGCAGAATCCAACTCTCCAGAATCACGTTTTTTCCAAGAGTCATAGAGGTCTGCGCTTTGCACATGGTGTTACTCCCTGTGCCTTCATGAGCTTGGGTTTGCAGCATTGCATTGTGCTCTGCTTTTGGTTCTAGGATTTTCTTCTAAGCCACTGAGACCCATACTGCACACTTTAATGCTGCCTCTGCCTTGATCTTACCAGGATGTGTTAGCAACCCTGGCTAACACTACCTCCTCAAATGGTCCCTAAGTGCTTTTTGACTGAAATCTTGAGGGATAGTAGTTGTTCAATGGTAAAAACTAGAATGAACAACCAAGTTCACTCATCACAGATAACTAAGTGACATCTACTGCCTGGCCTAAAGTGATTGGAAGACGCCAGGTATTGCAAGGTGCCAGTGAATTCAGAGATGTTAAGATACAGGAGGGAAAATATGTTATTAGAATCAGTAACGTACAACTTGTATATGGGTTGTTTAAAAGTAATTAGCAAAGTTAAAACAATGATATTATGCAGGGTTGGTGAAGATGTGGAATCAGGCATTCCTAGTCCTATAAGTTATTTTCTGAAGGGTAGTTTAATACAAATAAATAGCCCAGTTATGTTAGTATCCTTTGCCCTCATAATCTTTTTTTTTTTTGTCTTTGAGATGGAGTTTTGCTCTTGTTGCGCAGGCTGGAGTGCAGTGGCGCGATCTCGGCTCACCATAACCTCCACCTCCCGGGTTCAATCAGTTCCCTTGCCTCAGCCTCCCAAGTAGCTGAGATTACAGGCATGTGTCACCACGCCCAGCTAATTTTGTATTTTTAGTAGAGACGAGGCTTCTCCGTGTTGGTCAGACTGATCTCGAACTCCCAACCTTAGGTGATCTGCCCACCTCGGCCTCCCAAAGCGCTGGGATTACAGGTATGAGCCACCGTGCCTGGCCCATATTCTAGTTTTTTTAGCTCTAGTCTAAGAAAATAACCAGAGTTGCAGTTAAAGATTTATAAACCGAATATTCACCATGCATTATTTATAAAAACGAAAAATTGGGAACAAGTTAAATGTTCAACATATGGGAGTGGAATGAAAGAATGTTTTCAAGGAAGATTTAATTATATGAACAAGTGCTCCCTAGAGCATACGAAAATGTACATATAGTATGCTCCCAATTTTGTTTAACCATGTACGAGAAGGGAGGGAGAAATATAGCGGGATGGAGAAAGAAACTGGTATAAAGATGGTTTCTTTCCAATAACTCTCCTCCAACAGCAGGGGAAGAGCTTTTATTTTTTATATACCTAAAACTCTTCCCAGGTTTCTATGATAGCAGCAACAGATTAACATTTGCCACTGGGTCCTGTTGACTTTCTCTGACATTCTCATCCATTCAATAACTTGCACTTTCTGTCTCTTGCTGGGGTTTAGGCACCACTGGCCTCATCTGTGAACTCCTGAGACAGGCCCAGTGGAGGAGAGGTCTCATGATTCGTACCAGGGCTGAGGCGTCTCCTGGGGAATAAGTCAAGTTCTATTAGCACTCAGGGGCCAGCTCTGCAGAGATATGACTGGTGACTCGGTGGAGTGAGGATGGAGAGGCAGAATGTGGGTGGGCTGTGCAGAGAGTGCTGAGAAAGCTTGCAGGAGAAAAATCTTCCTATCAAAGACTTCTAGGCAGGAGGGAATTCTGAGTATAACCAGGTGACTCTTTTCAAATCGATCCTTAGCCTAGATCCCACAGAGTTGTCTGGGCCTTAGAGACCACATTTTGTGTCACACTAAAGCCTTTGCCCCACTAACCAGAAATATCCCCACTCCCCATCCTTCTGCCACCAGCAAGGAAATACTATGTCAAGGGAGCAGCTTAGCAACTAGGAGAGATTAAGATAACCAGCTCACATGAAGTGATGGGGTCAGGGAGCCTCTGCCAGGACTAGAGGTCCTGTGTGAAAAGGTGAAGGAGAAAGCCAAGCTTTCTGAGGAGCTGACACTTTTTAACAGGTCTGTATCCATAGGCCCAGGGAGCCTGGAGAAGTTTGGGGCTTCCTTGCTAGTCATTCATTCCACAGATGTTGACTGAGCCCTGACTCAGTGGCGTGCTCTGGGTCCTTGTCATGGTTCCAGGCAGGCTGAGACAAAGAGGGCTGTGGAGCACTTCCGGGAGCCCTCGGCCAGCATTCCATCATGCCTCTGTTTTCAGGGGCCTCCTCCCCCAGTATGGAGACTCTTGCCTTGTTAATGGAAACAACAGCTTCCTTTGAGTATAAAACATTAAGTATTCCCGATGATTTTTGCAAACTTCATGATATGAGGAAGGTTTTTGATGGCCTTCAGAATCAACTCCATGACAAACCACTGATCTCTCGAGGGAAGGATCTCTCTGTGACTCCCACCTCCCCCTCCTCTTGTCCTGTGCGGTGGCTCCCTGTGGCTCTGTAGTGAGACTGTTTTGCAGTCCAGCAAAACGAAAAATTGGGAACAAGTTAAATGTTCCCAATGACTAGAATAATTTTTCTTCCAAATTCCCAGAACATTAATGTTCTCTATGGTGTCTAACAAGGGCCATTGTCCCTCAGGATGTTTGTAAATCATCCACGGTACCAGTTTAGAGATTATGGAAATAGAAAATTCTGTATCATATATACTGTTTAGTTCCTGAGTAATTTTTATAGAGAACTAGTTGCCTCTGGTTACATCTCCTCCTAAAAGGGTTAATTAAAATTAAATGAAATAGAGAAACTTAAAAATGCCTAAAAATGTTATAGAACACAGTTAAGGATGTAGATTGCTCCGCTTTGCTATTCTTTGCATATTTCTGATATTACTTGGAATAAATCCTTTGTGTTACTGGTTACCTCCTACTTTTTCCATTAACTTCAAAGTTTTGCAAAGTGGGCAGTTATGTTTTTTTTTCTCCTATTATCACCAGACTTCAGGACACTTGTATGAATTCCAGAGTTGTGCTGCTTTATTGCACCTTGCCATGGTTAGGGAAGAGTGACAGCCTTTTAAATCTTAGGTTCTCATTTAGCCTCCCAAAGCCTTCCTTGGATAAACTAGACATGAATTTTAACACTGTAGCTAGTTTACCGTTTGGAAGATGTGAAGTGAAGGTTATATTCAACCTGCACCTTAATCTATGATTAAAATAATGCCATTTCAGATCCTGCGTGGTGATGGTTTTCTTTTTTAATTAATAATTTGTTGTGAAAAGAAAATACTGATAAGGTTTGTATCATGTTGACATACTGTAGTTGTGGGAATATGATATCTGATTTTAAAAACTAGAAAGCCTGGAATATCCATTTCATCTTCTTTGAACTTTTTCACATGTGCTCAGTGGGGATTTGTGCTTTTAGAGTCGTGTTACTAGTGGAAGCCGGCAGACCTACTTGTCTCTGGCATCATAGAGTTTCCTAACAAATGTCCTTATTTTATATAGACTTGGAAAATGTAACGATGTATGTACATGGTAATAGAAAAATTGAAATGGTATGAAAAAGCAAACAGTGAAGAATAAGTCTTTAAAAACATACTATCTGTGCAAGAAGCCACCTCGAACTTAGTATCATAAAAGGACAACTATTTTACTACAATCATCAATTCTGTGATTTGGAAATTCATAAAGGGCACAGCAGGGATGACTTTTCCCTACTCCATGATATCTGGAACCTTAGTTTAAAAGACTAGAAGGCAGGGAGGCTGCAGCCATCTGAAGGCTCATCACTCCCATGACTGGTCCCTGGACTGGATGGACTTGAAGATGAGGACTATTGAGTAGAGCATCTATCGGGAGTAGATCATCTACTCAGTAATAGATCATCTACTCAGTAGTAGAGCACATGGTCTCTCCATGTGGTTTGACTGGTTTGGCTTCCTCACAGCATGGCAGCTTCTTACATGGTGACTTTGGACTCCAGTCATGAGTCTTTTTGCCCAACATAGAAAAAGCTGCCTTGCCTTTTCTGACTCAGCCTTGGAAGTCAGACAGTATCACTTCTGCTTCCCAGATTTAAGAGGAGGGGACCTAAACCCTATCTTTTGATAGGCAGAATATCAAGGTCATATCATGAGATGAGAGAGATTGTTGCGGCTGTATTTGGAAAGTTCAATATATGATCTTTCCCCCGAAATGTGGAGATTATTCCATATAGATCTCTGAGACTGTTTATGGCTACTTAATAATGTATGTATCATTTTCACACCCAGTCACCTACTGTTGAATATTTAGTTTGTTTCCATTCTTTTGATAGCACAGTATTTTGATATTTTTTATTATGTATTTATTTAGTTTCCATTCTTTTGATATCACAGTCTTTTGATATTATTATATCTTTTTTTAGTTTGTTTCCATTCTTTTGATAGCACAGTCTTTTGATATTTTTATTATATATTTTAATGCTATTCCAGTATATTTATAGGATATAGTCTCATAAGTGGTATTGCTGGGTTAAAAATATGAGAATTTTAAATTTTGTTAGATATTAAGCCCAGTCTTTTGCATCAAGAGTATTTTGGCTGACAGTGATGAAAAATCCAAAATAACAATGACATAAAGATAGAAAGACAGAAAGCATGGAATAAGAATTCAAACCTACGTCCTTTTTTCACTGTACCAAACTAGAATAGGACTAAGTTATAAACTCAGCATTTATCAGCCTCTTCTAAAATATTACCGCTTATCTCTGAGATCCTAATAAGGTTATTTGGCCCTATTTTATTTTTGTGGTATCTGCATTGTATATACAAAGATTAACTTTCTCTATAATAATTATTCTTTAAGTGGAAAATTCTCTTCCTGTCTCTATAAAGCTGCAGTCAGCCTAGGAAAAGCTGCATTTTCACCTTGATTTGAATGGCTTAGTAATCTCCTTTGCTGTTTCTTCTTTCAGATCTTCTAGCCTCCTACTCCTCACACAGTAAATCCTTTCATAAAGAACGGCTGAGTCATGAAAGGGAATGCAGATGGCCATGAGTTTATTTCCTGGCATGGAGTCCAACCCAGGTTTCTTCTCACAGTCTGTGGCAGCCGTCACCTGACAGCAGTAGTCCTCTCCAGGCCAAATGGACCTCGTTTACTGATGGGGCCAGGCCCTCAAACCCTGCTGGTGATAGAAGCACAGCCCGTGGGACAGGCTAGATAGGAGCCCAGGATGGATGTACAGTGAGCACTGGACTGGCTCCCAATCCAAACTTCTGCTAGTCTAGTGTTTGCTTTCAGTAGCAGCAAAATGTGAAAATCATAATCTTCAAAATGGTGTGAGGAAGATAAAATAGGAGCAAGGGGTAGCATAGCTATAGGGTTTAAACTTTGTCATTCAAAAGCTGTACTTGGAAGAACCTTATAAAGCAATGCAATTTTCTGCCAGAGAAACGTTAGGCCCAAACTTTTAGACCTGTGGGGTATTCCCAACTACACCTAAGGATTTGGCCTTCCAACTTTACCTACAGATTATAATGACTACAAGATTCAGGGAGTAAGGAGCAGGAAGCAGGGCATTTCATGGGATATTATAAATGATACAGAATATTGCTATGTGATTTCAACTGACTTTCCTAAAACCCAAGAGACCAAGAATCGTAGTTCAATAAATATGTAAATTAAATTGATGTGAAATGAATGTGCTGGGGAAAATTTGATTATATGCATATATGAAAATGTGAAATAGGGATATATTAGTCATCTCTAGAAATGAAAAAATATGATGCTTTAAGTACAGCACAAGAACAAATTAACAAACTGGAAAATAGAGTTAAACAATTATACTGCATGCAGTATATAAAGTCAAAGAGATGGAAACTATGAAAGAGAGGTTTAGACATATGGAAGAAAACATGAGAAGCTTTAATATATGCTTGTTGTAATTCCAGAAGTCTATTTTTAAAAGATTAAGGGATAGACAGTATTTGGACAGAATATGGCTAAGAATTTTGCAAAATCTATAAAAGATACCAATCTTCAGGTCCAGATTCCAATGAATCTCAAGCAGAATAAATAAAAAGAACGCCACAACTTGATGCATCATAGTTAAGCTGAAAAATATTTATTTATTTATTTATTTATTGAGACGGAGTCTCGCTCTGTCACCCAAGCTGGAGTGCTGTGGCCGGATCTCAGCTCATTGCAAGCTCCGCCTCCCGGGTTCACGCCATTCTCCTGCCTCAGCCTCCCGAGGAGCTGGGAACTACAGGCGCCGCCACCTCGCCCAGCTAGTTTTTTGTAGTTTTTAGTAGAGACGGGGTTTCGCCGTGTTAGCCAGGATGGTCTCGATCTCCTGACCTCGTGATCCGCCCGTCTCAGCCTCCCAAAGTGCTGGGATTACAGGCTTGAGCCACCGCGCCCGGCCTATTTTTTTAAAAAAAAGTAAGAGACCTTTAAAACAGCAGAGAGAAAGGATGGGTTACCAAAAAAGAACAACACAGTACAGCTGACTTTTCAAGAGCAAGTATCAAAGCCAGAATAACATCTTTAAAGTGCTGAAATACACTGTCCTTTTAGAATTGGACACCTAGCAACACTTCCTGTCAATAAGGAGAGTCAACTGGAGACATTTTCAAATAAACAAAAATTGAGAGAATTTACTACTAATAGGTAAAGAATCACCTAAATCCATGTACTTCAGGGAAAAGGTAAATGATACCAGAAAGACTTAAGATGCAGGAAATGTTGAACAAAGAAAATGTTAAACATGTGGGTGGATCTTAAATTAATTGACTTTATAAAATGATAACAATACTGGGTAATTTAAGGGATTACAAAATCAAGATAAAACTAAAATATGATATAGCAGTATTTCATTTGGGATGGGGTGACTGGAGTTAAATCATTCTAAGTTCCTTGTATTGATTCGGAGAGGGTAACATTGTCATCAAATTTAGACTTTGTCAAGTTAGACATACATGTCTTATTTCTATGATAACCATTAACTACTGAGGGAGAAATATAAAATGAGAGGAAAACATCTCAATCAATCAATAAGTTAAGAAAAGAAAAATTGAAAAAAAGTACCACCACTGCAGAACATGTTTTCTTCTCTGATACACATGCACCTTTTACAAAAAATAGACACAAAAAGGCCAAAAAACGAGACTGAAAAGTTGAAAGGAATTCGCGTCATATCACATTCTCAGAATATATCACAACTAGACAGAAACCAAAAACAAAATAACTCAAAAATTGCCATGTATTTGGAAAATAAAAGTCACAATTACAAATAAGTCAAGGATCAAGGAAGAAATAATAATGGAAATTTAGAAGGCATTGACTTTTATTTTACTAAATTAAGTGGTGAACTTAAGACATTAGGGGAGTAAAAAAAAAACCAGAATAAACCCAAGGAGAAGAGGAAGAAAATAATACATATAAAGACAGAAATTAATGAAATAGAAGCTGAAGATATCAAAGAGGACTAATAATCCAATATATGGTTCTATGAAAAGAATAATAAAATAAAATCCTGGTAACACTGGTCATACAAACAGTCTAAGGGATGAAAAGGAGAATACATAAGTAATATATGTAACTAATATTGAGAATATAAGAATACTATAAATACATTTATACTAATAAATTTGAGAAATTAGGTAAAATATTTAAAATTCTGAGGGAAATACATATAACAGTCTGATTTATGAAGAAAGAAATCCTGTACATTTTTATAAACATTGAAGAAATTGATTCAGTAGTTAAAAATCTTCCCCCAAGGAAACCATTAAGCCCAGAAGATTTTATAGGTTTGTTATATTATTTCATGAAAGATCATTCCAACATTATATATACTCATTGAGTGATTAGAAAAGCAGGGAATACTTTTTCGAATTTATTTCGTGAGGTTAACATAACCTGATACTAAAACCATATGAGGACAGTATAATAAAAGAAAATACTCCCTAATTTTACCCATATACATAAATGTAAAAATCCTAAGCAAAGTGTTAATAAACCGAATCTGATGACATGGCAAAAAGATACTGCATTGAGTTGAGTTTATACCCAGAATGGAAAATTAGCTAAACATTAGAGAATCTACAGATGCATTTTATGATATCGACAAATTAATGGGAAAAAGCCATATGTTCATCTCAATAGATGCAAAAAGTGTTTTATTTCAGCAATCATTCGAAATAAAACTCTCACCAAGAAAATATTCTCAACCCAATAAATGCTACCCACAAAACAAAACAATAAGAACAGCCAAACACCAAAGCAGACTGTAACAAATATCATATTTGATGGTGAAATGCTATAAAGGAAGTAAAAGGTTAAAAATTAGAAAGGAAGAAGTAAAGCTATCATTATGTATGTATGTATTTAGATATGATTATCTACAGAGAAAATGCAATAGAATTTGCAGATAAATTATACAAATTGGTAGAAAAATATAGCAGAATTCACATATGAAAGTCAACTGCATTTCTGTTAGCTACCAACTAACAGAGTTCATTTATTTAAAAATATTATTTATAGTAGAAACCAAAAATGTAAGGTACGTAAGAATAAATCTAACAAAAAAATCTTTATGAATTCTGAAACTTTATTAAAAACATTAAGGAAGTCCAAAATAAATGTGGAGACATAAATGTTCATGGATAGGAAAAATTGATAAAGATAATGATTCTCTCCAGACTGACTATTAATTTAATGCAATTCTTTTTTTTTAATTTTTTTATTATACTTTAAGTTCTAGGGTACATGTGCATAATGTGCAGGTTTGTTACATATGTATACTTGTGCCATGTTGATGTGCTGCACCCATCAACTTGTCAGCACCCATCAATTCATCATTTATATCAGGTATAACTCCCAGTGCAATCCCTCTCCCCTCCCCCCTCCCCATGATAGGCCCCAGTGTGTGATGTTCCCCTTCCCGAGTCCAAGTGATCTCATTGTTCAGTTCCCACCTATGAGTGAGAACATGCAGTGTTTGGTTTTCTGTTCTTTTGATAGTTTGCTGAGAATGATGGTTTCCAGCTGCATCCATGTCCCTACAAAGGACTCAAACTCATCCATTTTTATGGCTGCATAGTATTCCATGGTGTATATGTGCCACATTTTCTTAATCCAGTCTGTCACAGATGGACATTTGGGTTGATTCCAAGTCTTTGCTATTGTGAATAGTGCCGCAGTAAACATACGTATGCATGTGTCTTTATAGCAGCATGATTTATAATCCTTTGGGTATATACCCAGTAGTGGGATGGCTGGGTCATATGGTACATCTAGTTCTAGATCCTTGAGGAATTGCCATACTGTTTTCCATAATGGTTGAACTAGTTTACAGTCCCACCAACAGTGTAACAGTGTTCCTACTCCTCCACATCCTCTCCAGCACCTGTTGTTTCCTGACTTCTTAATGATTGCCATTCTAACTGGTGTGAGACGGTATCTCATTGTGGTTTTGATTTGCATTTCTCTGATGGCTAGTGATGATGAGCAATTTTTCATGTGTCTGTTGGCTACATAAATGTCTTCTTTTGGGAAGTATCTATTCATATCCTTTGCCCACTTTTTGATGGGGTTGTTTTTTTCTTGTAAATTTGTTTGAGTTCTTTGTAGGTTCTGGATATTAGCCCTTTGTCAGATGAGTAGATTGCAAAAATTTTCTCCCATTCTGTAGGTTGCCTGTTCACTCTGATGGTAGTTTCTTTTGCTGTGCAGAAGCTCCTTAGTTTAATTAGATCCCATTTGTAAATTTTGGCTTTTGCTGCCGTTGCTTTTGGTGTTTTAGACATGAAGTCCTTGCCCATGCCCATGTCCTGAATGGTATTACCTAGGTTTTCTTCTAGGGTTTTTATGGTATTAGGTCTAACATTTAAGTCTCTAATCCATCTTGAATTAATCTTCGTATAAGGAGTGAGGAAAGGATCCAGTTTCAGCTTTCTACTTATGGCTAGCCAATTTTCCCAGCACCATTTATTAAATAGGGAATCCTTTCCCCATTTCTTGTTTCTCTCAGGTTTGTCAAAGATCAGATGGCTGTAGATATGTGGTATTATTTCTGAGGGCTCTGTTCTGTTCCATTGGTCTATATCTCTGTTTTGGTACCAATTCTAATAAAAATCCCAAGAGGGGCCGGGCGCGGTGGCTCAAGCCTGTAATCCCAGCACTTTGGGAGGCCGAGACGGGCGGATCACGAGGTCAGGAGATCGAGACCATCCTGGCTAACACGGTGCAACCCCGTCCCTACTAAAAAAAATACAAAAACTAGCCGGGCGAGGTGGCGGGCGCCTGTAGTCTCAGCTCCTCGGAGGCTGAGGCAGGAGAATGGCGTAAACCCGGGAGGCGGAGCTTGCAGTGAGCTGAAATCCGGCCACTGCACTCCAGTCCGGGTGACAGAGCGAGACTCTGCCTCAAAAAAAAAAAAAAAAAATCCCAAGAGGATTGTTTATGCACTCTGAGATGCTGATTATAAGATTTATTTGAAAGAGCAAAGGACCAAGAATACTCAAGTCATTCAAAATGCAAAACAATAAGATGAAGGGACTTTCTATCAAAAGACACCCTAAAAATAGTGGACAAACAACCAATAAAGTGGGAAATTATTTTTGCAACTGACAGAGGAATAGTATTGAGAATCAATCAACCAACAGAGGAATAATATAGAGAATCAGCAAAGAACTCATGAATAAAAGAGAAAAATCAAAAAACCTAACAGAAAAGTGGGCAAAAATACAAACAGGTTTCACAAAAGAGGAAGCACATGAATGACTGTAAATATATGAAACATTCCACCACCTGATCAGTAATAAGGAGATGCAGATAAATACCACAATAATGTATCATTTCTTAGCAGCCAGGTTGGCAAAAATTTTTAAATCTGACAACTTTCCAAGCATTGCTGGGGATCTATATACAACAGACACTTGCATATACTGCTGCTGGGACTATCAATTGGTGCAACTACTTTGAAAACAATTTGGCATTCCCTAGTAAAGTTGAACATGTTCAGACCTATGACTGACCCAGGAATTCCACTCCTAAATGCACTATTGTTCATATACAGCCAGGGGATACATGCAACAAAGGTCATAGCAGCATTGTTTGTAATTGCAAAAATCTGGAAATATGCTAAATGTCCATTGGCAGTCAAATAGATCACCAAATTATAGTATAATAACACAGTGAAGTATAACAGCATTGGCAGTGAATTTATTAACTACAAATACAAGTACCAACATGTATAAGTTTTATGTCAGTGTTAAGGCTACAGAAAACACATGTAACATGAATCTATTTACATAAAGTTCAAAAACAGCCTGAAGTATACTTTGTTTGGGGTTATACACATATGTAGTGAAACTATAAAGCAAGCGTGTCCAACATACAGCCCAGGACGGTTTTGAATGCAGCCCAACACAAATTCTTAAACTTTCTTGAAACATTATGAGGTTGTTTTTGCAATATTTTAATAGCTCATCAGCTGTCGTTAGTGGTAATGTATGTTATGTGTAGCCCAAGACAATTCTTCTTCTTCCAATGTGACCCAGGGAAGCCAAGAGATTGGACACCCTTGCTATCAAAAATCCTAAGGGAATTAATAACCAAAAATTCAGACTAGAGATTATTGGCCGAGAAGGAAGAGGAGTAACTAGGGAAGGCACAAAGGGAACTTCAAATAAATCTACTTCTTAAGCTAGGTGGTATGTATAAGGGTTCATTTATCATTCTCTTTAACATCTATATAATCTTACATTATAAAATTTATAGTAGACATATAACAATTTATAATGTCTTACCTATACAGAATACTGTTGGAGGAATCTTTTTATTTTATATTTATCTTCACAACACCTCTGTTAAGCAAAACGTAGTTTTTTTCTGCAGAAAATAAACTTGAGAAGTAAATTGATTTGCTTGAAATTCCACGCTAGGTTGATGGTGGGCCTTTGACCAGACCTTAAGCTTCTTGTTCTGTAGAGCTTTTTCCACTGCCTGCCCCTGATCCACGCCATGAATTTGTTTATTCATTTGTTCACTTGTCCATTCACTCATTCACCTCATGTGTATTGACCCCCTTCCTGACTCCGGCACTATACCATTGAAATTCTTTCAAGGATAAGCTCAATAATGTAAAAAAGCCTAAGTGGCAGTGCCCTCTGGGTGCATATTCACCCCATTTATAACAGGTCATTTCCTCAACCCACGTAGTATTTACTTAGGGTCTGGACACCTGCTGTATGTCCAGACCTTCAGTTTCTCTCATTAAGTATTTCTCACTTGAGAGAGAACTGCAGGCTTCTCCAATTAGCACCCTCGCCCTGTGTTTAGAGAAGGCCACTGCACTGAGGTTTTAAGGCAGATAAGCAGTATCAGCTGACAGGTCCTCACCTCTAGGCAGGCCTTTGTTCACCAGGTGGGGAACTCAGAGCCTGCAGGAATGTCAAAACGTTTACTTTTGTCTGAGGATAGATAACTTGGCAGAGAATATCCCTTTTCAGAGCTCCAGAGTCCAAAAAATGTTTTGAGCTAGGTCTCTTTATTGCATCTTCATGGAGTTTTCTGCCCATTTTGTCTCATCAGTCCTGATTTTTAGATCTCTTTGTTCAGCACTGAAGCCCAATCACTGTCTACACATTTAAATCACCTTATCTTTAGGTGGGCATTCCAGCTTCTTGGGATTCTAAACATTGTTATCACTTCAGCTTTCTGCCTTCTCTTTTTCATACGGATTTTCTTCTGTTATCCTGAAGAGATCACAGGGTGATTTCCCTGAGGGTTTATCAGAGGTGCAAGGAAAGAGTGGGAGAAGCCTGTGCGCCTCCTCCCCAGCATGTGGGCTCACTGTGGTCCAGTGCAGAGCTCTTTATTTCCTAACATTTGTGGCCTGTCTTTCATGGGCCTGGCACTGCACAAGGCCTTGGAGGTCAGACTAGTTGGGACAAGACTAGAAAAGAATACTATAAGACTTAAAATACAAGAAACACAAGATTCGTTTACCGAGATAGCTCAGATAAAAGAGTTTAAAAGAACAGCACTCAATAAGATTGAAAAGTTAAAAACATATTATAGTTGGGATTGAAGATAAGGCCAATAAACAAAGAGTAAAAAGGAGTAAAAATATTGGCGGGTGCCTGTAGTCCCAGCTACTCGGGAGGCTGAGGCAGGAGAATGGTGTAAACCCGGGAGGCGCAGCTTGCAGTGAGCTGAGATCCGGCCACTGCACTCCAGCCTGGGCGACAGAGCGAGACTCCGTCTCAAAAAATAAAAATAAGAAAAATAAAATGGGCTATACATAATTTTTAAAGTAAGATGTAAGATTCAAAAGGAGAATAGGATAAGATGACAAATTAGAATACCCCATAAAAGTGTAATGAAAGGGATAAACACAATAAACTTACATGTGTTAAGGTAATTGGAATATTTTAAGTAAATTGGGATATTAAAGGGGGAAAAATGTGAAGAAAACCCAAAGGTTTCCTTAGAAAAACAAATAGTCAAACCAAAAAAAGGAAAAAAAAAGTACACACCAGCTGGAAGCAAACATACAAGGTAGTATACAAGAAGCCCTTGAGTGCTTGCTAGCCTGACGTGGCTCTGGCTTCCGGAGGCTGCGCCTCCACTGGCAGAATGTCCTGCTTGAAGAACTCTCTGGAAGCTGCCTAGGGATTTCTCCTGTTCCTCTCCCTCCACTCGCTGCTCACTCAAGAGGATGTTTATTTTACTGAGTTTGACATGTTTGTTGTATTCTACTTTGCTACGGTTTTAAGATTTTTGTTCATCTGTGTTCAGACATGTCTATATGTGTTTTGAACTGTTCATTATAGGTTTGGAGGTCCAAAATCACTTTTGCCAATAAGTTAGATTTTTTTAAAATGTTTGCTTGTTTGGGAATTTTTTTCTCTCAATCAGGGCCAAATGCCTTTTATTGGATTATATCACATTTCTTTTATTGGTGAAGTACTTATATTTGCAATTTTCTTGCTACAAGTTTGGAAATTTTATGTATTCAAAAATGACTATTGATGTGTATTCATGTTATTGTTTTTCTTCTCTTTGTTTTTTTTTCTAATAAGTTTATTCTTTTCATATGTGATTTCTTAGTCTTTACAACAATGCAAATGTGGAAACTAAGGCTTATAGAGATGTTAAGTAATTTAGCCAGGATTAAATAGCTGAAGGGTTTCAGAAGTCACTTTACCATACCACCTTCTGGATAAAATGGAATTTATCTGTAGGCAGTATAGTCATCTACATTTGGCTTTATTTTCTGTTTTTAAAAAATCTGACTAGATATAAGATCCTTGATTTATGACAGATATTTTGTTATTACTCCCCATAAGACCTCACCAAAAAAAAATCTCTTCATTCCTTGCTTTTGAAAACTCACCTTTAATTTGCAGATTAAGACCAGGCGCAGTGGCTCTTGCCTGTAATCCCAGCACTTTGGGAGGCCGAGGTGGGAGGATCACTGGAGGTCCGGAGTTCGAGACCAGCCCGGCCAACTTGGCGAAACCCCATCTCTACTAAAAATACAAAAATTGGTGGGGCGTGATGGCACGCACCTGTAATCCCAGCTATTCGAGAGGCTGAGGCAGGAGAATCACTTGAACCCGGGAGGTGGAGGTTGCAGTGAGCCGAGATTATGCCACTGCACTCCAGCCTGGGCTACAGAGCAAGACTCTGTCTCAAAAAATAATAATAATAATAATTTGCAGGTTACTTAGGCTTGAATCATGGAACCATTACTTACCAGCTTTGTAACTATTTTCTCATCCATGAGATAGGGAGAATACCTACTTCCTAGGATGCTGTAAGAATTAAAGGAGAAAATGAATATGATTTATTTTACTGAATCCTTGTCTTGAGTGCTACATTATACCAAAAGGCTTCTGTTATGTCTTCATACACATAACAGTCCTGATGAAAATTTTGGTTCCTTTTGGATCCTCTGCTGAAGAAACTTGGGTCAGTGAGTTCAAATCTAGCTCTGGTAATGCCTAATTCCCAACATCAGGATGTGGGAATGAAATTAAGAATTTTAACAGTGACATATTCTGAAATAATTTACAGAGGCAATTGAAAGATTAGGAAATTCTGGGGATGTGAACTTTGAATGTTGAACATTGTTGGCTTCCTTCACATGGCACCTCCAAAAGAACGTGGTGGCACCTAGAGACTAAAGCCAGGCCTTAGGCATGTGCCTTAGACATGGCCTGACCTGGGGCTGGGGAAGGAAGGGTGTTCAGAGCTGCCCTTGGTCTACTTGTTCCTCAGGGACTCATTGGGTCCTTTTTTGTGTCTGAAAGGTGGGTTGTAGTCTTCTCCCTGCATTGGCTGGAGCTGGACTCTGTTTATAATGATGCATACCAAATCCTCTTGATGGATTTCTAATTTGGCTTAAAAGACACACCCCAATGAAAGCCAGGAAGAAGAATTACTCACCTGTTGCCTTATTTGCCATCTACCACAATTATATTTGCTTGAACCTCTGTCCTGGCCAGATATTTCCTGGGTGCTGCCTTCAAAGCAACTGATTATGTTCCCCACTTCCTCTTAGATAGATTAGTGGGCTCCTCTGGCCTTCGGCAGCTTAATACCAAACAGCATCTGATTCCCTCCTGTCTCCAGAGCCCACATGAAAGTCAAACTTTCCAGATATGGATTATGAAAGATAGAGGAAGTGCCCCAAAAGACATTTTATCATCTTTATCTGATTGTGTGTTTCATTTTTACTGGTGAAAAATACATATTTTAAATATTTAGAGTTTTCTTTAAAAAAGTAAGGACAGCATTTTTGCATCAGGTTATTCATTTAGCAACCATTTATCCAGTGCTGATGCCAGGCACTGTCCTGGGCTTGAGGATACAGTGATGAGCAAAGACGGACATATCCCTGCCCTCATGGAGCTTATAAACCATTGGAGGGGAAATAAATTATCGAATACCATAGAAATAAATGTAAAATTACAACTCTGAGAAGTACTAGAAAGAAAAGATACATGGTACCAAAAGCCATATAACTGGGGGATTTCACCATTTGGGAAGGATGGGGAAGGCTTGAGCACCTTGGAAGTCTAGAGCCCAGTATCCATGTCCTACCTTCCAAAGTCACCAGATGAAATCTGGAGCAGGCTTTTAAAAAGCTAGTGTATCAGGCGTCCTTTCAACTGATTACTCTATTCACAGCAAGAGCAAAGATTCTTAAACCTATCTGTCAGAGACCAGATAAACAACTTAACTGAAAGTTTTGAGAAATATTAAAGAGGAGAGTCAATCAATCATCATTAGGTGCCATTCCTTCTTTAAGACATCACTGAAAATTATGAGCGCTTCGTTGACTATGTTTCTGAGGCATGAAGATGGCCCATGACCCATGGGGGCTTTAAGCTAACTTAAATGGCCTGTGGCTGCAGCAGTTTTACTGATAATGTAAAGCCTGCTGATATACCTAGCACTTCGAAGACAAAGTTAGAATTTACCCTCTACTGTCTTTAAAAATATTTCCTTCTGTTTTAAACTTCACTGTAAAGGACAGCTTCAAAATAAGCCTCTTGGAGTAGTGGTAGATGGGACAGTCATGAGTCCAGCTGTCTGACTCACGTCTGGCTCTAATTCTTACTACCTCTGAAACTTTGGGCATGATGTGTCACATCTCTGGACCTCATTTTCCTCCTCCGTATAATGGAGATAGTAAGAATAGTACATCATAGGGTTGTTGTGAGGATTAAATGAGATGTTACTAGAGTTCTTGGTCAGTGCCTGGCCTGGAGTGAGCACTTAGCTGAGGTTTGCTCTCACTGCTCCCCTCTCTGCAGAAGTGCAGTGAGTAGTAAAGGCAATAGCAACACATGTATATGCTGTGTATTTATGTGTGCTCCTCTCCTGGGAGCATGTGACAAAGCCACACAGATCCTGGGAATGTTAGGAGCACAGTGTTCCTTCCCTCTGATGGTAGTTTTCCAGAAGAGAAATGGAAAAAAAAAAAACCCATCAGAATAGCCTCCTGTTTGCCCTGACGCTACGACTAAGTAAAATAACTCAAAACTCCTCAAAAATATGACTTGGGACTCTTCAATTTACCTGTGGATGTGAGTATAGGAAATGAACATGTATCTAACATCTGCCAAACTGTAGTCTCCCACAGCATCCCCACCCCGACATGTGAAGGAACCACAAATGAAGTGATATGGGAAGGCCAGACTGAAAATTTCTCAAAGCAAGTAAAC
Source organism: Trachypithecus francoisi (assembly GCF_009764315.1). Classification (NCBI taxonomy): domain Eukaryota; kingdom Metazoa; phylum Chordata; class Mammalia; order Primates; family Cercopithecidae; genus Trachypithecus; species Trachypithecus francoisi. The sequence goes on along the minus strand of NW_022681470.1, from coordinate 40,818,792 downwards.
GCAAAGCAAACATTTTTCTCTTCCTCCTGAGATGGCCAGGAGTGTTGTTCCTGGAACCAAGACAACAGGTATTGGATAACAGTGACTGACTGGGCTGACATTCTTTTTTTAGTCAGGGCCAAGTTCTTATTCTGGGATACTCTGTGGGAAAACAGCCTTGAATTCAGTTTGTAAATTTATACTTTTTCTCTTTGTTCATGTTTCTAGTCCAACTTTCTCAATGGGGAAACAAATACTATAGCAGAGAAAAGTGTGATGGCTTTTTACAAAAATCAAAATGATTTATATGCATCTAATATTGTTCTATTACAGATTTGCTGGTGCTTTTCATTAAGTAATAGACCCTTAGCAAATATAACCACTTTATTTTCATTCATGTCATTGATTTTTACAAGCCTTTATTAGTTCACTTAGTCATTCAACAAGCACATGTTAATTTGGACACATGATCTGGGAGGTACAAATGAAGTTGTGAAGAAAATGGGTCGGAATGTTAGAAATCACACCTTTCCCAGAAAACCCAGACTATGTGGCAGCTACACCTGTGGATGGAATTGGAACTGAATAAAATAGGCCAGCACATCATGTGTATTTTGAACATTTCCTCTGAGGAATCAGAATAAATGCATGCTCATGCTAACGGCAATACCTGTCACAATCTGGAAAAATACATAATTTCAGAGAATTATACATCAGTTTATTTTTTTAAAGGAGGGCAAGATGCTAGGGACCCATGAAAAGGGGTCATCCTTCTTCACTGTGTCCTGTACCTACCCCATCCCTGACAACTGCATCAGCCCTGACACCTCATTTCACAGCCATCTCGCCCTCTCGGCTTTTAAGTCCTAGCCCAACAAATTTACGTGAAGTTCAACAAACACATCAGACTGTTACATCCCTTTCTGCCTCCACATATGTTGTTCCCTTTTCTGGAACATTCTTCTTTCTACTTTCCCTTAATATCTGCTCAATCTTCAAATACCACTTCAGGTCTCTGATCCTTTGAGAAGCCTCTCATGGCCCTTCCCACACCATCCTAGCCACTCCCTCCTCCCTGGTACTTGGAGACCTTGTCATATATCCATCGTCAACAATGTCATACCGAATTACAGTTATTTATTTACACACCTGTATTTCCTGTTCAGCTGTGAGAAGCTGGATACATCTTGATGTGAGTGACAAGGTGTTGCTTTCCAGCAAGTGCCATGATCGCTGGCACAGAGGAGATGCATAGCCGGTGTCTGTTGAACTGAGAGAACTGTACAGGTGTTTTTACAGTTCTTGTTAGGCTAGGAGTTTGATGTGAGAGGAACCATTCAGCAAATATTTATTGAGCACATACTATGTGCAAGGCACTGTTCTAAGTGTTAAGGATGGAGCAGTGAACAGAAGAGACAAATGTCCTTGCTGTCATCGAGCCTAAAGTTTACTCTTTAGAGTCAGCTAAAACTTCTATTACTAGGGAGAAAGAGAAGAACTGATATTGAGATAATTAGCAGTCCTTGCTGTACATTTCTTTCATTTGCTCTGTGTTTAATGGGTATGTATATCTTTTTTTCTTAAAAAATGGTAGGCTGTGGTAATTCTAGTTTGTTTGCCTTAAATGCATGTGTTGAACTTTTTTGCATGTGTCTTAAGAGCGTATTCAACAAGCTGTCTTATTTCTTATTTGAGGATGTGTGTGTGTGTTGGGGACAGCCAGGGGAAGGAAAGTATTCTTGAAAGCTCCTTCACATGCTGTTGGCTCCTCAGAATAACCCAGTAAGCTAGGTAGATGCAGCAGATGTTATTGTCCCATTTTACAGATGGAAAAACAAGGCACAGAGAGTTCAAGTAAATTCATTAAGATTATAGAGTTAATTGGTGAAAGAACCATTCCTCCTGACTTCATACTTTTTATTTGATTAAGGATGTCATTAGCGAAATAGTAGTGTCAAGGAACTCAGGATTAATAGATAACTTAAATAGTTATTGTCATTCTTAACTGCAGTTGGTTTCAGAAATGAATGAATCAAAGTAAATCTTTCTACACAGAACACGGACACTTCCTTCAGCTTTCTCCCAGTCCTCAATCCAAGAGACCACTTTGCCTTTACATTGTCACCGCAGTTCAGCCAGTTCTCCTCCATATAACAGAGCAGATCCTGGTGGGGAGATCCTCCTGTCAATAATTGCTGCACGTAGCAAGCCCAGTCCTTGGGCTGTGACTTTCCCTGTGGTCGTGCTGGCTCCAGTTCCCCATGACCTCATGTTTCAGAGGCTCCATGTTTTGCTGTAGCATTGCTCTGCCAGGCCCAAGAACTAACTGTTTACATGGACCCAGCTCCACCATTAGGCAGTGCTGGACATCCCCCCTCAGAGTTTAATCATCCATGTCCTGTTTCAGCTGCTCCACCCAGCTCCTCTGCTGAGACCTAACACTTCTCACTTCCTTGCAACTGCCCACGCATTCCTGGGCTCTTGCATCTGTTCATCTCATGTACAACCAAGATACTCATGAAGCAGAATAAAGGATTCCTCTCTGCTACGCTGGAACAGAAAACTGAGAATTTCAGAAATTAAGAAAAGTACATATCAAAGATCAAGTATAAATGGAAATAAAACAATATTTGGAAGAGAGTCTCTAAGCCTCACATTCCTCTTCTGTAAAATGGGGATAATAATACTTACAGGAGAATTACTTTAAATGTTAAAGTTATATATGTAAAATGGTCAGCTTAGTGCCTGGAACATAGATTCTCCACAAAGGGTAAAGAATAAGATAAAATAAATTTTCTTCTTTTTCCATGGTATTTAAAGTTTGAGCAGCCGTACTCAAGGTAAATGAAACTGTATGTTCACACAAAAACTTGTACATGCATGTTCATAGCAGCATCGTTCATAGTAACTAGAAAGTGAAAACACCCAAATGTCTATTAACTGATAAATGGATAAACAAAATGTGGCATATCCATACTATGGAATATTATTTAGCCATTAAAAGAAATGGAGTACTGATACGTGCTACAACATACATGAACCTTGAAAACAGTATGCAAAGTGAAAGAAGTCAGACACGAAAGGCCACAATCATATGATTCCGTTGATAAGAAAGGACAGGAATAGGCAAATCCATAGGGACAGAAAGCAGAAAAGTGGTTACCGGGAACCGGAGGGGTGAGGGGTGACTGCTAATGGATGTAGGGTTTCTTTTTGAGGTGATGGAAATGTTCTGGAATTGGATAATGGTGATGGTTGCACAACTAAAAACCACTGTATTTTATACTTTAGAAGAGTGAATATTCGGTATGTGAAATGTATCTCAATAAAGTTTTTAGTAAAAAGTTTGTGCAGCAGTAATCATGTCTTAGTTGCTGCACAGTGAGAGGAGGTATGTATGGTGTTTGCAGGAAGTATACACTTATACTCATCCCATAGTGCCACCATCATTTTTTTCTTCTTTCCAATTCTCTTGATATTAGACTGGTTGAGAGAATTACTTACACCTTGCTCAATCTATGCATGTTTGTCTTTTCTTTCTCATGGAAGATGTTTTCTGTCTTGTGAAAGAAGCAAAGTGATATTATTGCTGTCCTCCCAGCCATATTTGAAATGTTTAATTACTGAAATATGTGCCCTGAGCATGTGTAGATGGATGGACCTGGGCTATTAAGAGATAAAATAATGTGTTTTTTATGTTGGTTTCCAGAGACCTCCTGCCAGGTTGAAATATTTTCATGGCATTTCAGCCTAAAAGTTTGTACAGGTTATAAATAGACTTTTATCTCTAAAAAGTAGATAGCCAGATTCTCTTGAAACAATTTGAAAGCCTAGCATTTCTGGGCACACATTCCAGCGCAGCAGCAGTCAGCTGGGGCCCACATGTGCCTATTCTCAACAGTCCTCCTTTCATGCTGTTGGCTCATACATGGCCCATTTCACTTCTTTGTTATCTGTGCTCAGCCTTTGTAGGCATTTGGGTTGGATGAGAAGTTCCCTGAAATTGTTCATTCATTCACTCATCAAACTCATGATAAGTGCTTATTTTATAGTGAACTGTTAAGTACTGGGACAGTCCCTGTCCTCAGGGGAAGAAAGTTGAGTAATGAAGAAAGAAATAGAACCAATTAATTATAATACAGGAGCAACCACAGTGCTGGAAGCACGGCAAGCTAGTGATGTATAATTACAGATAGAGGGTGTCCAATCTAACCTGATGTGTTTGGAGGGTGTAGAGGTTCAGGACTCCTGGAGAAAATGTTTTTGGATCCTGCTCTGTCTTCTCTTTAGTACCAGTGCTACATTTAACTAGTAACTACATGTCTTCAGGGTGCATCCACAAAATAAAGAACTTAACAGAATTGGAAAATCCAATAGGGATGAGAAAAGGGGCCATGACGATTGGGTGAAAAGGGTGGGAAGAAGAATAAATAAGGGACAAAGGAGAACAAAAACAGCAAGAGGGTACTTAGACAAATGAGAAACATATTTGTTTTATCTCAGATGCTCCCACTGATATTTTTATGGAATTCCAAGGGTTGTGACTCCAAGGAAAATTATGCTGAAAGTAAACCTAAGCAAAGCTTGTAAGGAATGGATGAATCTTCCCATTTTTCTTTTGTTTTTTGCTGGGACATTTCCATCCTGTCATCCTGAGATGATCATATTGGTCATACTGATTCATATTCTTGACAAGGTAGAGAACTTCCAATTTGACAGTGTTTCCTGGTCATCTACTCTCTGTTGGACAGGTGTGGTGGGGAGCCTGGGGTCGGGGGTGTTGTGGGACGGATTAGAAGGCCTAAATAAAAAGGCCGAGCTCTAGTACCCAACATTTGCATGACTTGAGCAAGTCATAACCTCTCATCCTCAGCCTTCTTTTCTATAACAGGGGAAATAAAGATAATGAGTAACTTAATCATAAGGCTAAAAATGGATTTGTAAGTGACATAATGTTGACAAGAAAAATATATCTCAGAATCATGAGTATCAACAATAGCTCAATTATAATATGCTTAATTAAGTTTATTAATTTTATTAAAAGATGATAATGGGCTTTTGAATTGACTGTTAACTGGTCAATCAGCAAACTTTACCATCAAGAAAAATTTAGGGATGCTGTTTAGGGATGAAATTGATTGGTTGCTTGAATTCCTAGAATCAAATATTATTTTTACATCACACATACCCAGGCTTCAGGTATGTTGCGTCTATGATTGTTTCTGGGATGAAATGAGGCATACTGAGGAGGGATGTTGAGGCTTATGTATAAACATTAATTTTGTTGGTGAGGAGGTTTTCATAAGAAGTGAGTTTTTCTGATTCCTTAGTTCATTGTGAAGAATTGCAACTAATTGACTTGGTATGAATAGGATCTAGGAGAAGGCTTTTTGTGGGAGGAATCCCCAGGCCCCCAATCCATATTCATGCCTTAACCATATCCATCTAGTTTCCACCCACAAGAAGGGTTCCGGATCTTTAGACAGAACTCTACCCGGTAACCAAGAAGCAAGAATCAATTGGCATATTTTGCTGAGTAGCTGAGCATGTCTCTGCCTTTGGCACGTCTGCTGCTGGGGAGGCTTTCCTTGAGACTGGACACAGAGGTGCGGGACTCGATGATATGACCTCTCTTGAAAATGAATTACAGTAGTTGCTTTCATTAGTGGAATTTTATTTTTAGGTGGAGCTCTTTATTTTCTACACAAATGAGTCTTCTTTGCTGGATGAAAACAAGAAGCATCTGAGAGGGTAGTTCAGTGTTTGAAGTCTTGAATTGGAAAATTTACCTTTGCCAACTCACTAGTCATGGTGAGGATTGTCCAGGTGGTGACTAACTTTGTTGTTCATTCCATTGCCATTCCCTTGAGCCTCTGGGGAAAGTATTTTGCGGGTTCTCAGGCACCAAGATCAATAGATCAGTCGCTGTCCAGTGTTGCCATCCTGCTGCTCCACCAGTCGCAGACCTCTTCTATAGTGACGAAGGTCTAGACTTTCCGGGGTGTGGCAGGGAAGCTGAGGACATTCCCTGAGTCAGTACAGATGGAAGTGATCAGAAGTACCGTGTCCTGGCCGGGCGCGGCAGCTCATGCCTGTAATCCCAGCACTTTGGGAGGTTGAGGAGAGTGGATCACTGGAGGTCAGGAGTTCAAGACCAGCCTGACCAACATGGTGAAACCCTGTCTCTACTAAAAACACAAAATTAGCTAGGCATGGTGGCGCATGCCTCTAATCCCAGCTACTTGGAAGGCTGAGGCAGGATATCACTTGATCTCGGGAGGCGGAGGTTGCAGTGAGCTGAAATTGTGCCACTGCACTCTAGCCTGGGCAAAAAGAGTGAAACTTCATCTCAAAAATAAAATAAAACAAGGGAGTACTGTGTCCTCAATTTCTGTGTCCCACCTGCTGAGAGATCCAGTCTGCATCTTTAATATGATTCCAGTGGCCCCATGCTTACCAATATGAATTTAGCCCTAACAACCTCAGTAGGACTTGTGGTCAAAATAAATGAGTCAGTTCTAATTATTTCTAGTTGGTGCTGAGTCTTAAGAGGCAAGACTTAGAAATGAAAACTAACTTCTGGAACAAGGAGAAATGTCAGTGTTTTTAGACATTGCCAGATAAATCTCAATATTTTTTTTTCCACAGCCAAGCATCCTGCAAGGATCCTTCCAAGCTGTCTCATCCTGCAGACATGTTGACTTCTTGGCCTGCTCTTTGTGCTCCCTTCCATGTAGTGGTGACAATGCACCTGTTGACCTGGGAGCATCATTAGTTAAGGGGATCCCTACACATGCTGTGATCACATCTCCAATACATGTTTCCCTTAGTCCCAATTCGATTTTGAATTCAAGACTCATGGGCCTTTGCTAACTTGCACAGCTGGAGAAGAGGAAGAAGGGGAAATAGGAACTAAAAGCAGAATCAGAGGGAAAGCAGATGGGCAGCACTAGGGTGAGAGGTGGCCAGTGTGGATGTGGCACCTGTTTCTACCAGCACTGCCTTTTCAAGTACTAGCTCCAAAGAAAGCAAGCCAGGACTCATGTACAGAGAGGAGGCCAACTGTGAGCACTGAAGCTGTCTCAGGGGCCCCTAAAAGTGGAAGGGAAAGACCTTGGTGGCTGGCAGGTACCAGGGCTCCTTAGAGGTAAAGGAAAGTTATTGTCCCAACATGACCTTCAAAGAAAATTAAAAACAGCTCAAGAGCTGAGCTCTCCTTGCTGTCTTTTTTGTTGTTGTTGTTTTTCTTTTGAGACAGAGTCTCGCTCTCTCACCTAGACTGGAGTGCAGTGGCATGATCTCAGCTCACTGCAATCTCTGCCTCTGGGGTTCAAGCAGTTTTCCTGCCTCAGCTTCCCAAGTAGCTGGGACTACAGGCACGCACCACCACGCCTGGCTAATTTTTGTATTTTTAGTAGAGACGGGGTTTCACCATGTTGGCTGGGCTGGCCTTGAACTCCTGACCTCAGATGATCCACCTCAGCCTCCCAAAGTGCTGGGATTACAGGCGTGAGCCACTGCACCCAGCCTCTCCTTGCTGTCTTATCCTGAGTCAGAGAGACCTGGGGAAGAGAGAGTGAGTGGGGGTGTTGATTTAGGTGTGAATCCTCTCTAGTTGGAGAATTGAGGCAGACTGAGCTGTGTGAGCCTCCCGGAAACATGGTCACCCAGCCAGCCCATGTTTGTGTTTTTCCAGTTTGATTACTGACTGTCAGTTACTTGCAGATCACCTCTCCAGGTGTCCAGCTGTCCTTGCACATCATTTGTTTTCTTCAAGGAATCCATTAGTGATGTCTGCAATTTTTCCGGGTGCCTTTTCTGGTCTGATTGGGAGGAGGATGACAGATTCGAGGCAGTACTTATTTTCCACAGGAACCGCAAGCAGCCTTCAGACTGAGAGAGGGGCCACTGTGCCTCAGCTCCTCCTGAGGGGCCTCACACATTCTGGGTTCTCAGCTTCCTAGCTTCATGGAAAAATCCACCTCAGCCGCAGAGGTTTTTGTGTCTAGCTGCTTGTGGAGTGCTGCAGCAGGACAAGCACCGCGCTGTTGTTGCCTTGTGCTACAGGGCTCGGAAAATAGAACCGTTAGCACCAGCCTCGGGTTTCCTCCAGAGAGCTTGCATCTGGGCCTTTGGTATCTCTCTCTGTCCAACCCTCTGAATAGCCCAGGGCCTGTAATGCTTTCATTATTATGCATTCAAATGGAAACATACTTTTGTCAGAGTGATTACAAGGCAGCAGTTAGGAGTGTCTGCCTGGATTTCTTTGTTTTTGCCTTTTTTTTGACAGTGGGGAGGAGGAGCAGGATCAGTCTTCAGTGGGGCTGCGAGGCTTCCTCGGTGGGCTGGTGTGGCCAGGGCCTCTTCCTCTTCTGGGAATGAGTGTAGGAGAGATTGGCCCTGTACTTCAAAGACCAGATGGATGCACCTGTCTCCAACCACAACTGGAGGACATGTTCATTTCCTCAGAAGGCTGAGAACAAAGAGAATCTTAATTCAGGGAAGTAAGAGTACAGACAATTTTTTAGCTCAGTACAGAGAATATTTGAAATCTGTGCATCTGTTTTTAATTAGACACTTCACGTCTGCATACTGCAGGCAGCTAATTTCTAAGGATATTCATCAGGAGTGGATGCTTGGGCAGGTTTTGGAGTTGTTTAATCTATACACCAAGAAAATGCATTTCATACAATAAGATCAACTTTGTCAAAAGGATTAGGAAATGCATTGATGTAGAGAAGGCAAAGAGAATTTAAGAAGTCCTGTATAATGAAGAAACAACAACCAAGGAAAGAAGTAGATGATATATAAATTACCTAGACTATTTCTTTAAGAGATGGGGTCTCGCTATGTTGCCCAGGCTGGAGTGCAGTGACTATTCACAGGCACAGTTGTACTCACTGCAGCCTGGAACTCCTGGACTCAAGTGATCCTCCTACCTCAGCCTCTCAGGTAGCTAGGACTAAGGGTGTATGCTACTGCACCTGGCAAATTCTCCTACACCATTTATAAATAATTTAAGAATAATGTAGAATTCTCATAACTTTTGGCTAACACTGTGATGAGGAATTTTTGTTTCGTTTAGTTTTAACTTACTCCTCTTCATAATGTTTTGAGTGAAGAATAAGGTGCTTTATGGTAAATTCCGAGTTTCAGGAATTGCTCTCTGCATGCTTCCTGTTACAAGACCAGTGGTAGGACTCTCATTGTGCTCTTCATGGCCACCTGTTACCCTGGATGTTGGTAGCTTGTGACCATGAGTCAAAATGGACGTGGCTTTTGCTGACTTTGCACTTTTTGGCACAATCACAAACTCGGTGGAGCCTGTGGCCTTCTTCCACATTGCTTTCTGGACCACTTTCCCACCTCTGTGAGTTGCTAAGGGCTCCTCCTACCCCATCTTGGTCCTAAGGTGCTCACCTCGTATCCCTCAAAACTGTCAGCGTCACACATCACCTCTCTCCCTCTCCAGGCCATGGAATGTCCAGGTGGACCTGTGGGTCTTTCTCCCTCCTAGACCTTGCCGTGAAGAGAGGAGCTGGTTCTCATCTAATTTCAAGAAGACACTTGAAAGTAGATCAAGTTGGCCATTGGTGTCATCTCTAGTTATTGGATAATGTTTTTAATTAGCCTAGTTTTAGTTTAAGTAACTATTTTACAAAATAATATTTTCAAATACTAGTTACGTACCTCTGTGTCCCATTTTTCTATACCCTATGACTTAAGTTACATAGTTTTAAGTTACTTGGTATTTTACAGAAATGTATTCCCTATCTAAATAGAGTTCCACCATGCTTTGCTTAACAATGTATTTTTCTCTCTTGAACATTCCTGAACATTCCCTCTGTTAAATGTTACTTTTTTAGGAGATAAAAAAAAAATTTGAATATATTTAGAGGCAATTTAAAATCAAGTAAAAACTATAGTGGTTCATTTTAATGAAAAGCACTGTTTTTTATGTGTATGCTTTATTTATTTATTATATTTATAGAGACAGAGTCTTTCACTCTGTCACCCAGGCTGGAGTGCAGTGGACCGAACTCGGCTCACTGCAACCTCCACCTCCCAGGTTCAAGCAATTCTCCTGCCTCAGCCTCCCAAGTAGCTGGGACTAATAGGCACGTGCCACCATACCCAGCTAATTTTTTGGTTTTCTTTAGTAGGGACGGGTTTCACCATGTAGATCAGGCTGGTCTCAAACTCCTGACCTCAAATGATCTGCCCACCTTGGCCTCCCAAAGTGCTGCAATTACGGCATTAACCACTGCACTCGGCCTTTATTTATATTTACTTTCAATTTATTTTAAATCATCCTACAAATCGCAGTGAAAGAAATGATGCAATAAAAACTAAATTATTTCATGTCTACCTCTGATCATTTTTCAAACCTGTATTATATGTATATATATTTTCGGTGAAACTTTATTTATTTTTAAATTTCCACTTTCATTTTAGATACAGGGAGTATATGTGCATGTTTGTTACATGGGAATATTACATAATACCCTTATCATACACTAAATTTCTATACTTTCTGTTCTGTGCCACTGGGCTCCCTATGTCATTTATCCCTGTGTCATTACCACACAGTTTTAATTGTAGTGGCTTGTTTTTTTAGTATCTGCTTGAATTTTATTCTGTGTGGTTATTAAAAATCAGGAATAGGTGTGGAATTTTGTTAAAGACTTTTTACACATTTACAGAGATAATCATGATTTTTCTCCAGGTCCATTAACATAGTGAATTATGTTAATTAAATTCCTTCATAGTAAACATTCTTAGACCATGCTATATTTTATTAATAAGATGTTGCACTCTGTTTGCTAATACTTTATTAAAGATTTTTGCAGCATATGCATTAAAGAATATTGGTCTATAGTTTTTTTTTTGTGTGTGTGTGTGTGTGTGTGTGTGTGTGTATCTTCATAAGATTTAGACATCAATATTATACTTGCAATATTAGAAGAATTTAGAATTTTCATTTTTTCCCTACAGTCTGGATAACAAGCTGTAGAGCATTGGAAGTATCTATTGTAGGATTTGATAGAGTTCCTTTGTAAAAACACATGAGCCTAGTTAGTTTTTTTTTTCCTCCTTACTGTCTTCATGGAAGTTATTCATTTAAGCTTTATATCTCTTCAGGAGTTAATTTTGCTAACATGCATTTTTTTTAAGAAAATCTTCTATTATATTTAGTTTTCAAAGTTATTTATCATCAAGTTGTACAAAGTAGTCGATTATACATTTTTAAAATTTTTCTTTCAAATCAATCATATTGTTTCCCATCTTTACCATTTCTTATTGTTTTACATTTGTTTGTCTTAGGTAGGTTAACTAGGGCTTGTCTTTTATTGATTTTTCTCAAAGAAGCAGCATTTTAGTTTGTTTCTACTCTTTTCCTATTTTATATCTCACAACTTTCTACCCTTACGTTTATTAATTTCTTTATATATGTTTACTTTGTTGCTTTTCTCCTAGCTTTTTGAGTAGAAATTTAACGCATTTATTTTTATTTAAGCATATAAAACTGAATTTTTCTCTAATTACTGCTTTAATTGTATCCCAAAATTCTGGTATGTAGTGTTTTCACTATTAATTTTTGGAAGTTCTGAAATTGGCTTGTATTTATTTTTCCACTAGCAATTGTTATTTTTCAAAAAACAACTCTGTAAGAGAGTTTTTAGTGGATTTAGGGGGTTTTATTTTATTATCAACTTCTACATATATGTCATTTAGATCAGAGAATGTTGTTTATATAATTTCAATTTTATGGAGGCTTTCTTTGGGATGTAATTGTTGGTCAGTACTAGTAGATGTTCCATGTGCACTTGAGAAGTCTCTATTAGTGTGTTGTATAGATCCTATATATACTTACTTTTTTCCCCATTTGTACCATCTTTAACTGAAAGTGATATGTTAATATCTCTTATTGTTATTTCTGTTTTTCTTTACAGTTGCTATACTTTCTACTATATTAAGGGTCAGCAAATTATAGCCTACAGACCAGTTGCCTGTTTTTGTAAATAAACTTTTGTTGGAACACAGCAATGCTCATTCATTTACATATTGTTTATGGCTGATGTATCACTACAATGGCAGAGTTAAGTAGTAGTTGCAGATAGTATATAGCCTGTAAACCTAAAATGTTTACCATCTATTTCTTGAAAGAAAGTTTGCCAACTCCTGTAATATATGAAAGTGCATAGAAATTCACACTTTGTATATTTTGATGTGAATGGCCTCCTTTAGTATTATAAAGTCTCTTTCTTTGTCATCTTAATACTCTTTGGCCTGAATTCTACCTTGTTTGTTGTCAGGATTACAACTCCTGCTTTCTTCTCTTTTTCTGTTTTTCATTTCATTATCTCTTCATTTATAGGTGTTCTGACGTTTTACATGTGTTGGGTTTTGCTTTGTGATACAATTTGAAAATACTTTTTTAATAAATGAGTTAAGCCCCTTTACAAGTGGATCCATTTGTTAAACTTTCAAGGTAGAACAGGCAAAAGTTTTGTATACATTATTTAAAGACTTTTGAAAATACTCTATTTTGTAAATGTGATGATAAAGTTAATCCAAAAATAGATAATTGAAGATACCTTAATTTTTGAGTTTTATATTGAGAATTATTATTGTAGCTTCACAATGATTAAAGCAGCACTGACTAGATATTTCGTTGTAGTCAGAAATTGACTTGAAATGAAGATAAAACAGAATTATTGTTCAAATTGAGGGTCATTGTTAGTGAAGTTAAAAAGTGAAGTTTACATCCTGGGTAACTGAAAATTAAAACATATAGAAAAATTTCCAAGAAGATTCAGTAATTGACTCTCAGTTAATTCATTTTATCTTTGGTGTTTTCATATGTTTATTTATTAATGCAATTATTTACACGTTCTCCAATTGGCTGAGCCCTGTTTAAGGATCTAACGACACAAAGATGATTTTAAGCAGTGTCTCTCACTTTAGAAATTTATTGTCTAGTTTGGACTATGAGGGAATTACTTTCACATATACAATTTTTTTTTTCCAGGAGTAGCCATTCTTCTTTCAGTTAGTTTGGTGTCTTTGGGATTTCCCTCTCTTTCTTTGGATGATATAGTTAAAACTATATTGTGCTTTCTCTCATGCAGGGCAGCCACCGATCACAATGTGGATAATACAACAGAAATACTCAGGGAGTGGTTGAAAAATGTACAGAGACTCTATCACTATGTGGAGTGGAGGCCTATGGATGAACCGGAGTGAGTAGCAAGAGCAAAATTTGTAAACTCATTATTTACCCTTCCTCTTTAACTAGCTCTCTAGGGCTTCCAGGTTTGGAGGCACATGTGCTTTTCATTGTCTTTCATTTCTGCACCTATGTGAATTCTGAATATCTGTGATTTCTCCCTTTTAGAGATCTTCACAGTACTTTCTTCCTGTTTACTCCCACAGCTGCCAGCCAAGTTCAGGTTTTCATTACTTCATAAATAAATTGACATGACAGTGTATATTTTTAAATATTGATATTATTTATTCATATTTTAAACGTAAACTTTTATATTGGAAGGATCATAGTGAAAATGTGTATACTTTCTACATACACCTTGTTTTTTTCAACTTATATCTTGGTAATCATTCTATAGTAATAGTTAAGGAGCTAATTTTCTTTTTTTTTTTTTTAACTGCATAGTCACTGTTGTGTGTGCATTTACCATAATTATTTAATTGATTCCCCTACTGATGCTCATTTAGGTTATTTCCTATCTTAACCATAGAAATTCCTTCTTTCTTTTCCTTCTTTTCTCTTCTTTTCTTTCCTTCCTTCTTTCCTTCTTTCCTTCCTTCCTTCCTTCCTTCCTTCCTTCCTTCCTTCCTTCCTCCTTCTCTGTTTCTCTCTTTCTCTCTTTCTTTCTTTCTTGACAAGGTCTCACTCTATCACCCTAGCTGGAGTGCAGTGGCATGATCATAGCTCCACTGTAACCTCGTACTTCTGGGCTCAGGCAATACTCCTCAGTCAACCTCTTGCGTAGCTAGGACCACAACCATGCACCACTGTGCCTGGCTAATTTTATTTTTATTTTTTGTAGAGACATGATCTCACTATGTTGTCCAGGCTGTTCTTGAACTCCTGGCCTCAAGCGATCCTCCCACCTTGGCCTTCCAAAGTGCTGGGATTACAGCTGTGAGTCATTGTGCCTGGTTACCATAGCAATTTCTTTTTCTTTTTCTTTCTTTTTTTTTTTTTTAGATGGAGTCTCGCTCTGTCATGCAGGGTGGAGTGCAGAGTCACGATCTTGGCTCACTGCAACCTCCGCCTCCTGGGTTCAAACGATTCTCCTGCCTCAGCCTCCTGAGTAGCTGGGACTACAGGTGTGCGCCACCACGCCTGGCTAATTTTTTGTATTTTGAGTAGAGAGGGGGTTTCACCATGTTAGCCAGGATGGTCTCGATCTCCTGACCCTGTGATCTGCCTCCTTGACCTCCCAAAGTGCTTGGATTATAGGCGTGAGCCACTGCGCCCGGCCACCATAGCAATTTCTTAATTGCTTCTATCTCCAAGTCATCCTACATACCATACAGTCAAATCAATCTACCTCAAATACAAATGAAATGGTTTCATTTCTTTATTAAAAATACTTTACTTACTCTTTAGGAGCTGAACAAAGTTCAAACACCTAAGACTTATATTTTTAAAACCCATGAATTTAGCACCAAAAGAAAATGTGGTTTATCCAGAACGTTCCTTTTATTTCCAAACCCCACACTGTTGCTTGTGCAGGTCCTGGAAGACCTTTCCTTCTTCATAACTAACTCTTACCTTAAATCATGCCTACTATAGAAACCTATTCTTAATCATTCAGTTATAAATATCTACCTTTGTCTCAACAATTGTATTGCTTATATTCTATGTCATCCTTTCTGGCACAATGATATATGTAACCAACATTGTTAATTAACTATGCAATCAGTATATTTTTTTCTAAATAAATTGTAAGTTCTTTGGCAGGGGCTAGAGTATATAAACACTTTATATTCCCCCTATCCCCTCAGAGCCATATTCTTGGCAGGCACTAAATTAATACTGGTTGGATGAACAAGAACAAGAATAAATGTGTTTAAAACTTACTATTATAAATGTTCCCAAAGCTACTACAATTTTACCTTCAGGAACTGTAGAAATAGAATGAAGGAGTTGCCTGAATTTCTTCCCCAGATAAGTCATTTATTGAAAGTCAAATTTGTATTATAGTAATAATAAGTGCCATTCCAGAACAAGTTTCTGTTCTTCTAGTCTCTCTATATGTAAGAATTCTTATAACTATTCATATTATAAATAATATATACAATATAATATAATATATACCTATTTATTTCTCAAATTCAAGCCCATGAATTGTATGTCAAGCAAAATTTAACAGTGAAGTCTGAACACCATAAAAGATTGTAAACACTCCTTTAGAGTGCCTTATAATGGAGTTTGACCTAATAAAAATGGCACAGAAATATTTTGTGTCCCTTCTTTGCATCTTGGTACTGTTCTCTGCAGCCAGGTTTTGACTAAATCTATTATATGCCAAGGTCAGTGTGAAAAAATATTAGAGCAGGCATTTTGGGGGGGGGAATATATTTAGAAAAATGAGAATTCCACTGATTTTCATTGAAACAATAATTGGGGAAGACATTCCAGAGAATTCCTGTGCTGTATATAGTTTTATTAACCTTGTTTGTATAGTTATAGTCTCATTGTTTTTGCAGTTTTTTTGTTCACTAAAACAAAGGTACTGCCAGTGCAGCTATGAGATCTTGAAGTGGTGGCCAGTTTTGGGTTACTGCAACAGTATCAATGTCCGTGCCGTCTGGGTGCCTTCAGAAGGGTTTTGGAGTGTGCTCCAACCCACTTGCCTGTGTGGCCATGGAGGAGTCTTGGCCTGGCTGTTTTGTGAATCTTGATAGAGATTCCGTGACCTCACTTTATCTAAGACAGATCAATGTGTTAGACTGTGTGGAATCATTTGTGGAGACTCCAACAAGTAAATTAAACCTTTGTTTTTCCTGGGAAACTCATGTTTTACACTGCATACTCTCCAAATTTATTTGATGTTGGGATGTATAAAAATTGTCTAGGAACATGAGCTTTTTGCTTGGATTCAAATCTTGATTGTGCCCCATTGTGTAACATTGGATGAATGACTTAACTGCTCTACCCCGATATCTTCACCTGTGAAATGCAGAGAACAGTAGTACTCACCTCAAAGGGCTCTCATGAGAACCCATTGAAATATTTCATGTAAAGATTGTTGTTTACAGTGAGCAGTGAGTTACTTGACTTCTCATTGCTCCAGTTTCCTCATCTGTAATATGGAGATGATTATAATAATAGTATCTACTTTCTGGGGTTGATAGAAGATTGAATGAATACATATAAACATTTAGGACAGAGCCTAGTACACGTAGGTTCTCAATAATGATGAGCTATCATTATTATTTTAGGTCTTACCCTGATGAAATTGGACCAAAGCACTGGCCAAGCTCCCGGTTTGCCCATGTGATGAAACTACGACAGGCAGCCCTTCGAACTGCGAGGGAAAAATGGTCAGACTACATTCTGGTAAAAACAGATGTTTGATTTCTTGACAGCTGTCATCTTGAATGTATCCAAATCAGTCATCCAGAAACTAGAACCATGGATGCAATCAAAATAACCTTTGGCTTAGACAGTGCCTCCCCCACTTTTTAAGAAAGGCACAAGGAAATTTTTGGTAGTTTAATATTGGGCTACCTGGACTTCATCTTCAGGCCCACATGCATTTTTGGTGGGTAGGTGAAGAAGAACCTGAATTATTTAGTCTCTGTCATGCAACAGGCATAAGAACTCTGCATATTTCTAGTTCATGGGAAATGCTGTAGGTAAAACAATGTAAGTTGTTCTTATAACTTTTTGGAAGAATTTGGGGATATGAAAAGTAATTATCTAAAAGAATAATTGAGCTGAACAGCTCTGAAATGGTTCCCTTTTGCTCCTGAATGATCTGGGGAGTAGCATGTTACTTGGCTTCCTGGTTGCTCCCGGTGATGCTGTCTTTGAGAACTTATGTCCATCCCCAGTCCCTCCATGACAGTGAAAATCTGCCCAATAATGTGTCATGCACACTTGTGACACAAATCCTTTCATGGAAGTTTTCAAATTGTACTGACAATATTTAACATTGTGTAGCTGTTTAAATGCCATTGAAGTGTACAAATGCTAAATCACAAAATTTTGGGTAAACAGATGGACTATCATAAAAACGAAGACTTCTGATTTTTTTATTGTGATAAAACCTACAAAATGTAAAATCTGTCAGTTTATCCCTTTTTCAGTGTACAGTTCAGTATGATTATTTCTTTTATATGTTAGAATCTGTTGTTATACTGTCTCTGTAAATAAATCACTGTTAACATGGGCTTCTAAGAATAGGAAATAGTTTCACTGGTTAGCATGGGTTGATATAATGTACTTAAACAAAAATTCTACTTATAAGATTAAAATGCATTGATAGATCTGTTTTGAGCTACTCTGGCATTACTATAGAAAAGCTAAGTAGGTATGCCCATCTGTACCTAGACTGGGCAGTCAATAAGTGTTTTTGAATGAACCTTTAATGGCTTGGGAACCATTAATATCTTTTGCCTAAAACACTAGCCAAAGTGTAGGGTGGGTCCTGGTTGAGGCTGTGCCCAGTGTGGCAGCACTGATTTATTGCTTAGTGCCTAATGCAGAGCCCAACATAGGAAAGTTAGACTAAATGTAGTTTGACTGAATGAAAGTCATCTAGCTGCAATGGGTTTCAATAAGGAGGACAGAGATAACTAGTTCCATATGTCATGAGCAAGTTTCTGGGATCCTTCAGAAGGGTTGGGTTATTCTCAAACTCATTACTGAAAAGTACCTTTTCACCTAACATTATCCTTTTCTTTTCCTAGTTCATAGATGTTGACAATTTCCTGACTAATCCACAGACCCTCAATCTACTGATTGCAGAAAACAAAACTATTGTGGCCCCCATGCTGGAGTCTCGGGGCCTGTATTCTAATTTCTGGTGCGGAATCACCCCTAAGGCAAGTCTTTTGCTTAAATGAATTAAAGCTACTAGTTTTCACAAGGCAACACCGGGTCAATGTAGTCCCATTCACCTTTCTCCTGTTTACTCCCTTGAAACATGCCTGTCATTGTGTTCCCAGAGCAAGCATTTTTCAGGAAGGGCGGTAAATCTAGGTCCAATGCTACAACCCAGTTGAGCTCTTCTGTATTAATTAATTATTGAAGAAAATAGTCTAAAGAGCTTAGCCTTAGAAACTTCAAATTAGCCAATAAAGCATGCTGGAATTTGTACTTTCCCCCCACCCAATTCAGGAATTACTATTTTTAATTAATTCTTTTTGTCATTACAAAACTAACATAAGAACACTATAGAAAAACTTAGAAATTTAAAAAAGTTTAGGCCGGGCGCGGTGGCTCAAGCCTGTAATCCCAGCACTTTGGGAGGCCGAGACGGGCGGATCACGAGGTCAGGAGATCGAGACCATCCTGGCTACTACGGTGAAACCCCGTCTCTACTAAAAAATACAAAAAACTAGCCGGGCGAGGTGGCGGGCGCCTGTAGTCCCAGCTACTTGGGAGGCTGAGGCAGGAGAATGGCGTAAACCCGGGGGGCGGAGCTTGCAGTGAGCTGAGATCCGGTCACTGCACTCCAGCCTGGGCGACAGAGCGAGACTCTGTCTCAAAAAAAAAAAAAAAAAAAAAAAGAAATTTAAAAAAGTTTAAAAGAAAACCAACAAAACATGTTAAATTCCCATCACTGTAACAACATCATAGATAGAAACTTGCACGTTTTTAATAACTGTATTATCATCAAGTGGCTATATTCCAGTTTACTTAACCTTTATCTTGGTTTGAAAAACATTTAAATTATTCACAACTTTTAACTATCATGACCATCATGATTAATATAATTTTTCAGCATTTAAGATTATATCCTTAGGATAGCTTTTCAGAAGTGGCATTACCGAGTCAAAGACTATAAATATTTCAATGACCTTTGATGTATGTTGCCAAATTTATTTGCAAAGAGTTCTAATAATGAAAACTACCATATTAGGTTATTTTTATGAAATTCAAGTTAAAAAAGGTTTGAATTTTTATTATTTCTTTTTTTAATAGTAAAATCTTCAAAGTCTAGAGGTCTGTTTTAGCGAATGCTCATGGCTGGTTGTATTTTTATTCTTTAATTAAAGAATTAGAGAGATAAATTCAACTGACTAATGTAATATGTATCAATGTAGGATTAAAATGTGCTAAGCAAAATAAGGTATATTGGCTAGGAGCGGTGGCTCACGCCTGTAATCTCAACACTTTGAGAAGCTGAGGAGGGACAATTACTTGAGCCCAGGAGTTCGAGACCAACATGGGCAACATGGCGAAACCTCATCTCTACAACAAATGAAAAAATTAACCAGGTGTGTTGTTGTGCACACCTATAGTTCTAGCTATTCAGGAGGCTGAGCAGGGAGGATTGCTTGAGCCCAAGAAGTTGAGGCTGCAGTGAGCTATGATCACACCACTGCATTCCAGCCTAAGTGACTGAGACCTTGTCTCAAAAAAACAAAGAGTATGTTCAATGTATTCTCATGGCCAAAGGGCTAAAGTTTGAGTCTCCCCTTTATATTTGGTTTTGTTTTGGATGAGAAATAAGGCCAGTAGTGTGCTGATAAATGTTTAATAACTGGGTTTTTGTGGGAAAAACCCTAGTTGATAGCATTTGCCAATTTTTATGGTTTAAATGCTCCCACCATGCAAACAACTTAAATGTTGTTAAGCTAAGGGAAAGGTTAAGTAAACTGCAGTGTAGCCACTTGATGAAATAGCTGTTAAAAATATGCAAAACTGCCACCTGAGGTGTCATTAGAGTGTTGGGGATTAACGCAATTTTTGTTTTTATGGATTCCAAGCTATCAACATGTCAACTGGTTTGCAAAATTTCTGAAAATTTAACAATGTGTGGTCTGGTACACCACTGGATGAAACATTCCTCTTTTGTTGTAATTATTTCTTCTAGTTGTAAGATATTTTGAATGCGTGTTATTTTCTGTGTCTCTTTTGGGAAGATAATATGTTCATATTTCTAAAGGCCATTCACTTCCTCACTTCCTTGGGAGAAAACATTATATTCGTTTAAATTCATACACTTTCAGTGTTTCACATGGCAGAGTCACTTGAAGGTTGTTTTTAATGAGTTGTGCTTTGACACCAGCAACAAGGGTGGGTTATCCTAGTGGCCACAGCCTACAAATTTGTATTATCTCCTTATTTGCTTTCAGGCTTAAAAGCAAATAGGAGAAATGTGCTCACTTATTTTGTACAGTAAAATTAAATTCTGAGCAACTTGGGGACAATTATTATTTTCCTCCATTTATTTTTGGCTTTCTGCCATCCCAGTTAGTCTCTACTAGAGCAGGATTAGAAAAGGCCAGTGACTTCATAAGCTCAAGTCAGGGCCTGGTTCCCAGAGCCTTTAAACTCATTCAAAATAAAATGACCGTGATGTTGTCTGGCCAGTGAACAGGAATTATTACCAACAAGATTCAATTTATGTGGAAAAAGAAACACATTCATCATCTCTGCCTCTTTGCAGGAGGCACATTTATTCTCTCTCACTTTCCCTGCTTCCTTTCTTCTCACCCCCACCCCAAGGATATTCTGTGATTCATCATCATCATGGATTTTCCAAGCTTCTCATTCTGGGAATGTTGTTCCTAAGTAATCTAGAACTTTATATTTGACACAAGTACTTAGGCAGCCTTTTTAAAAACCCAAGTTCCCTTTATCCCTTGGAAGACTGCTCATAAGCTGAAGTATTAGGAGAAACCATAGAGGATGTTAAATAATCCTTAAGTTAAAGGCTAATAAAAAATTATAGTAATAATAATACTTCATATAATGAATTGCAGTTTCCAAAATAGGTTCATAGACCTTATTACATGTGATTCATTCTGCAGCTCTTTGAGATTGACAGAGCAGCTATTATCCCGTTTTTCAGGAGAAAAAGCTCAGGCTCAAAGAGGGTAGCCATGGGCTAAGATCAAACAGCTAGAAGGTGATTAAGATGTCTCTGAGACCCACATCTTCTAAGTCCTCATTTGTGATCCTCCTCCCTTATCATGGGGTCAGCATTAGGGTTAGCTAAGCTAGGACACTCTTCTAGAACCGTGAAGGGAGTGTCAGAGAAGTAGATGAGGCTGTAGCGCCTTATGTGTGGATGCTGAATGACAACAGGAAATGTGGCCATAAAGTGATGCAACTGATTAATGAGCACATAAGAACTTCTGCATCCAGAGTGTCGTGCCCTTCAGAGTGCTGGCCTTGTAAAACTTCACACTCATCCCAGTGAGCTGCCATCACCTAGAACGTTTTCCAAAATGCCTGGCAAAGCTTCCACAAGTATGTTTCATAAGCATGTTTTGTTGAGATATATCTTCATCTTTTCTGGAAATGACTTGAGCTTTGGAATAAGGAAACTGGTTGTCCCGTGTGCTTGTGCAGAAGGAAGTTTCAGAAGTTGAATCCCCAAAAACTGTGGAGTAGCTGCAGCTTTGCCAGTATATTGACTAAGTAACTGCATTGAAAGAAGACCTCATTTGTATATCTAAGTAATGCATGTTTAATTACAAGTATTAACCATAGTGTAATGTCATTTTAATAGGAGCCAATATTTGTTGATACATTCTTGGTGCTGGGCAGTACACTCAACACTATTCAGGTTCTACCTTACTTAAATTTTACAGCTAATCCCATGGAGTAGATAGTGCCATCGTCCCTGTTTTGGAGATGAGGAAATAAGTGCAGCAAGGTTGAGTCACTTGCCCCATACCCACAGACAATAAGTAGCTGAAGTGGGATTTGAACTCAGGGAGTCTGACACTGGAACCTGTGCTCTTAACTGCTCTGTCACTTCTTAATACTCATGCTTCATATTTCATCATAAGTCAACATAAAATATACTTTTATGAAATTATTAAATCAAGAGATATGTTGAAATCAAAGTTATTTCTTATATCAAGACCCTTTTAGTATTATTTTATATGTAGACAGCGTTTCCTGTGCTCACCTGGAAATTCATAGGCCATGATAAGAGGAGTGAAGGTGGCTTTGTTTGGGAGCTTGTATTTAGCTGGTGACGACTTGAAAGGAATCAGCCTAGCAAATGACTGAGAAGGATGAAGACTTCAGGTCAGAAAACACAATGCACCTATTTGCTCTTTTACAGGGCTTCTATAAGAGGACCCCAGACTACGTTCAGATTAGAGAATGGAAGAGGTCAGGCTGCTTCCCCGTCCCCATGGTCCACTCCACCTTCCTAATTGACCTCAGGAAGGAGGCCTCAGACAAGCTGACTTTCTACCCCCCACACCAGGACTACACCTGGACCTTTGATGACATCATTGTCTTTGCCTTCTCCAGCAGGCAAGCAGGTACCGTTTGTCTTTGGTTGTAGTACCACCATGGAGACACAGCAAAATGACCAGCTCCTTTGTTTTGTGCATTTTATTTTTAAAAATACCCTCATATTTCGGGTAGTGAGAGGCAATAAATTGTCTGCAATAACCATACCAGCACCCTCTATGTTGCTGTCCCTGGGAGCACCAATTACCAAGAGCCAGGGCTGGCCTCTACCCAGGAACCCACTCTGTTTTGGGTTGGAGGGACTGGTGGTGATGTTGGGAGTTATGGGAAGGTGATTGGTACTCTATGGTGCTACTGCATTGCAATTATTTATCATAGAAGTCCATTTATTAATTAGGAAACTGTCACAGAGGCCTAAAACAACACTGGCAAAGATCCCAGACTTTAAAAATGGAAGTTTATTTCTTCTTGAAAAAGTCTGAGTTGCTATAGTGACTTTGTTCCACAAAGTGTTCAGAGTCCCAGGCTTCTCACTCTCCACGAGGTACTGCCCTTAATTGTGGAGTCCCAGGTGTCTCACCACCATGGATGCGTTTCAGCCAGCAAGGCAGAAACAGCAGGGAGAACTCTCCCGGTCCCTTGAAGGGTGCAATCCAGAAGTTGAATGCAGCAGTTCCATGAAAATCCTGTTAGCCAGAGCTTAGTTACAGGACAATACCTCACTGTAAGGGAGGCTCAGAATGTCATCTTTATTCTCTGCATGCATGCACTGCAATTTTCACACTCCAGAAGAAGGAAAGAACAGATAAAGAGGCACCAAACAGTCTCGGCCTCAGTCCCTGTGGAAGGAGAGGCAAAGCGAGACTGAAGTCTTTTATGAACTACTGGGAAAGCATTTCTAGTGGGGCCTGTAGATTTTTGAGAAAGACAAGTCAACAGGAAGGAAAGTTCTTTTTCTCATTTCACCCTACACTTGCTTCAGGAGGACAGAATTAACAAGAGCAGTTCAACAGCAGGACACATGGCATCTAACAGAGCAAAGCTTTATTAGGATAATTCAGACTTTCCTGACAGAAGTTGGGTCCCATTATTAATGTGCCAGAAATGTGTTACTTAACTGCTAGCAAAAATAGGTTATAAATCAAGAAGATGGTGAATAAACTCAGTGTGGCCATATAACTGAGGGTGGAAAACATGGTGCAAAGATCTTCAGGCAGCTGAGGAAGTGGCTGGCAGATGAGAATGTTAATACAAATTCAAGCTACAGTTCACACATCAGATTCTCCTTAAAGCCATAGGTGTCCCATTCATCAGTTGTAGATTTGCTGAGAACGAGAATATTTGGTAGAAATGGATCAGGCTGATTTCCCCCTTGGCTGCTAGAGTTATTTAGACCCTTTGGCCAGGTGCAGGCATTTTGTAGCCCTTGTGTCTAGGCAAAAGCAATCTTCATATGATTGGAAGTTTTTTGCAAAGATTCCTATGTCAATGTTAATGGAACCTGCTTTTTTCATTTGGTCTGTGATTTGCTCTGACTTCCCCAGGATGGGAAACAGAGTCAGAGCCTTCTGAGTCCTTGAGTGCCAATCTCTTTCCTTCAGAGGCTGAAGCTAGGATGTTCCAAGAAAGTGAGATATTAACAATTACACGAATGGCCCTGCCTAACAGAGTCTTCCTTTATAGTCACTGCACAAAGCGTTATTATGACCCCATGCACTAAATTGTGATGATATATTGTATGAAACGAATACCTGGATATTGGGGTGGGAAAAGTGATTCAGGTTAAGCAGGAATTTTTCAGCTCTGCCCTGTGCTTCGTCTGTTCACCAGGACTTTGTGTGCTGTTGGTCAGATTTTGCAAAGGCTTTTTTAGAACACTGAAAACAGGTAGACACCCAAAGTTGTTTGGTGACTCATTTGGGAAGAGGAGAAATAGAAAAGGAAAGAGAGAGATGAACTCCCAAGTGTTTCCTTCTGTTCCTGGCACTGTGTTAGTTGGGAATTAAGATTTTTATGTGTGAAAACACAACTAATAGTCATGAAGCAGTGAAAACTAAGGGCCAGATTGGCAGTGCAGACCATGAACAGGGCAGGAGTCAAGGCAGGAAAGATTCACTGTCATTTTGGGGAAATGAAAGGTATTTCTTGACAACTGTGGATTTTAAGGTAATATTGTACTTATCTCTTAAGTATTTTCCAGAGAAACGTGAATGAGCCTGGGAGTCATGTGCAGCCCAGGGCGTGTCTCTAGGCTCTTCTTCCTTAGTTTTAAAGCAAAGCACTTTCCCTCTTTCTTCATGAAATATGATTGGTATTTTTTTGTTCTCACTCTTCTGAAGCTCCCTAGCTGTGTATCATCTATGTCCCGGGCAGGACCATCCAACCACAAACCTCAGTCCTAGATCTTTCAACCCAGACTCTAGCCATTGCGCCGTGTGGGTGATGAGTGAGGGGCAATCCAAGTGTGCTGGTGAGCGGGGCTTGGCCACCCATCTAGCCCAAGAAGAGAGCACATATGGTCACAGGCGAGTCTCTGTGACTGTAATGAGTCCAGGGCCAAGAGTTCCCCTCCCATTGTGGCCCATGATCTGGGTTCTGTATTATGGCCACAGGAACCATCCTGGCACCAATCAGTCATCTTCCAAATGTCTGATGTGAGTCAAGAGGCAAGTGATATGGGCAATAGGCAGACAGATCCTGGACACCACTGGTAGTGGTCACATTTGTCCCCATGTGGAGGGATGGCAATCCCCTAGTGACTAATGGTTTTGGAACTGAGTTTCCAATTACTGGGTGGATAGAAAGCACTTGGCATTGGCTCTTCAGGGACAAAGATTTGGCACTAATGACTTACTATGTGACCTTGGACAAGTGACAGCCTGAGTCTGATTTTTCATCACCAGAGATAGGGATAATTTTATCAATCTGCAATGTTAAGTTACTATGTGAGTACAAGAAAATGTTTTATATGTTTAAAAGAAAAACAAAGTCCTTCAAAATGTAGTGTAATTCACTTTTCTTTTTCAAAAGAAAAACTGTCTTCCCCAGACGCAGCTTTCACTGGGAGTGCAGACTCTTTCATAGACTTTATCTAATTATTAATACATTTTCTTTTATCAAATTGCCCATGCACATGGTTGAAAGTATTCTTATAGTTCCCCATGGTTTATTAAGAAAAGAACAGTCCCTTGCACATCACCCTGCATCATTTCTCTCCTCCAGAAGGCAACCACTGATATCTCTTTTAAGTGATCATTTTAGTATAATATTTACATCCATGTTAAATAATATGCATACATTGCTACTTCTTGATTTTCTGGCTGCACCGTAGGCATTATGTATTGACTCTCCACTATAGACAGTGAGGAGTTAGCTCTCTTTCTGCCTTTTGCCCTCTGCATGCAAACACATTCTTCTCAACACCTTGTTCTCCCAATGTCATTTCAAACAGATTGATGGTCTGTGTTCTTGTTGTAATCATGCAAGCCTAACTCCTAGCTTGGTCATTTATAGGCTATGATTAGTTTTCCTTTGCCATTAATTTTCTTTGGAGGCAATTCCTGTAATAATTGCCTTTTTTTCTTAGTTTTATTATTACTAGTATGATCCAAAACTAATCACTAATTACCTCAAACTCCTCTCAGAATGTTCAGATTTGTCAGATGTCCTTTTTTGCATGTTTGTGAGGATGTCTGTCCTGGAGCCTTCTAATATATTCTAATCCGAGTGGTGCTGCAGCTATCGACCTAAGACTTCTTTCTCTTCTCTTATACACTGACTCTTCTGTTCGTGTTGTTTATAATCTTTCTTGCTGGTTATAATCGTCCTCCTCTTCTTCCTCCTCCTCCTCTTCATTCCTTTCCTCCTCATCCTTCTCCCACATCATCCAGTAACTTTCTGAAAAAGTATGATGGCAAGTAAATATATTATGGTCTTGCATGTCTAAAAATGCCTTCCTTGTACCCTCACACTTGATGGATAGTTTGGATATGTATCATATCATTTGTTTATGGAAGCCTCAGAAAGTTAATTGGTAAAATGGTTTGCCTAATTAGGGTGGAGATGCAACTTTAATATCTTTTTCCTTCCACTTCCTGAATTCATCATGACTTTACAAGAAGGTGCACTTTGAAGCTCCCCAGAAGCATTCATGTGGTCAAACAGCAGAGCTAATGAGTTTGCTTGGTGAAGGCAAGAGAAGGGACAGTGCTTGGTAGACCAACCTTGATTCAAGCCAGATTCCATAAAAGCAGGGAATAAAGGTTATTTTCTTTTCTCCTTCTGCTCTGTTAATTCCATGAGACAGCTTCACCTGATTTGACAGATGATGTAGCTGACTGGAGGAAATTTCATCTGCACAAAATAGAGGAGTCCCTATGCAGAAAATTCTCTCTCCAGAAAACAGTGATGATTATCACAATTAACAAATCAGAGGCTTGGATACATGGACCAGAGGCTTGGATACATGGCGGACTCATCCTTTTCACTAAGCAGTCTTTTCATTGATCAGGAGTGTCAACTGCTGACCAGTGATCTGTATAAGACCATCCTGATTCCTATATTTCTAGCTGTCTGGTTAAACACAGATGCCTTATAACTATGCAAGTTATCAGGTGGGGCTATGAAGACCAATTTGAATATGAGAAGGGTATTGCATGTTTCTGGTATTGTCACACTACAGGTTCTTAAAAGAACATTCTGAAATACAGACTTTTTTGTCTCTATATGAACTGATTTTAGAAGTTTCATATCTGTTGGTTGGCTCCAAATCCATGCCTGCTAAGGGAAGCAATAAAACCAAGGAGAATCTTGGAGAATTTTAAATTTCCTTTGTTTTTTCGTTTTTTGTTCTATGTATGCCTAGATTTAGCTTTAATAATCTGTCAGCGTTACAGAATTTTCTTGTTTGCTTTCATATCAGATGTGGATTTCATTCCTCTTTTTCTCGTTATTTCCTGTAGGTGGATTACAGTGTTCCATTCTGCTCTCCGGAATGGGAATTCCTTGCCTCCCTTTTGATCCTTTCATGCCTTTTATGTTCATTCCAGGCCACGAGTTTGGTTTTTCTTCAGAGAGAAAAAATCAATTTCCTCTGGGTTGAAGAATAGCCCAGTGTTTTTATTAGTCCCCAATGCTGTATTTTACTTTTTGAATAAAGGAGCATTTTTTAGGTCTATAGACATACCTGAAACAACCACTTATGTAATTACAATGTCAAACTCAGCATGAGACACAGTTCACGTTCCTTCTCCTCCCTTGTCACTCAGCAGTGTGTTTTCTGATTGTTGGCTTTGTCCCTCTCTCGGATCCTCAGGCATCCAGATGTACCTCTGCAACAGAGAGCACTATGGCTACCTGCCCATCCCCCTGAAGTCCCATCAGACACTGCAGGAAGACATCGAGAACCTCATACATGTGCAGATTGAAGCAATGAGTGAGTGACCCAGGAGCGGGGGGGATGGCTGTCGTTCCATTGCCACAGTGACCATACCAGCCACTTCCCTTCTCTTCCAGGATTGGAATCTCACGGCCATCAGTCTCCTCTGGCTGAATACGTAGCTATTCATTTGTTCATTGTTTCCTAAACTTTTCCTATGGGAAATATGAATATGACAAGGTCTTTGCCTTCTGGGAGCTTCCCATCCTGGAAGAGAGCTGGGTACACAAGTCAATACTTTCCAAAAGATCTGATAAGTGCTATAACAGTGTTTTGTGGTGTGGACTTAAACCCTAACTTGGCTGCTTTCTAATTATATAACTTTGAGTAAGTAATATCCTTAGTTGTAAAATGGAAATAATGAAAACTTCCATGGTTTTTGGGCAGATTCATCATGGTATATGTAAAATGTCTAATACAGCCACAGTAATTATGATTTCAACTTAACAATAGCTCATGATGTCACAGATACCACTGTTACTTCATAAAGTGCTAAGCACTTTTTGTACATTGTTTCATTAATCCTTGCAACAACTCAATGAAGGGGTTTTATTATGCCCATATTAAAGATTAAAAATAATGAGATGTTACCTTAAGTAACTTGCCCTAGAGCATTCTGCTAAATAAATGACAGATTGGGATTTGAACCCATCTTGCTATCTCCAAAGTTCATGTCCTTAAACACTATTGTTATTGCCTCTGGGTCTAGCATGATGCATGAATTGCTGTGCTCAGTCATCGGTAGCTATGCTTTTTATTATATGTGATGTACAATGGTAGCTAAAAGAGAAAGTAACCAATCCACCTAACCTAGGGGAAGATGTTGAAATGGCTTCCCAAAGGTGGGACTATTTTCTATTATTCATCAGTAGAGCATAGGAGGTGTATGTGTGGGCAGTGGAGGTTGTTAGGGAGGAACAGCAGGAACTGAGGCTAGAAAGTGGGCAGGAACCCCGCCAAGAGGCTCTGATGTATAAGAAGGTATTTGGGCTTTAGCTGAAAGGATGGGTGCTCTTAAAAAGATTTTAGCACAGAAATGTCAGGTTGAATTTGGATTTAGAAAGGTCACTCTAGTGGTTAGAAAAGTGTAGGTGGAGCATGCATGGGATGCATGGGCAGTGGCTGCTGGTCTCAGACCAGAGGTGAAGAGACCACTTTGGACATTTCATGGCTACTGGGCAAAAGGTGGTAAAGACCTGACCTAGAGCAGTAGCAGTGGGAATGGAGAGGAAGGAACAGAAGCTTAGGACATAGTCTTGAAAGGACACAGCCAAGAGTTAATTGTAGGTGGATGAGCAAAAGGGAGGCATAGAGAAAACTCCCAGGTTCTGTCTTCAGTGTCTGGGGATGATTTTAGGAACTTTAAATGGAATAGGGCATGTAGAATAAAGGAGAGGTTTGAAAAGAGACCATGGCCGGCGTGGTGGCTCATGCCTGTAATCCCAGCACTTTGGGAGGCCGAGGCAGGTGGATCACCTGAGGTCAGGAGTTTGAAATCAGCCTGGCCAACATGGTGAAACCTGTCTCTACTAAAAATACAAAAATAAGCCGGGCATGGTGGTGCATGTCTGTAGTCCCAGTTACTCGGGAGGTTGAGGCAGGAGAATTGCTTGAACCCAGGAGGCGGAGGTTGCAGTGAGCCAAGATTGCACCATTGCACTCCAGCCTGAGTGACAGAGTGAGACTCCATCTCAAAAAAAAAAAAAAAAGAAAGAAAGAAAGAAAAGAAAAGAGAAACCATGAGTTTATTTTTAGAGTCACTGAGTTATCTATGAGTATCTGTTTCCCACTCCCTTGCTACTACACTATAAATTCCTTTTTCATCATGTTAGTCTCAGGACCTAGCACATTGTCACCTGGTAGATGCCTAGTAAATATTTGTTAAATGACTGAATGAATGATGATGAAATGATGGAATAAGAAGCTGGTTCACTGTGACAGTATTTCTTGAACCAGCCCTCAGTAATCTCCTTTGTGAATTTCTTTAATACATACTTGTTCTGCCGCTTTCCCTATGTTCTAGGCCCTAAAGGATATGGGTGGCATCTTATTGCTTTGTATCCCAAGCACTTAGCACAGTGCATGGCATGTAGTTGTTACCAAAAAAATATCTGCTGAATGCCTGAACAAATGAGCAAATGAATGAATGAAAACTGTATTGACAAGAGCACTGAAGCCAAAGCCAGAATTATGGGCTTGAACTTAGACACTGTCACTTATGAAGAGAGAATCAGATTTCAGGACTTTCATTTCTTCATCTATAGAGTAATTTTGCAATGTTGAGAGGAACAAACAAAAGAATGTATCAACTCTATAAAATAGTGAGGTGCTGCTATTATTATGACCGCTTTTAGCTCTCAATAAAGTGCTGTCCCTTATTATCCCTGTTTCATGGCTCTCGGTCTTGACTCCCAAGTACGGAGAGTCTCTCTGACCTCAGAGAGAGGCCAGCCAGACCTTATGTTCTCTTGTTTTCTTCCACAGGGCTGAAAGTGTAAGTTCTCAGTACATAGAAATGCACATG
This sequence comes from Trachypithecus francoisi, assembly GCF_009764315.1. NCBI lineage: Eukaryota > Metazoa > Chordata > Mammalia > Primates > Cercopithecidae > Trachypithecus > Trachypithecus francoisi. Next base: position 40,788,426 of record NW_022681470.1, on the reverse strand, counting down.
TCATCAATAAAGATTTTAATGATTGCAAATTACAAATATGCACACTACCATGCTAGCCAGGTAGAGTTCATTTGAGAAGAACCTGTAAATTATAACTTTCATCATTGATCTCCCAATGCATGCCACCTCTAGTGCTAAGCACTTTACATATCACATTTTATTTACCTCCTTTTCTGAATTTTAAAAATATAGAGCATAATCGGAATAATAAAATGTTGGAAAAATCAAATTTTGAAGGGTATAATGCAGAAATATGGCCTACAGGTCCATGTAAGATTAATAAAAAGTTGGTAATGACAAAATCCTGTCAGTCAAGTATCCTTCTCTAGTAAAAGATTAACTAGGTGTTAAAAATACTTTGCATAGTGCCTGGAACCCAATGAGCAATAAATAAATGGCTGCTAATAGTGTTGTTAGACTGCACTGATTGAAGAATAGGAATAGGGTGTCCAACATTTTGACTTCCCTGAACCACATTGGAAGAAGAAAGATTGTCTTGGGCCACACATAAAATACACTAACACAACAATAGCTGATGAGCTAAAAAATAAAAAAATAAAAAAATAAAAATCACAAAAAGAATCACATAGTGTTTTAAGAAAGTTTGCAAATTTGTATTGGGTAACATTCAGAGCAATCTTGGGCCACATGTGGCCTGCAGGCCACGGTTAAACAAGCTTGCATTAATACATGCATTTTATTCATGAGCAAACATAGAATGCCTGTAATGTGTCTTCTATGAAAGTACTGGGGATTCAAAACATTTTATGATCAATTCTCTGTTTTCAGGTACTTATGATTTAATAGGAGAAACAGACAGAGGTTTAAAAAAAAAAAACACTAACAATGCAGTATAGCATTTTGAGAAAGGAGAAAATATCAAAGAAATAGGAATTTGGGATAGAGAGGGATTGCTATGGCCTGTGTGATCCAGGAGAGCCTCAAGTCCTAATGGTTCTTAAGCTAAGCTTGGTTAGAAGTGTAAAATTTAAACAAGGGGAGTGGTATGGTGAGGACTCTACAGGCAGAGGAAACAGACCAAGAAAAGACAAAGTATTCTCACTCTGAAGGAGAGCTGACTTAAAACAGTAGGCAGAAATAAAGTTTGAGAGGGTGGAGTGGCTTCATTGTTGTGGTCCTTGAATGCTCAGATCAAGAAGAATGGCCATCTTAAGGAGCCAGTGAAGGTGTTAGAAGAGATAATCAGGCTATAAGGATTTATTCAACACGTACCGTACCCCACAGATTGTTCAAGATGCTAGCATACGGCAGTGAACAAAACAGGCAGAAACCCTGCCATCAGGGAGCTTATATTCTAACACAGAGAGTTAGACAACAGACACAATATCCGGGAAGCAGCCACATGAATATTTGGGTGAAGAGTGTCCCAAGTAGAAAGAATAGCACATGTGAAGACTGTTAGACAGGAAAAGCTTGGGGGTGTTCCAGAGACAAAAGGCCAGTGTGATTGGGGTATAAAGAATGAGTTGGGTCAAGGGAGATGGAGTAATGGGAGAAGAAATGTCCAGATCTCACCGAACATTCTGGCCATGGTAAGGAATTTAGATTTTACTCCAAGAGTAATGGGAATCCCTGGAAGACGGGGGGTTGGCCTGATGTGACTTGTGCATTTAGAAGGATCATTTGGGCTGTGGTGAGGATACCAGGGTGTAGGGGACCAGTACCTCTCTCCTGGTGAGACATGATGGTGATTGGGATGTGAACGATAGCAAGGAGGTGATGAGAAACAGACAAATTGAGGATATATTTTGGTGGTGGAGCCAATAGGACATACAGAGACCTGAATGCAATCCATGACGGAAAGAAAGGAATCAAGAATGAGTCCAGGATTTTAGCCTGATATGCCATTTACTGAGATGGGAAAGACTTTATAGAAAAAGACTCAGGGGTGGGGAGGTAGTTTTGGTCACGTAAGCTTAAGATATTTATTAGGCATCTAAATAGAAAAGCCAGAAGATAGTTGGATATATGAGTCTGGAGTTCAGGGAAGAAACTTCAGCTAGAGACAGACATTTGAGAATCATCAGCATCGGAAGGATATTTGAAGCCACGGAACAGTGTGAACTCATGCAGTAAAAGAACACAGGATGAGAAGAGGACAGATCCCTAGGGAAGACAAACAGCCAGAGAGCTGGGAGGAAAAATTGAGAAGTGTTTCAAGACGGAGCCAAGATGCTGCTGAGAAGCCAAGGAAAATGAGGATAAAGAATTGGTCATTGGTTCTGTCAAGACAGAGTCTGTGATGACCTTGATAAGGGCCACTTCAGTGCAATGATGAGGACACAAATCCATTCAAGTGGACTGAAGAGAAGCCAATGGGGAGATGAGAAAGCTGAATCTTGATGGGATGGGGAATGGAGAAATCGGATGGAGGCTGTTGGAGGTGGGAGGTCAAGGGAAATATTTTTCTGGTTGGGTTGGGTTTGTCTGTTTGTACTGTTTTTTTTTTTTTTTTAAATAGAAATATAACTATGTTTGTATGCTAATCACAAGGATCCAATATATAAGGAGATCTTGATGATGTAGAAGAGAAGGTAATTGTAAGGTGAAAACAAGAGGGTTTTTATCCTTGGTTGCAGCCCAGGACAATATTGGAGAGGCTATACTAGATAGACATTTCATCTACTGTGCAGATAGGATGGCAGAATGTATCGATACACATGCAGTTTGGTTTGTGGACTTGAGGTGGATTGAAAAGGTAGATCTAATTTGATTTTGAATATTTTCTTTCTGAAGTATATAGGCCAGTCATGAGCTAGACAGAGATTTTGGAGATTTCAGGAGAGAGAAGGCATAAGATACAATCTCTTAAAGAGTGGGAAAATAAATTTACTATGAAAGGACAGTTACATCATTTGGTGGTATCAAGTGCCAATTTGACATCTGTGATTGTAGCTCTGAAGTGACTCAGTCAACACAATAGTGTGTGTTTCTAACAGTAGTCCTCTTGGTGCTGAGTAAGTGGGCAACGAGTTTAACCAGGATTAGGGTTTTATCAGGCATCAGTGGATGAGAATTGAAAATCTTGTGAAGGGGATGGTCAGGAAGTTTCTGAATTGCAGACTGGAGTTTTAGAAATCAGAGTTGAAGAATCTGAGTGAGGTGAGAGAAGGGTTATGACGACAATGACTAACACTTATTAAAAGCACTGTGCCCATCTGTTTTCATGTGATAACTCATTTAGTACATTAGAAGCTGCATAGAGAATTTGGGGATGTGCTGCCTTTGGGAGATGAATGACAGGAGGCCAGATCTTGTAAAGATGTTAGATTTAAATGGTTTATAAAGCATGAGGCGATTACTCTTGCAAATTACAGCATAAGGTGACAGGAAGGCTCAGGTACCTGCTCTCAGTATTGACATTTTGAGACAACAGTACATCATGTAAAAATTACTAAGATAATTGGAGTTGAAGTCAGGTCTAAAACTGAGTTCCAGCTCTGCCAGTCACTCAGTATTTGACCTTGGACAAGTCTACATCTGGCTTGGTCTCAGTTTCTTTATTTGTGGGGAAAAAAAAAAAACCACTACAAAAAATTGAAGATAAAATTACATGCTGACTATGAAAACACCTAGCAACCTGTTAAGCCCTTAAATGTATCTTTGAGTGTGACTGTTATGGTTGAGAGCAGAGCTGTGTGGCGGAAGATTATTTTGACAACAGTGAGCATGATTAATTAGAATAGGAAAGACTGAGAGCATGTTAGTGTTTGAAAAAAAATCAAAAACAGCCCAGACACAGTGGGTAAGCACCCAAGCTAGGCTGCAAAAATGGAAGAAGTTTAGGAGAAATTATAGAGAAGAAGCGGTAGGATTTGATCCAAGTACAATCTATCAGGTACTTTTCCAGACATGACTGGGCTTAAATGAGCTACTCTGGACCCCGCCCAGTTGCCTTGTTGGCTAATACCAGTGGCCACCAAGGACTAGCTCTGGAGATGATGTGGAATGGGAATTAAGAGCTCCAGTGCAGAAGTCAGACCTAGATTCAAATACCAGCTCTATCAGCTCTGTGATCTTGGGCAAGTTATTTAATGTTTGTTACCTTGTCTATAAAAATCAAGACACTCATACATATTCCATGGTACATATGAACATTAAATATTTGTGATTAGATATGTCAAGTATATATGTGACATATATATCACTCACAGAACCCACAGTTCTGTGAGTGATAAGATCCCTGTAACAATGGCTGTAATTATTCACACTAGATCTTGAAACTTTCCCGAAAGCAATGAAGCCCGTTGTCCCAAGTGTCAGTACAGGGAAGGATTATTTCCAGGAAGGGATTTAATGAGAGATCAGATGAATTATGAATGATGAAGTCAGAAATGGCTACAAACAGAAGCCAGGATATAGCTAACCTTCAAGTCTGTTGTCAGCAAAGACACATCCTTCTCCCCACAGACTAAGTTTCTTAGGTCTGACTCACTGTGTTACTTCCTGTTTTCCTCTATGGCTTACTGCTGCCTTCAGTGGCAAAACCCAAGCACACTTCTCTGATATTTTTGCTCAGTGATGACTTTCGGGAGCCAACCACTTGTGGCTTTTTTTGCAACACTTGTCCTGTGAATGCAATGACTGCCTATGTTTGATGGAAACAAAGTCGCTAAAAGTAGACTCTTTGGCTGAAATGTTAAAGCCACACAGGCCATGTGAGTTCAAAGGAGACCAGCAGCCTAGAATGGGTAACTCAAAATATAACATCCTCCCAAGTCTCAGGCCCCAGGAGGGAGAGTGAGACAGCTCCTCAGACAATGTCATGAACAGGAGGAAGCTGGTACATTAAGCTTCTTTCTCTTAAAAACCTAACCCTGTACATGGTGGACCCTCCCTGTTGATTTTAAAAGAAACTTGTAAAGAGTAGAATGGAGCAGAAAGGACCAGAATATTCTGGGCTGCTGTTAGGAAGACAAACACATGCGCTGCATATGCACAGAAACATGACTGTGTCAAGTTTGAAGTAATAAGACCAGCTCTTGTGTTTGGCCTAAGAACTCTGTCTCACTATGTTTTAGAATTTCACATCATTTGCCAATAAGTAAACTGGATGTCAGGATTTCTCTGTAATATTTCAGTGAAGTTAAACAGATCATACCCTTTGGACAGTATCTCAGGATGGGCAAAGTTATGCTGGAATATAAAAATCTGATTGGCATCATACAACAATGGCTTATTTCTTGTTATCCAAGTCTGCAGAGCTGGTGTCTCTCCTGGGAGCTGCCCTCCATGTGTTGATGCTCCACATTCCAGGCTGCTTCCAATTTGCAGCTGCTCCATATCCACACATGCCGCTACGAGCACTGTGGTGGGACCAGGGGCAGGGTCAGGGGAGCTCTTGGAGAGTGGAGCAGCAGCATTACACTGTCAACTTTCCCCAGAAAGTCATATAGCCCTGAGTAACTTCAAGGGCAGGAGAGTGTATTCCTCTCCTGTGCCTGGAATAGAGGGGAACAGATACGTTACAGTAGTCATGGCCATCACCCATAGTTCTTTCAACAACCCAGTTACCAGCTCTCATTTTAAATTTTCTTTGTATTATCCGTTCAAGGAAAATCAAATGAGGACTTTGAATTTGTATAATACTAAATATTCTTCAAGGCCTTTTCAGATTTCTTAACCAATATTACTTCCAACCTTTAAAATACACAGCTTGCAAAGGAAGCTTTTTTAGAGTATCAAATAAATAAAACTGTCATTATTGGAGAAGTAGTGTCACTCCCAGCTGGAATCTTCCCATTAGATGAGGGCCAGCTCTCCATGGTTAGATCCTGTCAAAGCAAAGGACCTTTTGCGCACCCACAGCTAAACCTGCCCAGGTGGGATAAAAATAGTCCCACACTTTGACAATTTTAAATGTAGAGAAAAAAGTATTTTTCAGTAAAAATTCTAGCCTATTTCTGAGCTTTTTCAATAGCTAAGAGTTGTTGGGCATTTACCATGTTAAAGTGATGAGTGTTTTGCAGCAGGTCTCATTTAAATTTTATAACACAGATACACTTCTATTATCCCAATTTTACACCAAAAAAATGAGCTTAAAGAGGTTCCCTACCTCTCCTACTCCTTCACAAACCAAGGTTTGGACCCAGATCATCCAACTCTGGAGCCCTTCCTCTTCACCATTATCCTAAACTGCCTCCCAAATATTCTTGAAATAAGTCTTAAGGGAAGTGGAGCAAATGTTGCAATTTCCATATAAACAAATGCTCTTGAAACCAGTGCCCTGACCAGCAGGGTTCCTGTGTGGCTACTCAGTCCTGGAGAACTGCTACCATTGTCCCCTGCCCTGTATTTCCAAGTTGTATTCCAGCCCTAGAGATCAGGCATGCGGATGGAATTCTGATTTCTGACCCTTTCATTAACAAAGCACTCTGCATGTTTCTTGTGTCTTCCAGTTGACCGTCCTCCAATGGAACCCTCCAAGTATGTCTCACTTGTCCCTAAATATCCAGACAAGATGGGATTTGATGAGGTAAGAAAGGTGTCTATATGTGTGTGCACGTGCACGTGTGTGCAGGCTTATGTGTTCATTTTGGAACACAAGCCTGAGCTTGCATCTGAGAGCCAGCAAGATTGGCTTGGCTGCTGAAATGGCTCTGAGGTCTTGGGAAAACGACTTGGTTTTTGTTGTTCCTTAGTTTCCTTATCTTAAAAAAGGGAGGATCATGATAAAAGGTAGTTAATCATTTACTCAGAAGGAAGTTACCATTTAGTAATGAAAGTGAATTTGATATTTTCTAGGAGCAGATATTGTGATATTTTTAATCAACCTTTTTATCAAAGTTCAAGAGTAAGTTAGAGAGGATGCATGTTTTAGATATAGAAGACTTTAACTTTATTCTGCCACATCTGAGCAAGTGGAAACTATTCGGGGACTTTCTGTGCTTTCTTTTCTTTCTACTATTCTTCCATGGAAAAAGATTGGAGAGCGGGGTTGAGAGGACAAAGAAAGAAAAAAAAACATATTTGTTCTAAAATTCTGCCTTTCAGCAGGCAAGAACTTCCTAATAATATTCTAAGGGTAGTATTTGGTATTAAGTTTTAGTTGTATAAAGAATGAAGCAGAAATATTAAGAGGTACCCCTCCTGGTAATATGCATAACAGATACTTGGCAGGGATTGTGACTCCATGTCACCGTCTCTCTCATGGGTCTCTCCGGTAGCTGCTGAACAGTATTCAGAAGGAGCTTTGTGGTCTAGAAGCTAGGGCAGTGCATCAGGAGTCCACAAACTGACAACTCTTCCATGGACTCTGGATATGTAACAGATCAGGCTTTGAGCTTGGTGCTCGTTGCCACTGCTTAATCGAAGGAAAATGCCTTGTTTATCACATGGTAACATATACATACATGTCCCCAGAGTACAGCCTTCTCAAAGGGATTTGACGCTAGAACTAGGAGTTGAGATTTCTTCCATTAAACTGATTTGGAGCTATACTTCAGGAATGGGGAAAGGGTATTTCATGAATATTAAATGGGGAAGAGTTAACAGCTACTATGCTGTTTCCACAGAGGGCAGAATGAGAAGAGAAGAGCCACATGTAGTAGAGAGGAATAAAACTCATTTGCAAATAGTTTTCAAAAATGATCAGAGCTACAGAGAAGGTTGTCCCACACCCACAGTGGACCAGCTTGCACATATTACTGTAGCTTTCCTTCCCCACACCTCTCTTTTGGTTCCCTAGGTGAAAGGACCCATGTCCTTACATAGATTCATTTTTCCTCCTAAAAACATTCCTATGAGGACAAAACCAAAGCAAATAAAATAAGACAAAACCAGGATCTTCCAGTTCTGGTCTTCTTTGGCCAGGACACGGTGTAAAGACTGGGTCACTCCTACAGCCCTTCAGGAGAAGGCCAACTCCGTGAAGTGGCACAGGCTTGGAGACTCTACTTTCCTGAGTCTAGGGTTAGTCACCTCTCTGTATGGAACAGAGATAGCATGGTAGAAAAAGGGCTTTTCAGGGACTTTTCAATCCTCCTCGGACTCTGTGACCTCATTGGTGGTGTCTGGGCTGCATTTGGCTGTGAGACTCTTTTCTCTGTTTACTGTTCACTAAGTATGAGCGAGCCGTCTGTGTTTTTACTTCGTGGCTACAGTTTTATTGCACTTGTCCTGGCAGGGACTGGAACTGGATTGTTATTTACTAAAAGTCTTCCCTGACTGGAGGTCTCTGGTTTGGGGGACCTTTTTGGATTTATTTCTGTTGATTTTTTGTTCTGTTTTGTTTTTGTTCTCCTAGAGTGACCTCAGGTGGCTTCATGTTTATACCTGAGAAAATGCCCTTTCCTTTCTATATCTGGAAAATTAGGGGATGAGGCATGACCCATCACAGTATGATTCTGACTAAAAGAACACAACCCGTTAAGTTATAAAGTCCCAAGTAATAAGACAAATACAGTCACCACAGAAAATTATGTTTTTTACAAAATAATTACCCAGTTAGGTAAACAAGGAAGGTAGTAAAATTAGGATGCACTTAATCGACTTGGCCCCAAATCAGGTGGACAATTTCTTCAAAGAGAACATCTTGCTCCTACATCAGTTTCTATGCCCAGGGATCTATAAACGGATAGATGAGAATATTTTGCAAGGAAGGGTTGAAATTTTAGTTAGTGTAGCTTTTAATTCCAGTGAAATATATATTTATGACTGCATTCAGAATGACCATGTGAACCAAACCTTAACACAGTACAATCTGAACTCCAGACTGGTTCTAAGACAATGTTTCTCCTTTATTCTGGCTATAGCAGAAAGCCAACTTTATTATAAACCACCTATCTTACACATTTTAATCTGTACTGAATTTGAAAGATGAGTTTGTTCACCCCCCTATTTTTATAGAAGTGGACCCAGAAACATTAATGTCTTCTTCAAAGTCATCCAAATGGTTAGTCAGGATGAAGTCAACACCACCTGACTTGTTTCTATAGGTTTCTGCTTTACCATGCTATGTGTCATCATCATTTCTCACTGGCAGTTAAAGTCACTAGTTTAACATTTAAAATGAGTTTCTTACTGCTTATAGCAAAAGGACCTTATTAAAACATTGATTTACCTGTAATGGCATTCACCAAGTTTTAGATACCTCTATAGTTCATTAAATCTGGGAATAGTGAGGACATCCTCATTATCTATAACTCTTGTTGTCCTTGTTGAAAATGAGTTGACTGTAAATGTGTGCACTTATTTCTGGTTCTCTATTTGGTTCCTTTGGTCTATGTGTTGTCTGTTCTTATGCCAGTACCATGCTGTTTTGGTTACTATAACTTTGTAGCATATTTTGAAGGCAGGTAGTGTGCTCCCTCGAGCCTTGTTCTTTTTGCTTATGACAGCTTTGGCTATTCAGGGTCTTTTGTGGTTCCATGAGAATTGTAAGTTTTTTTTCTGTTTCTATGAAAAATGTCATTTGTATTTTGGTAGGGATTGCATTGAATCTGTTTATCACTTTTGATATTATGGACATTTTAGCAATGTTAATTATTCCAATCCGTGAACATGGGATATCTTTCTATTTTTAGTGTCCTTCCATTTCTTTCATCAGTGTTTTATAGTTTTCATTATAAAGATCTTTACCTCCTTTGGTTACATTTATTCCTAAGTATTATTAAATTTGTTTGTAGCTATTGTAAATGGGATTGCTTTTTCTATTTCTTTTTCAGATTGTTTGTTGTTAGCATATATAAATGCTAATGATTTTTATGTGTTGACTTTGTGTCTTGCAACTTTACTGAAGTTGTTTATCAATCCTAATGGCTTTTTGATGGAGTCTTTAGGTTTTTCTAAACATAGGATCATGTTGTCCTTTGACTTCTTAAGGAGTTTTTTAAAGTTTCCTATTTCAAGAGAAGGGAGAACATACTTATCAATGAACATCAGAGAAACAAAGAGAGTTAAGTCACTACAAAGAGTTGAGTTTTAAAAATGATTCAATTTGAATTAGTATCATTTACCTTAAACACTGATATGAGACAGAAATGATTTTTCACCACAGTTCTTCCTATCCTTTCCACTCCTTCTTCTATCTAAAACATTTACTAAACTTTTCAAATACCCTAAAAGAAGACTTGAGTAATTTATGTGTCTTTTCCCTTTTTCTTCTTGTATTAGATTTTCATGATAAACCTCAAACGCAGAAAGGACAGACGGGACCGGATGCTGCGCACACTGTATGAGCAGGAGATTGAGGTCAAGATTGTCGAGGCTGTGGATGGAAAGTGAGTTGGGTTTCTTCTCCCATTGCAGATGTGATTGGAGTGGAGATGTGCCTTCTCTGACAGAGAGTTAGTCCCGGGTGGGGCTATAAGTCTCTTCGGTCATTAGAGGATAGTCATGTTTTTAAAACGGCCACCTACAGTAGCATTTAAGTTAATTTCATCCTGTAGAGCAGGCCTGAAATTCCCTCACCAGCCAGTGGTCTTTGGTCTTCATTACACTGAAGGCTCACATTGGGTGTGATTGTCCCGTCTCTGGGGGTTCTTGGAACAGTTGTGGTGGTTTTCAGCTTTCTGTAGTGTAACAGAAGGAATGTGTTCAGAATTGTGTTCAGAGCTGAATTAGAGCATAAAGTGCTAAAACTTGGGCAACCTGAAGAAAATGGATGGAAAAATGCATAAAGGTCTACATTTCCTGTTGCATGAGATGCCTGCTACAATTTGCCTGGACCAATCATAGTGGCCACTTTTCCTGGAAACATGGCAGGAAAGTAACACAGGAAACCTAGTTAGATCCCTTCTTTGTGTTTTATCTTGTTTGGCTTTGCCCTTTTATTGGACACCCTAAACTATTTCTAAGCATAGATTTTTATAAAATATACCTTTCCATGTTATATGTTGGTTTAGAATATCAGTAGCTTTGTTTTCTATTTGCATAACCCCAGCTGAGGAGTATGGATAGCAGCTGTTGAAGTTCTTAAGACTCCCTTAGAGAATCTCATCAGTGTTTCTCAAAGTGTGACCTAGACACTCACATCAGAGTCCCCAGGGATGGTTAAGGGGGCAGCTCCACCAGTCCCATCACAGACCTGCTGAATTATGCTCTCTGAGGCTAGACCCAGGATCTGCATTTAAGAAGCGTCAAGGTAATTCTTGGGTAGGATTGCCACATAAAATACTGGATAGCCAGTTAAATTTGTCCCAGACATCACATGGGGCTTGGTTATACTAAAAAATTATTCGTTATTTATCTAAGACTTAAATTTGACTGAATGTTTTGTGTTTTTCACTTCCTAAATCTGTCAGCCCTATTCTTGGGTGCAGTAGAGTTTAGGAACCACTGCTTCAAATACCTCCAAGAGCCCCAATCCCATTCATAGACCACATGGACCAGGGAAACTAGTTGAATAGTGAGAGTTCTTTATATAACCTGGATGCAAGTCCTTTATCAGATATGTAATTGTCAAATATTTTCTTTAACTTTATGCATTATAGATTGTCACACTTTCATAATGATGTACATTGAAGCAAAAGAGTTTTTCATTTTGATGAAATCCAGTTTATTTTTTGTTCTTGTTGCTAGTAATTTTGGTGTCATACCTAAGAATCCATTGTCAATTTCAAAGCTATGAAGATTTACTTCATGAAGTTTTCTTCTGAGAGTTCTACAGTTTTATCTATTACATTTAGGTCTTTGATCTATGTTGAGTAAATTTTTGTATATGGCATGAGGCAGGGATCCACATTCATTGTTTTGCACATGGTTATCCATCTGTCCCTTCACCATTTGTTAAAAAGACTTCCTTTCCCTCGTAGAATTGTCTTGGCACCATTGTAAAAAATCAGTTGCCCATAAATGTAAGGGTTTATTTCTGAACTCTCAATTTTATTTGATTGATCTATATGTCTATCCTTATGCCAATACTATACTGTCTTGATGACTGTAGCTTTGTATGTAAGAAGTACGAGTCCTTCAATTTTGTTATTCTTTTTCAAGTTTGTCTTAGCTATTCTGGGTCCCTTACATTTCCATGTGAATTTTAGAATTAGCTTGTCAAGTTCCACAAAAAAAAGAAAACAGCAGCTGGGATTTTGATAGGAATTGCATTGAGTCTGTACGTCAACTGGGAGAATATTTCCATGTTAACAATATGAAGTCTTCTGATTCATGATCACGGAGTGTCTTTTTACTATTTAGATCTTCTTTAGTTCTTTGAATGATGTTTTGTCATTTTCAGTATACAAATCTTGCATTTATTTTGTTAAATATACTCCTAAGTATTTTACTCTTTTGGTGCTATGGTACATGGAACTGTTTCCTTAGTTCTATTTTCAGATTGTTCATTGCTAAATGAATATGAACACAATTGATTTTTGTATATTGATCCTGTATCCTGCAACCTTACTGAACTCTTTTATCTGTTCTAATAGTACTTCTTCCTTTGTGTATGTATATTCCTTAGGATCTTCCACATATAAGACCATGTAACATGCAAGTAGAGATAGTGTTATATGTTCCTTTCAGACCTGGATACCATTTATTTCTTCTTCATGTCTAACTGCTTTTGCTAGATCATCAAGTACAAGGTTGAAAGAACTGGTGAGACGAGAGTTTCTTGATTTTTTCCTGATCTTAGAGGGAAGGCATTCAATCTGTCACTGCTAAGTATGATGTTAACTGTGGGTTTTTCACAGATGGCCTTTACTGGGTTGAGGAAGGTCCCTTTTAGTCCTATTTTGTTTAGTGTTTTTATTATAGAAGGGTGTTGGATTTTGTCAAATGGTTTGTCTGTGTCTATTAAGATGAACATGTGACTTTTGCCTGTTAATATGGTATGTTACTTTGATTAGTTTTCACATGTTAAACTAAACTTGCAACCTTGGGATGATCCTGGGACCCATTTGGTCATGCTGTGTAATGCCTTTTGTAAATTGCTGGATTCTGTTGCTAGTATTTGCTTGAAGATTTCCACATCTATATTAATAACTGAAATTGGTCTGCAGTTTTCTTATAATGTTTTTGGTTTTGTATCAAAATAATATTGGCTTCATAAAATCAGCTAGGATGTGTTCCCTCCTCCTCTTTTTTTTTGGAAGTTTGTGAAGGATTCGTGTCAACAATTTTTAAACATTTGGCAGAAACCCCTAGTGAAGCCATCTGGTTCTAGGCTTTTCTTTGTGGAAAATTTTTTTATTACTAATTAAACTTCTTTACTTGTTATAGGTATATTTATACTCTCTGTTTCTTCTTGAGTCAATTTTGGTAGTTTGTACCTTTCTATCAATTTGTCCATTTCATCTAGGTTATCTAAATTTTTGCCATACAATTGTTCATTGTAAACAATATCATATAATCTTTTTTACTTTCATAAGGTCAGTAGGGGTAACGCCTCTTTCATTCTTGACTTTAATAGTATGAGTTTACTCTTTTTTTTTTGAGATAGAGTCTTGCTCTGTCACCCAGGCTAGAGTACAGTGGCCCCATCTCAGCTCACTGCAAGCTCTGCCTCCTGGGTTCATGCCATTCTCCTGCCTCAGCCTCCTGAGTAGCTGGGACTACAGGCGCCTGCCACCACATCTGGCTAATTTTTTGTACTTTTAGTAGAGACGGGATTTCACCATGTTAGCCAGGATAGTCTCGATCTCCTGATCTCCTGACCTCAAGATCAACTTTTGTTGATCTTTTCAGAGGACTGACTTTTGGTTTTGTTGATTTTCTCTATTGTTTTTCTGTTCTCTAGTTCATTTATTTCTACTGTAGCCTTCATTATTTTCTTCCTCTTGCTTGCTTTGGGTTTAATTTTCTCTTTATTTAGTTTCTTAAGGTGGATGGGAGGATTATTTATTTGAGATATTCTATTTTACTATAGACATTGGCAGCTGTAACTATATCTCCGAGTACTATGTTAGGTATATCCCATAAGTTTTGGTATGCTGTGCTTTCATTCACCTCAAAACATTTTCTAATTTCCCTTGTGATTTCTTCTTTGACCCATTGGTTTAGAGTGTATTGTTTAATTCCACATTTCTGAATTTCCCAAGTTTCCTTTTGTTACTGGTTTTTAATTTCATACCATTGAGGTTGGAGAACATACCTTGTGTGATTTCAATCCTTTTAAGTATACTGATACTTAATTTATGACCTGTATGGTCTTTATGGTCTAAAAAATGGTATTTCTTAGAGAATATCCCATGCACACTTGAAAGTGTATATTTGGCTATTGTTGGGTGTAGTGTTCTATAGACGTCTACTAGGTCTGATTGCTTTAAGATATTATTCAAGCTTTCTGTTTCCTTGTCTTCCTCCTGCCTAATTCTATTATTGCAAGTGGGATATTGATGTCTTCTACTATTATTGTTGAGTCATCTATTTCTCCTTTCTGTTCTTCCCGTTTCATGGTTCTGAGGTTCTATTAGGTGCATATGTATTTATAATTGTTATGTCTTCCTGATGGATTGACCTTTTTTTTTTTTTTGAGATGGAGTCTGGAGTCTCGCCGTGTCACCCAGGCTGGAGTGCAATGGCGTAATCTTGGTTCATTGCAAGCTCCATCTCCCAGATTCACACCATTCTCCTGCCTCAGCCTCCCAAGTAGCTGGGACTACAGGTGCCTGCCACCACGCCTGGCTAATTTTTGTATTTTTAGTAGAGACAGGGTTTCACTGTGTTAGCCAGGATGGTCTCAATCTCCTGACCTTGTGATCCGCCCTCCTCGGCCTCCCAAAGTGGTGGGATTACAGGCGTGAGCCACCGTGCCCAGCCAGGATTGACCTTTCTGTCATTAAAAAATGTCCTTCCTTGGTTCTAGCACGAATTTTGTCTGAGATTTATTTTGTCCAATATTAGCATAGCTCTGCCAGCTCTCTTGTCATTGCTGATTACATGGTATATCTTTTTGTATTCTTTCACTTTCAACCTATTTTTGTCTTTTAATCTAAAGGCTGGCTCTTGTAGACACCACATGGTTGTATTAATTTTTAAAACTTACTATGCCAAATTCTTCCTTCATTGCAGTGTTTTATTCATTTGCCATCACTACATTTTTTTCCAGATCCTTAAGTTCAGCCAGAGGTGAGAGACTAGGGACTTTTCAAGTTTTTCCTGGGCATGTGGACAGCCCTGAATATGCCTGGGGTCTTCTAGATTCTCAGGGATATTTTGGAGCAAATCAAACTCCCTATGGACCTCTTATTCCTCGGTTTTTCCTTTTAAGTTTTTTGGTTGGCTTGTTAGCATCAACTGATAATCCTGCTCAAACAACTGTAATGTTAAACAGTTGTTGCTCATGGGTTTTGACAAATGCCCTGTAGATAGTGCTGTTCACAGAAAATGAACTCTGAGTCAGGTCAAATCAAGACAAGCTCTGAGAATGTAGCTTTTCAAGGAGCTACTAGACAGGTTGAATAAAGATTATTTTCTGGGGGCAGGTCTTTAGGGGAGTCTCAGTCCATTTCGTCCCTGCCAGTGGCTGCTGGGTTGGTGGGGTTTGCAGCTGTCATAGTTGTGAGGCTACTGGTTTTCAAGGCTTTTGTAGGGCTGGAGGGAACAGATTAAGATTAGGGCAGCTGTGAACTTCACAAAGCTCACTGTGTTAACAGAGATTCAGCTGTGGGTCTGGATCAAACACTCCTTGGATTATTGCAATACTTTAGCTAATTTCCATAGGAGTGTACTTATTAAACATTGTCAAAAAACTGATGATGCTTAGAACTATGTTGGGCACTATGAGGAATACACAAAAATATGATACCCTCTTGTCTTCCCAGAGCTCATAATACTAGTGTGACACATTAGCCCGGAGGAACTTGTAAGGAATAAAGGGAAGCCTCTGGGTCTTTGTCTGTGTGGAGGAGGGTTGTTTGCAGAACTAACTCTCTCTTTCTCTGGCCTTTGTGGTGGGGACCTTTGACTTGTTAATTTCCAGACGTGTTTTCTGTGATGCAGGGCACTCAACACAAGCCAGCTGAAGGCACTGAATATTGAAATGCTGCCTGGCTATCGAGATCCCTATTCCTCCAGGCCTCTAACGAGGGGTGAAATCGGCTGCTTTCTCAGCCACTACTCAGTCTGGAAAGAGGTAAATAATGCTTTATTCAGATTGCAGTTTTATGACGAGGAGAAAGGAAAGCAGGCTATCGCAGGTGAATTAGGGCCAGATGTAAAATGAGCCCGCAACTGTTCTGGAAGTATATGTGAGAGCTGCTCCTGCCTTGTGTCTGCCTCTGACCCAAGACCAGCAACAAATGGGCAAGGAGGAGTCGCTTTGGTGCCACTTGGGATGGAGATGGGGAGATACCCATATCCTATATGCTACACTGTTATTAATTCATTCTCATCATGAGCAGGAATGCCTTCTATTCTACCTATTATGACATCACTTATTAAGTGATTTTATACAAGAAATCACACAGAAGTCATGTGAGGTAGGTTGGGAAGGACAGACCACTTTTACCCAAGAAGAAATTATTAAGTAGCTTGTCCAGGTAAGAAGTGGCAGAGCCAACATCGTCACTAGCCATCAGAGGAATGCAAATCAAAACCGCAATGAGATACCATCTCACACCAGTTAGAATGGCAATCATTAAAAAGTCAGGAAACAACAGGTACTGGAGAGGATGTGGAGAAATAGGAACACTTTTACACTGTTGGTGGGACTTTAAACTAGTTCAACCATTGTGGAAGACAGTGTGGCGATTCCTCAGAGATCTAGAACTAGAAATACCATTTGACCCAGCCATCCCATTACTGGGTATATACCCAAAGGATTATAAATCATGCTGCTATAAAAACACATGCACATGTATGTTTATTGCAGCACTATTCACAATAGCAAAGACTTGGAACCAACCAAAATGTCCATCAATGACAGACTGGATTAAGAAAATGTGGCACATATACACCATGGAATATTATGCAGCCATAAAAAAGGATGAGTTCGTGTCCTTTGTAGGGACATGGATGCAGCTGGAAACCATCATTCTCAGTAAACTATTGCAAGAACAGAAAACCAAACACGGCATGTTCTCACTCATAGGTGGGAATTGAACAATGAGAACACTTGGACACATGAAGGGGAACATCACACACCAGGGCCTGTTGTGGGGTGGGAGGAGTGGGGAGGGATAGCATTAGGAGATATACCTAATGTAAATGACGAGTTAATGGGTGCAGCACACCAACAAGGCACATGTATACATATGTAACAAACCTTCACATTGTGCACATGTACCCTAGAACATAAAGTATACTTTGAAAAAAGAAAAAGAAAAAAGAAGTGGCAGAGCCAGAACTGGAACCCCTGTCTTACAGATCAAGACATATCTGGAAGGGGTATTGGTGTGTGGGGTTCCTGATAAACAGTCAGTTTCCACAACCAAACAGAAAGTCCCTGAAGAAAGGCCCCTTGAACACTTTGTCTTTTAATGATCCAGTCTATGCCTGCCTTTGTTTTCTTTAAACTTTAAGTGAAATGTGATTAAATAGGTATAAAAGTCTATAGATCAAAAGATACGACTCAGGGAAATTTCACAAACAGAACAACACACCCATGTTAATCAGTACACAGATCCAGAAGCAGGTCACCAGCATCCCACAAGCATCCCCTGACCCCGTACTTCCTTCTAGTCACCAGTCCCCAAGGGTAGTCACCATCCTGACTTCTAAAGGCATTGAGTAGCTTTACCTTTGTTTGTACTTTCCTATATATGAATGGAGCCATGCAATATGTGGACTCTCCCAACATGACATTTAGGAGATTCACCCATAACATTGCATTTAATTGTGGATCATAGATCCTCACTGCTGTGAATATGCCACAGTTTATTTATCTGTTCTACTGTTGATGGCCGTTTGCTTAGATTCCAGTTATGAATCTATGCTACTAGACTCGTGACTTTTTAATACTTACTTATCTAATAAAAATTGGGTATCAAGCTTTTCATAGGGTATCTTCCTACTGATGACTTTTGCAGGTAATTGATCGAGAGCTAGAGAAGACTCTTGTAATTGAAGACGATGTGCGTTTTGAGCATCAGTTTAAGAAGAAGCTGATGAAGCTGATGGATGACATTGACCAGGCTCAGCTGGACTGGGAACTAATGTGAGTGACAAGATGATCTTATGAGAGGGCTCTGAGAGGCACAGAATCCTTTCCAATGGGCAGAGAGGCCCACCTCCACAGCCAGTAGAGATACAGCTTAAGCTTCTACTTACCTAGTTTTCTTTCCATAACTGTTCTCAGAAATAAAAGTGGGTAGAGGTTAGCCGCTGGATTTTGCATCCTTCTACTCTTCAGGGTGGAAAACTGTGAAAGACTGTGTGAGACCTGGAGTCTGCCTGCAGATCAGGGGCCTTCAGACAGAACCAAGGTGTGGCACTGAGCACTTACTTAGGAGCACAGCAGAAATCCACCCTCAAGCAACGTGGCACATGGAGTGGGTGTGAAGCGGGAGAAGAGGCCATTTATTCAAGCGCAAAAGTCCTGTGTCATATTTAAGCCTCAGCTCCCAGGACAGCAGGTTGCCTCTGCAAGTTCCGAGAAGGTGGGAGGTTAGAGGGTCAGCCAGGGAGCTCCTCTGTTGGAAAATGGGGTTGCACAAACATGGAGAACGTGGACAACTAGATTTGGGGAAGGGTCTGAGGCTGACGCAGGAAAACCAGGCTCACCAAGTGAGTGCTGGCTCTGAGCTGACATTTAGTTAATGTTCTTTGTCTACTGTCTCTGGGAATTGAGTGGCTTCTACTTTTTTCTTCCCTTTCCTTTCATTTTTCCTCTCCCTCTCTCCCTCCCTCATTTCCTTTCTTTTTTTCTATTCCTCCTCTGCCTCGTCCTTCTTTCTCTCTCTCACTTTCTTTTTAAAACAAATGACACTTTCAGTTTCTCTCCAATGAAGCAGAAAGTTCCCAAGCATTGTGTTTGCTCCCAGCTGTGTGTCAAAGGCAATTCATCAACTCTGAGCCTGCTTCTTTGGAGCAGCTGCAGCAGAGGAGCTGTCCCTGCTCCTCCCACCCGCAGGGAGTAGTAACCATGAGCCCAGGTGGAATACTTGTTCCCTCAGAAAATGGGCCACTCTGAGCTCAGAAGAAACCTAGCAATGGCTCAACTAATGCATTACTGTGTAATAAGAAGACACCTATGCCCTGTCAGATTTCAATCATGTGGTCATGTGGTTAGATCTGGCATTCTGCACAGTCCCTTGAGATCACTGTTTCTTCCTATATCCTCTGGAAGTTGCTGCACTTCAGCCTTTCTCAATGGATGGCTCCGCAGCCTACGGTTAAGGCCTCACAGGCCTGGAAGCTACTTGATGCCTATGTGACTTGTATAAAGGCAACTTTCACTGAAGCCTCATAATCACAGAAGACAACCCAGGGAATATAAGGTTTAGAGCTGGCATATGTTCCTGTTCACATGTAGTTCGGTGGGTGCATTTCTCAGGACAAAGTACCAACAGATCCAAGAAGGAAGAACAGTTGTCTTGATAAGGATACAGGAAAAGAAAAAAGTTTTCTAAATTTCACAGATTGTCAAAATATTCCCTTAAAATCTATTATATAGTCTTAAAGAGCTATAACAATTTAAATTGTACCTGTCATTTTCTAAAACAAAAAAGAAACAAATGTTACTTCAACCTGAAACATGAAAGGTAATAAGCTGTTCGTGATTGCCACATTACAGTTTTCCAGGAAAAGAGAATAATAAAAGGGAAGAATAGAACAAGTCATTGGAATCATCGAGGGAGTGTTGTTCAATAGAAATATAATGCAAGCCACATATGTCATTTTCAGTTTTCTAGTAATCACATTAAAAAGGTAAAAATAAATTAGGTTACATTAATTTTAATATATTTTATTTAACCAAATATATCCAAACAGTATCATCATTTTGGTATGTAGTTAATATTTTAAAACCATTAATGACATAGTTTATCTTCTCTTTTTTTGTACCAACTCTTCAAAATCTGGTATGTATTTTACACTTAGAACACATCTCAATCCAGAAGCCAAATTTTCAGCTGGTAAAGTAAACTGTAGTCCTACCAAAACAATGAACTTGTTTCATGGAAAATATAAATATATTTCACACAGCTTCAACATTTTAAATTAAATTAAGTAAAGTTAGAGCATTAACTCAGTACCTCTGTCACTCTAGCACCTCTCAAGTGCTCGATAAGAGTTTCCCTTCCAGTGGATGAGACACAAGAGAAGCTCAGACTCCGTAATCTAAAGAGACAGTGGCTGGGGATATATGTTTGTTGTCCTCAGAAGAACTGAAGGTTGAACATAGACTTGTTCTACAAATCCTGGGATGCTTTCACTAGGGGGAATTCCTTGAATGTTGAAAGAGATTGTTTTAGGGCAAAATAGAGGAAGTACTGCTTTACCTGGCAGGCAAGAAGGAGGCAACTCCTCTGCTTGCTCCAGTCAAGCCCAAACCAATAGGTTCCAGGCAAAAGTAATGAAGCGCAGATCCATGGGTAGACTAGGGAAGATGGGAGTGGCCAAAGGTGCATCCCACGTTGTAGAAGTTGTTCATGGAGGACAGAAGGTGCCTGAGGGGTCTTTCTCTGAGCAGCATGTCTGGGAGGAATCCTGGCCACAGCTGGGCGAGTGTGATGCAGGAGAATGTCTGTCAGGAGCTGTCATTCGTACTACCCAAAAGGAACCCTTTAGGGCCTCTCTTGGGTTCCCAGAACCTTCACTGCAGACTGATTCTTTCCCCCAGCTTATTTGGCCCTGTGTTTCCCACCAGCACTTGGAGCGCTGTGCAGAAGGCATCCAAGGCTGACACCCTGGGGACCTGAAGACAGCAGCCTCAGGATTCTCCCATCTGGCCTTTTTTTTGTGCCTTTCCAACCTCTGTAAACACAGCTGGAAGCCCCATCCCATCTTTGAGAAATTATCTGAAAGATCTTTTAATCTTACTACATCTTACTTTCTGGCTTGAAAACAGTCCACTAGGCAGAGATAGTGGGGGTGTTGATAAATGCAGCCAGCAAAATGGCCCCAGTGATGGCAGATGGCAGTCATGACTGGTGATTGGATCCACTTTAGGATGTGATACATCATTTAATGACAGACAGTCAGTCCAGGATTTCAAAGGTATCTATGTAAACCAAAACTGTTCTCCATCCTTATCATGGCATAATAGTCAAGGTGGAATTTTTCTCCTCTGCTATTTCCTTATAGTTATATTGGTAGGAAGAGGATGCAAGTAAAGGAGCCAGAGAAAGCCGTACCCAATGTGGCAAACCTGGTCGAAGCCGACTATTCCTACTGGACCCTGGGCTACGTCATCTCTCTGGAAGGAGCACAGAAGCTGGTTGGAGCCAATCCTTTTGGGAAGATGCTGCCAGTGGATGAGTTTCTGCCAATCATGTACAACAAGCATCCTGTGTGAGTCTCCCTGAACTGACTGCCTTCCCTTGAGTACAGCCTCTTCATAAATTATGCTCTCCATTTCTGGCAGTACTTGATATTTTCTAACGTTGTACTGCTTTCCTAAATGATCTTTTCATAATTATGATTAAGAGAGCCTAACCCAGATGATTATCCCTTTGTACAGATGGGAAGGTGAGGCAGAGATGGTGAGTGTCCTGCCCAGGGATTCTTGTAATACCCAGTTTGTAGTTGCACTGAATGTAATGTGCTTGGTCCCCTCCTTGTCTTCACTCTTCTTATTTCCATAACCTCATACACCTCAAGGTGAAGGTCATTTTCCTAAGCACCTCAAAATTTCCAGTTCCTTTGGTTCAGGTCATCGTGTGTACCTTTGGCTAGGCAGAGATACCCATTTTTGAAGAGGTCACAATTTGGTCAGGAACCCCGACTCGTGAACAAATCATCATGATATATTTTGATTCCTGCAATCACAGGGATGTATAAGAAGTTCAGGGAGTGTGGACCTGATACTTGAGCATGATGTCCATGGAAGAAGGGCGGTGTGATGCCCAGGAGCTCACCCTGACCTAGTGCTTATCAAAAAGTGTGGCAATTAATGGTTTACCTGTCAGTCTCCCCAGTAAACTCTAAACCCTTTGGGGCAGGAACGGTCTCATGCCTCTGTGTCCTTAGAGCCTAGTCCAAATGCTACACATAACAGCAGCTCCTAAATCATGAATGAATGATTCCTAAATTCATTAATGAAGCAGCATAGGTTCTAACCTTGGCCCCTTCTCTCAGTTACTGGGTGATCTCTTCACTAGATGGCCTTCATTTTAGCGTTGAGATTTCCTATGCTGCCACCAGTTCATTTTGTCTCTTGTCCTCAGTAAAAATGGAGCTGTTTGCCTTCGTGTATATAACATGTCAGAGACTGACTTTATCTCTGTGTCCTGGCAGAAACTTGGAGGTCAAACCATTATCCCCTAAACAAAAAGGAAATTACTACATTCAGATGTCATCTCATATACTCTGCACAGGAGCCCTGGAAGGGAGGCCAAGTTATCTGTCTCCTTTACACCTGCTGGAGCCCAAGTGGTGAGCAGGGAGCTAGCGCACAAAGCCAAGCCTGCATGCCTCCAAGCCTCCATGTGCCACATGCCCCATCGCTGCTGTCCAGATCTCGGGTGTCTCATTTATTAATCCAAGAGCAGGACACTTTTTGTAAAGTGATCATAAATATTTATCATTATGGTCTAACAGGGCTTGCTTTTTAACTTTTGGAGTCAGACCTGAAATTCATCTTTTAAACTAGTCTATCCAAATACATCAGAAATATCCTGACCTTTTTGTTTGAGAGCTTGTCTTTGGAAAGTTTTTAAAGAAATCTTTGTGTTTGTAGGCTAAAGTGTTTCACAAATGACACAATTTAAATGATGAACTCATGATGATTTAAGAGGTAAACAGCAGAGCTCCTTCACTCTTTGTCCCTGTTCCATAAGTCTTCTTTCCACCCCCTCCTGTGTCCGACCACCTTCTTGTTTTCAGAGCTGAGTACAAGGAGTATTATGAATCCAGGGATCTGAAAGCCTTCTCTGCAGAACCCTTGCTCATCTACCCTACGCACTACACAGGCCAGCCAGGGTACCTGAGTGACACCGAGACCTCCACCATCTGGGACAATGAGACAGTAGCCACCGACTGGGATAGGACACATGCCTGGAAGTCCCGGAAGCAAAGACGCATCTACAGCAATGCCAAGAATACAGAGGCCCTGCCACCACCAACCTCCCTGGACACTGTGCCTTCGAGGGATGAGCTATGAAGCCTCCCTGGGAGTGTGACCCACATCGGTTCAACGTCCTTTGGTTTTTCTAAAGGGCTATTCATCTGTTTGCTCCAGTTTTCTGTTTTGTTTTTAGTGGTCACAGTCATCTAACAAAGTGATCTAATGTGATAAATTGAAATTAACATATTTTTGACAGTGGAGGGAAATAAGGAAATTCAACACAAATTTCCCAATATGGCTAAAAGACAGGCTTTCTGGAAACTGTTAAGGCAAACTGTAATCCAGACACCTAATTCTTCAGTCCACTACCCATGTCATACTGATTCCCACATTAAGGTTGAACAACATGGCTCAGAGTCTTGTTTAAGAGAAAGTGATCAACAAGCTGTCCCCATCAGCAAAGAGGTAGTCAAGGCAGCCAGGCCAACTAGACCATACTTATTGGTCTAGCTGGTCCATTTTATGTGACAGATGGGACCTTGAAAACGCAAAACCAATTGGATAACCTTCATTGGTCTAGTTTCTCCGTTTTATATGACATTGAACACTTGTGTATGCAGCGTTTGGGGGACAGGAATCAATCACTTAAAATCATATTTATTTGGCTTTTTATTTAAAGGATTCTGTCACGAGCCTTACTGAAAAGTCGATTAAAAAAAAAAAAACTTAGCCCTTGTTATCCAATAGGGATGGGTATTTGGGTCTGGCTGAGACTTGGCCTGTGACCATCATGGCAGCTGGAGCTCCCATACAGAGGTGACCAGTTTGCCATGTGGATATAATTTCGTAGACATTTGACAGTTTGTGTAGGTATTTGAGGGAAAAATCTCAACATTTGGCTTTTTTATTATGGCCACTTGGGTCAGGATGCTCTATTTATAAAGATAAATGTAATATATGAAGGGTGAGGGCTGGCTGGGCGTCCTGCCCTGTCCCGGGTTTGCGCGCTGCTACAGAGCTTCCTGCTCTCCGCTCCACCCCTTAGCCTGAGAACCCACCGCAGGTGTGAGTTCTGTGAGTCACTGCTAGGAGACAGCACATTTTCAGGCCAGCAACTATCCTTGCCAGGGTTTTTCTTTATATTTTGAATTATTTATTTTGCAAAATGTGGCAAAGACATTGTCTTTAGGATAAGGCAGAGAAACAGATGTTGCAGACTCCACGGCACCCAGGGGAGAAGTGGGTGTGGACACACTGCTTCGGCAATCTCCTGAATTTCCCAGCCAGGCTCCTTCAGGGAGGCCTGTGGATGGGGGATTTGAACTGTTTGGAAACAAATGATTCTCTATCTCAGGTGAGAAACCGGGTCACAAACAAAGGGCTGGCCAACTGATTTAGGCCGGCAACCGGGGAAGCTCCTGGACTCAGAATCCCGGCAGACACCCTTTCTCAAAAGATATCCCCTGAGAGTCCTTTCTGCTTTCTTCACAGATTGGTTTTCTGTAAAATGCAGAGTTGGACTACACGATTTCTTCCCACTCCACAATCTGTCATCCTAGTATAGATCCTGGTGGTTTT
Organism: Trachypithecus francoisi; assembly: GCF_009764315.1. Classification (NCBI taxonomy): domain Eukaryota; kingdom Metazoa; phylum Chordata; class Mammalia; order Primates; family Cercopithecidae; genus Trachypithecus; species Trachypithecus francoisi. The sequence goes on along the minus strand of NW_022681470.1, from coordinate 40,763,780 downwards.
CCTCAAGTTTATGTTCTCACGCCCTCAATCTATAAATTTTTGTCTCCAGAAAAACCCTCCCAGGCATCCCATACAGGCACCATTCCTCGTCAGTGTCCATGCACCACGCAGCCGTATGGGGGGCCGTGCACACCCCAAATCCTGAGCTTCACACTTAAACTCATGGGGAAGGCCCTTCAGAGCAGAGCCCACAGGCGGGTGGTGTTACATACACAAGCTTAGTGTACGATTGTAAGATAAACTTTAAACCAGACACCTAATTCTTCAGTTCACTGCCCATGTGATACTGATTCCCACATTAAGGTTGAACAGCATGGCTCAGAGTCTAGAGAAAGTGATCACCAAGCTGTCCCATCAGCAAATAGGTAGTCAAGGCAGCCAGGGAGCCTCACCTCCCCAGGCAAGGGGCGGGTCCCCAGTTTAGGACAATAGGCAGCTTGCCTTCCACCAGACGCCAGCCTCGGCCTTCGTTCCCGACTCACTGTGGGTACCGTTCCATGCTGACCAGCAAGCCAGGCCGCTGAGGAAAGGGATCTCGCCCAGCTCTAAACTGTGCCGCTTAGACTTAGCAGTGTGACTTCCTTTCCCACCCACCCCCAGAAAAACAGAAAGCGCATCTGGGGAGCGAGCGAAAATTCCTTAGATGATTCCTAAGATTTCCTTGGGTATCTGGTTTTTGTTTTCATATTTGAGTGTGTGCATGTGTGCATGACTTTAATGATTTTTTTAACAGGGTGGGAGGTGGCTGGGGTGCTGGGGTTGAAGGAAGTTTGGGTTGATTTTTGTGGTGTTTTAATAAAGAAGTTTTTTTTTTTTTTTCCTGTTCCCCTGTCAGCTGGTCTGACAGATTTAAGAACTCTCATTCTTAAAAGACATTGGACTTACATTCTAGCATTTTAGACTAGGACTGTTCTACTGTGAAGTTCTGGCTCCTTTAGCCTGGTTTGTTTCTCCCTGCTCAGGTCTAGAATCCCAAGCAGTATTCTTTTCTGGTGAACATTGTGAGCTGAAGATGTGACTTTTTTTTAAAGTCATCTCTTTAGCAATCCAGAGGTTCCTCAACCTCATTATTTGTCCTCTCTCTCCCTTAATAGTCCTAAACCAAGACAGTTGACCTTTGCAGTGTCACGTGAGGCCGTCAGTATAGAGGCCTTTGCATCTGGCCCTGGCAACCGCTCTCTGCCTCTGGAAGCTAAAGCCTGTCTGGATTCCTCTTGGGATCTAACGTGGGATCTTCTGGACAGACGACCGTGACGTCAGCAGTGCTGGTGCTGCTGTGTGTGGACTGAACACCTGCACTTTGCAGGGGACACACTGCATGGGCCCCACTTGCGGCTCACTCAGGCCCGCTGCAGGAGCTCTGGAGAACAAGAAATAGCAGACAGCCAGCACACTGCATCATCTGTCTTGCATACTGTTTCAGGGCGGGGAAGTGATAAACTATTTGCCTTCTGGAGCTCTTTGTGAAAAATTAAAAAAAAAAACTTAGCTCAATGATATGATTGTCCATTGCTTCCGCAGGCACTCTTCAATGGCCAGCGCTGCAGAGATTCACAGGTCTGCCCTTTACCAAGGATGTCGGGGTCAGGGGAACTGCTATGTGATCCCCATGGCAAATGAGGGGAGGGTGGTTGTGCCCTTCCTGGGCAGTGAGGGTTGTTTTAAACTGATGGGCATTGGTATGTTAGCTGAAAGGATTCCAGGGTACGGAAAGATGGAAGAGAGTCCCCAGTGGGAGGGAGTGGAGATGTCCATCTTGCATTTTGTGCTACAGGTCAGTCTATCCATTCATCAAAAGATACTGAGATACTGTGATACTGGTCCGAGGCCAAAGAACTTTTTCCTGGGGAAAAATAACAGCAGCAACAAAAAGAGAATCCTCGTTGATCTCAGTGACTGCTTGAATTTTTAAATCAAGCTTCCCCCAATCTCAAAAACTAGGCTGTGAACACTGCCTTGCTGCAGACTTTGTGCTGGGCACTGAGACGCTCAGAGGAGTAAGTAAAGTCCCTACTGCTGTGTGGGGCCCACATCCAATGGAGGAGCAACACAAAGCAGGTGACTGCCAAACAGGACGGCTTTATTTCTGAGATTAACAAAATGGGCGGAGGAGGACTATCAGAGCCGCTCTGCTGGGAAAGTGATATTTGGGTTGGGCTTTGGAGGATGAATTGGAGTTCAGAAGAGGGAGGAGGGTTGGGCACAGTGGGTGGAGATGCTGTCCAGGCATTGCCTGGCAGGACTATGAAAGGGCCTCAGTGGGATTCATGGGAACTCGATAGGGCGGAAGAGTTAGGCGTGCATTGGGGTTGATAACAACAAACCAGACAGACACGATCACGCTGGCAAAGCCAGTTGGCTGCCTCCTTCTCAGGGCTGTCTCATCATAAGTACAGACCCCAGCGTTTCTGGGAGAATTCTTTTTTTTTTTTTATTTTTTTTTATTTTTTATTTTTTATTTTTTATCTTATAGTAACTTTATTTATTTTTATTTATTTTTAATTTTTTTTTTATATATAAACATCTTTTTTTTTTTTTTTTTATTATACTTTAAGTTCTAGGGTACATGTGCATGACGTTTATATCATGTATAACTCCCCAATGCAATCCCTCCCTCCTCCCCCCTCCCCATGATAGGCCCCAGTGTGTGATGTTCCCCTTCCCGAGTCCAAGTGATCTCATTGTTCAGTTCCCACCTATGAGTGAGAACATGCGGTGTTTGGTTTCTCTTCTTGTGATAGTTTGCTAAGAATGATGGTTTCCAGCTGCATCCATGTCCCTACAAAGGATGCAAACTCATCCTTTTTGATGGCTGCATAGTATTCCATGGTGTATATGTGCCACATTTTCTTAATCCAGTCTGTCACAGATGGACATTGGGTTGATTCCAAGTCTTTGCTATTGTGAATAGTGCCGCAATAAACATACGTGTGCATGTGTCTTTGTAGTAGAGTAATTTATAATCCTTTGGGTATATACCCAGTAGTGGGATGGCTGGGTCATATGGTACATCTAGTTCTAGATCCTTGAGGAATCGCCATACTGTTTTCCATAATGGTTGAACTAGTTTACAATCCCACCAACAGTGTAAAAGTGTTCCTATTTCTCCACATCCTCTCCAACACCTGTTGTTTCCTGACTTCTTAATGATTGCCATTCTAACTGGTGTGAGATGGTATCTCATTGTAGTTTTGATTTGCATTTCTCTGATGGCGAGTGATGATGAGCATTTTTTCATGTGTCTGTTGGCTGTATGGATGTCTTCTTTTGAGAAATGTCTGTTCATATCCTTTCCCCACTTTTTGATGGGGTTGTTTGTTTTTTTCTTGTATATTTGTTTGAGTTCTTTGTAGATTCTGGATATTAGCCCTTTGTCAGATGAGTAGGTTGCAAAAATTTTTTCCCATTCTGTAGGTTGCCTGTTCACTCTGATGGTAGTTTCTTTAGCTGTGCAAAAGCTCTTTAGTTTAATTAGATCCCATGTGTCAATTTTTGCTTTTGCTGCCGTTGCTTTTGGTGTTTTAGACATGAAGTCCTTGCCCATGCCTATGTCCTGAATGGTACTACCTAGATTTTCTTCTAGGGTTTTTATGTATTAGGTCTAACATTTAAGTCTCTAATCCATCTTGAATTAATTTTCGTATAAGGGGTAAGGAAAGGATCCAGTTTCAGCTTTCTACTTATGGCTAGCCAATTTTCCCAGCACCATTTATTAAATAGGGAATCCTTTCCCCATTTCTTGTTTCTCTCAGGTTTGTCAAAGATCAGATGGCTGTAGATGTGTGGTATTATTTCTGAGGACTCTGTTCTGTTCCATTGGTCTATATCTCTGTTGTGGTACCAGTACCATGCTGTTTTGGTTACTGTAGCCTTGTAGTATAGTTTGAAGTCAGGTAGCGTGACGCCTCCAGCTTTGTCCTTTTGACTTAGGATTGTCTTGGCAATGCGGGCTCTTTTTTGGTTCCATATGAACTTTAAAGCAGTTTTTTCCAATTCTGTGAAGAAAGTCATTGGTAGCTTGATGGGGATGGCATTGAATCTGTAAATCACCTTGGGCAGTATGGCCATTTTCACGGTATTGATTCTTCCTATCCATGAGCATGGTATGTTCTTCCATTTGTTTGTGTCCTCTTTGATTTCACTGAGCAGTGGTTTGTAGTTCTCCTTGAAGAGGTCCTTTACATCCCTTGTAAGCTGGATTCCTAGGTATTTTATTCTCTTTGAAGCAACTGTGAATGGAAGTTCATTCCTGATTTGGCTCTCTGCTTGTCTGTTACTGGTGTATAAGAATGCTTGTGATTTTTGCACATTAATTTTGTATCCTGAGACTTTGCTGAAGTTGCTTATCAGCTTAAGGAGATTTTGGGCTGAGACGATGGGGTTTTCTAAATATACAATCATGTCATCTGCAAACAGGGACAATTTGACTTCTTCTTTTCCTAACTGGATACCCTTGATTTCTTTCTCTTGCCTGATTGCCCTAGCCAGAACTTCCAACACTATGTTGAATAGGAGTGGTGAGAGAGGGCATCCCTGTCTTGTGCCAGTTTTCAAAGGGAATTTTTCCAGTTTTTGCCCATTCAGTATGATATTAGCTGTGGGTTTGTCATAATAGCTCTTATTATTTTGAGGTATGTTCCATCAATACCAATTTATTGAGCGTTTTTAGCATAAAGGGCTGTTGAATTTTGTCAAAAGCCTTTTCTGCATCTATTGAGATAATTATGTGGTTCTTGTCTTTGGTTCTGTTTATATGCTGGATTACGTTTATTGATTTGCGAATGTTGAACCAGCCTTGCATCCCAGGGATGAAGCCCACTTGATCATGGTGGATAAGCTTTTTGATGTGCTGCTGAATCCGGTTTGCCAGTATTTTATTGAGGATTTTTGCATCGATGTTCATCAGGGATATTGGTCTAAAATTCTCTTTTTTTGTTGTGTCTCTGCCAGGCTTTGGTATCAGGATGATGTTGGCCTCATAAAAAGAGTTAGGGAGGATTCCCTCTTTTTCTATTGATTGAAATAGTTTCAGAAGGAATGGTACCAGCTCCTCCTTGTACCTCTGGTAGAATTCAGCTGTGAATCCATCTGGTCCTGGACTTTTTTTGGTGGGTAGGCTATTAATTGTTGCCTCAATTTCAGAGCCTGCTATTGGTCTATTCAGGGATTCAACTTCTTCCTGGTTTAGTCTTGGAAGTGTAAGTGTCCAGGAATTATCCATTTCTTCTAGATTTTCTAGTTGATTTGCGTAGAGGCATTTATAGTATTCTCTGATGGTTGTTTGTATTTCTGTGGGGTCGGTGGTGATATCCCCTTTATCATTTTTTATTGCGTCTATTTGATTCTTCTCTCTTTTCTTCTTTATTAGTCTAGCTAGTGGTCTGTCAATTTTGTTGATCTTTTCAAAAAACCAACTCCTGGATTCATTGATTTTTTGGAGGGTTTTTTGTGTCTCTATCTCCTTCAGTTCTGCTCTGATCTTAGTTATTTCTTGCCTTCTGCTAGCTTTTGAATGTGTTTGCTCTTGCCTCTCTAGTTCTTTTAATTGTGATGTTAGAGTGTCAATTTTAGATCTCTCCTGCTTTCTCTTGTGGGCATTTAGTGCTATAAATTTCCCTCTACACACTGCTTTAAATGTGTCCCAGAGATTCTGGTATGTTGTATCTTTGTTCTCATTGGTTTCAAAGAACATCTTTATTTCTGCTTTCATTTCGTTATGTACCCAGTAGTCATTCAGGAGCAGGTTGTTCAGTTTCCATGTAGTTGAGCGGTTTGGATTGAGTTTCTTAGTCCTGAGTTCTAGTTTGATTGCACTGTGGTCTGAGAGACAGTTTGTTATAATTTCAGTTCTTGTACATTTGCTGAGGAGTGCTTTACTTCCAATTATGTGGTCAATTTTGGAATAAGTGCGATGTGGTGCTGAGAAGAATGTATATTCTGTTGATTTGGGGTGGAGAGTTCTATAGATGTCTATTAGGTCCGCTTGGTGCAGAGATGAGTTCAATTCCTGGATATCCTTGTTAACTTTCTGTCTCGTTGATCTGTCTAATGTTGACAGTGGAGTGTTGAAGTCTCCCATTATTATTGTATGGGAGTCTAAGTCTCTTTGTAGGTCTCTAAGGACTTGCTTTATGAATCTGGGTGCTCCTGTATTGGGTGCATATATATTTAGGAGAGTTAGCTCTTCCTGTTGAATTGATCCCTTTACCATTATGTAATGGCCTTCTTTGTCTCTTTTGATCTTTGATGGTTTAAAGTCTGTTTTATCAGAGACTAGGATTGCAACCCCTGCTTTTTTTTGTTCTCCATTTGCTTGGTAGATCTTCCTCCATCCCTTTATTTTGAGCCTATGTATGTCTCGCATGTGAGATGGGTCTCTCCTGAATACAGCAGACTGATGGGTCTTGACTCTTTATCCAGTTTGCCAGTCTGTGTCTTTTCATTGGAGCATTTAGTCCATTGACATTTAAGGTTAATATTTTTATGTGTGAACTTGATCCTGTCATTATGATATTAACTGGTTATTTTGCTCGTTAGTTGATGCAGTTTCTTCCTAGCCTCGATGGTCTTTACATTTTGGCATGTTTTTGCAATGGCTGGTACCGGTTGTTCCTTTCCATGTTTAGGGCTTCCTTCAGGGTCTCTTGTAAGGCAGGCCTGGTGGTGACAAAATCTCTAAGCATTTGCTTATCTGTAAAGGATTTTATTTCTCCTTCACTGATGAAGCTTAGTTTGGCTGGATATGAATTCTGGTTTGAAAATTCTTTTCTTTAAGAACGTTGAATATTGGCCCCCACTCTCTTCTGGCTTGTAGAGTTTCTGCCGAGAGGTCTGCTGTTATTCTGATGGGCTTCCCTTTGTGGGTAACCCGACCTTTCTCTCTGGCTGCCCTTAAGATTTTTTCCTTCATTTCAACTTTGGTGAATCTGGCAATTATGTGTCTTGGAGTTGCTCTTCTGGAGGAGTATCTTTGTGGCGTTCTCTGTATTTCCTGAATTTGAATGTTGGCCTGCCCTACTAGGTTGGGGAAGTTCTCCTGGATGATATCCTGAAGAGTGTTTTCCAACTTGGTTCCATTTTCCCCCTCACTTTCAGGCACCCCAATCAGACGTAGATTTGGTCTTTTTACATAATCCCATACTTCTTGCAGGCTTTGTTCATTTCTTTTTCTTCTTTTTTCTTTTGGTTTCTCTTCTCGCTTCATTTCATTCATTTGATCCTCAATCGCTGATACTCTTTCCTCCAGTTGATCGAGTCGGTTACCGAAGCTTGTGCATTTGTCACGTATTTCTCGTGTCATGGTTTTCATCTCTGTCATTTCGTTTATGATCTTCTCTGCATTAATTAGTCTAGCTGTCAATTCTTCCACTTTTTTTTCAAGATTTTTAGTTTCTTTGCGCTGGGTACGTAATTCCTCCTTTAGCTCTGAGAGGTTTGATGGACTGAAGCCTTCTTCTCTCATCTCGTCAAAGTCATTCTCTGACCAGCTTTGATCCGTTGCTGGCGATGAGCTGCGCTCCTTTGCAGGGGGAGATGCGCTCTTATTTTTTGAATTTCCAGCTTTTCTGCCCTGCTTCTTCCCCATCTTTGTGGTTTTATCTGTCTCTGGACTTTGATGATGGTGACGTACTGATGGGGTTTTGGTATAGGTGTCCTTCCTGTTTGATAGTTTTCCGTCTGACAGTCAGAAGGACTGTCTGTTGGTCTGTTAGAGATTGCTTGAGGTCCACTCCAGACCCTGTTTGCCTGGGTATCAGCAGCAGAGGTTGCCGAAGATAGAATATTGCTGAACAGCAAGTGTACCTGTCTGATTCTTTCTTTGGAAGTTTCCTCTCAGGGGTGACGCCACCCTGTGAGGTGTGGGGTATCAGACTGCCCCTAGTGGGGGATGTCTCCCAGCTAGGCTACTCGGGGTCAGGGACCCACCTGAGCAGGCAGTCTGTCCGTTCTCAGATCTCAACCTCCGCGTTAGGAGATCCACGGCTCTCCCCAAAGCTGTCAGACAGAGTCGTTCGGGTCTGCAGCGGCCCCGCTCTTTCCCCTAATGGACTGCAGCTGTGCGCTGTCCGCAGCGGTAGAGTCTACAGAGACAGGCAGGCTTCCTTGAGCTGCTGTGAGCTCCACCCAGTTCGAGCTTCCCAGCGGCTTTGTTTACCTACTTAAGCCTCAGCAATGGCGGGCGCCCCTCCCCCAGCCTCGCTGCTGCCTTGCGGATAGATCGCCGCAGACGGCTGTGTTAGCTGTGAGGGAGGCTCCGTGGGCGTGGGACCCTCCCGGCCAGGTGTGGGATATATTCTCCTGGTGTGCCTGTTTCCTTAAAGCGCAGTATTGGGGTGGGAGTTACCCGATTTTCCAGGTGTTGTGTGTCTCAGTTCCCCTGGCTAGGAAAAGGGATTTCCTTCCCCCTTGCGCTTCCAGGTGAGGCGATGCCTCGCCCTGCTTCAGCTCACGCTGGTCAGGCTGCAGCAGCTGACCCGCACCGATTGTCCGCACTCCCTAGAGAGATGACCCCAGTACCTCAGTTGAAAATGCAGAAATCACCGGTCTTCTGTGTTGCTCGCGCTGGGAGTTGGAGACTGGAGCTGTTCCTATTCGGCCATCTTGCTCTGCCCTCCTCTCTGGGAGAATTCTAAGTTTGGTTACCATCTTGACAGATAATACAGAGGCTTCCAGTAAAATGTCGATGTCCAAATCAAGAAATGTTCCCACTCAGCTACAAATTTGGGAATCTTATGGTTTTTCCCTTATGATTGGAGCAAATCCCTGCCGCTAGTAACTATAAAATAAAGATGTGTCTTCCCAGAAGGCTTTCTATAACGTGCTTTTGAGACGTTCTCGCCAACTAAACAGAGGAAAGAAATGATCCAGAGGTGATCTCCCTGACAGAAGTTAATTCGCTAAGGAGTTAAATAATGACAAAGTAAAGTTAAAATGAGGCTGGCTGTATGAGAAGAAAATAGCATGTAATGGGTGACACGTTCTGAAAACTAAGAGCAGACAGCTTTGGAAATAATGTCACACCCACATGATGTTTTGTGATGATGTTTATTATTTTAGGGGAACCTGCTGTCCCTCAATTAAATGTGGCTGAGGGAGGAGGGCCAGCAGGAGAGGGGGGTGCATATGAGGGCTTCCCTGTGAGCCCGCAGCCCTAAGTCAGTGTGGGGCAGCTGAGACAAGAACCAAAGTCTGGACAATATCCTTTTGTGCCTGCTTGGAGAAGAGAGAAGTAATGATGGTAGATTTTAGTACATTTTATTACAGAAGATTACGTGAAAAATGGTGCTCTCTCTTATCCCAGGGACAGAGCAAGAGGAGTTTAGGTGAGCTTTCAGGAAGAATTCATTGACAGAATTGTCAGGCACTGAATGGGGTTCCAAGGTAAGTGGTGGAATGGCTCCATTAAACTTGGTTGTTGGGCAAAAGTGTGGCTTCCTTTCTGCTCTGTGAATTACTGAAATGCCCTAGTTTTTTGCTTCCACCCATAGCTGATCTTTGTTCAGAAGCCTCTGTGACACCAGCTGTGTTGCTTCCAACCCAAAGCCATCCATCCTCCCATCTACCCTCAAAAAGAGTGGAAAGAATGAAGAATCGTCTCTGAGGATTGCCTTCTCTTTATTTTTAATTTATGGAGTTTGTTTTTATGCCCCTCCCTGTAGTTCTCCAGGCTGGCTTCTTCTGGAACGGGTGCTTTAATAAACTTGCCATGTCTGAGCAATCCTAGGACCCACAGAGCACTAGGTTTGCCCCCATGGACCTGGCAAGGCTTTGCTGGGGGTTTCCATTCCAGGGTGGCTGGGTGGATGTCTGGGCTCTTGCTAGTGGGGGAATTTGATTTTTAGAGTGGAGCGGGCAGCTCTCTCTCTGTTCTTAGATGCTTAGAAAATAATCAGCGATAATTTCCTCTCCCAAAAGGAAATGAGAAGTTTGGAACAGACCCTCAGACAGGAGTTGAGTTGTCCAGGCATTTTGATGGTGTGGTCTGAAGGGCTTTAACTGCTTTTTAAAATTGCTAGCATAAATTGCGAAGACTTGAAGGGGATGATATTGTTGCTCAGGCCTAGCCCAGGGGAGGAAACCATGAGCAGAGCTGAGTGCAAGGGACAGAGTGGTGCAAGCCTGTTGAGAATCTGAGGGGAGAGGAAAGAGGCAGCTTCCAGAGCACCACACATGGAGCAAAGTCCTGCTGCTCAGAGCAGAGTCTGGGAGAGAAGTGTAAGGAGCAGGGAGAAGAGACTAATGCAAGCCCATCGCTGGTGACAGTGATGCCAGTGCACAGGCCAAGAAAGAGAAGAGGGAACCAATGGGGGAAGTAGTGTGGTAGGAGGGAGGGTTCAAATGGAAGCGGTGACAACCTTGTCATTAGAGTTTTATCCTTTTAAGTCTGCAACTATGGGAGAGACTGAGGTGGTGTTGAGTTGAATTGCTTGCAAAGGAACAAGTGAGGTGACCAGTGCCCCCAGTGCTTGGGGAACAGCAATAACTCACAATCAAGCATCTCCATTGTCCCTGGACAGGGCCTCTGGAACCAGAGTCAAAAACCACTTCCTGTAGGAAATACACAGGGACTGTGGACAGACACAGGAGGGAGTACCCAAGAGCAGGGAGCAAAGCTTCTGGCGAGAAATCCACCCAAGAAGGTGGGACTCATGGGAACTGCTGCCAGCTCTGTGTGGTGGCCAATCTCTCAGGCCCTGAGAGGGACACTCCAGCCCAGGGCTGCTTGATATCAGCCAGTCTCTCCTGTCACAGCCCGTCCAGCGTGAGTGCACGCTGCAAAGCCTGTAGGCTGGCCAGGGAGGCTGTGCTGGGCCCACATTCCCGTCTCTGTGAACCTTTTTGGACCCCAGCCGTGGAACGAGTTGCAGGAGCCCTGGACGCCCTCCAACTCCATGAGTCAGTCCCTCCCCAGAGCAGCAGCAGCTTAACTTTTCCCAGGGTGCTGTTCCACACATGGAAACCCCACCTCTAAAAGTTTCACATCTGGACCATTTGGCTTATCCGGGGAGGAGGTTGGAGGGCTTCTTTGAAGACATGACTTCCCTTAGGCCAGAAGCTTCCCAGGAATAACAGCAGCTAACTCGTATCATGCACCAAAGTGAACTGCACTTTCCCTGCGTATGCTGTGTAGTTTAATACAGCATGAACCTCAAGAAATAGGAACTATTCATTAATCCCTATCTTTCCGATAAGGCAAAGAGCTAAGGGAAGCAACTTGCCTAAGGTAGTAAGTGGCCTGGGAGTCAGACAGAGGCAGTCAGAGCTCACCAAACTGCACCCACTTCCAAGCTGCTGGGGGATAATTTCTTGTTTTCTCAGTAACATTGAACGTTTTAATCTCTCACTCTTGCACTCTCTCTCTCTCTCTCACCACACACACACACAGCCCGATACATAAAGCTGGCACCTCTAACCCATGTCTGTCTCCCCATGAAACCTCATATACTGATGATTCAGCTGGTCATACTGCAAACTCTCAGATAACGTATTGCTGGAGACTTGGATGTTAGATACTGAATAAACGAGAAAAGAAATTTATGTCAAGGGGCAAGCTAACAGTTTCATTTAGAATGCTTCTCCCATTTCAAAACTGGTGCCTTGATTGTTTCTTATGGCAGGAACGACTCAGAAACAGCTTAAATCATTCGGCCTTTTTTTTTTTTTTAACTTGCTGTACTGGTAACCCTTTTCATTCTTGTGTAAGAAATTGGAACTGTAGCACATAATGATGCTTTGGTATGAAACAATCGTAGGAATAACAATGATTTCTTCTGAGAAGCCTGTGTTAAAGCACTTGGATACTGATAACTGGCTTACAGGGATGGTGATCTGGGAGGTCTCAAAACTGGCTCTCCTGAACACCGCTCAAGCCCCAGTCCCATCTGCTCCCCCTTTGTTAGCTCCTGTCAGTTGGTGCCTTTCCTAGGAGTTTCTCCCGCTGCAGCCACCCCTGGTAACACCCGAGTCTATAGATAAGAAAGGGATTTCAATCCATCTGGGGTGCTAACTCAAAATAATCATCTTTATGGCTGTTTCTTCATCAGTAGGATGGAAGTGATGCTCAGGAGAGTAGGTGGCAGTGCTCTGACCCTCAGCACAATGTTCCTCAGACACTTCAAAGAACCAGCTAGGTGTCCAGCTGACCGAGATAGTTTGTGGGAATTCACGTGACTGGAAGGCTGGGGATAGAGCCCACAGATCCCAAGGATTCTCTCCAGCTCCGTGAGGCTGTGGAAGTGTCTGTCAGGAGAGCCTCCTCCATTTCGTGCCTGGCCCAGTGTTACATGCTCAGAGTGGGGTTTGATGATCCAGAGTTCTGTCCCTAAAACTTGGGCAACTTAACCATTCTGTGTCTCAGTCCCGTATCTGTAATATGAGGCCACTGACTACATGATTTTGTAAGGTGCCTTCAAACTTAAGAAAACATTACCTACATTGGATTCCTTGAAATGTTAAATAAGAAAATTGCTTCCACAAAGGTTTCTGGGTAGAGATATTGAGAAACCACACCTGATAATGGTTGCCAAATTGTGATTCTAAAATAATTAAATTTGCCTGGCTCCTATTTGATCTGTTGGGTTTTGCGTAAACTACTTTACATTTCCTAGGTTTCTTTTTTTAACCTGACTTACATCTGTAAAGTAGCTCCTAGTTTCATCAAAGTAGGAACCACATCAGAAGAAAATGAATTGTTGGTGAGTGACTGTATGTTAAAAATTAGAAATAAATTAGATCGGCTGGGTGCAGTGGCTCATGCCTGTAATCCCAGCACTTTGGGAGGCTAAGGCAAGCAGATCGCTTTGAGCTCAGGCGTTCGAGACCAGCCTGGGCTTCATGGCAAGACTCTACCTCTACAAAAAATACCAAAAAAAAAAAAAAAGCAGGGCATTGGTGGCTTGCGTTTGTAGTCCCAGCTACTCATGAGGCTGAGGTTGGAGAATTGTTTGAGCCCAGGAAGCAGAGGCTGCAGTGAGCTGAGATTGCGCTACTGCAGCCTGGGCAAGAGTGAGACCCTGTCTCAAAAATTAAAATTAAATTAAAAAATAAGATCAAGGCTAATTCTAGACAAAATTCAATTGTTACTTCTAGTATTTTCTCCTTTTAGCATCTTTCTTCAACTCTTCCTCGTTTCTGTGCAGCCTCAAGTCCTCACTGCCATCTCTCCCAAACACTTTCTGATGACTGCCAATGGTGAACAAACCCCTGCACCCTAGGAAGAAGGCATTACCCCTCTGTGGCAGAGGCGGTCGTGTGCATCAACTCCTCCAGGTTTCTCCTGCATTTCCCACCTCTCCTGCATTCACATCGGGGCCGGGGACTGGTCGATGGGCTGTGAACAGAAGTGACAGGTGTCGCTTTGGTCTAAGGCAGTTGGGAACAGTTGTGAGTTCTCTTTACTCTCTTTATCATCACTGTGACTGGAAGGGAAACAGCGAGATGACAAAGTTGCAAGATGGAAGCTGCCTGGATCCGTGAGCTGCTGTTAGAGAAAAGCTACTAAGGAATTTCCTGACTTGCATTACACTGTCCCATGAAAGAAAAAATAAACCTTGGTCTTAAGCTGTTGAGATTTCTTGGTTTGGTACTTCAGTCCAGCCTAGCCTAGTCTAACACATCCCTTCTGAAGGTATTTAATTTTAAGAGAGAGTCTAGGGGGAAAAGCAATGCAAAATGCAATGGAAATAACTTCTGCTAGTAGAAATGTAGGCATCTGCGGAAAAAGAGGTTTCTCTTAGTCCCACTGAAATCAGGACACATAAAGCAACATTGTATGCCTCCGAATGATCCTGTGCTGCAAGGAGAATTTACAAATGCTCCAAAGAAGGTAAGTTTAAGACATTATTCCTTCAGGCAAAATGTACCCAGGCCCAGTTTCTAGAAAAAGGCAAAACAAGAGAAACAGGCTTTTAGAATGATCTTGAGAAAACAAGGACCAAAGACCAAATTTCCCTTTTATCTGCCCCACCCCATATTATCAATTTCCTATTATTAAAATATCTACTTGGCTTCCTCTAAAAATTCCACAAGGGCACAGAACATTTGATAATTTGGATCCATTTAGGAATCCACTGGAAAATAATTCTGGGAACTTTTTAACAGTATGATAAATGACAATACTGTGCATCTGCAATGAAGCTGGCCTCAGACCTAATGCCTGTGGGGAAACTGCATGGATCAATTTAAAAGGATTTCAAGTGTAATTCTTTTAGGAATGCCTTTCGTCCCTCCATAGAGGTCCCCCTGGGTTCCAGGGCACCATAGGTGGTTTCAAGAACTACGCAGGTGGTATCCATCACAAAAAGCGGGGAAAGACTCTCAGAAAAGCGACAAAATGCTAACTTGGACCCTCACTCTAAGTTGGATTTTATTAAGTGTCCCCATGCTGGGTGCGGTGTAATCCTAGCACTTGGGGAGGCCGAGATGGGTGGATCATCTGAGGTCAGGAGCTCAAGACCAGCATGACCAACATGGTGAAACCCCACCTCTACTAAAAATACAAAAATTAGCTGGGTGTGGTGGTGTGCACCTGTAATACCAGCTACTCAGGAGACTGAGGCAGGAGAATTGCTTGAACTCGGGCAGCAGAGATTGCAGTGAGCCGAGATCGCACCACTGCACTGCAGCCTGGGCGACAGAGCCTGGGCGACAGCAATCCAGCAAAGGCATCATCTCTGACTGCAGTTTCCTAAGGAAGTCATTCTTCTCCCCAAAGGCTCGTGACACTTGCCAGTGAGGAGGATCCCACCTCACTCCGCCACTGGCTTTCCCTGTGCTCCTCCAACCGATCCAGTGGGCTTCCCAAAAGCTTATTGACACACCTGGAACCCAAAACCCACCTGGTTAATAATCCAGATAAAATTCCTTTGGGTCTGGCAGCACATGCCAGCCAAGTCCCAAACTAGTTTATTAGTTTAACCAAAAGGTAAACAGATGATGGAGATGCAGAAAGACAAGCATGCGAGCAGCTAAAAGCATTACCCGGCTGTCCACCAGGAAACAAATTTAAGACAATTTAAAGTGGCATTAAATAAATGAGGCTAAGTTTTAGCTACTTGGGATTTTCATTGTCTTTAAAAAAGGTAAATATATATATATATATATTTTACATTGCAGTATATAAATCTAGACTCTACATATACAGTATAAATACACAAGGTGAGCACAGGGGCACAACACTTACGTCTTGGTGGCCACACCCTCACTCAGGCCAATGGTTTTCTATTTTCTTTTCGACCTTCACACCAAGAATATCAGGCTGGGGTTACATGTACTTCAACCTGCATGAGGGCTGCCACCCTGGCCATCTCGCCGACAAGCACAGAAGCACAAATTGATCAGGCATTGAAAACAGAAGAAAGTGCTTTTTGACTAGCTGAAACCCAGTCTTTATAATGTGTAGTCCAATCTCCTGGAAAGACCAAAGGAAATCGGAGGACTTCCTGGCCTGTTCTTCGGTCCATTGCCACAGATCTCTAAACTTCCCCTGGTGTTTCTTGCAGAATTCACATGGCTATTTACGTAACACAAATCCCGCACAACTGTTAGGAGCTGTATTACGGGATTAGGAAAAAAATAGCTCCATGTTACAATCTGCACTTCATATTCTGGGTTTGTTCTCTTTATTTTTGGAATAAAAACTGGTATTTTGAGAATCATTTCTTAAAAAGGACAACATTCTGAAAGTGCTTCTTACACATGTCAATATTCCACATATGGCTTTTAGTTCAAACCCCAGCACAGCTCAGACTTGGAAGGAAGAGTGTGATGGTGTTATGAGAGACAAAAATGTCACTTACCAGTGATACTGTGATAGCAAGCATGGGAACCTGAAAACCAAAGTTATTGATTCCATCTGGAAGAATGTACCTCTTAGACAAATGAGTCAGATAATCAATGCAGCCCCATCTCTTTCCCCATGACTAGGCACAGTAATGCTATAAAAGTTAGTAAGTAAAATAGGATGCTGCTATCAGCAGGGAATATCTTCTGCGGGGCTACTAACAGGGCAATCACTGTTCAGAAATCTTTCACAAGCTCAAACTAACCAAATGTAGTCAATTGCAGTAGAAATTTCCACACCTGAGGAACAAATTGCACATAATAAAGAGGTACTAGGATCCAGATGGCAAAAGACTCCAGACACATAGTTTTACATGCAAAAGGCAATCAGAGAAGGCAATGAAGTAGTGACATTCCAAGACAGATAAGAGTCCAAATGAGTCACCATTCTTTCGCGCTTTTTTTTCTGGCTTCACTACCAAAGAACATGGTTATTTGTGCAATGATTATGATATGTTCTTTAGGCGAAAACAGAAATACATGGGGTTGCCAGAAACTGAAATGAGCTTGTTTCAGGAGCTTGACACCTCCAGAGGTGTTGTGATGGCTAGACCAGTGGGGCAATGGTCCTCTGAAGCTCCTCCTGGCCTCCCTGGGGTAGCAGAAAGCGGCAGATGCAGGCAGAGGTTGAAGGCCACCAGCTCATCCAAACCCTTTTCAAAGTGGCCTTTCATGCAGCCTGTGGCAGTTCCAGCCTCTGCAATTGTTTTTATCTGATGGCACTTGATTGAGAAAGTCATCCTCTCCCTTTATAAAAATAAAGTTTGGGCTTCTTGTAATACTGGCACAAAGGACACTCTCTATTCCCAGGACTGATTCCATTTACTCGGAAGATACGAGACTAGGTTCTCAGTTTCTTCTATTTCCCTGTAAAAAGTGACCTCAGCTTCCCAGGCCATTGTGCAAATTTGTTTTTCCATAGTCCATACTATCCCCTAAAGTCCCTCTTGTATATTTTCATATATATACACATGCATACCAAATATGTGTGCATATATATATTTTTTAAATGTGGGTAATTCTGCATTTTAGTCTCAAATAAGTCAAAGAGAATCAGTGAATCATTCATCCTTTTCATGTCAAATTCATTTCCAATTTCCCCACAATGCCTATCATAGTGCTCTGCACACCACAGGAACTCAATAAATATCTGCTGACTTCACCAATGATCCTGGAACACTGGATGGTAATTGCAATCACCACAGCCTGTTCTCAGCCCTGGCCTGTCTGCCTTTGGCAAACAAGGGGCCATTGGTCCCTCCCTTCAGAGGGTGATTTTGCTGTGTCTGTTACTCCAGCAGCCCCGTTTAGCTGTCCTGGGCAATGTCAAGCTGGTCCGGCTACGCAGTTTCACTTGCTCTTCCATGCAGTTCTTTTTGCGCAAAATGAAGTCAAAGTTCACTTGGCTGTTCATGGCATAAAAGACGTTGGCTGAGTCTGGAATCACAAGTTCTGAAAAAGATAAGGAAAGGTAAGGTGGTCAGCTTGTGGAGCTCCGCTCAGCACTGACAATGGCAGCTGTAAACCTTGCCCAGACACAAGAATGGGACTATGGCCCTTCGTGTCTGGAATGTGACCTGAACCAGATAGTGACCACCACCACTGCCCTGAAAATGGACCCCAGCTTCTCAATCCCAATTTTAAAAATTAGTACAAATGAGATTTTAGAAATTCACTCCATGAACTAAAGGTTTCAATAGAAAATGTTAAAGCCAGAAAAAAAGTACAGTAGGAAACAGAGGCCAAGAAAAGTTAAAGAAAATTCCCAAAATGGCAGCGAGTGAACGGCAGAACTGGGATTTGAACTCAGGTTTCCTTTCTCCTGCAGTCCATTTTCCACCCCAGTATGCAGATTTTCTCAAAGACTAGAAGAATCCAATGACATGGAAAAAATAGAAAATCTACAGCACTCCAGAATTCTACTTGAAATATTAAAATTTTTTGAAGTAATCCCTTCAAACGAGTATTTCATTCCCCATGTGGGAAAGTGTGTACCTTTTTTTTTTTTTTAATTTTTCTTTAAGTTTTGGGATACATGTGCTGAACATGCATATCTTTATTTTACTGTATTTTACTTTAAGTTCTGGGATACATGTGCAGAACGTGCAGGTTTGTTACATAGGTATACATGTGCTGCACCTATCAACCTGTCATTTAGGTTTTAAGCCCTGCATGCATTAGGTATTTGTCCTAACGCTCTCCCTCCCCTTTTCCCCAACCCCTTGACAGGCCCCAGTGTGTGATGTTCCCCTTCCTATGTATCTTTTAATATTTAAACTATTTTCAACTTCAATGATTCCCAAGTAGACATCTGTAATTTTCGAACAAGGATTGTTCCAAGTGTAATATGAAATCATCAAAGCAAAGTTATTTTGACTTAGTTTTATGTTATTTTATTTCATTTGTTTGTTTATTTATTATTATTATTATTTTATTTTTTGAGATGGAGTTTCGCTCTTGCTGCCCAGGCTGCAGTGCAGTGGCACAATGTCAGCTCACTGCAACCTCTGCCTCCTGGGTTCAAGCAATTCTCCTGTCTCAGCCTGCTGAGTAGCTGGGATTACAGGCACCCACTACCATGCCTAGCTACTTTGTTTTTCTTTGTATTTTTATTGTATTTTTAGTAGAGACGAGTTTCACCATGTTGGCCAGGCTGGTCTCGAACTCCTGACCTCACGTGATCTACCTGCCTTGGTCTCTCAAAGTGCTGGGATTACTTTGTGATACAGGTGTGAGCCACCGTGCCCGGCCTCACTTTTATTTTTATATTTTATTTTTACTATACTTTAAGGTCTGGGGTACACGTACAGAACCTGCAGGTTTGTTACATAGGTATACATGTGCCATGGTGGTTTGCTGCACCCATCAACCCATCATCTACATTAGGTATTTCTCCTAATGCTATTCCTACTCTAGTCCTCCACCCCGCGACAGGCCCCAGCATGTGATGTTCCCCTCCCTGTGTCCATGTGTTCTCATTGTTCAACTCCCACTTATGAGTGAGAACATGCGGTGTTTGGTTTTCTGTTCCTGTGTTAGTTTGCTGAGAATGATGGTTTCCAGCTTCATCCATGTCCCTGCAAAGGACATGAACTCATCCTTTTTTATGGCTGCATAGTATTCCATGGTGTATATGTGCCACATTGTCTTTATCCAGTCTATCATTGATGGGCATTTGGGTTGGTTCCAGGTTTTGCTATTGTGAATAGTGCTGAAATAAACATACATGTGCATGTGTCTTTATAGTAGAATGATTTATAATCCTTTGGGTATATACCCAGTAGTGGGACTGCTGGGTCAAATGGCATTTCTGGTTCTAGATCCTTGAGGAATCACCACAAGAAAGTATACAGTATTCAGCACTCAAGTATAATGAGCATTTGAAAAAAAAAATGGAATTTAAAAAGGTAAAATGTGCAAGTCTAGCTCTGTGGTAGTGGGGTGGGGGAGGCAATCACAGAGGCATATGGTTGTAAAACAGGACAAAGTGAGTCTTAATTCAACTTCAAACACTGAGATCCACCAGCAAGACTGATATGAGCAGGTTCCAAGTGACTCTTGTACATTCTGTGCACAAAGGCTCAGTGGAGAACAACCCCCTCAGAGTGTCCCATGCTGCTGCCCACATACTTGTGTGTCAGTAATAATAGTCCTCACAGTTATATATCATTTAGCATCTCCCCATGTTCAGGTATATGATTTCTTGTTATCTTCAGAATCGCCTTGTGACATATGAAGAACCAGCAGGGTACTGTCTCTAATTAAGGACCAAGGCCCAGGGGGTCCAGCAGCTTGCATTTAGGATCACACGGTTGAGGGGCAACACTGGGTCCTGGCTACCACTCGAGACTCCCGGACCTTTAGACCCACCAACCTCACCTTAGTGCTGTGTTGTAAGCAAAATGGTACGACTTGAGACCATCTTTTAGGCTTAGAATTATAACTGTAACTACATTAAAAGGTTATAACTGAGAAAGTGTTGCCCCACAGCCTAAGCCTCAGCTGAATGAATGAGAAAACTTCCAAGAGGAAACTGAAAAAGAATTTTCTCAGAGGCTGTAGCTTTTAATCTTTAGGAGAAGGTAGTGTTCTAATTTCAGCCACTCTCCTCTACACCAGCGATAGAGCCCGGGGTGACATGTTGATCCTACGGCCTAGCTTGTGGAATGCTTCTCACTTACACGGGACACTGCTTGTTGGTGAGCAGAGGACTACTTAAGGTGGCTGCAATGGACAGTTTGGGGTCTGGTGGCAGAAAGGGTTGGCTTTGGTCAACAATATTTGCTGCTCCTTCTGCACTTGGAGGCGAGACCTATCCTGACAGTCACTGTCTGTGAAGCGACAAAGTACAGAGGAGTTATCTACCAGCCTGTTTTCTTCTCTCAGCAAATGCAATCCCCAAATTCGTATTAACAGACAGATACATGCAAAGGTGATTATTTACCCAAAAAGTCTTTCATAAAAGATATTTCTTTAAATAACATATTCCAGGCATATTGAAGCCTTTCATAGATTACCAGTTCTTTGCCTCAATAAATGTGAGTTAAATAACCTTCAAGTTAGAGGTTTATTTTTAAATTGATCATGAATAAAGAAAATAACTCTCATACATGATTAATTGGAACAATGAGAAATTATTATAGGAACTGCTACATTTCAGATTCACACACAACTTAGAAACACATTCTTGGGTAAAGGAGGTGTGCGGCCACCTGCGATGCCCAACAGACTCCCCTACCCTCTGCCTCCTGGCGCAGGGAGACACTTCTTCCTAGAAAAGTGTTTGAAGAGCTCAGAAAGACTGGGCAGAAGAAATACTAGTTAAAATTGCAGGAAAAACAAGAGCTGGGGAATCAGGGAGGGCTTTGAGATACTTAATTCTACAAGTGAGGTGATGGCACGGTTGTTCACCCTTGCACTATCAAAAACCACCACGAGGTCCCAATAAAACAGTACGTATCCATTTTCTGCCTTCTAAATGTGGAGCGCTGTGGACATGTGCTAGCCACCTGCCCTGGGAAGGAACACGCCTGTCTTGGAAGGATGCCCACCTTTGTCCTCCGAGATGACCTGCACCAGCTCGTACTCCTCGGCGGGGTCTGAGTCCAGATTGTGCTTCAGCATGGCTCTCTGGATCACTGCAGGGGTTTTATCCTGGCTCGTCAACTGCAAAGACAATGAACAGGTTTGTAAAGTACTTAGCTTCACATTTCCTGAGGGACTTCTCCTGACCCTCTCATTCTTGCCATCTTGTGTTGTGATGCCTTTCCAGAAAGAATGGACTCGTGGAATTGGAACTGGACCAAGAGCCAGGATCCCTGGTTTCTAGTCCTGGTTCTACCCTTAGTAGCCACAGATGATGGGCGAGTCACCTAATCTCTGAGTCACAGCGTCATCCGCTATTAAAATGGAGAGAACACTTGCCTTGCCAATCTCCTCCACGGTGGTTGAAGTTCCCATGAAAGAATATATATGAGGGAATTGTGAAAAATGTAAAGCATTATTAATCCTGGCCCAAAATTATCCTCCCATGTTGAACTGCTTCTATGGCACTGGTTACAACCCACAGGATAAAAACGGTCACAGTTCTGCCCATTGACCATTTCAAAGAGTACAGGTGAACCTGTGATTCAGCAGTCCCACTCCCAGCCATTTACCAAGCAGAATAAAAACATATGTCCACAAAAGGACTTGTACACAAACATTCATAGCAGATTTATTCACAATAGCTAAAAACTGAATCAATCTGAATCTCCATCAACAGGAAAAGAGACTAAATAGTATTACATTCATAACAGACTCCTACTGAGCAACTGAAAGGAACTAAGAACTGGCACATGCAACAATGCAGACGAATCTCACAAACATCTTCTTGGGCAAAAGAAAGCAGACACAAAAGATTACACACCAGTGGCGTCTATTCTTTCAAAAAAAGGAAAAACGAATCTGTGGCATTAGAAAATGAACCTCTAGGTTAAGAGGGGATTGATTGGAAAAGGCACAGGGAATCTGGCAGGCGAGATGGAAATGTTCTTTATCAAGATTTGGGGTAGTAGTTTCATAGATATATATAGTTACTAAAACTCAAAGAATCAAACATTTAAGATCTGCATATGTAAACACATGCAAATTATGCTTCAATAAACATGAACTTCTAAGTGTTTTAAAAGCAAAAGTTAAAGGTTTCCCTCATTCCCAATTCTGAAGTTCTGCCCTTCACCTCTCTGCCTGCCACCCAACTATTTGCAGGGTGTGCAGAGCAACATGAAAAGAAAGCAGACTTACGTACCATATCTTGGGTGATTTCTTTCTATTTGAAAGAAGTGAATGAAAACTCAGATTATTCTTACTTAAAAAATAAAAAGCTGTTCTCACCAGGGGGCAAGAGAACTAAGAAAAAAAGCCCCCCATGACTATCCTCGACACATACAGAAGTCTCATTTCCTCCAAGAAACTGCCATTGTGTGCCTGAGGATGGCAGTGCCGAGATGCCTGGCTCTGATCTGGGGCAGCAGCTGGTGTTTGTGATTCAATAAACAACGTGCATTACAAAGGGGTCCTTGTAAGCAGCAAAGATCTTGTTCATGTGTCTGTTACCAAAACATCTGGCATATTCATTTACAAGGGAAAAGTAGGTGCACACAAAATTCTAAATGAGGAAAATATGCTTTTTGATAGTATGAAGAAAATGCTCCCTAAGCTGGGTCACACTGAACTAGTAGCAGAAGGCTAAAGGAGAAGATCTCCTCTCAGGGGATGTATGTCAGGCTAAGGTGGGTAAGTTATATGACCCAGCCAGGCTTCCTTCATTCTCCTAACCTTAAACTTCCCCAGGTATGTCCAAATGAGGACAAGATGACCAAGGGCTTTCCCTTGGGTGTTTATTACTTTGTACCATCAAAGCCATGCTGAATGGAACTAATGATTACAATGAGGATTCCCAGCTCGAGCGGGCATCCTTATGCGGACAGACGGAACTAGCACTGATAGGTATCGAATGTGAGCCACATATTTCATTTTAAGTTTCTAGCAGCCACAATTAAAAAGCTTTTAGGATGGGTGTGGTGGCTCACGCCTGTAATCCTAGCACTCTTAGAGGCCGAGGCGGGTGGATCACGAGGTCAGGAGCTTGAGATCATCCTGGCCAATATGGTGAAACCCCGTCTCTACTAAAAATACAAAAAAGTTAGCCAGGCGTGGTGGTGGGTGCCTGTAATCCCAGCTACTTGGGAGGCTGAGGCAGGAGAATGGCATGAACCCGGGAGGCGGAGGTTGCAGTGAGCCAAGATCACACCACTGCACTCCAGCCTGGGCCACAGTGCGAGACTCCGTCTCAAAAAAAAAAAAAAGGTTTTTAAAAAGTGATATTTAACTTGAACACCTCAAATATTACATCAGCATATCTAATTAGTACAAAAATTGTTAATGCGGTATTTTACTTTTTTGTACTAACTGTTCAAAATCCGGCATAGAGTTTACCCTCACGGCTCATCTCAATTTGGAGTATTCCCATTTCAAATGCTCCATCGCCATCCAGGGCCAGTGACTGCTGTACTGAATGCACGGTACTGAACGACACTTTGGTGTCACCTTCGTTGACTTTCCTGTGACAGAAATACTGCATTCCCTGTGTAAGGGATTTTGGGAGACCGACTCTGTGATTGACATAATGGAGAGAAAGATCATTTCGAAAGAGTGATGGGCTCAGTGGTAGAAGACATTTTTCCATGGTCACTGAGGAGGTAATTTTACAAGGGCTAACTGCTGTCTCTTCTACTTTCTATGGAAGGGCCTTGGATTCCAGGGACATGAGTTGCTCTTGCAAAGCAAGTCCTCTAGGCCACCGTTCTCAGTGTGCAATCTATGGCCCATGGGACCCTGAAATCCGTGAGGGGATCCATGAGATCAAAATTATTTTCATGACAGTACTAAGATGTTGTTTATCTTTTCTTTGTGTTGACATTTGCATGTATTGCAGAAGCTATAGTGGATGGAAGTGCTGGCACCGTAGCACAAACTGGTACAGTGGTTCCTAACTACAAGTCTACTAGCTGTCACTGTATTCTTCAGTACACTGCACTCACAGTAAAAACAAAACAAAACAAAACAAAGCCAGTCTCACTCACATTTTAACAGGCTAACAGAAATGGAAAACAATGCCACTCTTCTCACTCAATAATTTTTGGATAAAAATAGATATTTTTCATTCAAAAATAAAATTTACATTAACATACAATGTGTTCATTATTGTTATTTTAAATGAATTAATCAACATTTTGAAAGTTTCTCAGTTTAAATATCTAATGTGGTAAATATCAACAGATACAACCCACAGAGTCTGAAGCTCTTTGAAATATTCAATGCTGTTTCAGAGTATAAAGGGGTCCTGAAAACAAAAAGTTTGAGAACTGCTAGTCTCCCCTGAACCTGGACCGATTTATTTCCATCCTCTGGTCAACAGCACACAGCATAATACATTTCACAAAGGGACTTCCTGTGGAGCCAAGTTTCTCCTGAGAGGCCTCACGATGAAAATGAGAGCACGAGAGCAGTGTGCCGTCTCTCCAGAACAAGCCTGTGACACACGCAGCATTTTCATGAAAGGTGAGTGGCACCACCTGGTGAAATATGAAGGGCCACAGGAAGGGGTTGGCAGGAGAGGTGATTCTCACAGAGGCAGCCCATTTGCTGGGGAAGGAGGAATCTCGGGGCAGGGGCCAGGGGATCTTCTGTTCACTACCCTCGCAACACTCAGACAGCGTGCACAACTTATGACTCCTCCTGGGCAGTAGGCGTTTGTGCAGTTCAACCACTCACAGTTCTCCCCAGACTAAGCAGAGTGCACGTTGACCAGGCAAGTCCCAAAACATAACTGTCTGGTGTACAAATCCATGCTACAATTCAGAGACACTGTAGAGTTATACAGTGGACGTTCTCTCTGGTTGGCACAGGTAAGAGGTGCCAGGTAAACAGACCATGCTGAGAAGACAGTAACCACATGGAGGACCTTGGCTTCCCTGTGCTTCCTCTACCTCTCTGGCGCTCCTTTATTAGCCACTCCCGTGTTACCACTTGCATTCTGCCTCATCCTACACTCACTCTCGCAAGACCGCATCCCCCCTGTGGGGCTTGACAACTCCCAATTTTGATCTCAGCACCAGCTTTGCTCCCATGTTTCTGACCATCTATCAGACAATGCCATCTGATGTCATACTGGTACCTCTGATTTAAATGTCCCTGAAATATCCTGCTCTGGTAGTTCATATCTCACAGACCCACCAACTGCCCAGACAGCCTCTAGTCCTCCACAACAGTAACCAAAAAGTTGGTAACTAAATGAACGGATTCTACAATTCTACCTCATCAAAAGCTTTCAAAAATCCTCACCATCTCCAGCCACATGACCGTCATTCAAGCCCTTATCCTCTCCTACATGGAACATGATACCAGCTTCCTGACTTGCTTCCCCACCTCCAATCTACCCCCACACTCCAGCAAACACAATGCCATGACTTTCTTAATGAGCAAATCCCATCACTACTTAAAAACCTGCAACAAGACCCTATTGCCTGCGGGATTAACACACTCCTCTGTGTGGCGCCATAAGGCTCTTTACAACCTGATCTTGGCTGTTATTTCGTACATTGGGAATAATGCTTTGTGAGCTCCCTTTCTGATTAAAACATCCTCAAAGGCAGAAATGTCTCACTCATCTCCCTATCCCCCAAGCCTGATCTAATGACTAGTAAACAATGTTTGATATTTTGTTGATTCAATAAATGCTTTAGCAAAGCTTTTATGTGGAGCCTCCATACCGCTTATGCCACATTCAGACCTGAGCTTGTAAGCACTCAGTGTGCCTTCAAAGAGGCGAGTCATAAAGATGAGGAGAGACGTGGAATTAGCTGTGGGATTTTGCTACAAAGGATAATGTGATTTCTAACACACGATTATCTCCCATAAACTAAGGAGTTTATATTCTTGTGATAAACATACCAGACCTCACATACCCGAGGTTATCGCCATGAGAGGCTCTGTGTGTATTCCCAAAAGACGGCCATTATTAAAAACATCTTTGTAATTGTCCTCAGAAACAAACAGATTTTACAAGAAGCTCAAAAGGCCAGTCTCATTTTATAAGCATCATTGCTCATTAATCCAAACTGTATTTCTAGCTTGATCATCCACTTGACTAACTAGGTTTGATCCAAATGACCAAATGACAAAAATTTGCCATCAGGGGAGTACACTGCTAAGAATGTGTGGAAATTCAATGATAAAACCAGACATACAATTCCATAGGAAGGCTTCCAAAAACGTGTGAAGCAGTGGCATCCTCCCTGGAGCACACTGACACAGTCACCCAAATTGAGAATTTTCAAAAGGCTAATACTGACCTAAACAAATATGTTTTAGCATTTCTTTTTTTTTTTTTTTTTTTTAAACAGAGTCTTGCTCTGTCGCCTGGGCTGGAGTGCAGTGGCCGGATCTCAGCTCACTGCAAGCTCCGCCTCCCGGGTTTACGCCGTTCTCCTGCCTCAGCCTCCAGAGTAGCTGGGACTACAGGCGCCCACCACCTCGCCTGGCTAGTTTTTTGTATTTTTTAGTAGAGACGGGGTTTCACCGTGTTAGCCAGGATGGTCTCGATCTCCTGACCTCGTGATCCGCCCGTCTCGGCCTCCCAAAGTGCTGGGATTACAGGCTTGAGCCACCGCGCCCGGCCAGCATTTCTTTAAGATGTGAAAATTATATCCTATATACACTGTGTGTGTACACATATATGTATATATATTTTATATACATACATCATTCAGCACCTATGCCCAGGAAGACCTGGAACTGACACACATCCCTTCTGTGTGAATGCATCTATGTATATGCTAATATTGCATGTGCATATTTAGGGCGGTTAGTCTGAGCGGCTGATAGACACAGACACACAATCTAAATGGAAGCCTGCTCCTGGGTCAGGGCTTGCTCCTCACCATGATGCTCTTGTACATGTTGCCATTGTTGTCTTCCACACTGATGCGGATGATGCAGGTGTCTTCGTTCTGTTGGTTGTAAACAGGAGGCAGCACAGTCGAGGTAATGGATGTCACCGAGACAGAGCGCTTGTGGATTTTGGGGTTGTTGTTGCAGGACGGAGGGGAGGAGAGGGGGTTCATTAAGGAAGACATCCCTGAGGAATTTGTGTCCATGGAATGGATAGAAGAACAGGATGAGGAGGACTCAGAGAGCTGGAAGAGTAAACACACCCCAGAAGAAAACAGATTAGAACGCTAGTCAACAGCTTTGCAATTTTCAAAGCAGAGGGAGATATTAAGACTGACAGACTGCAGTTATTTCCTCCACAACAGCCCACAGCACACATGTATCTCATCCCTGGTGTAAGCACTCAAGTCCCTATCAGTGGTAGACGCCTATGGGTGACTCAGTGTGACCTAATCACTCTACAACCACGTGAGGCAGAGCAGCTCTCTTGATTTCCCTAGGTTTTAGCTGTTCTTATGGAAGTTAACCAGCAGGTGGCAGCAGACACCAGAAACTGGAGGCAATATGGGTTCCCAAAGAAGTCAGAAGCTTACGGGGCTGCAGGAAAGCCTTACCAACAGTTGATTCAGTCCTACTGCAGTCAGATTTTGTAGTGGGAGAG
The DNA here is from genome assembly GCF_009764315.1 of Trachypithecus francoisi. NCBI lineage: Eukaryota > Metazoa > Chordata > Mammalia > Primates > Cercopithecidae > Trachypithecus > Trachypithecus francoisi. Next base: position 40,736,284 of record NW_022681470.1, on the reverse strand, counting down.
AAAGTTTTGTATTTTTAGAAGTTTCTAAGAGAAGTACCCCAGACTATATGGCTCTGCATTGAATATTAGTGCTAGAAAGGCCTTGGACATCAACTAGTCCCATACCTGTTCTGCTGAGGAACCTGAGACCCAGGGAGAAAACGGGGGCTCCAGGTCCACACAGCTAGTTGACAGCACCCCTAGAACAGGCACCCAAGCTCCCTGATTCCCACTGCTGAGTTCCCAGAGCAAGCACATGGCCAAGGCTCAGCCTGTGGCTGATGACAATAAGATGAATCAACATAATATGCCGCTACCTTGCTATGTTTAGCACTGTGGGGCTAATTCCACAACTGTCTTGTGAACAAAATGCACAGCATTATAAAGACGAGGAGAATAAGATTGAGAACATAAAAGTGACTTGCTCAAGGGAAATACAGCCTTTAAACAGCTTCACCACTTTCCACATTTGCTAGTAGAGCCAACTGTACACATTTTCATGTGTATCAAGGACAATTAAGAAATGGAGTGCTACAGTTAATGTGCTTTTCTGATTAATTACACATTTCTCATCCATGCAATACCAATAACCAAAGAAAGAAGTTATTGGAAGAGGTACTTTTAAAAATCATTAAATTGAACCATTTAAAATATCAATTCTTATTGTAGAAAATTATATAAACAAATTCCTGGAATGACTGAAGCTAAATTATACCATGTTAATCCTATAAAATATTCTGGAAGTAATTTATAAAATAAATAACTTATTTCTTTCATATTTATCTGCCTTTCCACGGAAACAGTATAGAAGTTGAGCTTTCTGGTTATCAGGCTTCTGATTAAAATGGAGTCTATTATCTTATTTCCTGTAGAGTTCCTCCTATGGCATAACTATACATTCAATTCTACTGCACGGTTAGTTTACAGCCAGCCAGCTGATGTGACAATTCTCATGGGTAGGAGTCTGATTGTGGCTCTATCATAATATGGTTTAGTTTTTGTTTTGGCTTTTGGGTTTTTTTCTTCCTTATGTTCCCAAGTGAATCAATTTAGTGGCTCAATTTGAGGACTGATGATAGATAAGTTAAAAGCATAAGTTTCTTTGCAGATATATTAGTTAAGTGGGTGCATTTTCCAATTAATCATTCGATTTTTTCACTTTCATGTTCCTCTATCCAAACTCTATTTCCTTTGTTAGATTTTTCTATGATTCTAGTGACATTTATAGTTAAGATAAAGCCTAGAATATGCCTGGGTTATAGCAGCTCTAAACAGACTGCCTGATGAGCCCCCAAATTCCTATTGAGAATTTAAGAAGTGAGGAGCAAGTGCAAAAATCAATGTTTAGAAATCATGATCAGGGGAATGAAGAAAGGAATGCAAATAAATTACCCTTCACCTTTAAGAGCAACCTCACAGTGTAGCCTGTGGGAAAGGAAGAATGACAGTCTGGAGGACTTTTGGAGAAGGTGGCTGTCACAGGCTCTCAGAGCAGGAAGGAAGTGTGGAGGTCAGCCCAGTCCAGCTATGTGCCAAGTAGGAGAACCAAGAGCCTTTCTAGCTAATATGCAGGGATTGTGCAGCCCAGGAACTACTTGCATCCAAGTGAATCACTCATGTTTAAGTCTACAGAAATGTATGACTCTGAGAAAGGTTCATCCAAAGAATAAAGTCGTGACTTCTGCAAGAATTTAAAAAGCCAGTCTGATAAGGGATGGGACAGAAAAGATGAAGCAAGGGATGTGAAGGAGACAGCACACTGGGCTTCTGCATGGTTTTAAAAGGTGCCATATGGACCAATGTACATTTCCACTGTGCCACAAGATGTGACTGTGATTCCATCTCCTTCCTGGAGAGACAGGGAGAAATCCCACAAAAATGTGGGCAATACCTCAGTTGTTACTTTCCTACAATGTCTACCATCAGAAATGGAGCCTACAAAACCTCCGTGGCTGGGAAAAAAGTGAATGATAGAGATGGCATTCCAGATTTTGACAGATTCAATTTGTATGTCAAGACACAAAGAATGACTACATCCCGGGTTGACGAAAAATGCCTTTTGAGAGCATGGTCAGTCTGTAGGTGTCCACAAAAGCTTTCTTTCAACATTTAGAGCATGAATGATTGTATCCCTGGATTTCAAAGCAGAAAGGTGAGAAATCCAACTCGAGCAGTAAATTAGTCATCTCAGTTTGATGAATCCTGAATATGATGCTCTTCCTGGATTGGCCACATTATGACAAAGTCACTTGAGGGTTCCCTGATTACCACTGTTCTTTTAACTCCACGTGAAGCAACACACATGTCCCCTTGAAGAGCAGCAGATATAAACCAAAGGATGAAACCACTGCCAACATTCTACCTTACTGACCTATCCATAAGCTAACGAGCCAGAAGTCACTATGGAGTAAGCTTGGTTAGCCAGAACCCTTCCCCAAATGGTGCAAATTCTAGTTATGTCATAGTTGACTCTCTGATCCAAACCCTTCAACCAACAGATTGAAGCAGATGTGTACAGAAGATTAACGTTGATATTGGTGGGGTGCAGTGGTTCATGCCTGTAATCCCAGCACTTTGGGAGGCCGAAGTGGGTGGATCACCTGAGGTCAGGGGTCTGAGACCAGCCTGGCCAACGTGGTGAAACCCCATCTCTACTAAAAATACAAAAATTATGCGGGCATGGTGGCACACGCCTGTAATCCCAGCTACTTGGGAGGCTGAGGCAGGAGAATCCCCTGAACCCAGGAGACAGAGGTTGCAGTGAGCCAAGATCACACCACTGCATTCCAGCCTGGGTAACAGAATGAGTGAGGCTTCATCTCAAAAAAAAAAAAAAGGAAAAAGACTGGTCTTAAGATTTTAAGATTAAGATATTTTGGTTTTTAAATTTTTATTTATGCAGTCATGGAAAATAGAAACTCGAAGGAAACTCTTTTATCACCTCTCATCAGTTTCCTTTTTTCCAGCATGGGAGAATGTATCCTTGTTACCAATCCCTCATCTTCCCCTGCATCTGTGCTATTTGCACTGTGATTTCAGAGTTCCTCCCACTAAAACTGGAGGCTATTTCTCACTTCATTTACCTATGTGGAATGTGGCCACATGATCGCTTTAGCCAATAGAATGTTGGTTGATACGACTCAAGTAAAGGCTTGGTATGTGCTTGCGAGTTGGGCTTGCCCTCTTGCTTGTCCGTCTTAGCATGCTAGGGGCATGCCCTGGGTAGCCTGTTACACCAAAAATAATGAGAGGCAAGTGGAGCAGACCTGGACCAAATCTGTGGCCTAGTGTCAAGCCCAACCCAGATCAGCCACCAGCAGATGCGTAAGAGAAATAAATGGTGGCTGTTTTAAGTCACTGAGTTTTGGAGTGGCATGCTATACAACATTATTGTGATAAATGCTTAGCTAAGACAAAATATGGCACCAAGAAGCTGACACATCTCCATCTCTGACTTTTTGCTCTTTCTAAGCAGTCCTACTTCCCCTAAATAACTCCAGTGCCTTAAGCTGTGGGTATAGAACAATATTTCAAAGGCCGAATGAATAAACCAAACTGCTTAGTGCTTTTACACCTGTTTCTATTAGGAGTATGTCCCCAAATTGAACTCTTCTTTTGATGCCTGTTCAAACATGACTTTCAAAATACTATAGAGTGATCCACTTAAAAACAGACATTCCTTGCTGTGGTGCGGCAAATAGCACGTAGGTGCCTGTATGAGGAATTATGAGAAAGGTTGAGTATATACCTTTTTTTGAGGTTCATCGGGGGTGTCCATGGGAGTAATGGAGCCCTCCTCAGCCTCTGAGTGGTTTGACTCGCAGGATGACACGCTGACAGAGTCCATGCTCTCACCAGAGCTCCCGCTGGCGGTGGACTTGGGCTGCTCTTTGGTGGCAGTGGGACTGGTGATCATGTCAGACCCTAGAAACAGTCTGGAGAAAACAGAATGCCAAGCATTTGAGCTGTTACAAATCTGGAATCCATGATTAAACAAATATTTTGTGTTGATTAAGCCCTTGATGTTTTTTCAGTCTTGTGTGTACTGTCATTATTATTTTAGGAGGACATTCACTATAAAGTTTCTAACAAATAGCAGTAAACATCTTGTCCCAAAAGAGTATTTCCAACTTCAAAGAACACATAGATTATTCGGTAGTAATCTGAAGTCTTTCTAGGTCGATGGTCCTCTACATTTTAACAGGCTATGGACCACCTTGGCAGGATCAAGACACCATCACCATACCCCCATCACTTCCTACCATAAAATGATCATCACAGGCTAAGAAAGGATGGCACTGCTTTGAGTAAGAAACCAAGGAGGAAGACTTCTATTTCCAACAATCTGTGAACTACAATATCCTAAACCCTTCCTCTATAAAACAGCTAGATAAGGAATATTAAAAACTCTTTTTAGTTGAGCTTGCAAGATAGGAAGGGAAATCCCTACAGGCCTTAAGTGAAAAAGGAACTGAAAACCAGAAGCATGCGAGCTAGTTCTGCAGCTGCTCTGGTGGGGGAGTGGGAGGTGCCAATCTTGGCAAAATAGTGATGTGGGTTTTAATGCACACACAGGGCCCAAAGATGAGGGTTTCTGTTTATGAAAGGTGAGGAGTTTGAACCAAAACTATATACAGCCAGGACCCACAAAGGGCTGTACCCTTAGTAAAAAGACAGGCCAGAAAAGTATCTTTCTACTAGCATAGGAAGACAACAGGGAGCCTGTTTTCGCCTGAGCATGGAAAGAAGAAAAATGTCTCCTATGAAGTCATGTGTGAGCTGGGTCTGTGCCTCATTCCAATTTGCTATTTATGTGGTCTAGGGGTTAGAAACTCTCAACCAGTGACACTGCTGGTAAACTAGACTTTTTCTTTAAAAAAAAAAAAAAGGAAAATCTTGCTAGAGGGATATACCTTCAGCCCAGGCTTCAGAGAATTCCCTGATAAAGATAAACTCGTGGTACAAAATTACAAAATACAAGGAAATATTCCACTGAAAGAGAGAGCCAACAGGCATAACAAAAAGCAGGCTTAGACTCCTGAGAACTTCAAATTTAAGAACTGTCAGAACAAAACTAATAATGTGCTTATTCATCCAACAAATATCTGCATGTCTCATAAGCCAAGTTACAAAATAAGTATGTTAGAAAATATTAAAGACATAGAAGAAGAAATTGAAAACTGGAGCTCAGAGCAAGAGATTCTAATAAAGGAAGAAAATAATTTGAAAAATATTTCACCTCTAAGTGAAAAAGGTGGTGACTTAAATTTAAAACTCAGTGGAAGGATTAAATAACTTGAAGAAAAAAATCATGAACTAGACGACAGATCTGAAGAATATCCTCAAAAATCATCATCAAAAGATAAAAACATAGAAAGAACAGTGAAAAGATATTGAGAAAGCAATAAGAAAGCCCCACATATGTGTAAGAGGAGTTCCAGAAGACATGGAAACGATGGAAGAAGGCCCATATCAGAAGAGATGGTGGCTGAGATGATTCCAGACTTGGTGAACCATAGGAATCCTCCCATCCAAGAGCCACATCCTGAATAGGGTAAGACTACACTCTCACTTAAACTGGTATATCAAAGACAAAAGGAATTCTTAACATCAACAGGGGGCTGGGCACAGTGGCTCTCAAAGTGCTCCCAGCACTTTGGGAGGCCGGGGCAGGCTGAGCTCAGGAGTTCAAGACCACTCCAGGCAACATGGTGAAATCCCATCTCTACTAAAATACAAAAAAAATTAGCTGGGTGTGGTGGTATGTAATCCCAGCTACTCGGGAGGCTGAGGCACAAGAATTGCTTGAATCCAGGAGGCAGAGGTTGCAGTGAGCTGAGATCGTGCCACTGCACTCCAGCCTAAGCGACAGAGCAAAACTCTTTCTCAAAAAAGAAAGAAAGAAAGAAAGAGAGGGAGAAAGAGAGAAAGAGAGAAAGAGAGAAAGAAGAGAAAGAGAAAGAAAGAAAGAAAGAAAGAAAGAAAGAAAGAAAGAGAGAGAGAGAGAAAGAAAGAAAGGAAGGCGGGGGAGGGAGGAAGAAAGGGGGAGGGAGGAAGGGAGGGAGGGAGGGAGGAGGAAGAAAGAGAGGGAGAAAGAAAGAAAGAAAGGAGAGAAAGAAAGAAAGAGAGACAGAAAGGAGAGAAACAAAGAGACAGAAAGGAAAAAGAACGAAAGAAGAAAGAAAGAAAGAAAGAAAGAAAGAAAGAAAGAAAGAGAGAAAGAAACAGAGAGAAAGAAAGAGAGAGGCCGGGCGCGGTGGCTCAAGCCTGTAATCCCAGCACTTTGGGAGGCCGAGACGGGCGGATCACGAGGTCAGGAGATCGAGACCATCCTGGCTAACACGGTGAAGCCCTGTCTCTACTAAAAAATACAAAAAACTACCCGGGCGAGGTGGCGGGTGCCTGTAGTCCCAGCTACTCGGGAGGCTGAGGCAGGAGAATGGCATAAACCCGGGAGGCGGAGCTTGCAGTGAGCTGAGACCCAGCCACTGCACTCCAGCCTGGGCGACACAGCAAGACTCCGTCTCAAAAACAAAAAAAAAAAAAAAAAAAAAAAAGGAAGGAAGGGAGGGAGGGATGGAGGGAGGGAGGGAGACAGAAAGAAAGAAACTAAGAAAGAAAGAGAAAGAAAGAAAGAAGGCAACAGGGATGGGAACATAAGACAGAGGAATAGTAATTAAGCAGATATCAGACATCTCAAAAGCAACCACGGAAGTCAAAAGACACTGAATATCATCATCAAAGTGCTGAGTGAAAGTAATAGTCAGTTTTGAATCCTATACCTGTCTAATATAATTCCAAGAAGGACAGCAAAATAAAGACTTTCTCAGACTACTACTGAGAGGGTTTACCATTAACTGATGATACCGCAAGTAGTGGTAAAAGGAGGGCAGGAGTCAGATGTAAGAAGGAACAGCATACAAGACAACTAGCAAGTGGGCTGAACCTAAACAAGTACTGACTATAAAATAATAATAGAAACATTGAAGATGAACTTGATTTTTTATTAAATATTTTCAGAATTATATGCTTGAATTCCAAGAGCTCAAGCATATTTTTGCTCTGCTTCATCTCTACCCTGCTATCTCCAGCCCCATTTTCCATGTCTTCCTTTTATAACCCTCCAAGCATCACAGGGACTATAGGGGTATGAGCTAAACTCTGACCACAGAAGCAAAAATAATGCCCTTGTCTTACCCCTCCATAAATTACAAGGTAGATCTTTGAAGGATGTCAACTAGTGGTCCTCCATCCATTATCTCATCAGAGTCTCTAGCGTTCTTCCATTTCTACAATTCAATAAGGTCCTGCTTTGTCCTGTTTTGTGAAGGGTCATTCTGACTCAGAAGCAGGCATCTCTGACTTTCAAGGCCTAAGCACCCAAAGTTTTCCCCAACCTCTTTGGATGATGAGCCATTAAATGTGGGAACAGCAAAAATACATTTCCCAGATTTGTAAACATGCTAAGAAGATCATGAAACCTTTTGAAAATAATGGTATGCAAACACCCTTTTATGTACAAGAAATAAGATGGGGGCATATGACCTCCTTTCATAACAGATGCCCAAACTCAACTGCAGATACCAAGGGTTATCCCAGCAAGATTTTACTAGTAAGAGATGTACTGAGTGCCTACCACATTTTGTGAAGGACATAGCAGCCTCACAATCCTGCCCTCTCTGGATTTCACAGTAAATGTTTTCATAGGACTGAACACTTGTCTGTGTCAGTGAAGAGAGAGGATCCAGAGGTATTACAACACCCACCACAAAACATATAGCTCCCGGGCTTGGAGAGGAGTACAGAGAAGCAGTAGCATAGAAATGAGGATGGGGAGAAGGCAGGAGGACAGAGGTAGCGGCACTCAGGATTAGGCCTGCCTGCATTGAGCATTTTTGTTTTTTTCCTTAAGAACCTCTGACCGCCATAGTGAGTCCAGAAGCTCCCAATTCCTTCTGCTGCCTCAGTTAGCAGAGTGGACACCCAGGATCCCCTGCATATCTGGACTCCTCTATCAGGGAGCTGATTCCCTGTGCACATGCCAGTCTTACCAGCTGACAAGGCATGGTCAGTCCCTCAGATTATCTCAGTAGTTCATTCCCCCATATCTGTAAAGATGAAAAGACAGCAAGATACCATGAAAAATGTCCTCAAGAGCTGACTCTAAAAGCTCATAAATTTAGAGTTCAGCAAGGCCAGAATAGTCATCTGAACAAAGAGAGGGTGAGCAAAACATAGGATTATCTTCCAGATGCTTTCTACTAAAGCGCATGTTCCAACCCATCCACAGTGCCTCATATCACCTGATGGCAGGTAGCAGCCTGCATGGCCGCTGATGGTGGGAGACCTTGCTATCCATGTCCAACAGAGGTCTTTATGTGACACTGGGGACATGGCAACATTCGAGGTCATGTACCATCCCTGCCTCTGTGTCTCAATGTGACTCACTGAGGTAGGTGGAGAGACAGTGCTGGAAACTATCAAATGCCCATAAAGACAGTCGGAATCCTGATCCCCCTCAAATCCTCAAAAAGATATTAACTAATTAATTTCATTAAAAATAATGGTGGCTTTTCAGGCACATATTGAAAGCCAGACACTGCATATATATATACATATACACACACACACATATACACACATATAGTATGCATGTATACATATATACACATATATATATAGTTGTTGTTTTGTTTTGTTTTGTTCTTAGAGACAGGGTCTCACCCTGTCATCCAGGCTGGAGTGCAGCGGCACAATCATAGCTCACTGTAACATCGAACTCCTGGGCTCAGGCAACCCTCCCACCTCAGCCTCCCGAGTAGCTGGGAATGCATGCATGGACCACAATGCCTACTTAATACTTGAAGTGATTTTTTTGTAGAGACAGGATCCCACTACATTGTCCAGGCTAGTCTCAAACTGCTGGCCTCAGGCAATACAACTGCAAGCATGACAGACAAGGTTCCTGTTCTCAGGTTGCTTACGTTCCACTGGAGGAAGCAGCTAACACGAATGAGAATGAGGGGTGGACAGCAACATTAGAAAGGGTTCTCTCTTGGCACATAACATTTTTGCTAATATTTGAAGGAGCTAGCCATGAAGAAAGAGCACTTCAGGCCAGACACAGCCAGTGCAAACGTCCTCGACACTGGTGAACAGAGGGCAATGCTGTGAGAGAGAGAAGGCTGCAGGTTAAATCATGTAAGGCCTAGTAAACCAGGATACAGAGTTTGGGTTTTATTTTAAAATAAAAGCTATAGGGGTTTTTATACAGGAAGCAACATAATCTGGTGTACATGTTAAAAGACAACCTAGCTATTTAGTAGAGAATGAATGGTTGGGTAAGGGGCAGCCAGAAGACAGTGAAGATGTTATTGGAGTGATCCAGGAAGGAGAAGATGGTGATTCACAACAGAGAAGGCAGGGGAGAATGAACTTAGCAAATGCTCTGAGTTCATGACAGAAGGATAAACAGCTTAACAAATGAGCGGAGTGCTCTTCACTTTCACCCTGGCTCAAGGTCATCCTGTTGAAGACATCTCCACTCACGACTCTGATGGGACCCTCTTGGAGCCCCAGAACCCCTGGGGGACACTCACAGGCTGAGTCTCTTCACCATGCTCTTCCGAGGCTTGGGCGAGGTGGTGCTGGCGTCGGCAGCTGCTTCAATCTCACATGACAGGGCATAGCTGAGAAAGAGAAGGGGGCTCCATGAGGTCAGTTAGAGAATTGAAAAACAGATTTAAATTCACACGATGTGCTGGTTTTGTTTTAGAGAAGGCTCTTTGTTCAAAGTAAAGATATATACAAACCTTGTTCTATCATAAACATCAGGGGGTACTGACTTAATGGCCCGATTTGACACATTTATCTTACGTGCTTCCTCCCTCACCTCCACTGGCATATGGATTGAGGCTATTTAATTCTGCGTGTTTCAAATACAAGGATATATGCACTTTGGCAGCATCAAAAACTAACTCCATTCTGATCATTCTCATCCCACTGCTAGGCCAGGGAAATAATCTTCCTTCCTCTACTACCTTCCCCTCCTATTTCTTCTCTACTACCTACTTCCTACTATTCTGTATGTGTGTGTTTGTGCACATGCCCATACGACTTAGTTTTATTTAAAGAAAATGAAAAGACTTTTGTAATCTATCTGCTCTTCAATGAATGGACATAGGCAATTACATTACTGATAAAGATATATTTATTTATTTATTTATTTTAGTAGAGATGGGGTTTCACCACATTGGCCAGGGTGGCCTACAAATATATTTTTTTAATCTTTTAATTGCCAAAACATCCTCAATTTAAAATGCTCCAGGTTCAGACCTCTATCTGCCAGGCAGATATAATGAACACAAGCACAAGAGGAATTTATATGTGATTCCAAGTGTCTTTTACAAAAGCTTGTAGCTCTAGACAGTAGATGTGTTTCGTTACTGGGTAGGTGGGGAAGGGTGCCTGACATTATACAGCCATCTTCAGAGCTTACTTAGGCTGTAGAGTCAGGCAGACCTGAGTTTGAATCCAAATGCTGTCATTAATTCATTCTAATACTTCTCTAAATATCATTTTTTTTTTTTTTGTCAATACTTATTTTGCTGTCAATTTCACTCTCCCTTATGATAAACTTCCAAAGAAATTCCCTGGGCTAGGGTAGGGATGGGCCAACTTCTTCTGTAAAGGACCACATAGTATTTTAGGCTTTGTGGGCCATATGGTCTCTGTTGCAAATACTCAACTCTGTCTTTAAGGCATGAAAGCAACCACAGATGAGATGTAAATGAATGGGCTGTGTTTCAATAAAACCTTATTTATGTAGAGACTGAAATTTGAATTTCAAATCACTGTTTCATGTCACAAAATATTCTTTTTTTGTTTTTTTCGCCCCAATCATTTAAAAATGTAAAAACAGGCAGTGGGCCACACATGGCCTGCAGATCAATCTGCCAACCAGCAGGCTACAGGACAGGGACGAGCTGGGCCAGTGGGCAGGGCACTCAAGTGAACGTGCCTTTCTAGGCCCATCGTACTATTTTGAAACTGTTCCTTGTGTCCCTGCCACACCTGAGTTATCACTGTTCCTCCAAATGCCAAGCATGTCAGGCCACCAAGCTTTTGCTTGTGTTCCGTCTTGGTCTGGAATATTATTTTCCAGTTCTTCTTTGTTATTATGGCAAAATCTTGTTTCTCTTTTACAGCCCAGCCTAAATATTAATGCCTTTATATTTTCCTTATTTTCCCCAATTCTTCCCATAGGTTCTGTAGCAATGTAGTTACCCCTCATATTTCAATGTCTCATGAGTCTCTCACCCCCTCTAGGTTGAAAGCTCCCTGGAAAGGTACCATCAATGAACAGGAATGACAAACACGGTGACAATGGTGGTGGTGATAACGCTAAGGACACGCATTCTAACAAAGCAATCCCACAGAAGATCTTAGTTACGCTTCACAAACAAACACTCTACAGATGAGCATCCTGAAGATAAGGAGGAACAAATGACTTGTTCAAGGTTACAAAGGTAAATCAGTGGCCAAGCAAGAGTCTGAAAGTACATCTTGATGCTATCACCTCAGCTTTTCCTGCCACACCATGCGCCTTTGAAAACCAAGGACCTGGAACCTAGCAGCTGCTCACTAAATAGTTGTTGAATAAATGACCTGGCAAGGTATTAAATGCACCATTTTTCTTGCCAACGCTTCAGTTCTCCCCTGACGAATGACAGGTGAGCCCACCTCTCCTCCTCTGTCAGGAGCTGCTGCCTCTGGAACCACTGGATGAACTTTGGGTCTGGGGTCATGCAGTAGCTGTTGCAGGCAGACTGTAAGAGCTTTATCTGGGCGATCACTTCAAATTCCTAAAGCAGAGAGGATACCAAAAATTTTAAAAAAACAAAAAAAAAAGACTGAATAATAAGGCCAACCAAATATAGATCTTTTCAACATGAAAATATACCACACTAGGATAAAAGATGAAGAAAACCATCTAGGAGGATTCTGAAATACTGCTTCCTTAAAAATAAAGGAGCTAACTCAAACTCTCCAAAGTCCTTGCATGCTTTAATTTTTAATCCTCTTTTCTCCTTGAAAAAGCAATTTATAGGAATCAAACAAGCTACCAAAGCAACCCAAACTGGCCACTATGTAAAGTCCCAGTGGCTTCCTTTTTCTCTTTTTCACTTTCGTCCTTGGAATAGAAAAATGATTTTTAAGGTTATAAGTACTTCATAAATATATGAAAAATTTCTATTCATATTTCTTAAAAAAAAAAAAAAGAAAATGAATACTTTAATCAGGGAGCTCCCAAGTTCCCCATCCCCATCTTCTTCAACCTTTATCCCTCAATAAATAAGTTTTGGTAGAGCTGAGTATCTAAACAGTCCTAGGTCCCATAAAATTGAATGTTTAGATTTCCTGAATCCTTGAGTTTTTACTACACCACTAAATCATTTAACTAAGTCTTTTAAAACTCACAGAGAGGCAAGTACATAATTATGTTGAAAATTATTTATACTTCTTTGTATGTTTCAATAAAAAAATTTAAGTCAGCAATGGATATAAGCTTTAGGTTTAGGTTTTACAGTCAAACTTTCCTAAAGTTTAATATCCTAGTCTAAAAAGGAAAGAGATTACCAACCAGGGTTATTCTGAAGTTAAATGACAGAGAGGGGAACTGAGGGGGCAATAACTGAATTTATTATCATTACAGGACATGACAGAAGTAACTCAAGAACTGGCAGATTCTCCAAATCTTAACTTTCCATCCAGTGACCTCAGCCCTTGGTCTCAGTATCCTCAAGGAATATCTACCATCATGCTAAAGAAAAAAGGATCATCTATAAGGGACAGAAAATTTACATTTGTCCAGGTTAGTATCTGTTGTTACTGATGAGCCTAGCTTGGTTTAGCTCCTCTATGCCTTTTTGGTTTTAACTTCAATGTCATTTTCTCCTGGAAGTTTCTCTGGCCCTACAAGTTGGAGATAGATACCCCAACTATATACTTCTCTAATACCCACGACTTCTGCTCACAAACCCTTGTCAGGTTGTATTACAACTGCCTATTTATTTGTCTACCTCTCTCCTGGATTGTGAACTTTATGAGGACAGGGAGCTCTGGTCTTTCTCTGCTGTAATTCCCAAACCCCCTACATAAAGTAGACAGTCAATATTTGTGGAATGTGAAAGTACTAAAGAATAATGAGAATACTACAGGGTGAAGTTATTATTTTGCTCACTCATTTTCCTTTGAGTCTTTTAAATATCTATTTAAATATACCATTTGAATATAAAAATCACAGAAAAATGTCAAGAATGTTTTATCTTGAAGAGCACAGTTCAGAACTGTGCTGTCCACAGAAAGACTGAAACTGATGTTGAGCACCCCTTCCTATGCTGACAGGAAAGGAAAAGCATAACTACCTCCACCTAAGATGAAGACTATTCCTTTCCTCTCTCGAGTAGACCCACAAGAGTTTACCATCTTTATTAACTCTTCTATGTCATTTACTCATCGGAAACCCCTTATCCTTAATAGGGTAAACCTGGTTTTTATTTTAATTGGCAAATTAAAAAATTGTTTGTATTTATGGTGTGCACATGATGTGCAACATGATGTTCTGAAACATGTATATACCGTGGAATGGCTAAATCAAGCTAACATACGCATTACTTCACATATTTATTTGTGGGGAGAATACTTAAAGTCTACTCTCTTAGTAATCTTCAAGTATAAAATATACTGTTATTAATTATAGGGGTGAGCCTGCTATTGCTGGAACTAATTGTAAAGGAGCTAAGGAGTGGGCAGGGAAGAAGTGTGGGCTTTGGTGCATCAGGACAGAATGAGAACCCTGGCTTTGCCACCAAGAGATTCTGGTCCAGTAATTAAATCTCTTGAGTCCTAGCTTCCTCACCTTTGAATTGAGGATGATAAACCCCACCTCATAAGGCTAGTGGGGGATAACGCATAGGAGGAGCATGCCAAGCAAAATGGTCAAAGATAAACGTTCAATAGGTGCTAACTCATTTTTTTCTGCCTCTACAAAGAAACTTAAGTCCCCATTTATTTCATTTTTTTCATGGTCAGACAAAGGAAAACAGAAAACCACAGCCAATCAACTCTACTTACCCTTCTTCTTTTCTCAAAGTTTATCAGTCCACCCTGAAAGAAATTTTAATAAAAAGAGTGACCAACCAAGCTCCTTTAAAACACAGCCTTATGTTGCTGTAGGTCACATTAAAATAGATCAAAGGGGTGATAAAGTCACAGTTATCAATGATCCTATAATTATGGCTACTGTGGAAGAAGAGAGTCCTGTTTTGCTTTAAAAAAATTTAATTTATTATTAAAAGGCAGGATAGGCAGAAAGTCTTCTCTTGAAATGTCTGAAACCAACTAAAATAGTAATGATAAATAATTACAAATCAGGATCCAAAGACACTTGCAGAAGCAGTAAAGATAAAAGCTACAGTAAATATTCCATTACACTTTTTTCCCTTACCAAAAGCAACTAAAACAGATGGTCATTGACTCATATGGTTTATCAAAAGGGAAGTCATTTCTCCATAGCATCATGAAAAGTTAAGTTTCAATTCTTCATCCCCTCAGCTCCTATTCTCAGTAGGCTGAATTTAACTTCTCAATCTTTGGTTACTCCCCAAAATTCCCCAACGCTGATGGGTGTTTCCTGAGATAAGCTGAGGAAGAGGATGTGAAGAGACACAGAGGTCAGGAAATACAAAATGAATAAACATGTCCTCAACACTGTGGCAAATCCAAAGGTAGGTAGATCTATGCAAAATAACTTCTACTTCTTCTAATTAAGATACAGTAAAAGCAGGCTGGTTGCATATGATAACCAGGGGGTAGGATATGCGGAAAGATATAAGCAATCTTTCAATCTCATCTCAAATTTGAAATTTCTTCTTCACTTATTATTTTATTGCTGCTACTAACAAGTTGTTTGTCTGAGTTTTCATGTATTTTCCCTTTCAGAAAAGAGGGGGATGAAGGGAGTAGGGGGGTAGAGAGGGGGAACAGAGAGGAAGAGGGAGGGGACACAGAGAGAAAGAGACAGAGAGAGAGAAAAATACCCCACAGCAATACAAAAGAAAACAGCAATACAAAAAGAAAAGCATGTTTGAAAAATCACAAATTTGACTAAACTCCCTACCCCACCAAGCAGTCCTACTCAACATTAAAGTCTTGAGGGGGTTTTTTGTTTGTTTGTTTGTTTGAGACCGAGTCTCACTCTGACGCCTAGGCTGGAGTGCAATGGCATGATCTCAGCTCACTGCCACCTCCGCCTCCCAAGTTCAAGTGATTCTCCCACCTCAGCCTCCAGAGTAGTTGGGATTATAGGTACCCATCACCATGCCCGCCTAATTTTTGTATTTTGGTTTTGTTTGTTTGTTTGTTTGTTTGTTTGAGGTGGAGTCTTGCTCTGTCGCCCAGGCTGGAGTGCAGGGGCACGATCTCGACTCACTGCAACCTCCGCCTCCCGGACTCAAGCAATTCTTCTGCCTCAGCCTCCTGAGTAGCTGGGACTACAGGCATGTGTCACCATGCCTGGCTGATTTTTGTATTTTTAGTAGAGATGGGGTTTCACCATATTGGCCAGGCTGGTCTTGAACTCCTGACATCTTGATCTGCCTGCCTCAGCCTCCCAAAGTGCTGGGATTATAGTTGTGAGCCACTGCACCCAGCCTAATTTTTGTATTTTTAATAGAGACAGGGTTTCACCATGTTGGCCAGGCTGGTCTTGAACTCCTGACCTCAGGTGATTCGCTTGCCTTGGCCTCCCAAAGTGCTGGGATTATAGGCATGACCCACCGCGCCTGGCCTTAAAGTCTTGTTCAAACCTAAACCTACTTCTTCATAAGCCCTTTTCATCACAACCCCTCATAAGAGTTAATTGTGGGCTGAGTGTGGTGGCTCAATGCCTGTAATCCCAGCACTTTGGGAGGCCAAAGTGGGAGGATCACCTGTGGTCAGGAGTTCAAGACCAGCCTGACCAACATGGTGAAATCCTGTCTCTAGTAAAAAATACAAAAATTAGGTTGGGCGCGGTGGCTCACACCTGTAATTCCAGCACTTTGGGAGGCTGAGGCGGGCAGATCAGGAGGTCAGGAGTTCGAGACCAACCCCGTTTCTACTAAAAATACAAAAAATTAGCTGGGTATGGTGGTGCCTGTAATCCCAGTTACTTGGGAGGCTGAGGCAGGAGAATTGCTTGAACCCAGGAGGCAGAGGCTGCAGTGAGCCAAGATCATGCCATTGCACTCCAGCTTGGACACCAAGAGCAAAACTCCATTTCAAAAAAGTAATAATAATTGTGATCTCCCGTGTTCTCTCAACGCATTTGTTTGAATTTCTGTTATTACTATTGTTCACTGCTTATTTTGATATATTATTGCTTCCACTGGATTTTGAGCCACTTCTGGTGTTAGTGTTTGGTATTATTCTTTGTATTCCTCCTAGCAGCTAGCACAATGCCATGTACTTTTGGACCTTCAAAAGATACTAAGAGAAGTTAATTACTCTTTGGGGTATCCAGTGAGAAGGAAGGCTGCAGGCCCAATCACACCACTCACATGGAACTCACCTCAATGTAGTCCTGCAGGGCAGTGTCAAGCATGGTCAGGTCAGTCAGGAAGGTGCCCAGGTAGGGCACAGTTCCCTGCATCACACCCTGAAGAGCAACCAAAGCAAAACTGTCTTTATTGTTATTGAAAAGTTGAAGCGTTTTAGGAATCTTCAAGCTGGAGCAAATGGATGTATTTAAGGCCTAACTGGGGGCCAGTGGTGCTAACCACCATGAATAACATTTTTAACATTTCTACACAAATAGGATAGAAACTCCATGATCTAATGTCTAACTTGTGAAATCATGAAAACCAAGCCTCAAAGCCAGGAGATCATACACATCTGTTCAAAAGTGTTGACAGTGGGGTTTATGTTTTGCTTTGGCTCAAATGAGAAGGATATCTGTTCTCTTTCAGAGCATGGGGACATTCCTGGTAGTTTGGAATGGTACTGGATAGTCAATGTCTCACCACTGGCTGTTGCACACAGAGAAGTATGTACCACAAAAGTATGGGGCATCACTATTAAAATGACCCCTTGGGCTAGACTTAGTGACTCACCCTCAAAGAATAGAGGGAGGAAACAGAAAAACAGTAACTTCTAAGGGAGAACCTGGTTAACTCTACCTTAACCAAGTAATAAAGATCACCATCATTCGTGTCACCATCAACATGACACCAGACGGCACACAGAAACCATTCATTCACTTCTTGATGTGATATGACGAGAAGGACACTGCACTCTGTGATATTCTTTCTAAAAATCCAGAAGCTCAGTCTAATCACTAGAAAACAGTAGACAACCTCAAAACTGTGGAACATTCTACAGAATACCTGGATGGACTCCTTAAGACCATCAAGGTAATAAAAAACAGTCAAGAAAACACTGTCGTAGACCAGAGGAGACTGGGATGACAGACAACAAAATGCTGTATTGGGTCCTGGAACAGAAAGAAAATACTAGTGGAAAACTGGCGAAATTCAAACAAAGTCTAGATTTTAGTTAATAGTATTATGCCAGTGTCAGTTTCTTAGTATTGACAAATGCGCTATGGTTTTAGAAGATGTTAACAATGAGGGAAACTGAACTTCTAGCTTTGCAGCGTTTCTGTAAATCTACACTTATTCCAGAATAAAAAGTTGGAAATGAAGGTGAAGGCACTTCTACCTACAACTGCAGGGATACACTATATTCATTTCACTAAATCTCCTTCAAAATCATCTCTCTTCTTCACGAAGCCACCAAGGCACTAACCATCCTAAAGGAAAAGTAAAAAGGGGTCCCCATGGATCCCTTATCCTAAATCCCATCGAGCTAATTCTGGAAATTTTGGCAGGAACACAAAGTCTCAACCAGGGTAAAGCCAGGTTACTTGACATGAGGCTGGCTGCTTCCTCAGCCAGAACTGCTTTGTGAGGTTCATACCAAGGAGGGTTTTGTCCTTCAGGAACTCACTGTCAGCTGCAGTGTGTCCTTCCCATTCTGTGTACAAGGTCTCATCCTGTACTAAAATAATCTATTTTTTGGTAACAGCTATTTTTAGCTTGTCTTTGAACAACCAAAAAAGTTTGTGACACTGTGAATGTTTTATAGGTTTCATGTTGCAGAAGAGTCCTATCATTCAAAAACACTTCTTACTTATGCTCAGCTTTCCAAAGAAAGAGAAAATCCTCTTAAAGCAGAATACTTAGAGTTTGTCCGTCTCTGATCTCTTCCCTCTGGTCTTCCATACTTTATGCTAACAGCCAGAAGTTTAAAGTGAAGTTAAAGTTGATAATAACTATCTTTCAGTCTTAAGGAGGGAGGCATGACGCTCCTTTAAATATTGAAAACTATAAAGATTTGGTTAGCCTTGGGATTAGGAAGGAGAGCTGGGCAATGACTAGAGGGTTTAGAACAAATGAAAGGATCTCTGAGTACAATGACCAGGGCCCTGTGGAGAAGACACTCTTTCTCCTTGGTCACCACGTGTCAGAAGATGACTACAGTAGGAAGCTCAGGAGGCCCTCAGGCCAAGGTGGAGCAGCTTCTAAGTGCAGGAGGGGGTGGAAGAGACTGCGAGAGGGAGGAAGTCTACCTGCTATAAACTCCCGCTCACCTTCAGAAAACAACCTTGCCAGAAAACAGGATTTGCAACCCAGTGTTTACTTCCTACTGGTTGAATGGGGGTAATCATCTCTCTCCTATAGACCTCCTAGGGCTGCTGAGAACAAATGGGGTGTAGAGAATAGGAGACCCTTTCTGGAAACCTGGGTGCCCTGTGGACTGAAGGTGCCAGTGCCATGTGGGAGCCCAGCCGCAAATGGCCCTTCTCCTCTGTGAGCTGTCAGGGAAGATGAGGGCCAGACATACCATGTCTTTCTGGAGCTGCAGCCGCCTCTGGGTACGCTTCTGGTTTTCTTTCACACTGCTGTCCAGGTTTGCAAATTTTGAGGTTCCTTCCTAAGAAACAGAAATGCACACAGAGGGAATTGATACAGGATGCCACAATGGAGAGAAGTAAAGAGGCATCTAGTTTCTCACACACAACCCTGCATAACTCTCGCTCAGAATGCCATGCAAAATGAAGAGGCCTCTGGCAGGCTCTCACAATATATATTATGCAAATACTTGGCTGGCTTGTTGCAAGTTGTCTATTTATAATGAAGCTGGTGGACTTGGATTTCTTGTTCTTCCCCCAACTTCGTTTTTTTTTTGAGATGAAGTCTCGCCCTGTTGCCCAGGCTGGAGTGCAGTGGTGCAATCTCAGCTCACTGCAACCTCTGCCTCCCGGGTTCAAGTGATTCTCCTGTCTCAGCCTCCTGAGTAGTTGGGATTACAGGAATGTGCCACCACATCTGGCTAACTTTTGTATTTTATTTTATTATTATATATATATATTTTTTTTTAGTGGAGATGGGGTTTCACCATGTTGGCCAGGCTGGTCTTGAACTCCTGATCTCAGATCATCCACCTGCCTCAGCCTCCCAAAGTGCTGGGATTACAGGCGTGAGCCAGCCACCACACCCAGCCTTCCCCTTACTTTGTAAGAAGATGACCTGATTTGGTTATGAAAGTAATCATCAATATAAGCCAGGCAATTCGCATAAATGAAGACACTTTTACAGATCCCAAATTAAACTCAAAGTAATCAGATATCCTGAAAACAATGATCGACTTCCTCTGTACGTTTGTGATTTATTGATCTTGGCCTGACATGGATGTGCCAGCATTCTGTGAAAGAAAGGGACTACTTCTGTAGTATTTCTTAGCTAAATGAAACTTTTGCACCAGAAGTTTTCTGAGGAAGTCCAATATTGTAATACATGACCAATCCATGAAAGCCGAACTTTCACACATCCCCAGCCCCCAGTCAGTTCTTCTAAATTGCCTCTCAGGTTTGAAACTCTTACAAATCAATCCTTCCTCCTGGTGCCTGAGGACACATGGCTACCTTTTCTCTCCTCCTGTCTATTGTAACAACAAACTCTTCTACATAATGAGTAATCACGAGTTTGCTGACTGAACATTAAGTGCTTTTGGTTTTGTGGTTTTGGGGTCCTGTTAAGTTCTCATTTTCCAGGAACTGCATGAATGGTGGGTAAATGGCACAATTCAGTAGTATATAACTTCTATGCTAGTTTTTCCTTAGTCACTTTTCCTGAGATTTATGTATTACCAGAGCACATGACCTTCCACTACTGTAAAACTGCAAAAGGATTTTTTTCACTGGTCTTGCTGATAGTGACAGAGCACCAATATGCTCCATCTCTCACCAGCCTTAACTCAGGTCCCAGGTACACCACTGGGACGGAACCCACCGTGACTCATTATCTATTTAAGTTCTTCCCATCACAAATGATAATAAAGAGAGCTACTAGTTAATGATCTCCCACTCATAGTTTTTCCCAGGGATGGATGAAAATAGCCTATACCAGACATGGTGGTGTGCGCCTGTAATCCTAGCTACTCAGGAGGCTGAGGCAGGAGGGTTGCTTGAGTCCAGGAGTTCAAGTCCAACTGGAGCAATAGTGAGACCCCACCTCTAAAAAAAAGAAAGCAGCCTAATATGCGCCTTTCCTATGCTAGATAGTTGTGAGTCCTCCCACATTTTTGAGAATTTGCTTAGAGTGAGAAATCAATTATGTCTGACTTGAGTACGAGTGCCCACCTCTTTCCGGTGTGTAGGTCCTTCTGGTCTCCCTCCAGTATGTCAGTTATGGGCAGAGGAATAATGTATCAGAAATTATTGTAGACATGGCTAAAACTCCTAAAGAGGATTTCTGAAAAGTTCAAAGGTTCCTAAGAATCACAGAATAACAGAGGTGAAAGGGATCTCAAAAGAGCACTTAAGACAACCTTCTCATTAGTCAGGAGAGAGAAACACCTGAGATGGGGAACTACAAGACTGGTTGATTCCATGACTTTATGATTTCATGAGAATGAGATTCCATCCCTGCTCGAGATCTAAAAAGATTGACGAGTCCCAATTATTCCAAATGAGGTGTCAACTGAAAATCCACTTATCTGCCACATCCAGCAGTTTCAGTTTTTCCTTCCTCAGCCCCAAATCTCCGACTCTGCAATGTCACGCAACACCAATCTCTTGAACTTTCTTGAAAGTTTTCATAGGTTTTTGTGACTGTATCACTCATTCTCTCCCCCTGGCTCCTCTGCTGTTTTCATATTTTCTTAATGATTCTTCTTCTTGTCAAAGTCATCCTCTTGCTTTTTGCTGTATTCATGTTTTTGGAAATACCATCCCATCTCATGACTTTAATCACCACTTATGTTTGGATAAATGCCAAATCTCCCTCTTCCTCCATCAATCTCCTTCTCCCTCTCTCTCTCCTTTTGTCTCCTCCTCTGCCATTCTCTTCCCTCTCCATCTCTGTAGTGCAAATGGCTTGCTTAAGTCTCACCTTTTCTTTATATCCATCTTTAGCAGAGTTCAGCTACACTCATCCATGCTGTTCCCAGGCTTCAGAGGGCCCTCTTCTACTAGGTCTAGATGGAACGTTTCTACTAGACTCTGGATCCATATCAATAAATGTTGGTTAACTTAAGCTCAGCAGTTACCAGCAATTACAGCTCAGAACTGTCACAGCTGTAACAGGCTCTTGCTCTAACTTTGAGTTTAGCATGTTTTGGAGTGTCACTGAATATACGTCTCCATTAGGGTTGAATTTCTGGGGCTTTCCAGCAGTCCTTTATATAAAGTCAACCGAAAAAAATTCTCACCAAGAGTTGTGAGAACCAAGATTTGGTGGCATCCTGCTTTCTTTCCTGACATTTTGAAATTTCCAGACTATAATTCACCTGCTTAGTATTACCCAGGTTTCAGAAATCATAAGGACATAGCAGGTTTAAGATAGTCTTTGAGAGGAGATGAAACATTTTTTAAAAACAATTAAAAGGAAAACCACAGATATTTGCTAATTATCATGTTGCCTGGGCCATATTATATAAGTGGCACATTACATCTTCCCAGAAGAAGAGAAGTTAGGTCATTTAAAACTAAGAGTCCAAGAGTTTGAGACCAGCCTGAGAAAAATAGTGAGACTACATCTCTACAAAAAATAAAATAAAACTATTATACTATTACCCAACTGTAAATCAGTATAAAACCAGGAGTAACATTAGAAACAGAGGCCAGTAGCTTTTCCTAGTGACTCTTTTGAGAACTTAAGTACCTTGTGATTCCATTAAAAAAAAAAATATGCTGACAATTTACACTCAGAATTAGACATTTCACTTGAAGAATGATTAACAAAATGACTGGAAAGGGACCTACAGATACACATGGACTGCCCAAAGCATTTCACTATCATTAATGATAATGCACAGACCATATGAATTCATAGCCAAGTTTTTCCTTTCTTTGCAATCTGAGTCATATCTATAAGAAATTTAATTTAGAGTACTGGGGTAACGTCTGCATTTAAGAAAGGTTTATGGGATCTTTAATGTCTAGATATAGCTTTGCTTCTAAGCCTTCAGCCAGAAGGCTGCCACCAGGCAATGAGCTGCTCAGTATTCAATTTATCTACTTTGGAAGGATGACTCAGGGCTATTTGGATTTGAATGTGTGGCTCCAGTTAGTCTAGCTTCGTACTGCTGACAGGGAGACCACTAAGCCATCTCCTTCCAGCCAGATGGGTTTCCATTTAAAGTATGCAAAGCCAGGGGGATGTGAAGCAGGGAGTAACACGATCTCAGCAATCATTGTTTAGTGTGCAGTTAATCAGGTAGTCCAAATCCAAAGTCAGACATCAGCACATACTGCCCTGCTCATATCACCTACTCTAAGAAGAGCTAACAGTGGGCAATTGTTAAAAAGTCATGTGAATGATAAGACCCATCAATTCATGCAGCCAAACAATAGCTTCTGAACGCTTACTGCACGCCAGGCACTGGTTGGACTTTACGGATACAAAGTGAAAAGATACATACAGCCCCTGCCTGCAAGAGGCCTACAGACCAGTAGAGAGACAGGCAATTGCAATAGAGCATGTGATAAGTGCCAGGACAGAGAAATGACAGCTTCTCCTGGAGCACAGGGGAAGGCACCTAATCAGACCTGAGAATGAAGGAAGGCTTCCAGAAAAGGAGGAGCCTACACTGAAACATGAAGGATAAGTAGGACATAGGACAGGAACAGTCATGAAGACCATAACAAATGCCCTTACAGGATCGACTAACCTAAGAGTTAGCACCTGGATGCCTTTTCTTACTAACCCCACCTCTACCTATTTTCACTCCTACTCCAACTATCTTCCCTAAGCTCAAATATGCAGCTTATTCTCTATTCATTTTCATTTGTTATGCATACTTTGGTTTTACATGAATATAGCTCACCAAATACAAAAAATAACTTATATTTGCATAGCACTTTCAAGTATTTTACCATAGTGAATCTTCAAAACAATTCTATGAAGTCAACAGACCAAATATTTTGATTGGCTCCCATTTATAGAAAAGGAGATTAAGGATAAGAATCACAACTTTTGATTGCCCAGTTCAGGACTTTCCCCTTATGGTAGGACATATCACCCTTTTTTATAAATGTTTTACCTCTCCCATGAGACTGTAATCCCCTTAAGATCAAACACTGCCTTTAATATGGTTACATCTCCAACACCTAGTGGGTGCTCAACCAATATTTATTGAACTACTACCTGCACCCTACTCCAGAAAGGTCAGAAGAAATAGCTTTGCCTTGGTGATAAAAGCACAGGTTTTAGAGTCTCACCAGATACATTCATATTTTAGCTCTACCACCTATTGGTTGTATGCCTTAGGGCAGGTTACTACCCTCTCTGAGTCTTGGCTATCTACAAAATGATGATGATAAAATCTACTTTATAGAAAGACTATGAGGATAATATTTGGTCTATGCTAGTCGCCCTCTGATGGTTGTTCACAACCTGTTAGTTGTCTTTATTTGACCGTTTATTCTTGTTGAGTGTCTGTATACCCCAATTAGAAGGTAAACTCCAGGAAACAGTGTTTGTGTTACTCATCTTCATATTTCTAGAGGCAAGTTCAAAGCTTTACAAATATTAGGCATTCAACAAATGTCTGGAGAGATAAAATGAACTAAGCTGTATCTTTACTTAGTGTGTCATTCAGAAGTCAGCACTTATTTGGTGTTCAATAAATACTGCTGACTGACAGATTGTGCAATTTAGTCCAAATAAAGGATGTGGAATTGCAGGCAGGCTTGGCCTCTGTCATTCTAGATGTTTTGCTGAGAAGGAATATTCCAGGGCCTCTCACCCACCTAACTGCCAGCACTTGGTATTTGCAGAGTAGCTTGTTAAGGAGGTACATACGCATATGAACTCAAGTTTCACAATCTGCTTGCATAACAGGCAAGCTAAGGGAGGCAGAAAGAGAGAGCTCAACTGGACTTAGAATTTTCTCAGCCCCAAGTTTCTTAGATTCTGCATTTTAAAAAATTTTTGCCTTCTAGTTACTTTAGGCTTTCTTTGGGGTTGAAGGAACTTAAGGAGCCCTCATGCTACTCTTCCTTGAATGGATTCCAGAGCTATTAAGCACTACCCAGCACCCTCACTAAGAGCCTCACCTTCATCAGTAGTTCTCGGCTGGTCAAATGGTTATTATGGTCTGAGAAGATATCTGAAAGTTCTTCAAACATCAGCATTCGGTCTCTATGAAAAGGGATTAAGAAAATATTAACAATGAAGAGTTAGGAATAATCCGACACCTTCGGCCCAGCTGTCTTCAGGACGCACGTCTAAGGAGTGATTGTACTCCTCTCAGGGTTGGGTGGGTACTGTAAGCACAGACGAGGCCCATGAATTTTTTTATGTGAGGTGACTTTTTATTTCTTTTAAGGTGGACTTGGCCACCCGTGTGAAGAGAGGTATATTTCCCTAGCAATGCATATTATAATCATAAAAAAGCATTATTCAATTGGGGCATCAAGTTGTTCAATTAGGACATGTTCTTGTCAGTGAGTTTAAAAAAAAAAAAAAAAAAAAGACTGTTAGCAACACACACAGAGCCCACAGATCTGAGAGGTCATCTTGGCCAGGCCCCTAAGTTTAGAGATGAAGATGCCAAAACCAGGGATTTTCCCAAATTTCCACGAATAACTGCCGAGAGTTGCAGGTATGGAAGCCAAATTTTCTGGCTCACAGGTCACTATTCCTACTCCCAGAGTCAGAGGAGAATGGTGGAACCGGGATGGGCTCTGCAACCAGAGGTGGTGAGTTCCGGTTGCAACTCTCCACTCACTTTCTGAATGATCCCGGACAAGCTGCTTAACTTTCCTGAGCTTAAATTTTCTCATCTCTACAAGGGAAATATGACAGCGCTTTTATGGGACTGCTGGGAAAGTGAGTGAAACCACATATGCAAAGCATCTGCTCTGCGCCTCTCCCTTTCCAGGATACTACATCTCTGTGAGCCTCGTGGTTTTCTCTACACACCCTCCAGGGTTAATGGGTCCATGATGCTGAAGACAAAGAATTAACAGGGGCAATATCACTATTTATGCAACATTTTCATTATTATGAAACAAACATATTATTAAGAGCCTGTTTGTTTTATAGTGAGTGTAATATTACTCTAAATAATAAAGAAAATCATTAAGCTATTCATATTTGGAGAAAATCATTTCAAAATTAACTATATGTGGCCCTAAATGAATAGGTATCCTCTCTGTCTACTTAAAGTGACAAATGTGAAGGATTATAGGGAAAGTGATAACCAAATAAGGTATCTTTTTTCTTTTCTTTTTTTTTAAATAACAGCTTTATTGAGATATAATCCACACATCATTGAAGTACGCAGTCCAATGCTTTTTAGTATATTCACAGAGTTGAGTAGTCATCCCTATAATCAATTTTAGAATATTTTGTCACCTCAAGAAGAAACTTTCTATCCTTTAGCTATCACCCTGTGACCCTACCATCCTCCCAGCCCCAGCCCTAGGTAACCACTGATCTACATTCTGTGTCCACAGATTTGCTGATTCTGGACATTTCATATACAAGTCCAAGTATATGATGTGTAGCTGCTATGGCTGGCTTCTTTAATTTAACATGTTTTCAAGATTCCTTCATGTTACACCATGTATCAGTACTACACTCCTTCTATGCCTGCAAAATATTCCATTGTATAGATACACCATGTCCAAATAAGTTACCTTAACCCTGTTCCTTGAATTTAGCAATAGAGAACATGTGAAGCTGATATAGAAGTGTGTTCTCTAAGGAACTGTGACACTTCTGTAGTGTCCTTGCTAAAACACATACAAACCAACTAAGAAACAAACCAGAAACATATGTTATACAGAATGCAGCTTAGAGGGTTTTTCATTTGTCTTTAGAAAATAGTTTTAAAATCCAGCTAGAATAAATCTTTTCACATGGCAACCAAGGAGACTAAGATACAAGTCCATTAATTTTTTTGCTCATGTTTTAGTCTCAAACTTGCTGTGGAAGAAATCTTAGGCTGGTTACATGACTTTCCTTAGTGTTCTTTTTTCAACAACCAAAGAATTACCTTTCATGGCAATCAGACAAGGCTGCAATCAGTCGAGTAAGGCTGCATTTTAACACTTGACTGTCCCTTTGTTTTTGATACTACAGTTGAGTGGGGAGTGGTGATAAGGGAAAGAGGAGGTGAAGTAGAGGTTGGAGGGCGGGGACACTGCATGCTTCTGATTTTCCCATCGTATTTCACCAGGGTCTATCAAGTAATGATTTTATATGATCCCATCGTTCTTAAGGAGAAATGTGTGCAGAGGAAAATCAACCAACTATTCTCTCTTTAATACACACAATCACCTTGATTATTCAAAACAGAGAAGAAAGAACCCAAGAAAAGGGTAATAATCATGAAAATTGCATTGGTCTTTGAAAAGCCTGCCAGTTCTTCTACTGATAGATATTGGTGTCATAAACAAAGCACGAGCTTTGGAGTGCAAGTAGCTGTGGCTTCTACAGCTCTGTAACATAAGGCATTATAAACATCCACTTTATTTTTTTCTTTTTACTTATCAAAGAATCACCTAATAAATAATTTGGCTTATACCAAGTAGACTATCCCCTGAATGAGAATATGAGCTTATCAGCAAGCTTGAGAATTGTGGCACTCATTTTTCAGCATAACTTTATGAAACTCTGGTTTACCAGCTTGGGGCTCTTGCAAATTCAAACAGTGTCAGTCCCTCAGGGCTTGATCAACTCTGAGTAAACTTATGAAACTGAGGACCCAGACCTTCCATTCTGCCCCACTAAGGCAGCCTGGCTGGGAAGCCAGCTGGTCTCCCTCTCCTCCTAACTGAAACTGACTATACCATATGTGGTACAGACCATACAGAATTTATACATTCTTCCCTGATGTAGCCCAAATTCCTGACTAGTTCACACCTGGGCAGACTTGTTTAATGTAACTGGCCTAGTTGTACTCACAACACAATCCCCAGCCTCTAAATCTATAGTGATAGAGAATCAGAACTGCCCCCTCCCTCACCTTTCCGTCCTTTGCACAAAGTTCTTTGATCTACAGTGAAGTTCCAGAAATGGAAGAGATGGCAGTAGTGCAAAATTAGGAAATTGAGTTGTTAATTATTCCAAAGGTTGCACCAAGAAATATGAAGAAAAACAGCATAGGATGTGGCCAGTTAATAATTTCAGGTACTTAGAAAAGAACATTTAAAGGTTTTTAATGCCAATAAGATAGCTTTTAAATTGCTGAAACTAAAAGGACAACTAAATAGTTTCCTATTAAACATCAAGAACTAATGTCCTATCTGCACACATTACCCCTTGAGTCCTAAAATAGCTTAGGGCTTTGCAGTGAGTCTGAAAAATAACCAGAAGTAATGGCAAATTGCTGTAACTTCATCACTCCACGACTTTATCCCTCAAAATCCAGATAATAAGCACATCCTTCAGATCATCCCCAAAGCCAATAACCTTGGCTTTGGTATACTTAGAATGAGTTTGATTTCTGCACGAGCCCTGCCTCAAAAGTCATTAATGATTATGTGTAAGACGCACCCTGCCTGAAACACACAGAGGATTTCAAGTATGTTTCTCTAGTTATGCGATATGAGCTTTGAAGGTGAGGACCCATCGCAACAACTAATTCTCCCGGCCAAACAAAAGTAGAGCAGACACTTGGGAACTTACCTTGGGACAGCAGCCCAGGTCTTTTTTAACCGATAGATGGAATTAGACTGCAGTGCCGAAACGATGGCCCTCAAGGAGGAAAAATTCTTCAGGAGTCTACATTCCTGTATGGGGAGTGATTAAAACATAAAAGACATTTAACTATCAATATTACAGTGACTTGGTGGTTTCCTGTTTTAGAGGTATCACAGCTGCTATGAATTCTTACCACTAAATAGGCAGCTGTATAAATACTGAACATCAAAAAGTGGCTCCTTCCTCCCACCCCAGTCATCGAAACACTTTATAGATTTTGGCACAGTATGCTTGTTTTTCTCCCGTCAATATATTTTTTTGTGTTGTTGTTACAGTTTTATAGTTTCCAGCTTTCCTAGTAAAAACACTAATGGAGGTAAGTCTACAGAGCTACGCTAGAAAGAGCAACTTTCTTCTGCTGAAAGCACACAGACGTCCTAAAAATATGCACTTTAGATCTTCTTTAGATCCACAAAATGAGGTGGGCAGCAGCCACTCTGAGGTCAGATGGTATTGAACATCTCATGACCAACCCTTGTCCACAGAGGTGTATATAATTTGGCAATAAAAATTCACCACAAGTTGAACTTTGGCTTTTATGCTCTTAGCCAAGGGGGATATTTTTATACACATTTATTTGGTTTCAAATTGGCTGTTCCGCAACCATAAACATTCAAAAACACCTTGGTACTTCAATGCTTCCAAAGTAACTTGGCCTTTTAAAA
Organism: Trachypithecus francoisi; assembly: GCF_009764315.1. Taxonomy (NCBI): domain Eukaryota; kingdom Metazoa; phylum Chordata; class Mammalia; order Primates; family Cercopithecidae; genus Trachypithecus; species Trachypithecus francoisi. The sequence continues at coordinate 40,707,324 of NW_022681470.1, read as the reverse complement.
TAAAATTCATTTTGGCAATGTTTTAAAACAAAACAGAAAGAGAACAGGAAACGTTCTGGATGCCATTTTCTGGGTAAGGAGAGAGGCTCCCTATTTAAACTTAAGCTACCATAAGGATCCTATAGCATCAGCAGTTAGTGACCTTGGAGTCAAGTCCTGTGACTGAATAGTAGGGACAGCAAAACAGACAGAGAGAAAGTCCCATTCTTGGCTGGCAAGGGGAAGGTAGCAATGTGAGGAGGGTGGACCAGGCCTTATGTAAAAGGAGATGCTTCATATACAGGCACGCGACAGTGTAATAGGCCCAGTGTTTACAAGTGAGTACACCATGTGAGCACGTATTTGGCTTTGTGTACAGTATCTCAGGTAAGAGGTCCCAGAGTGATTGGGTACAAATGTAAATCACTTCGAGAATCATTCCACAAAGAAATGTTAATCCTGAATATGAAGGAAAAACAGCACTCTAAGTTAGCATGCCAAAATCTGGACACTGAAAACTATGCCAAACAAACCCTCAAACGTTTTCTTTAGAGTAAATGCCAAAGTACTTAATAAAAGTCATGTCCACCCTTTTTAAATGCCTCAATGTCCTCCCCTTATTTGGAAAGATATAAAGAGAAAAAGAGAGAGAAAGAGAGAAACAAAGAAAGAGAGGAAAGAAGGGAAGGGAAGGGAAGGGAAGGGAAGGGAAGGGAAGGGAAGGGAAGGGAAGGGAAGGGAAGGGAAGGCAAGGCAAGGCAAGGAAAGGAAAGGATGGGAAGGAAGGGAAGGAGGAAGGGAGGGAAGGAGGGGAAGAGACAGAGAACAAGAGAAATGTTCTGAATTGCAATCTGGAGAACTAAGCCTATGGGAGCATGGTTCAACAAAGGTTCACAAAAGTTATATTCTAAAAATCAGGAAACTTGTAATAAAAAAAGGAACTCAGGCACAGATATATCATGCAAATTGAAATAAACATATGGAACACATTACTCAAAAAAAGGTTTAAGCTAAGGGTTTAAAAGAGTACAAAAGGCATCTGGCCCCATTTCTAGAAAAAGAGGCATCTTCCAGGAGATGTGATGCAAAAGTAAAAACATACCATTAAGGGCAGTCCAAGAAAATACAGTCATTTTAAGTCAGAAAAATTTTCTTTTTCAAACATCCTTTCAATAGAAATTGACTACGATGAATGCAGGAAAAGTAAACTAAATCTTGGTAGCAAACCACTCGTGAGTCTCATTATTTTATATTTCCCTAGACAATTGCAAAAGATACAACATACTCAATATTAGGAAGTGATATCACCAAAAAAAGTAAAGGCCCTTGGCTTTATTATTAGCACATGATATGGGATTTGAAATATACTTCAAATGATTTAACTTGTATTTCTTACTACCACATAATACACAATTTATATTCAATTTGGACCAAAAGTCACCCCTTGAGCCCCACTATGTCATATATACAGATGTTATATTGTCACTATAGCCAAAGTAGTTGAATGAATTGGGGTAGACAGTCTGTTTTTGAGACATGCTGTGACATTTATGGCAAAAAAAAAAAAAAAATTCCTTATCATTCTAAAAAGACAGAGAACTTCCACGCTATATCTCACTCAGAACTTCTTTTGTATCTCTTACTTGCTGAGCAATAAGCTCGATTTAGAATAGGAGAAATATAATAAGTTGTTTATGCAACTTATACTCTTTGTTTCTTGCTGCCTTTTGTCATACACTAAGAAGTCTGCAATAACAGACTACCTGAAGATTCAAAACAAGGCAAATTATCTGGCACAATTGTGTCTCTGCTCTTTAATCAAAGACAACAAAAGAGAATGTAACATTACGCCCTATCGATAGGGGCTGAAGGAAAAATATATTTAAGGGGATATAAAGCAAAATGTGTTTTGGTTGAGAGTTGACCCATAGAGCCCAGAACACAAATTACTATGATATTTTCATAGTCATAATTTTTCACAATCATTATTTTGCTGATGTAATTTCTTCTGCCTAGAAAAAAAAATACCCCTCTACTCTTCAAATACCAAAAATCCTATCTGTTATTCAAAGTTAATTTCAAATGTCAATTCGTCTATGAAACCTTCCTTGATCACCCAATCAGAAATGATTCCGCTCTCCTCCACTTTTACAGTGCTTATCTCCCATGGCCCCACTCCTCTACTGCCTCAGGCTGAGATAATTCCAGTGTATCTTAACTTCCTTGTTTGAGTATGGGTTCCTGTAAACAAACAATTATGCTCTATCCTAGTATGTCCTCTAGGTACATAATACTGTGGTTTACACACATTAGGAGTTCACAAAATATTTGGTGGCCCACTGACTGCACACTGTTGCCATTTTCTCAGTCATGACATAAGATGCTGAGAAGGGGAGGTCCCATGGTATGTAAGCAGTTCATCCAAGAGACTAGACTCCAACACTCGGAAGAATGTGAGTCAGACCTAGGAATAGACTCTTCCCCTCCAACTTCAGATTAATATGAGATATGACCTCAGATTAATATGAGATCTCTGTAAGTGTCTCAGTCCTTTAGAAAAGAGATTCAGGACTCTGAGAAAGTACCAGCTCTTCAAAACTGCAGAAGATGTAATGCCTCCAGGTACTAGGAGGGGGCATAGGTAATTACTCTGGATTGAAGAGCTGTCTGTTTTGACATGCAGACCATCCATTTATATTTACTGAATATGGTGCTGAAACCAACACTCAGTCTGTCATGAATACAAAGGGGAAAGCAGACAGAATGTCTTACTCTGGAGAGGTAGCAGTATGAGAGCCCATAACTGGGAAGAAGTGAGTAGGGGACCAATTTTTTAAAAAAGAGGAAAATAAATAAGCTGCCAAGTTTAGAAAGGCAACTTTTTTCTTACTCTGGAACAACAACAAAAACCCAGCGGGCTCTCATATATGGTCTTTTGACTGCCTTTTCAACCAAACAGCTAAACCATTTAAACAAAGTGATGGAGTAGTCTCTTGCATCTACCAAACACAAAGAATATTTTATAAAAGGCAATTACATGAGCGATATTGATCCACTTCTCGATGATCTTGGCTCTCTGCTGAGTTTTGAGTTCTTTGCCCCCCAGTATGGTGCTGACAACACATTTGGTGAGGGTATTAAACTGAGAGATGGTGGCACGGATCGTAGGAGCCAAATGTTTGTTTTCCTTCTTATCCCTTCGAGACCAAATGCAGCCCAGGCAGTGGTGAGGCACTACTTTCTTGAAGAGTTGCTGGAACAAAAGAGGAACTGACTTTAAGGACAACACAGACATTTCATATGGCAAAGCATGTCATCTGGGTCATCTGTAAATTGGTAATTTTGTGAATGCCCGAATAATCCTTTTCTACTTGATTTGCCTCATGGTGTCCATTTCAACGGACAAAAGTAAATAATTAATATACTCATCGATAACGTTTACTAGAAGGAAAATCTCCACCATATTCCACGCTGCTTTCTGAAAGTGGTAAAGCAGAAGAGCTAAAGCTACCACGATAACTCCTCACAGTCCTCTTGTATTTACCAGCTAACGCCGACCTCTGCAATGTGACTGACATACTCAAATATGTCCAGCTCACAAAAATATTCAAACTTCAAAAGTACAGAAAGCACACGTGGTAATGAGGAGCCAGATACAATCACATGTGGATTCTGTGAATTTATTTTATCCTAACTTATACTTTGATCCCTTTACAGTCCTCCAAATAAACAGTTCAGATCTTGAAATATTTATGAGTGTAAAGGGAGAAAAATACCCACAGAACAAGGCAGATTTTGTTTCACAGGGATTCGAATTCTTATTTCCCTCTGTGTCTTGAGCTCCAAAAGCACCTTCTCCTAGAGTTGCAGGAAGAGCTCAGGCCTGAATTATTCAGATGATTGATTCAAGTCACATCTTAACTCTGCACCTGCAGGCACAGCCTCTCTCAGGGATTCAAAAAAACTTAAAATCACATTATCCCACTGCTCTCTCTGGGGCACCAGTGCCATCACTCTCCCATGTTTTAAGTGAAAGTACACTGGATCACAAAGAGAAGACATACTGCATCCATGTAGGTCAGCTGCTCTGCCACGAGATCTTCTGAGAAGCACGTGAATTCTGCTGACCCTCCACCCTCCAGTTCCTCTTCCTCTTCCAGGCTGAAGGAGACCGTGTTGGGAAGCCCATCTGTTCACATATGGAAAAGATTAGTAATTTGGTACCAGTGTATATAATCTTGCTTATAGAGTCATCAGACTTCTTTTATTTAGGAAGAAGAGGGTCAATCCTCCAGAACACTCCCAGGGAGACAACCACAAGCACAACACATCTAAGAGCAACGGAGATCTTCCCATCTCTGCTTGTTCTTGGATTCTCTATTAAGATCAGAGCCCTCATGCTCTCACTCTGACAAACCACTGGCTCCTAAGCCAAGGACAGAACCAGGATAGGCAAAGTCTAGAGAGAGTCCTTCGTCTAGGGCTCTTGCAAACTCTTTGATCAGATCAGCTCCAGGACTAATCCAACTAACTCCTAAACCCCAACCATGCAATTCTTGGTTGCTGAGCGACTTATAACCAGAAGCCTGGAAGGACTCGCCATGAAGGCAGGTCAGACTTGGGCAATAAAATGAGCCATTTTGGTGTTAGAAATCCTGACGAAGCCCTCAAAATTCTCAAAATGTTCAGTCACTTTCAACTTCCACCCAAAGCTAAGAATGCATGAAGCAGAACAGTCTTCAACTAAATCCACCCGAACCTATCACAGACAAGATCATCAATTAGCAAATTACATAGGACACAGCATGGAGAAAATCCATACCCAGGACTCCGAATAAAAAGCAGAAGAGCCCACACCTGGAACAGGACCTCCAGTCTCCATTTGGAAAGACTGAAATTTGATGAAGTTTTTCTGACTTAAATCCCCAGCCTTCCTTTCCTGGAAGCTTTCCCCACTGCTCGGGTTGTTTCCCAACCTCAGCCCCTTCACACTCCTCGCACTGCTTCCTGTCAAACCTGTTCTCAAAGAAAGAAAACTCTAGTTACATTCAGTTATATCTTAGCAGAAATGTAAATCAGCATGTTACTACTCCCCCAGACCACCTATATTTTGAGCCTTTTCTTTCTTTCTTTGTAGAATTAAAGACTATTGGGCATCTTGGATTAAGTCACAATGGCTTTTCTTCATTTTCCAGGGAAAAGGAGCTTCTTTTCAACTACACCACTTCCCCTTTGGGGCAGCATGTGGGTATCTGTCTACGCTGGTGGCAGGTATGTGATTTAAGGATTGCCCCTCTACCCTGGACTTGAAGGTCCAGACGCGAATGGGGTTGGATTATGACCGGAAAACGTAGGAGGGGATCACTGCCTATCCCTGGAGTCTGCGACACAAACAGGTACAAGCTAAAGGAAGCTAAAACCCCGTGACATGGAGGATGTTAAGCAATCTAATTTCATAATTCTTCCTCCATACAACTCTGGCACTGTTTCATTTAGTGGAGTAATTAGAAACTTAGGATCCCAAATAAAGGTTCAGAAAGGGCCTCTCCCCTACCCTGTCAACAAATACATACACATATCCCAGTTGCCCTGCAATGCAGAGCCTAACCCACTTCAATCAAGGAGGAGGGTATGTGCTAAGGCTTGATCTTTCCATTCATTCATTCATTCATTCATTCATTCAGCAAACACAGCAGCTCAATGTGTGTCTATAATGTTGCTGTGCATGAAGATTACATGATCCTTTCTCTCTGGGGCATAGTCCATGCCTTCACTGTTTTCTGCTTTTGATTCTCCTCCAGAGGTAAGTAAAAACATGAAGCATAATTTTACTTTTTAAAAACAAATAGGAGAGCTTGCTTCTTCTGCAGGAGTAAAATTGGGTAAAACAAGCACATGGGAACTGAGGCAATCTCCCTCTCCCCTGCCTCAGCCTGCCAAATGAGCTCTGCCTCGCAGTCCCTGTGTTGGAAACAATGAATGACTGGTCCCACCGGTTCCCCCAATTAGGCTCGGAGCCAGGGGCAGCCCCAGTGGGGAGAGCTGGGCTCCAACACAGCGTTTTCCACTCCAGCACAAAGGCAGGCATGGAGGCCCTGAAGGGAGCTGAGGTCTGCAGCTGGAAGAGTGCCCCTGGTATTCAAACATTCCTGGCAGATGAGGTCATCTGAGATATAGAGTATTTGGCAGTCAGCTTCCAATGATGCAACTGCATTTCCCTCTCTCTGGGTCCCCCATCCATAAGAAATTCAGCAGGTATTGTTTGGAATTTAGGTCTATTTTCTTTGGAGCTGATGCAGCTTTTCCTTATTGGTTCTGAGGAACATTTCCTTTCCCTCACTGATGAAGTCAGGCATCCCTTCAGGGAAATGCCTGTCAGAAGCTCCAAGTGGGTCAGCCACCATGGCAACTGTCACCCAGCACCCCAGTGAGGGGATACAACGTCACACTGGAAGCCTGTCCCAGCCTCTTTCTGACTTTCTTCAAAGCCTAATAGTTCCAAGCACCTCATGACCTGCAGTGGTTGCCTTTCCTTTGTCCTTGAAAACAGGAGGTCAATTCCTCAAACAGGGAAAAACAGCCACAGATGAGGCCTTGAGAGATGCTAAATGACGGTAATCTGCACTGGCAGGGGACCTGTTACAGTGATGCTTTTCCATACTGAAGGACAAACACCGTTTCCAAGCTTTTGGGAGGGCAGGATCAGAACTGGACTTCATTCCTTGACTGCTAGATGGGGGTGGTTGTGATGGAAGGATAGAAGGAGCCATTAAGCAGGTAGGTAATAAAATGCAAATTCAGGTTCAGCAAGGTACATGTTGATAAGGGAAGATTAAAGTTCATCAAGGAGACCCTCTTCTTGGTAACAGAAGAAACCCCAGGAAATTACTTAATTTTTCTGAGCTGGTGTTTCCACAGTTTCCTCATCCATAAAATGAGGAAGCCAGACTAGGTAGTCTTGAAAATCCCCTTCTCTGTCTAAAATTCTAGGCTCTATAATTAGTCCTTCAGTAACCTTGAGAATTTTATACCCAAGCCAATCCTCCAGCAGCATGTTGTTTTGAGGGTACTAAGGTTTCCTATTAGCCAGCACAGAGAGAACCTTTCTCCAGCGTGGAGGCTGGAGAATCAGAATCTAGCCTTGTACTGCGAACACGCAAGTACTCACTGTCAGTTTCCACTTCTTGCTTCTGAAACTGCTCAAGAAGATTTTGTGCCCTTCTTTCTGGGTCAGAGCCTGGCATCATCCTTGTGAGATAATCCAGCAGTTTCTGCAAGCAAGGGAAGTGAGGGGGCTCTCGGAAGTCTTCTGCACACTGGTCAAGCCAGGCCCTCAGTATTGAAGCGATTGCACTGAGAAAGAAAAATGGAGAGTCACTGCACCCAACTGGCTGTGGGGAGGCAAAATAATCCCTGGACACCAGGGCAGATCCCAGGGGCACCTCGGGAAACTTGGGTAGGTGGTCAACAGATCATTCATCCAAAAGTTCCTAGAAACATCAATGGATTTAAAGCACTTGAAAACAAATTAAACTTTATTGTTTTAAGTGGAGTGCTGCAGTGAAGCTGATAATGTATTTTTGTTGTTGTTTGTTTGTTTTAAGGAGGCTAAACTTTGGAAAAACCCATACAGGGCAGAAAAGTTGATGTGTAGAAGGTTTAGTGAGTCCTGAAGAAACTTCAAAGCAATATGTACACAATAAGATTATGCTCAAATTAAATCCCACAAAATCTGCCACCTAATATGTTAGGAAATAACTGACTGCCAGTAGGCCAGAAATCCATCTGATTAAAGGAAGTACCTGAGTTTGGAAAGAAAAATGCATAAATTCAAGTTGACAAGCATCACCAGGGCTTCAGCCTGAACACTGAAAATGTCCTCAGAAAATTATCCTTTGTTTCTCAAATTACAATGAGGAAAATATATTTCAAGTACGAGAAATAGTAGGTAGTGAAGTTATATCTTTAAAAGATAAAGGAGAAAAACTTGATAAGCAAAGGTGATTTCTTCTGATGGCTCCATGGATCACACAGAGTCCACCTTGGGGAAGACAAGCTTCCAGGGCACAAAAAGAGACTGGATCATTTGTGTGTGCACAGCTCCCTCCAGTATGTTAGTAATAACACAGCATGTTGTCTTTAGGTTAGCGGCAGCCACTCACTGAAGGCAAGAGACAAATAGATGAAGGATAAAAAGAATAAAATGTTTTGAGTGCCATTATTCTATGCTTCATCTTCAAAGAGGACTTTACCAACACTCCTGACTCAATCACATGCCACAGACAAGGAGAACGGAATACTCTGCCTGCCTAGCAAGCAGTCACCCCATACAGTCCAGGCATATTCACTGCTGAAGGCTGGAGAAGATGACAGGGACTATAAATTAATCCATGCATATTTTATTGACAGAGACACAACACCTCATCTTAACTAAACACTTTATCAAAATTTTTCAGCCAAAAAGAATTTTTTAGCACATTTTAAAATTATCATCTAATTATACTTCAAACAAATTGTTTTTTTTTTTAGTTAAACTATAACTGGACTAAGTTATTACCCACATGTGTGCAACTGAAAGCTGGGCTTTCACAGGTGTGTCTAACTTTCTTCACATCTTGATTTCACACCAAGAAGTTGGACTATCATCAAAGCATTAAGTATGACTAAAGCCAATTTAATGCTTAACTTTTGGAATTGAAGTACAAACAGAAGGAAAATAAATGCGTTACTGTTTTCACTATGGTGTACATCATTGTTTCACTAATGTGGAATGTTAAAGCAATTGGAACTATAATATTCAATTATCTGCATCTAAAGTAGATACGTAAAACCATCAAATGAAAGTCATAGAGGCCGGGCGCGGTGGCTCAAGCCTGTAATCCCAGCACTTTGGGAGGCTGAGACGGGCGGATCACGAGGTCAGGAGATCGAGACCATCCTGGCTAACACTGTGAAACCCCGTCTCTACTAAAAAAAATACAAAAAATTAGCCGGGCGAGATGGCGGGCGCCTGTAGTCCCAGCTACTCGGGAGGCTGAGGCGAGAGAATGGCGTAAACCCGGGAGGCGGAGCTTGCAGTGAGCTGAGATCCGGCCACTGCACTCCAGCCTGGGCGACAGAGCGAGACTCCGTCTCAAAAAAAAAAAAAAAAAAAACAAAAGAAAGTCATAGAAATAATTCAATACTCCAAACATTTAGTCCAGATTAAATGAAATTATAAACAATAATTTCACTTCCTTCCAGAAAGCCAGAAGAAATTAATTGAAAACCTGACATTTGCATACATCAGCTTGACTTTTACAGAAAAAGAGTTTTGTACCTTTAAAAAGAGGGATGAATTAATCTAATTAATACCACTAGCTTAATGTTTCTTAATATTTCAGTGAAAAGATACTCTTATGACGACACTGATGGAAAAACAGATATGAAGAGGTGATAATTCACATCATATACTCAAGTCAAAAACAGCAGCAGCCTAACAAGAAGACAGTGTTTCACTGAAAAGATACCCAGACAGAAACACAAAATTACAGGTAAGAGTCAGTGATGCTAATATATTACTTACTTCTTAAACGCCTGTGATCCTTAATTATTATAAAACTCATTATTTATTCCAAAAAGTAAGTCTTACAAATGTATATAAACTAAAAAAGCGAAATACCTACTCTCTCCCTTCATCTTAATCCCATCCCCAGGACCTTTTGTTAACTGTTGGAATATATCCTTCTAGGCTTTTCTGTGGATATGTATACATATTTAAATATACGTAATATGTGCTGGATGTGGTGGCTCACACCTGTAATCCCAGTACTTTGGGAGGCTGAGACAGGAGGATTGCTTGAGCCCAGGAGTCTAAGACCAGCCTGGGCAACGTGGCGAAACCCCATCTCTACAAAAAATACAGAAAATTAGCCAGGTGTGGTGGTGCACGTCTGTAGTCTCAGCTACTCAGGAGGCTGAGGTGGGAGGACTGATTGTGCCCAAGAAATAGAGGCTGGAGTGAGCTGTGGTTACACCACTGTGATCACTGTAGCCTGGGTAACAGAGCGAGATCCTGTCTCCAAAAAAAAACAGAGAGAGAGAGAAAGAGAGAGAGAGAAAAAGAGAGAAAGAAAGAAAGAAAGAAAGAAAGAAAGAAAGAAAAATAGATATGGGCTTTTTTACTGAGCAGTATGTTACAGATACTTCATCATTACCTCTAGATCTATCTTATTGTTCCTCATGATATGGACACACCATAATTAAGTATTATTCTACTGCAAGGCAGGTATTTAAGTTATTTTCAGGTTCTCACAACTACAAAATATGTGCATCCTTGCTTCCATCTCTGCATGCTTGTGTGAGTGTTTCTGATGGGCACACAGCACTCACCTCCATGGAAAGCTGCAGCCTCAGAAGAACTAGGGGAGTTCTAAACAGGAGCCTTCGCCCAGATTGCACTTGCCCTTAGGTGGACATTTTGTGTTTCTCAATCTGATGTTTTTAATGAACTCTGGCGATCTATGCATTTTTTTTACCCTTTGTGACAGTGACCTTCCTGTAGCTTAGCCTAAGAAGGCTTTGAAAGTTCACCACAAACTCAGACACTGAATCAACCAGAAAAAAGCATTTTCACACAAAGGGGGAATGAAGGGGGAGGAGGAAGAAGAAACAGAGAAAGGGAAAGACATACACAAACAGCACAATAGAACACAGGCAGACCCCTGCCCTCCTCATCGGCAGAGCGTTTCTCAGCACGCCAGGCAGGGAGGCTTTCTGGAAAGGTCTGGACACATGCCCAAGGCTCACAGTAGCTTTGTGTGTGCCAGCCCTGGGAAGAAACTTTCCGTTCTTGATAGATTTAGAAGCAGATACAAATGCGAAACTTTTCAGATTTCAAAAAAAAAAGCAACATGGCAAAATAATGATGAAAAGAAAAACAGGACTACTGGCCAGTGGCTTTTCTGTCTTACCCAGCCTGGCTCCACTCCTAAGATCTAACTTATATACTAACCAGAACAGAGTTGGGGGGATGTCAAGAATCTTATAGCTGAAGGGAAATGCTAGTTTGAAGTCACAAATTTACAGGACTGGTATGTCTGTTAGATGACAGAAGCCACTTGGTGCTGTACACAGACCCAGACAGGATGCTTGGAGACCCGGAGAAGGAAAATTCTATTCCTCAACCTGGCTGTCCCACCGGGGAACCAAGGAAGCTTGGATAGGTCAGTTAACTCCACTGACCCCCTTCTCTGGGGAAGAGATATAATAACACCTTCTTCATCTTCCTGACACTGATCAGTTGTGATTTCAAATGGTAAAATGTCAATAAGGACATTTTGAGATACCTGGAGAGAAACATAATTGTCAACAGTCTTACAACTACTTGCCAGAAGTCACAGAAGGAAGGGATTGAAAAGGTAAAATGGCTCAGCGAAAATCCATCAGCATTCACAGAAATTGACTCAAAGAATCTGCCACCTCTCACAGGAACAATGACACAGAATACAAGCTATGCTATGACACGTGTGACTTCAGGCCTGCTGGAAGAAGATGGCTGCTGTGAACAAACACACATGCACATACGTGCCCACATACATATACCTTGAGGTATCCTCTCTGGGACAAATCAAAAACATCAAACTGTAGTATTAACTGCAAGAGATGATTCTTGAATAACTTGTAAAGACAGAAGTAATTCCTGAAGCCAAACTGGATGATTACAATTGTGACATAACCTAAATTCAGTCAGAAGAAAAGTCAGTATGTGATTTCCTCTTCCAAAGTAATCTTTGGTGGATCACAGAACAAAACTCCTCAGTCACAAGGGGAAATATGTTGGGTAGGTGGCCAAGGCCAGGGGCCCAAAACTGATAGCAGAGGAGACAACCAAAATTGAGTTTTCTACCTCAGGCATTCTTGGCAACATACAAAACTCTGTAGCGTGTGAGCCCTTTCCAACCGACTGCAATCGTCTATAGGGGAAGGAAGACATGCTCAGATGTCACTGTGTGAAACGTACTAAAGCAGCTTCTAGGACTTTCGCTTCTAAGAAAACAGACTCCTAGGGAGAATTCATTCACCAATTAAACTAATATTTGTTGAATGCCCTTTATTTTCCAGAATCACAAAAACAATTTATGTGATAAGCATCACAATACAGGAAGTTCAGGGTCCCAGGGAAGCACTGAACTTCAGAGGGAGCTGACCTGGTCAAGGCTTTAAGGAGGGTCTCCCTGAGGAAATGATGTGAAAACTGAGATCTTAAGCGTTAGGAGTCAGTGGGATGAGGACTCTGGGGCAGCAATGAGGCAGAGGTCCTATGGTGAAAGAGCTAAACACTTGTAGAGGACGTAAAGATCTGTCAAACTAAAAAATATAAAGAGTTGGGGGAAAGGAGCATGATGAAATCTGCTATACTCATTGATTTTTTGTTTGTTTGTTTGTTTTGTTTGAGACAGAGTCTCACTCTTGCCCAGGCTGGAGTGCAGTGGCATGATCTCGGCTCACTGCAATCTTCGCCTCCCAGGTTCAAGCGATTCTCCTGCCTCAGCCTCCCGAGTAGCTGGGATTACAGGCACGCACCACCGTGCCTGGCTAATTTTTTTTTATTTTTAGTAGAGACCAGGTTTCACAATGTTGGCCAAGCTGGTTTCAAACCCCTGACCTCAGGTGATCCACCCGCCTTGGCCTCCCGAAGTGCTGGGATTATAGGCATGAGCCACTGCACTTGACCACTCATTGATTTCTCAGCCAACCAGAAATCACACCTAATAACACCTGGTTAGAAGACATTAGACAGATGCGCCTTGGCTGAGAGATAAAAGAAAATGGTTCAGAACTTCTAGCCACCCCAGGGATCTTCAGGCATGCAACGCAGAGAGGGCTGAGGCAAGCATTTAGGCAGCGATTATGCGCAAACCACAGATTTTTTAATGAATGCAGATTTTAGGTAAACGTATTAAATCATATTAACATTCCATAGGCAGCAAAATACTCTATAATTGGTCAAATGTTCACTACAAATTTTTCCAGGTATGAAGTCACCTCTCCCATGATGTGTAACCTCTGAGCCAAGAAATAGGATTACCGTGACAAAAAGAATAACACTATCCATCTAGAGCTCTTTTCCTTCCCCAGAAATCTATTTGAAATAATAATTTTTTGTACTTAATCATCAGCAGAAAATAAGACATGGAACTATTTTTCAAAGGCAGCAAAATGTTTTTCTATTTTAAGACATTCTCTGAGAACTGGATCTTCTCTTCGCTGCAGATAATGAAAAGGTAAGAAGATTTACGCAGAGGGTGGGCCTTTCAAGCAATGAAGTAACTTCTGCCAAGCTCTGAGGGCAGGATCTAATACACTTCGTCCTTCAAGGACTGAAGTCTAAGTCAACTTTGACCTTGACTCTGGGCTGGACCCTCCACCTTGCTCTCCTAATCATAGAACAGTTTTCCTGTATCAGGGAAGGTTGCCAGATAGAAGCTGCCTCTGAGACCTCCAGATAGATGATTTTCCTGATGAGAAGGAACAAAGAAAGATACAGAGCTTTCCTCTTTGTTTTTTTCCTGGAAAGGATGAAAATATTATTATCTGGACCTGTCAAGGTTGTCCTGCATTGCTTTTTTACACTTTACATTGTCACATTTCAGTGCTATTGGTAAATAGAGATTCAAATACTAGAAGGAGACGTGAAAGAGACATTGAGAAAAGACAAGGGAAATAAATGCCAACAAAGCCAGAGTCAGATCTAAGCACTAAGAAGGCAAGGGCAATGCGGGGGCTATGGGGAAGGGAGAGAAGAGGAAAAAAACCTCCACGGCAAGAAGGAGGAAGAAAAGGATTATGAAAAGAAGACATATGGAAAGACAGTAAATGTGAGTGGGAGAGGGCCTGGAGTAGGATGGATAAGTCTGAAGCCAACTACCCAAAGTCAAGGTTATTTACACACCTGTCTTTCATTCCCAAGCTAAGTACTTAAGAGAAATATTTTCATTTTTATCAGAGGAAAAATAGTAAAGGTCATGCAGCACAGAGGCTAAGGCCTGGGTTAAATCCCAGCTCTTGCATTTATTCACTGTGTAGGCTTGGACATGTTCCTTAACCTACGCCCCAGGTTCCTCCTCTGTAAAATAAGAATAATAAGACATAATCATTATGAGGATTTAACAAGTATGTACAGTACTTAACACAGGGACCATTCCTACTAAGTAGTCAATAAATTCTAGCTATTATTAGAAAACGACATTGCCAGTCACCAAAATTATCTTTCAGGGACCTCAATAACTCATTCCCCACAGTCCAAGAAGGGAGTTTTCATGTTATAAATAGAACTCTATTGAAAAAAATGGCTGAGGCCTTCTATAGTTTTCACCACTAGAACTGAGTTTCCGTTGCTAGTTACAGATGCTACAAGGCATGAGGAACAGGAAGCAGGTTCTCCTTTGATGGGCCTAATTTGGTCTTGTTTCCTCACATCCTTCAACCCATCTCCTTCCCCAGGAAAAAGGTCTAGCCTCCACATTTCTAACAGCTGTGTGCAAACCTTGCTCAGGGTATTCATTCAATAATAAAGCAAGAGCCAGGCAAAACAGCATAGAGCAATGGAAATAATGACAAATTAAAAGATCTCAGAATAATAACAATCTAAAACATTAGTCACAACAGTGATATTGTAATCTAGTTCTTCATGTACTTCTGCAGTCTTCTTATTATGATATAGGTAAATGGGGAGGGAAATCTTGAGTATCCGAGATCCCAACACTCTTCTATGAATGGCGTGCCTGGGCTTCCCACTCAGGTCTTGGAGTCAGTTGGACGAGAGTTCAAATATCAGACTTGTCACTTAACCAGATGTCTGATCTTAGTCAAAATACATAACTTCTCTGAGGCTTCACTTTATATCCTATAAAGTGAGGACAATATCTCAGCATATTTATGATGGCTGAAGAAGACACAAATATAAAGTATTTAGCAGAATGCTTTGCACAAAGTAAGCATACCACAAACTGTAGCCAATGGTGGTGGCAAGGGCAGTGTCATCATTTTCACTGTTTACAATGCTGTACAGTGAATCAAACAACACAGTCTAATTGTGATGTCTGTTTTCCTTTCTAAAAGAGACATTCTTTAATGTAGAAAATGCTACTTGCCAGAACTTAACACAGGGTTCTTAACTACAGTACTTAAGACACTCATATGATTGACTTGTCTTCTTTTTGAGTCATTGATTATCAATGTTGTTTTATTCTTCCTCAATTATTAGAACATCAGTTTCTGCTCGGGGCTTTCTACCCATGTCCCTAAAATGCAGACTTGACTTAGAATGCTAATGACTTATAAAACTACGTTTTTTTCTTTTTTCTTTGTCCTGTAGGGATATTTTAAAGACAATACCAGACTCTTCGATATGGCATATCACTTCTTTATTTCTTTTGTTTCACTTAAAAAAACTTCCTTTCACATTATAACCTTTAATTCTTCTAAATTGAAGTTTTAAATCTTGTTTTTGCTGTTCTTCACCCCTCCTCCTTTTCCCCATTTTTGTTATAATCACTCCAATTAATTTCAATTGCCTTCTTAGGGCATCTGAATTTGCAGGAATGAATATTGATTGCAAACTCTCTGGGAAGATTTTTTAACCTTCCACTGTGAAGTTTCTGAGGCAGTAACGTAACACAGCCAACTTTCTAAAACTCCTTTCCTTTTTCTTTAAAGTGTGTCCAATGTCTTGGATTACTGCTATTTACATGATCCTTTACCAGTGACTGAAATTTGGTGTCACTGTTTACAACTTCTGGGAAAAGATTACAAGAACAATATACATATCTTCGAATATGTGGAAATGAAAGCAGAACGGTTTCAACAATTTGAAGTACTACTATGGTAGAGAATTTGAGAAAACAAAACTTGGCATTCCAGAAGGAAACTGATGAGATTCAATTAAAGAAAAGAAAACAGAAACAATTTCAACCTTATGATAGTCATTAAAGGAAAGAAATAAAGCATCATTTCCTGAGGAGTTTTAAATCTCTTAAATAAAGTTATATAGAGAGAGAGGGAGATATGGTCATCTTAAATAAAATTCAGAGAATGAAGATTCATGGTGTAAAAGCTCTATATGGTTAATATCCCTTCTTTACATTCTCTTCACTTCTGAATTCAATGACTGTAATAAATCTGCCCTACAGACAATTTGCTTTTTCCATCTGGTTCATATTTTATTTAAAAAGACAGCATTTTATCGTGTAAAAATGTCAGCAGGAAAAGGGCACAGGTAGAATGAATATAGGCAGAAATGTTTTCTTCTGTCATAGAAAGTGAGTTTCCTAATTGATAAATAGTGGCCAGTCTAGGGATCGTAGAAATAAATGTGGTATACCTTATATAATCAGTCTAGCCCTAACATCAGAAATCACCGTGAGGCAAAGATTCCAACATCCAGAAGCCTTGGAAGTTGAAACCTTTGCAATTGAAGACATTCTTGTTTTGGCCAGATAACTTTAGAGGGTCCTGACATTGTACAAAGCCTGAACTCTGGACTGGAATTACAAGTACTCAGCATGTGGGAGTCCCTGCACAATCTGATAGTTTTTTAAATGCATGAAGAACACTAGTCGGTTGTGGTCCAAGACATCAGAAACCAATTTTTCATCTTGAATGCTTCATCTGTATTTCCACATTTGCCTTCTTTAAAGTTCTTTTACCCTCTGAAAGGTTTAAATCCATATTTGGAAATACAGGAAAGATTGTACTTGGTACTTAGGAGCCTGTATAAAATGTAAGGGTTGCTCTTTGCTTTACAGCAAAAACGGAAAAACAAACAATATTTGGGTATTTTTCTGCTCATGGTTAAAACCAATAGTGAGTCCCTGTCCCGACCCCCTCCTCCACCCAGGTCTGCAAAACTCAAGGCAACTGCACTAAACAGGATGTTTACTTCTTGAATGTCATTGGATTCCTGCTGTCGGTTTTCCACCTGAAATCACAAGAGAACAGATTCATAGCAAAAGAAAACAATGGGCATTTTGCCACTCCTTGCCTTACTCCCACAAGACAATGCTTTAGCTCAGCTCTTTATTCATGACCCCAGTGAGCAACTGTGATGTCATGACTAATAACAAACAAAGCTTGTGTATGTGTTTCTTCCTATCTCTTCAAAACTGGTGACACACTTTCCAACAGAGAAAAGTGGTCGAAGGTACCATACTCTCAAAAGTCCACTATGCTGTGTGGACCATATCTCTGTTTCTGTTACTCATTTTCATTTTTTAAGAGAGAAAGAAAAAGCTAAATAAATTTTATCTCAGACATTACCAAACTTAAAAGGACCTCAGCGAGCATTTATTCCAAGCACTCACTTTTCAGGTGAAGAAACTGAAACAAAGGGAGGTGAAGTGACTAAGCCAAGGTCAGATGACTGGTAAGTGACAGAGTGATAGAGAAGGAGTGGGATGGGAGTTCTCCAGGCTCCTTCACCAGGGCCTTTCCCTCTCCATGTGGCTGCCTCTGGATTACTTCCACATTTGATTCAGCTGCTTATAAAAAGTGACACAAATAAAGAAATTTCCAAATAGGCCTGCTCCTATTTTTATATATGTTCGGTATTCATAAAGACAGTTTCACTTGAGAACCAGAGCCTCAACACTATATAGCAGGGTTTCTTACTTAGGCACTATTGACATTTAAGGTCAGATCATTCCTTGTTAGGGTGGAGGAGAGTTACTTTGTACATGCTGAAAGATTCTCTCCCAGGCCTGAAAGCTTGAAGGGATGAGTAACTCCTCCCTTCTCAGGCCCAGTCCCAAGGCTCAAGGCCACTTGCACCAGCAGCACGCGTCAGCAAGATAGCAGAAGCAGGAAGAGAGCGGGCCGGAAGACACCTACCCTGGCCGGAAGACACGTACCACTGAAGACCGACAAAGAGGCCATCCAGGTACTATGTAGTAGTCACGTCAGACTGGGATACTTCCTGTTTACAGAGGACTATAAAACCCCTGTCCCGTCCTCACTTGGGGCTGATGCCATTTTAGGTCTCAGCCTGCCTGCACCCGGGCGCACATTAAAACAGCGTGTTGCTCCACACCGCCTCATGTTGTCTGTTGGCGCGCTCTTAGGGTTCGAACCGATATAAGAACCTTTCACCTGCTAGGATGTTTAGCAGCATCCCTGGCCTCTACCCATGAGTTGCCAATAGCATCCCCCCACCAAGTTGAGACAACCAAAACTTCTGTAGGGCACTGGCAAATGTCCTCTGGAGGATAACAGTCACCCTGTTGAGAACCACTGCCATACCTCCTACACATCTATTGGTCATCAGGAAGCCCTCAATCATTGCTGCAAGTCAGATGCCATAGGTCTGGGATGACCAGGAAATTTACAATACATTACATACAGATGGGAGAAGGTGCTTCCCTGATTTCCTCTCACAAAGACAAAGACAAAGCAGTAACCCTATCTAGGCACAGAAACGATCAGGAGAAGGATAGTTTCAGAAAAAGAGAGACAAAAAATAATAGTGAAGTGAGATGAAAAACAATAAAACATGTGGGGAAAAAACAGTGAGAAAGAGAGAAAAAAGGGAAATGGAAGGAAGAAAGAGGTCACCCGTAAGAAGGGATTTTAACATTCCAGAATCTGTAGGACAGAGCAACCCATTATAAGATAAAGTGGCATATTTTCATCAGGCATAATTTTTTAAAAGGCAACTCAGTCTGAGGAAAAGGGTCAAGAACTTTCCACCAAGTTATTGTGAGACTTTAGGAAAGGGCCATTGTCCCCAGAGGATGGACCCCTCAGGGGAGTTCTGTGTGAAGCTCTTTGTTAAGCCCTTATATGCCTAAAACTCTAAAACCCTTTAAAACAGCTTAGCTTGCAGTTTCATTCACATTAGTGTTCCTGGTATACAACGAATTCGAATGAGACTTTAAAAGAATGAACATGACTCTTCATATCCAGGGTACAATTTTCTTAACTGCTACTTTCCAAAAAATCTATTTTATCTCAAAACACCTCATGGGACAGAGAAGCTCTGGATATTTTATTATTATTATTATTTATTTTTAAGACAAGGTCTCACTCACTCTGTTGCCCAGGCTGCAGTACAGTGGCACAATCATGGCTCACAGTAGCCTCAACCTCCCAGGCTCAAGCAATCCTCCTGTCTCAGCCTCCCAAGTAACTGGGACTACAGGCATGTGCCACCACACCCAGCAAATTGTTTTAAAAATTTCTGTAGAGACAGGGTCCCACTATGTTGCCCAGGCTGGTCTTGAGCTCCTGCCTTAAGTGATCCTCCCTCCTGGGCTTCCCAAAGTGTTTGGATTACAGGCATGAGCCACCGTGCCGGGCCAGCTCTGGATATTTTTCAGATTGTGACTCTCCTCGGAGTGGTCAGGTGGCTAATTGAATGGTAGCTCTAGATTGGACTGAGTTCCAAAATATGTGTATAATAGCATGTCTATTTCTGAATCTGCTCACAAGTCTAGATTACACTCAATTCTTACAGTATCTCTCTTTTTGTATATGCTCCAGAATGTCCATTATAAAAAGGCTCTTCTAAAAAATCATTATCTTAGTGAGTTTTCATAGAATCCTATGATTCTCAAAACTCTAAAGTGCTTAGGAATCACTTGAGAATCTTGTTAAAATGCAGATTCTAATCCATTAGGTCTGAGTGGGGCCTGAGAGTCTGCATTTCTCACAAGCTCGCACCCAGGAGATGCTGATGCTGTAGGTCCACCGTCACACTGTGAGCGAGAAGGCTCTATGTCTAACCCATTCTGAAAAAAAACACCTTTTAGATTATATTGTTTCCCTCCTATAAAAATTCATTATTGCTGACTGCCCACTGCTTACCAGGGAAAGTTCAAACTCTCCTGCAAGAAATAAATGCCCTTCATGAAGTAAGTCTAATCTAGCTTCAGCTCCACTGACTCCCCTCTCACCTAACATGTACTCTATGCAGCAGCCACACCAATTCTGTGTTGTTCCCCAAAATTCCATGAACATTGCATTTCCCCAGTTTGGTCCTACTGTTCCCTACACCGGGACGGCTCTACCAACAAAATCTCCATCATGCTTCAGGGCCCAGATCAAAGGTAACCTCCTCCAAGAGGCCTTCCCCAAGCCCTTCTAAAAACAAAAGAATTGTTCCTCACACTGTACCTTGTGCTTGACATTCAAATACCTACACTGGTACGTCTGGTTTTCTGGAAAATTATGATCCATTGAATAAAACTGCAAAACTACATAGAACCTAATTAGGATTTTAAAAAGATACTCAGCTTTCTACTTTCACATCCCTAGCTCCAGAAGAAAGAAGTCTATCAGTAACTCTTCAAGGAGTTAAAAATTCCACAGGGTACCCCCCAGACTTTTGGCCCCAAAATGAATATTTAACACTAGTGGCTTTAGGCACCCAGGTGCACATTCCATCTACTTAAGAACATCACCCCTACAGTGGCCCCCACCCCTGCACCACGGATGTTTTCTCATAGAACATTCTCATCAGCATAAAATATCTTCCATCTTTTAAAAAACACATACACAACCGAAAAAAACCCCACCTTCCATCCATTTCTCTATTCCCCTTTGCAGCAAAGCTCCTCCTCTAACAAGACTCACTGTCCCCACTTTGTCCCCTTCATTCTCTCTTGCCCACCTTTCCATCCACCAAACTGCACTTGTCAAGTCACCAAAGACCGTAGCACTTCAAAGGAGGAGTCACTTTTCAGACCCTCACACTCCATCTATGGGCAGCACTGGAAGGCGTTGGTCACTCCCTCCCTGAAATCCTTCCTTTGCTTGTCTTCTGGGACACAACTTCTTCTTTTTTCCCCTCCCCCATCCTTCTCCAAAGCTGCTCTGTTCCAGTCTCCTCTGCCAGACGCTCTACTTCCCTAACTCTAAACACCCAACGAACCAGGCTCAGTCTCTGGATCTTCTCTCCTCTATCTGCCCTTAGTTCCCAGGAAGCCACATCCAGTCTCATAGCTTTAAATACCATGTATAAACTAAGGACATCCAAATTTATACCTCCATTCCATGCCTCTCCCTGAAATCTAGACCGAGCTAATTACCTCAAAGTCTGTGACTAAATTTCTGATACACACTCCCCATTAATCCTGCTCCCTCGATCTTCCATGTTTTATAAAGCCAAGGTTCTGTCTCTCCACTGCTCAAACCGCAACCCTGGGAAGCATCTGGCTTCTCCTGTTCTCTCACACAGCCCATGCACTCCAGCTCATCCTGCCACTGACACCTGGAAGATCTCTGCAAAGGCTGGTTGCCTTCACTGCTATTGCTCCAGCCCGCACCACCAGCAGCCCTCATCTGGACTCTTGGGAGGGTCCTGACCAGGCTCCCTGCTCCCACCCTTGCCCCCAGCCACACTGCCACAGGCTACTTTCCGGACACAGAGCCACAGCAGGTCTTTTAAGATATGTCAGGCCACAGCACTCTTCTCAAAACCTTTTAAGTGCTTCTTACCTTCCTCAGAATCAAATTCAACATCTTTCCCCAAGTTCCTATGAGTCCCCTTGTGAGTGGCCACCTTCCTGCCCCACCTCACAGTGCTCATCCCCTAGCTTGCGCTCCAGCCACATGCAATTCCCTGCTGTTTCTCAAACACTGCTCCTGCGTCAGAGCCTTTCCCGAGGTCTCTGTCTGCCTGGCTATTTGCAAGACTCAGGGCACACCTCATTCCGGCATGCTCCAATGCCAACAGACTAGACAGCTCAATCCGGGCACCCTACACGTAATCAAACGCTCCAGCCCTCAGACCCTGCTTCATTCTTCTTCACTTTTTTGTGTGTATTCTCTGTCTCTTTCTGGTAAAATACACACTTTTTATAAGCTGGGACCGTTTATTTTGTTCATTTGTTTTGTTCACTTGTTTGTTTTGTATACCTTAGCACAATGCCTGGCAGACAGTGGTTACTTAAGATACTTCCACTGGATACATAAATGAATATTGTTAGGTAATCAAAAAATAAGCCTCTGTATGCGTTATGGAAAAAAATCATGGCAACATTCAAAGGAATAAAATATTGTACTAAACTACTTTAAGATAGTGTCTTGACTGAGAGCTTAGAATGCAAAGAAAAGGGAGACTCACTTCCTGATCACCATTTTGGACTCTGATGAACTTTGGCTTCCATCTTCTTCACAGTTTGGACTTGTCAGGTTTCCATACCTTTAGAGATAACAATGAACAAGCAAGCAAAAACAGTCAGTGGTGTTGGAAAGTAACTCTATTCAACTTCGACTACAAAGTGACAGTTATACTTTTCAGAAGTAATTAAGGAAATATATATCTATGAAATAGCATTGAAAATGATGCAGTATTATTGATGGCTACTTAATGGATATATCTGCATATTCTAAACAGAAAAGTCATTTAACAACCAATCACACTACTTAAAACTTTCTCTTGATATTAACACTTAACATTTATTGACTTTTTAAGATTAGAGTGTTCTTCTCAGCAGGAGAATCGGCTATTACATGATATGAAAAAGGCAGACTCCTCATGAACTCTGTAGCACACCAAACCCACCTGCATGTCTGTCCAACCCCTCTGCATGTCTATGCAAGCACAGCATCCACACTCATGCCACACAGGAGCACAAACTGATGGCTCCAGGCTATACTTAAGAGTCTGGTCTCCTTGAAAATAAGTCCTGTTGTAGAGGGATTATGGAAACAACTCTGGACCCTAAAATTAAGGCTGGGATAGAGATAAGGACTATAGTAAAAGCTCTCATGTCTTAGCAACCAGGAGAGCAGCTGTAGCTATACTAAGGCCAGGTTGCTCTAGACACAGCAACTGGGGAGGTGGGGTACAGGGGTCTGATTTTTGGGAAAGCAATAGGTGCTTAAATTTTAAAAGTTTTCTCATTACCAATTCAAAATTTACTCAATAATTCATCAGTCCCTACTTACACTGCTAGCTGTTTTCCCAACTCCACATGTGAGCCAGCCTATTTCATACAAATATATCATATTTTGTTTGGTTTGGAATGTAAACTTACTAAATGCACATTAAATTATTGAGGAGTCTTTAATTAACTTATAATGCCTAGACTATTTCTTCAGTTTCTCCTTCCATCAACACAGAATCCAGAGATTCCTTGGAGTTTCACAAGTGAGTTGTCTGTCCCAAAGTTTTGATAAATTCTATAACTGATGAGTTTACATTTTTAAAGAGCACACTTTTGTTCTCTACTAATGGGATTAAAGGCCCCAGTACCCTTATGGTTCCTTGTTCCTAGGACTTACAAATCCTTTTAAAAATAAAAGCCCACCATCTGGTTTGACCCAATGCCAGTCCATCTGGTCTCCCTATCATCCCATCCCGGTAGGTTCCAGTTTGTGCCCTTAGGCACCAGCTCACCCATCCACCTGCTCCTTTCTCTAGTTCATCAGCCTTATGGATTTTTTGGCCTCCCAAAGATATTTTCCACTGGTCTCCACCCTCTCTTTTGCTCTTCATTCTGTTCTGCACCTGCTATTTAGAAGGTTTCCAGGGCTACCCTTTGCTCTTCCTGAGATAAGAACTCAGATTAAGATTTACTCAACCCCACGTGAGCAAGGCAAGGATGGAAAACAAGATTCCTAATAAATAAACAGACTGAGATTTTTTCAGCTCTATCCTTGGCCAACATCATAGCAAACTATGTCCTCGTGCTCTCTCACGCAGCAGGCTTGGTGGTTTATTTAAGTAGGAGAGATTACCGTGGGTGCAATCAGGAGTGGGATTTTGGAAAGCCACTGTATCTTCTATGTATCTGACTAGAAGGATCCATAAACTCTTCTCTTGCCATCTCTCAATGACTAAATGTAGGACTCAATCTTTGTTTTTGTTACATTCCATGTTAGTCCATTAATTCCCACTCCAGTTACTGTGGAAATATCACATCTTTTTATCTTTCAACTGGAAGCTATGAAAGGTAGATATAAAAAGGGAAAACACCACGGAAAGATACACATTTTACTGCTCCTGATAGTCCTCTTTTCAAAGTGGTTTGTACTAAAAGTTCCCAGATCTCTCTATTCTTTATCTTTGCTTTAGCTTCTCCTCTATTCTGCTCTTTTCCTGCATTCTTCAGACTCGGAGCTGAGGTGCAGGTTTGGATGGCACCAACACCTATCACAGTTCCTCCCCAGAATGTGACACCAAACGTGTAATGAGATAGTGTCAAGAAAAACTAAGTAACTTACACTGGTGAGCCAAGTTCTCTCTCATTAACTAACCTGGTAGCATCTTCTGAGAAATGGCTCAGAAGACCACAGAAGTATTTTTCCTGGCTACCAGAGTGTCTATGCTTTCGCAATTGGGATCAGAGTGACTGCTTGATAATAACTTGGAGACCAATAAGGGCCATGGATAAAAAGGCACGTGTGGCAGAGCACACCATGCAGTTGCTGAGGCTCAAATCTTGCAGACATACCAACTCTTCTCCACCCAATCCATCAGGAAATCCTTTTTGCTCTGCCCTTCTAATATATCCTGAATCCAAACACTTCTCATCACTTCCATTGCTTCCACCCTGGCTCCAACTACACTATCTTGGATAGTGTAAATCAAGTGTAGCCTAAATCAATACAAACACCACCTAAATGGTCCCCAGCTTCTGACCAGCAGCCAGAGCAATCCTGCTCTATGTAGATCAGATCATGTCACTGCTCCACTCAAAACCCTCCCATAAAAAGTCAAACATGGTGGCACATGTCTGCAATCCCAGCTACTCAAGAGGCTGAGGCAAGAGGATCTCCTGAGCCCAGGAGTTCAAGTCTAGCCTGGGCAACACATAGCAAGATCCTGTCTCTCAAAACCAAAACAAAAACAAAAAAAAAAAAAAAGAAGAAGAAAAAAACAAAGAAAAAGAGAGAAACCCTCCCATGACTCCCATCTCACTCTGAGAAAAGGCCAAAGTCCTATGTGTCTCACAAGGCCCTAAATGATCTGAGGAGACCTCCTCCCACACCTCCTACAATTCCTCAGCCCTCACTCCCTTTCCAGCCTCAACAGCCTCCTCCCTGCTCCACCCACACACTGGGCATCCTCCTGCCTCCAAAGCTGTGCCTGCTGCTGCCTCCTCCCACACCTGTGCCAAGCGTTCACTCTCTCAGCTCCTCAGGTCTTTGCTCAGGTATCACTTTATCAGTGAGGCCTTCCCAGACCGCCCTATTTAGAATACAAACCAACTGTAACATCAGCCCTTCCCTCCTTTACTTTTCTCTATGGCTTTTAACACCTTCTGATATACTGTGTAGCTAATTTTGTTGTTGTGTTAATTGTACATTAGAAAATAAACTCCAGCAGAGCAGGATATTTTCTTTTTGCTCACTACTCCTTAGAGCTGGCACCCAACTCTTTAGTGCCTGGCACCCAACAGGCATGTGATGGCTACTTGTTGTCAGTGCTCTTTTGGGGTTTCAGCAGCAGACACAGTAATGGACCTCCCAACTACTAGGTTCAGATTTGCCTCT
Organism: Trachypithecus francoisi; assembly: GCF_009764315.1. NCBI lineage: Eukaryota > Metazoa > Chordata > Mammalia > Primates > Cercopithecidae > Trachypithecus > Trachypithecus francoisi. The sequence goes on along the minus strand of NW_022681470.1, from coordinate 40,681,869 downwards.
GCAAAGGCATCATCTGGCCTTATTTATGCTTCTACAAGTGTCAAGCCCCATTTCTAAGGGGTTCGGAGCATAAACGTTTTAAGATAGCTGTGATTATTCCAAAAATCTACAATTAAAAAGAAAAAAAGTTTTAAGATGTTAGAGTTGAGATCTTAAAGGTAAAAACTATTAAAATGCGAAACAAAAATATATACACTATTCCAAAGAAGTATTTTATAAGTGAGATAAAAGGAAAGAGCCTATAACCTTGTGGAACTTAAAGGACTGGAATGGAGATGATTATTTGCCCCTGCACCTTTCTTACTTGTTTTTGTTTGCACATTCAAACAGGGTCTCACTCTCTCACCCAGACTGGAATGCAGTGGCACAGTCATGGCGCACTGTAGCCTTGTCCTTCTAGGTTTGAGCAAGCCTCCCACCTCAGGCTCCTGAGAGGCTGGGACCACAGATGCATGCCACCATGCCTTGCTAATTTTTTTATTTTTTGTAGAGACGAGATCTCACTCTGTTGCCCAGGCTGGTCTCGAACTTCTGGGCTCAAGTGATCCTCCCGTCTTGGCCCCTCAAAGTGCTGGGATTACAGGCATAAGTCAACATGCCAGGCCATCCTTGCACCTTTCTTGTCATTAAGGAGAATTAGTGTTTTACAGAAAAGAAACTAGACTAGTGTTGAGATCCAGAACTCTTTAATGTTCAGGCTAGGTCCTTTGAGAGTCAGTCCCACTAGATTAAGAAGGTTCCTTTGATGTTTTCCTGGACCCTCTCATAGCTTCCCATCAAAAATCAAAGCCAAGTTCAATTCACTTATTCCAGGGTAGTAAATAAAGTGTGTGTATGAGTGTGTGTGTTTAATTAATGGCCATAGAACAGCTACTGACAAACCTGTCAACAATGTCGTGTCCAATTTCTACAAAGCCTCCCTAGGATTTAAGATCAAAGCTCCAACCTCTTAAGAAGGCTTACCAATGACCAACTGCTCTTCTTTAAATGGTAACTCATAAAACTTAAAATACAAATTGTTAGAATGACTTTTGATATGGTTTTCTCTGTTATCACAAGGCAAAAGAAAAATTTACAAATGTCTCCTAAAGTGCAGCCTTAAGCAATTATTTACTGCAGCCTAAAAAGTAATAGAAAAGGGAAAGAAAAAACCAGTACAATGTTTAACTGGTTCTTAAATATTTAAACAGGAAACAATTATTTCCAGAGAGGATGTCTGTATTCTTTGTAGCCTATCTGGTAAGATGAAATGTTTTATATGTGTTTGAAGGGGAGGACCAGGTGTATCTGTGGTTCAAAGAAACCCTTAGATAAACTTGTACTCAGGGACAGTCTCTCTAGTGGGGGCCCTTGATAACCTTTGCTCCCCAACAGGAAAGTCTCAGTAACACCAGATCAGGAGGGGGGTGATCCTAAAGAATCTCTCAGGTTCTGCTTGATTCTGGCAAATGATCCAATAATAATAGCAGTTAATAATTATTGGGAACTTACCATATGTCAGGCACTGTGCTAAGGGCTTTATGTGACTGCTTGGTTTAGTTCTCCTATAATTCTATAGAGTGGTGATATTCTTTTTTTTTTTTTTTTTTTTTATTTTTTTTATTATACTTTAAGTTCTAGGGTACATGTGCATGACTTTTATATCATGTATAACTCCCCAATGCAATCCCTCCCTCCTCCCCCCTCCCCATGATAGGCCCCAGTGTGTGATGTTCCCCTTCCCGAGTCCAAGTGATCTCATTGTTCAGTTCCCACCTATGAGTGAGAACATGCGGTGTTTGGTTTCTCTTCTTGTGATAGTTTGCTAAGAATGATGGTTTCCAGCTGCATCCATGTCCCTACAAAGGATGCAAACTCATCCTTTTTGATGGCTGCATAGTATTCCATGGTGTATATGTGCCACATTTTCTTAATCCAGTCTGTCACAGATGGACATTTGGGTTGATTCCAAGTCTTTGCTATTGTGAATAGTGCCGCAATAAACATACGTGTGCATGTGTCTTTGTAGTAGAGTAATTTATAATCCTTTGGGTATATACCCAGTAGTGGGATGGCTGGGTCATATGGTACATCTAGTTCTAGATCCTTGAGGAATCGCCATACTGTTTTCCATAATGGTTGAACTAGTTTACAATCCCACCAACAGTGTAAAAGTGTTCCTATTTCTCCACATCCTCTCCAACACCTGTTGTTTCCTGACTTCTTAATGATTGCCTTTCTGACTGGTGTGAGATGGTATCTCATTGTGGTTTTGATTTGCATTTCTCTGATGGCGAGTGATGATGAGCATTTTTTCATGTGTCTGTTGGCTGTATGGATGTCTTCTTTTGAGAAATGTCTGTTCATATCCTTTGCCCACTTTTTGATGGGGTTGTTTGTTTTTTTCTTGTATATTTGTTTGAGTTCTTTGTAGATTCTGGATATTAGCCCTTTGTCAGATGAGTAGGTTGCAAAAATTTTTTCCCATTCTGTAGGTTGCCTGTTCACTCTGATGGTAGTTTCTTTAGCTGTGCAAAAGCTCTTTAGTTTAATTAGATCCCATGTGTCAATTTTTGCTTTTGCTGCCGTTGCTTTTGGTGTTTTAGACATGAAGTCCTTGCCCATGCCTATGTCCTGAATGGTACTACCTAGATTTTCTTCTAGGGTTTTGATGGTATTAGGTCTAACATTTAAGTCTCTAATCCATCTTGAATTAATTTTCGTATAAGGGGTAAGGAAAGGATCCAGTTTCAGCTTTCTACTTATGGCTAGCCAATTTTCCCAGCACCATTTATTAAATAGGGAATCCTTTCCCCATTTCTTGTTTCTCTCAGGTTTGTCAAAGATCAGATGGCTGTAGATGTGTGGTATTATTTCTGAGGACTCTGTTCTGTTCCATTGGTCTATATCTCTGTTGTGGTACCAGTACCATGCTGTTTTGGTTACTGTAGCCTTGTAGTATAGTTTGAAGTCAGGTAGCGTGACGCCTCCAGCTTTGTCCTTTTGACTTAGGATTGTCTTGGCAATGCGGGCTCTTTTTTGGTTCCATATGAACTTTAAAGCAGTTTTTTCCAATTCTGTGAAGAAAGTCATTGGTAGCTTGATGGGGATGGCATTGAATCTATAAATCACCTTGGGCAGTATGGCCATTTTCACGATATTGATTCTTCCTATCCATGAGCATGGTATGTTCTTCCATTTGTTTGTGTCCTCTTTGATTTCACTGAGCAGTGGTTTGTAGTTCTCCTTGAAGAGGTCCTTTACATCCCTTGTAAGCTGGATTCCTAGGTATTTGATTCTCTTTGAAGCAATTGTGAATGGAAGTTGATTCCTGATTTGGCTCTCTGCTTGTCTGTTACTGGTGTATAAGAATGCTTGTGATTTTTGCACATTAATTTTGTATCCTGAGACTTTGCTGAAGTTGCTTATCAGCTTAAGGAGATTTTGGGCTGAGACGATGGGGTTTTCTAAATATACAATCATGTCATCTGCAAACAGGGACAATTTGACTTCTTCTTTTCCTAACTGGATACCCTTGATTTCTTTCTCTTGCCTGATTGCCCTAGCCAGAACTTCCAACACTATGTTGAATAGGAGTGGTGAGAGAGGGCATCCCTGTCTTGTGCCAGTTTTCAAAGGGAATTTTTCCAGTTTTTGCCCATTCAGTATGATATTAGCTGTGGGTTTGTCATAAATAGCTCTTATTATTTTGAGGTACGTTCCATTAATACCAAATTTATTGAGCGTTTTTAGCATAAAGGGCTGTTGAATTTTGTCAAAAGCCTTTTCTGCATCTATTGAGATAATTATGTGGTTCTTGTCTTTGGTTCTGTTTATATGCTGGATTACGTTTATTGATTTGCGAATGTTGAACCAGCCTTGCATCCCAGGGATGAAGCCCACTTGATCATGGTGGATAAGCTTTTTGATGTGCTGCTGAATCCGGTTTGCCAGTATTTTATTGAGGATTTTTGCATCGATGTTCATCAGGGATATTGGTCTAAAATTCTCTTTTTTTGTTGTGTCTCTGCCAGGCTTTGGTATCAGGATGATGTTGGCCTCATAAAAAGAGTTAGGGAGGATTCCCTCTTTTTCTATTGATTGAAATAGTTTCAGAAGGAATGGTACCAGCTCCTCCTTGTACCTCTGGTAGAATTCAGCTGTGAATCCATCTGGTCCTGGACTTTTTTTGGTGGTAGGCTATTAATTGTTGCCTCAATTTCAGAGCCTGCTATTGGTCTATTCAGGGATTCAACTTCTTCCTGGTTTAGTCTTGGGAGAGTGTAAGTGTCCAGGAAATTATCCATTTCTTCTAGATTTTCTAGTTGATTTGCGTAGAGGCATTTATAGTATTCTCTGATGGTTGTTTGTATTTCTGTGGGGTCGGTGGTGATATCCCCTTTATCATTTTTTATTGCGTCTATTTGATTCTTCTCTCTTTTCTTCTTTATTAGTCTAGCTAGCGGTCTGTCAATTTTGTTGATCTTTTCAAAAAACCAACTCCTGGATTCATTGATTTTTTGGAGGGTTTTTTGTGTCTCTATCTCCTTCAGTTCTGCTCTGATCTTAGTTATTTCTTGCCTTCTGCTAGCTTTTGAATGTGTTTGCTCTTGCCTCTCTAGTTCTTTTAATTGTGATGTTAGAGTGTCAATTTTAGATCTCTCCTGCTTTCTCTTGTGGGCATTTAGTGCTATAAATTTCCCTCTACACACTGCTTTAAATGTGTCCCAGAGATTCTGGTATGTTGTATCTTTGTTCTCATTGGTTTCAAAGAACATCTTTATTTCTGCTTTCATTTCGTTATGTACCCAGTAGTCATTCAGGAGCAGGTTGTTCAGTTTCCATGTAGTTGAGCGGTTTTGATTGAGTTTCTTAGTCCTGAGTTCTAGTTTGATTGCACTGTGGTCTGAGAGACAGTTTGTTATAATTTCAGTTCTTGTACATTTGCTGAGGAGTGCTTTACTTCCAATTATGTGGTCAATTTTGAATAAGTGCGATGTGGTGCTGAGAAGAATGTATATTCTGTTGATTTGGGGTGGAGAGTTCTATAGATGTCTATTAGGTCCGCTTGGTGCAGAGATGAGTTCAATTCCTGGATATCCTTGTTAACTTTCTGTCTCGTTGATCTGTCTAATGTTGACAGTGGAGTGTTGAAGTCTCCCATTATTATTGTATGGGAGTCTAAGTCTCTTTGTAGGTCTCTAAGGACTTGCTTTATGAATCTGGGTGCTCCTGTATTGGGTGCATATATATTTAGGAGAGTTAGCTCTTCCTGTTGAATTGATCCCTTTACCATTATGTAATGGCCTTCTTTGTCTCTTTTGATCTTTGATGGTTTAAAGTCTGTTTTATCAGAGACTAGGATTGCAACCCCTGCTTTTTTTTGTTCTCCATTTGCTTGGTAGATCTTCCTCCATCCCTTTATTTTGAGCCTATGTATGTCTCTGCATGTGAGATGGGTCTCCTGAATACAGCAGACTGATGGGTCTTGACTCTTGATCCAGTTTGCCAGTCTGTGTCTTTTCATTGGAGCATTTAGTCCATTGACATTTAAGGTTAATATTGTTATGTGTGAACTTGATCCTGTCATTATGATATTAACTGGTTATTTTGCTCGTTAGTTGATGCAGTTTCTTCCTAGCCTCGATGGTCTTTACATTTTGGCATGTTTTTGCAATGGCTGGTACCGGTTGTTCCTTTCCATGTTTAGGGCTTCCTTCAGGGTCTCTTGTAAGGCAGGCCTGGTGGTGACAAAATCTCTAAGCATTTGCTTATCTGTAAAGGATTTTATTTCTCCTTCACTGATGAAGCTTAGTTTGGCTGGTTATGAAATTCTCGGTTGAAAATTCTTTTCTTTAAGAACGTTGAATATTGGCCCCCACTCTCTTCTGGCTTGTAGAGTTTCTGCCGAGAGGTCTGCTGTTATTCTGATGGGCTTCCCTTTGTGGGTAACCCGACCTTTCTCTCTGGCTGCCCTTAAGATTTTTTCCTTCATTTCAACTTTGGTGAATCTGGCAATTATGTGTCTTGGAGTTGCTCTTCTGGAGGAGTATCTTTGTGGCGTTCTCTGTATTTCCTGAATTTGAATGTTGGCCTGCCCTACTAGGTTGGGGAAGTTCTCCTGGATGATATCCTGAAGAGTGTTTTCCAACTTGGTTCCATTTTCCCCCTCACTTTCAGGCACCCCAATCAGACGTAGATTTGGTCTTTTTACATAATCCCATACTTCTTGCAGGCTTTGTTCATTCTTTTTCTTCTTTTTTCTTTTGGTTTCTCTTCTCGCTTCATTTCATTCATTTGATCCTCAATCGCTGATACTCTTTCCTCCAGTTGATCGAGTCGGTTACCGAAGCTTGTGCATTTGTCACGTATTTCTCGTGTCATGGTTTTCATCTCTGTCATTTCGTTTATGATCTTCTCTGCATTAATTAGTCTAGCTGTCAATTCTTCCACTTTTTTTTCAAGATTTTTAGTTTCTTTGCGCTGGGTACGTAATTCCTCCTTTAGCTCTGAGAGGTTTGATGGACTGAAGCCTTCTTCTCTCATCTCGTCAAAGTCATTCTCTGACCAGCTTTGATCCGTTGCTGGCGATGGGCTGCGCTCCTTTGCAGGGGGAGATGCGCTCTTATTTTTTGAATTTCCAGCTTTTCTGCCCTGCTTCTTCCCCATCTTTGTGGTTTTATCTGTCTCTGGACTTTGATGATGGTGACGTACTGATGGGGTTTTGGTATAGGTGTCCTTCCTGTTTGATAGTTTTCCGTCTGACAGTCAGAAGGACTGTCTGTTGGTCTGTTAGAGATTGCTTGAGGTCCACTCCAGACCCTGTTTGCCTGGGTATCAGCAGCAGAGGTTGCTGAAGATAGAATATTGCTGAACAGCGAGTGTACCTGTCTGATTCTTTCTTTGGAAGTTTCCTCTCAGGGGTGACGCCACCCTGTGAGGTGTGGGGTATCAGACTGCCCCTAGTGGGGGATGTCTCCCAGCTAGGCTACTCAGGGGTCAGGGACCCACCTGAGCAGGCAGTCTGTCCGTTCTCAGATCTCAACCTCCGCGTTAGGAGATCCACGGCTCTCCCCAAAGCTGTCAGACAGAGTCGTTCGGGTCTGCAGCGGCCCCGCTCTTTCCCCTAATGGACTGCAGCTGTGCGCTGTCCGCAGCGGTAGAGTCTACAGAGACAGGCAGGCTTCCTTGAGCTGCTGTGAGCTCCACCCAGTTCGAGCTTCCCAGCGGCTTTGTTTACCTACTTAAGCCTCAGCAATGGCGGGCGCCCCTCCCCCAGCCTCGCTGCTGCCTTGCGGATAGATCGCCGCAGACGGCTGTGTTAGCAGTGAGGGAGGCTCCGTGGGCGTGGGACCCTCCGGCCAGGTGTGGGATATATTCTCCTGGTGTGCCTGTTTCCTTAAAGCGCAGTATTGGGGTGGGAGTTACCCGATTTTCCAGGTGTTGTGTGTCTCAGTTCCCCTGGCTAGGAAAAGGGATTTCCTTCCCCCTTGCGCTTCCAGGTGAGGCGATGCCTCGCCCTGCTTCAGCTCACGCTGGTCAGGCTGCAGCAGCTGACCCGCACCGATTGTCCGGCACTCCCTAGAGAGATGACCCCAGTACCTCAGTTGAAAATGCAGAAATCACCGGTCTTCTGTGTCGCTCGCGCTGGGAGTTGGAGACTGGAGCTGTTCCTATTCGGCCATCTTGCTCCGCCCACCTAGAGTGGTGTTATTCTTATTGCTATTCTACAGATGAGAAAAATGAGGCCCACAAGGCTTAAATTAAGTAACATGCCCTCAAAGATACAACTAATACGTGCAGCAGGGATTTCAACCACGACAGTCAGAATTCAGCAACCAGCCTCTGAATCACTACCCTACCATATAAGCTATAGTGAGCCTTTCATTCATTTATTCCATCATTCATTCTTTCACTCATTTAGTCCTCATTCAATGAAGATTATTTACTAAGGACTATGTACAGGTACTATTCTAGACATTGAGGATACAGCAGCAAACAAACCAAAGTCTCTGTTTTCATGGAGTATACATCGTAGTGTGCGGGAGACAAACAATAATAATAAGTTAATATATACTAAGTCAGAGAGTGAAAAGCACAATGGAGAGAAATAAAGCAGGTCATGGTGACCCAGTATAATGGAGGGCCAGAGGTTGGGTATTTGGGGAAGGCCCAATGTGAATGTGAACACAAAGTAAACTCTCCAGAAAGTGAGGAAGTGGGCCCTGCAGATCTCCAGGGAAAGAGCCTTCTAAGCAGTCCGAAGAGCCACCGCAAAGGCCTTGGAAGAGTGGCAGGAGGATATTTCTAAGAAACATTAAGAGGCCAAGGAGGGGCAGAGCTGAGTGAGCGCGAATAGAAAATGAGGCATAGAGGTGACAAGGACAGATCCTGAGGGCCTAGTAGGCTGTGGCAAAGACTCTGGTTTTACTCTTCTATCTTGCTTACTGCTACTTCTACTGAGCCTGGAATAGAGCCTGTACAAAGTAGACAATAAATATTTGCTAAATGAATTAACACATACCCTCTTCTACCATGAATAAAAGAAAGGCTGGGGTGGGAAGAGTTGGGAAGGAGGTACTTTACTGGGGATAGTGAAAGAACAGAAAGGAGGAAGTAAAGGAAAGAGACCTCACATGAAGCTGCTGACTCAGGGACTCCTGGGAATCTTTTCTAATAAACGCTGGCCTCAGAACATCTTAGGCATTTTTCTGTAACTGACCCAAAAGAACACAGGTCAGGTATGAAAAAAAATGTTCAGAAGCCAACCTTGACTCCAGAGAATGACATGGGTGAAATAGCCTGCAGATGTCTGGTGAAAACCTTGGTGAAGACTTTGGATTGTATCCACAGACCAGCAAGACGCGTGGTTTTAATTACTCTGAATACTATCCTCCATGGCAGGCACCTCTCGGCCAAGTCTGACCTGAGAACTGGGTCACAGCCACCAAGCCTACCTTGGAAAGGTCTCGTTACCACTGTGAAGTTGCTTATTCGAGGGGAAAGACGAAGGTCAAAAACAACAAGGCAAAAACTCCTTGTTCTCTTGAAGGAAAGGAAGGGGCCAACAAGACTGAGCCGAGAACCCTATACCGTGCTTTCCATTTGTTGAGGGCTAGTTCTCTAGGCCATTTTTCCATGACTAGAAAAAGCTAGAGACCCAAAAAGAGCTGCCCTCCTCCCCTCTAGGCCTTTGCTGTGAAGGACACTGTACCTTCCTTGTTCTTTCATTGTCCACATTATCTCCATACTAAGTCCCTGACACTTAAGGCAACATTAACAGCAAAAAAGTACCAGATATTTCTGCCCCACTTGACAGTTACAAAATGCGATAACATTTTCCTGGAGAATAACCTTTCCTTCCAGCCCTTAACCCACAACTGTCTAAAGAGGAGATCAAGAAAAGGACACTATTCATCCAAGGGAAAGAAAAAAAGGTCTCTCTTGCTACAACTTATATCTCATGCAGATTTAAAATTATTTAAGTATGTTGGCTCTCACACTCTTGCTATAAGGTTTCTTCTATTTTCCATTCCAAGCCTCTGTCATCCGTTTCTTTTCTCTGGCCTGTTTCCTGCACTCAGAGCTTGGTGGCCCATCATTAGTTACTCCTTCCACTTCTAGTTCACAACAGTGCTAAACCACCAACTGCAAACACGTCTTGTTAGTGCACTGCAATGGATGCAGCTACAATGATGGACAACAGAAGAAACAGGTAGATGGGGGTAGGGAGGAGGCAGCACTCAGTCTCTGTTCATGAGTCTAGATTTTTCTCAGGTTTAAGATGAATTAATACATTATTAACAAATCAGTACAAGCCTGTGGCTCATTTTCCCCAACCACAAAAAGTTGCTATTGCAGAACTCTTCAAGAATCTTATGAAACATGCTTTGTAACATCAAATACAATGAATATGAGTTTAGTATCATGGCATCCTTTCATTTTCAAGGATACTTTTCTTTTTCTCCTATAGCTTACAAAAACTCAACATAATATTAATTTATCTAAATGGGGTGCTTACTGTTAGCTTTAGTAGAGGTCAAAGACAAAAGAATTGTGTTCCCCAGGACTAGGGGCCTAATGGCACTATCAAGGGCTAAGTTCACAAAAAATAAATGTAAAAAATTTTTTCAAATGTGATATGAAAAACCAAATTAACTCAAAACCACCAGTATCTTCCCATTTTAGATGTCCCAAGATACTTTCTAAAACCATTAAATTTACCTGAATGAACCATGAAGCGTAATTTTAGTTAGTTAAATTGATTGGTTTACTTTTCAGAGCCACACTTAAGATCTGTGCTCCAGTTATAATAAAGCTAGGATCAGTGCCCGCCTCTGATTCATAATGACCGCCTATGTATCCCCTGTCATCATGCTAGGGACACTTTGCCTAGGGGATCATAACCCAGGGTCCCTGGATGAATTTACAGAAGTCTGGGAAGTCCCTAAATTTTATGAAAAAAAATCTGACATTCTCTTTTTTCTAAAGAGAAGGTCCATAGTTTTAGTACATTCTTACAGGGGTTTGTGATCAATCACTCCCACTAGCTACTGAAAAATGGTCAAAACCACTGCTTTAAATGATCACCTAACTGTCTAGTTACTAACTCAGTTACCACCCATTACATTTCAGTTTCTTGTCAGTTTTGTTTTGTAGTCTCCAAATGTAAGCACACTTTTTTAAAAAAAAAACCTGCTGGGCAATTTTATATTCTTTTCAAAAAAAGGATAATTGCATGTCCTTGCCTCCCTTTGCCAAGTGAAATAAAAAAACAATCTACTTCATGGAAACATTTTTATCTCTTAGGTCTGTAAATCCCATTTCAAGAAAAGAAAGCTAGCCTGGTTATGATCTGAGGCAAAGTCTCTGACAGCATCCCTTCAGTGTCTACTTTAACAAAACCATCGGCCGGGCGCAGTGGCTCAAGCCTGTAATCCCAGCACTTTGGGAGGCCGAGGCAGGTGGATCACAAGGTCAGGAGATCGAGACCATCCTGGCTAACACGGTGAAACCCCGTCTCTACTAAAAAGTACAAAAAACTAGCCGGGCGAGGTGGTGGGCACCTGTAGTCCCAGCTACGCGGGAGGCTGAGGCAGGAGAATGGCGTGAACCCGGGAGGCGGAGATTGCAGTGAGCTGAGATCCAGCCACTGCACTCCAGCTTGGGCGACAGAGCAAGACTCCGTCTCAAAAAAAAAAAAAAAAACCATCACTGTCGTCCCCCAAGCTAAGGCTCTGCAGTCGCCACATGTTCCCATCCAGAATTCCCATAGTGCTGGCAGGTGAGAGTTGGGTCCACTTGGCAAAAAGTAAATATTTCCCAAAGGCCACCAACCCAGCAGGGAAGAAAACTTATTTCCATTTTCCCTCAAGTGATTATGGTTGGATATAATTCTCAAACAGCACCAGATTAAATTTTTCTAGTAACTGGCATAGTTACAGGGAGAAAATAATAACAATGCCCATCACATTCTGGCTCCGGCTACGCTTCCTGGAGCTGTGTGTGGACTGAAACTGAACAGGGCATGATGTCCTGAACAGAACAAAGATGAGGGTGGACACCAACCTTCAACATCCTTCAGCTTATGGCCACTAGATTTTTCAGAGTCAATCTCCCTGACAAGAATTCCTTGTTTCTTATGTTTCTTATGTTTCTTATTTGTGTTGCTGGAATAAATTATTACAAACTTAGTGGCTTACAGCAATACAAATTTACTATTTTATAGTTCTGTAAGTCAGAAGTCCAACAAGGTTAAAATCAAGGTGTTGTCAGGGCTGTGTTCCTTTCTAGAGGTTCTAGAAGAGAATCCGTTTAATTCCCTTTTCTAGCTTCAAGAGGCTGCCTGCAGTCTTTGGCTCAAGGCCCCCTTCCTCCATCTTCAAAGCCAGTAACATAGCATCTATCTGATCCCGTTTCCATCCTCGTATCTCTTTCTCTGTCTTCTGCCTCCATCTTTTACATTTTTAAGGACCCTTGTGATTACTCTGGGCTCACTCAGATAATCCAAGGTACTACTAGTATCCATTTGGCTACTACTAGTTTCCATTTGGCTCTGTGGGGGGTTACTAAAATTAATGAAGAGAATGGTATGGAATTATTTTGAAAAATTTCCTATATAAGTGATGGAAGTTAAACATTAATAAATAATTCTTAGAACAAATGAAAAGTTTAGAAAAATATCAAATTATGAGTTTATGTTCTGTTTAGGACCTCATGCCCTGTTCAGTTTTGGTCTACACACTCAGCTTTAGGAAGCATGGCTGGAGCCAGAATGTGACTAGCATTGTTATTATTTTTTCCCTGTAAATATATATATATATATATATATATGTATATATGTTAAGGTTTTATATATATAATATTATATAATATCTATATATATATATATGTTCTGTTATGTATGTGTGTGTGTATGTGTATGTGTATGTAATCCATCCAAGTTTTGGGGGGTTTTTTTGTCCAGGAAGTCATCAACACCCAGACCTAGAGAAAATCTATTTAAACTCATCTGTTCTAGCAAAAATCTTAAATAGCAGCCTTCATTTACTAAGAAATTCTCACCCTAGTCAGGATACTCAATATGATGGTATGTTAAGCTAGAAAGGAAGCAAAGCAATGTTAAGATTTCCTGAAAGCTTTTCTTCTAAATAAATGGGATGTGCATCCTGGAGCCACCAACCACTAAATCTCAACTGTTCCATGCATGGGTGGGTTGCAGGGAAGCACAAAAGACTTAATGAGTGACCGTCTCTGCTAGTTTCCATTTGGCCCTGTAGAAGGTTACTAAAATTAATGAAAAGAAAGGTATGGAATTATTTTGAAACATTTCCTACGTAAGTGATGGAAGTTAAACATTAATAAATAACTCAGAACAAAAAGTTTAGAAAAAAATCAAATTATGAGTTTCATAGTAACAAGATTTAATGTAAGTGTTCATGCTATAAGAGACCAGCACCTAGAGGTGACCTATGGTCCCAGTGTCACCTCTAGATGCTGGTGACCCTAGAGGCGACACTGGGACCATAAGTCACATGAAGACGCTCAGAGACCCTTCGTGAGGGTTCAGTTTCCAGTATATTTCCCAGTGCTCTCTCTGCTGACAACTTCCTTTCCTTGGACCTGGAAGAGGAGAGGAAAGATATTAGAAACCTTGCCTCTTACTGAAAGAAAAGGAAGTACAGGAACATGAGCACTGCATGCCAGCATGAATCTAGGAATATTTGGCAAGTGCCTAGTGTAATTCCAGCACTAAATAAAAAATTCAATTATTTTTAAGTGAGGTTTAACAAAAAGTAAATTGGAACATATTGTACGCATCTCAAAAACACCAGCTTCTCATGCTATGAAAGCATTTGAGAATTGAATGGATTTGTATAACGGGCTTTTTATAGAAGGTTTACAACTACCAGCTCCCAGGGGGGAAAATGTTTTCATTAAAAATGCACATTCAGCCTCATGGCCTTGACAGTGATGACATGAGTCTATAGACTTATTTGTCTCTCCCACTAAACATGGGCAAAGACTGGGCAATGTTCACTGCTGGACCTTTCAAAGCACCTGCTTGAAATAGGCATGAATAATGATAACCATTATTTATTTGTTAGACAAATAGTTCCCAAGCACCTACTGCAGGCACCATTTTGAGGGCAGAGCAATGAACAAGACTACCATGGTCTCTGAGTAGGAAAGACAGTCAAGAAATAAACAAGATAAATAAGATAATTTCAAAGAATAAATGCCATGAAGAAAGAAAACAAGGTAATAGTAATCTCTTAAGCACTTAATATTTTTCAGCCATTATACTAAGAATTTTACCTCTATTATCATCTTTTAACTTTATAGTAACTCTATAATTAGGTGTTATTTTTGTTATTTTATAGATGAGGAAAACTGAAGCTAGTAAGATAAATCAACTGCCCAATACCACAGAGCAAGTAAGGAGTGCAAAACTGGAATAAAATTCAAATTTTCTGACTCCTAAGCCTATGTTCTTAACCATTATACTATATGCCTTAAACCTGAATCTCATGGCTAAAAAAAAAAAGACAGGAAAAATTGCTTTTCCCATAATGTATCCTAAAATTCTGAAAAGAAAAAGTCTGTTTGACATCTATGACAAAATCCTTGGAAATAAATGAAATTTTTCAAGCTTTTGATATCTGATCAACTCCTCTCTACACTGTGGAAGAACTGGTTGCACTAACAAAGGCAGCTCCATTCTGCTGGTTATTGGTATGTCATGTTTTGCATATGAAAATGTTACTCCAGGTGACATAAAGAATGGATTTAAGGTTTCTATTCCCACGGTGGTACTATACTTACTTAAATTCACCCATGCCTCTCTCATTTGCTATCCCTGACCCTTCGGGAAAAGCTGACCGAGGTCAGGCATTTGGCCAGAGCCCATTCAGTACACAGAAACACTCCAAATATACAGACACAGCAATGACCTTTATGGCCCATGATCTAAATAATCACCTAAGATCCTGGCCAACATTCAGTTTTATTTGGGTACAGCCCTCCAAAATATCCTCTATAACTCTGTGTTATAGAACCTTTTATCTCCCAGTGGTCTATCAATTTTAATTGTATTTAAATGTATTTGCACACTGATTTGTTTAATGTTATTCTTTCCCACTAGACATTCAGCATGAAGAAGGCAGGTTTGTCCAACATTATACACACAGCACCTTTTACAGTACATAGTACACATTAAAGAGCCGACAAATATTGCTTGAGTAGACAAATGAATAACAGCACTGATGCTCAAGTGAACTGCTCACAACTGTGGGAAGGGAGGAGCCCTTGGGAAATACAGTTTCCAGGTAAAATCACTTGTAGTAGTGAAAAGGATGACTAAGAAGGATTCCCAAAAAAGGGTTCCTTTAAAGGTGATATTAACAAATCAAGGAAGGTGATATTGTATACACTTGGAAAGAACTTTCAAGTCAGAAAGGCGTAGGTTTTAATTCTAGCTCTGCTACTTACTGATTGAATGTTTCTGAGCCACAATTTTCTAATCTGTAAACACAGGGGTAAAAATAAGTGAACTAAATGAGATAAAGCCTGTGAAAACACATGGCAAACAAACATGGGAAGAAGAAATAAGTTCAAAGACCTACTGAATTATTCTCTTCTTTGCAACATAAGCAAGCAAATTTAAGTCAGCTAATCTTAAAGCATAGTGTTTACAAATGACTCCAACCTTTAAAAACCTCAAATGTCCTCCACTGGGAGAACTCATTTGAAATTAAGGGAGTAATTCAGACTATCACTCAGTGCTTTCCACAGTGTGACCTGAGTGCCATCAGCTTGGCAAAGGTTTCTGGAGACCTCGTTAACCCCTACTCTGGTTCTTGTTGGCATTCTGCTTACTTCTTTTTCTTTTCTTTTAGACAGGGTCTCGCTTTGTTACCCAGGCTGGAGTGCAGTGGCACAATCTCAGCTCACTGCAACCTCCACCTCCCAGGCTCAAGTTATCCTCCCGCCTCAGCCTCCCTAGGGCTACAGGCATGCACCACCATGCCCAGCACTTTTGTATTTTTAGTAGAGACGGGGTTTCGCCTTGTTGGCCAGGATGGTCTCGAACTCCTGGCCTCAAGTGAACTGCCCACCTCAGCCTCCCAAAATGTTGGGATTACAGGCGTGAGCCACTGCACTCAGCGCATTCTGCTTAATTCTGGTAACAGAGTACATATCGCAGAAAGAGAGAATGTTGAAGAAATGGCCCAAAAGGGAGTTATTGTGACAGCATCTGAAGAAAACTCTAGATATTTGTGCAAACATTTCATGGCTCTCACTGAAGGTCACTAGCTAAAGTAGGTTTCTACCTACATTTGAGGTTGGGCATATTCAGTAGTATCTAACACCCTTATGTTTAAATGGTATGGTGGAGAGAACAGATGATTTTTTCTTTTTTCCTCAGACCAAGTCCTACTGTGTTGCCCAGGCTGGAGCAATTTTAGCTCACTGCAACTTCCGCCTCCCAGGTTCAAGCGATTCTCCTGCCTTAGCCTCCCGAGTACATAGGACTACAGATGACTGCCACCATGCCAGCTAATTTTTATATTTTTAGTAGAGATGGAGTTTCACCATGTTGGCCAGGCTGGTCTCGAACTCCTGACCTCAGGTGATACACCTGCCTCGATCTCCCAAAGTGCTGGGATTACAGATGTGGGCCACCGCGCCCAGCCAGATTTTTAACCGAGCAAGTGTATGTTTGAAGTTAGATAAAAGAAAATCTCAAAGCCCCAACACAAACTGCTGGCCCACAATTCAAGAACTTCCTCTTGGAAAGTAGGCCAATGTGGTCTACAGTGAACTCTGAGTCATGTTGAGAAGCACAGGAAACAGTGGTCCTTGGAAAATGGCCACCCCAAGTAAGGGGTAAAGCAAACACGTGGAATTAGCTATACATGAACTCAAACCACTGTCTATTGGCCAATCACAAGAGGCTCATATTACAGCAGAATAAAAAACTGTCAAAAGATAAAAAAGAAATCCCAGAAAGCGAACAGTTCCATATGAGAAAAGCCACATTATTAGAAGTCTTACGGGAAATCAAAGCTTGACATCAAATAAGCTTCTCCGGTGGGAAATAAATACTGCAGTATCTGTCTTCAATCCATTCTCGACTGATTATTGTATGATTAGCACATGCTGTAATAGCTTCTCAGTGTTAATTTCACAACAGATAAGCAAACTACTATTAAAAAACCGAAAGCAATTATTTTAAAAATTATGTCAGAGACCCATCAACAAGTCTACCACAATCTACTGACAAAATAATATTTCAAATGCTCATCTTCAGAATAGGCAAGTTTATACAACGTAATTGCTTCCTCTTAATTATAGACATTAAAAGTCTCAACAACCAATTTAAGAACCCACTGTTTCACGGAATGTGCATTTTGGTTACATTTAATCAAGACTGAAGCCTGGTCCAAGATCTAAGTGTGAGTAGGAAATGAAGCAAGGAAGAAATTCATGTTGAGGTTTGTACTTATTTGAACAAATCCAAATTTCTGCAGAATAATCTAAATAAATGAGATTTATTTCTCTGAACTTCTATATCCTGTTTCATCTGCAGAACATGTTAGAACTTCATCTAATACCATCTCAAGCAGTTATCTACTTGTTTCAGAAATGCAAACCTTAATATTTTATCTTTTGCAGCAAAATATTAAGTACTGAGGGGTGGATCCCGGTCTTACGGATATGTAATTTGAAGCCATATGTAATCTGAGGGATCCTCTCAAAGAAAAAGAATACAAAATCATGAATATAAAATTACGCAGAGGGCACTCCAAGTGAGCGCCCCTTGAGGTTAAGTACCAGTGGCTTCATAGTAAATCCACCTCTAAACTATCTCAAGGCATGAACCAAGTCTCATATTTCTGAATTCCATCCGCATGGTGTCTTGCAGAAGCTGGGTATTGTGTAGGCATTGAGTACTTGTCAATTCCATTCATTTCAGAAGCAAGCAAAGGATCTGTTTATGAGATTAAATTCAAGGCCAAGCCTTGGCCCATCCAAATGGTACAAAATAAATCCTAACTCTCCATTCAGTTATACCTTACATGACAGCTTGAATTAAATGCAGTTTTATTCATGTTCAATGTTAGTCAGTCATCCAGTTAGTGTTTTAAAAAGCAAAAATATCTATCCTCTATAATAGAACAAAGAAAAGATTTAAAAAATATCAAAAGCTGGATGTACATGAGTCATAGACTAAACACTCCAGTTCCTGTGTGTATATGTCCTCTATTTAGGATGAACAGCTGGAATTTACGTGCACTCCTTTATTGACTGTGGACATCTGTGGCCTATTATCAATAGTCACCCCATAAATAGAAGAGGTTACCAATTCCAAAGTAAACTTGTAGGAGTTTTTTAATGTTTTGAACAGTCTATTCATACTGCCTGCCAACAGCATACTACATTTTTTTATAAACATGAAATACCAAAAAGATAAAAGTCATACAATTTTTCAATTTCTATGTACAGGTATGATTTATTACATAAGCAAACAAACTATAAAAGAAATACCTCACCAATCCAAGTTTATATTCCAGGCTTATTTTGTCAAGCACTGCTATGCAAAAAACTAAAGAACTTCCTATCTGTGCTGCAGCTCAAAGTATCATAACCAGATCAATGTATGACAAAGAACAGACATTTTGTGAGTGTTCTTGAAGATTAACATATTGATAACCATTGATCCAAATAATCTTACTCTATACGCATCTATGAGAAAACCACTTTGAGGGAAAACCCACTATTGTCAATAACCTTACTTATACTGGAATATAACTTTATTATTAAAGGTATTTCTTAAGACTAATAGATATGACTACACAAAAATGTTAATGTCTTTATAAAAAATTTTAATAAATAACTTTTAAAACGAATGAAAAAACTAGGAAAAATATTTCTAACATATGATAAGCAACAAACTAATTTCTTTAATATGCAGAGTTATAATTAGATGACCAATAATTAGATGAAAAGAGTCCAAAAAAAAACAGGCAAAAGGATATGAAAAGGCAGAGTTCAGAGAAAACACAAACAGCCAATAAGAATTTTAAAAGACACTAAACCTCACTCATAAATGTAAGAAGTATAAATTCAAAAACAACAACTATCATTTGTCAGTGGTCAGGTCATGGTAAAGATAGTTTCAAAGGTACAGAGAAAATATCCACAGTTGGCAAGTGTGTGGGGAAAATGAGGAAATAGGCACTCCCATTTTCTGTGGACAGGAATGTCATTGGTGCAGTCTGGCAGTTATCTTTCAAATCTTTAAATGCTGATATATTTTGACCCATTAGTGACTCTTTTATGAAATTATCCTATATAATTCTCAAGCAACTATTCAGAAGACATGTATTCAAAAATGCTCCTTGCAGTACTGTTTACAAAGTTTAAAAAACAAATTTGCCGGGTGCGGTGGCTCACGCGTCTAATCCCAGTACTTTGGGAGGCTGAGGCAGGCAGATCACAAGGTCAAGAGATCAAGATCATCCTGGTCAACATGGTGAAGCTTCATCTCTACTGAAAATACAAAAATTAGCTGGGCATGGTGGCACATGCCTGTAATCCCAGCTACTTGGGAGGCTGAGGCAGGAGAATCGCTTGAAACCAAGAGGCAGAGGTTGCAGTGAGCCGACATCACGCCACTGCACTCCAGCCTGGAGACAGAGCAAGACTCCGTTTCAAAAAAAAAAATTAAAACTGGAGAGAACTTAAATATCTATCCATATAATAACCCATTCAATAAATATTATAAAGCTATTGAAAAGATTTTGATAGATTCATCTATAGGTGCTGATTTTGAAATAAGAATTACATTTTTTGAGCTTTCAATATGCCAGCCACTGTTCTAAGCCTTTTATATATACTAATTCACTTAATGAGTAAAAATCTCCAAGATACACAGATAAGTAAAAATTGAAAATTGGCCAGGCATGGTGGCATGTATCTGTCATCCTAGCAACTCAGGAGGCTGAGGCTGACCTCTTGAGCCCCAGAGTTGGAGGATGCAGTGAGCTATGATTATGCCACTGCACTCCAGCGTGGACAACAGAACAAGACCCTGTTTGTAAAAATAGAAAAGAAATTAATTTTAAAAAATGAAAATTGCAGAACAGACTGTGTACTGTGATTCTATCTGTATCATAGATAAGTATATTATGTCATATGATAAATATATAAACATATCATATATATGACATACAGTACATAAATGTGTGTATATACACATACTTCCTATACACCCAAAAGTGTGGGAAAAATACAAAAGGAATGGTTTACAGTGATTTCCTGGGAGGAATGGGATTGGAGCTTGAGGAAAAAAATCTTTTACTTTTAATTTTTACAATTATCTGGACTGATGGAACCTTCCACCATATACGTGGATTACCTCTATTTTTAAAATGTTAATATGTGTTACTTGCCTAGTAGATGGTCTATTTAATTTTCTTCTTACTACTAATATTTTTAAATCTAATAAATATTATTTGGGGAAAAGGTAGCATATGAATAAACTTTAATATTTTGCATATTCTTTCACAGTGTAAGAACTTTTAGCATGAGCACAAATTACTTTCAAAACAAAAAAATTTAATTAACAAACATCAATACTCAACAAGCCCAACAAAAAGCCGTATCTCATTTCCTTCCTTATGCAGGAAACCTCAGAATATAAGGATTTAGATGAGGATTCTCCTGATTCTAAAACAATTATTTGGCTGACAGTTTTCTTCCTCCCACTATCAAGTTGATTTAATGATATTTTCTGAAAGACCAAGTTTAATTCTAAATAAAACAGAAATAATGAGGAAAATCTAAAGATTAACAGTGTGTAAATTTCAATGTATACTGCTCTGCTACATGTAATATGTACCTTAACAATACGGATCAAGGATGATATTTATGTGCAGATCCGTAAAACAGCCAATACATGCTGACTGTTGATAGTTATCACTAGCATCACATCATCATCGCCACCATTCCTAAGCTGCTTCCTGTGGGTCTAAGAATGCGCTCCTCACTGCACACGTATTAGCACATTTCATTCCCAAAACATCCCAGTAAAATTCTTGGTCAACTGATTATTTACTGAATAATATAAAATTATAAAAATATGGAGAAATTTAGGGTGGCAAATAGTGAATGAAATCCATAAAGTAACTGAATCTAGATTTACAGTATTTACTCGCAACTCTTTCATAAATCTTTTAGGAGACATTTTTCCCCAGCAACAGACCAAAAGTGGCTCCTGAATGATCTTGCCATTTGTGCCAAAGGTCATCCCTTCCCGTTAATCTTTCCTCACATATCTCTCTCCGCATACCAAGTGCAGGTGATTCAGAACCTCGTGCTCCACTCCATAAACAGTCTACATTTCTTTCACTTCATAAGCTCCTTTACATTCTTACCTGTCCAGTAGCAGTTCCAGCACTTCTTTAGTGGAGGCAAAGCCTCTGTACGTTGACAGAAAGATGCTGATATAGGTAAAGTCATTGTCCCCAAAAGCTGTCAGCAGGTTCTCCACAAGCTTCTCCAAGGTGCCAGCTTTTATGGTCCTGATCTTACACGTCTCATATTGACTGACTGTGTGTCCTGGAGGCAGCTGGTCCCCTTCAACCTGTATAATAAATTAACAATTACCATAAGGAGGAATGACTCCCTAAAGTAAAATTGGAAGCACTGAAATAGTTGAAGGCCATAGCCTGTTACGTTTCCCCTCATTCTTATGTATTTATCCCCTTTGTTACCCAGGCTGGAGAGCCGTGGTGTGATTACAGCTCACTGCAGCTTGGAGCTCCTAGGCTCAAGTGATCCTCCTGTCTCAGCCTCCCAAGTAGCTGGGACTACAGCTCAGGCAACCATGCTCTGCTCATCTTCATACTTTTGTTTTTGGTAGAGATGGGGTTGCGCTATGTTATCCAGACTGGTCTCAAACTCCTGGGTTCAAGCAACCCTCTCACGTCGGCCTCCCAAAGTGCTGGGATTATAGGTGTGAGCCACTGCATGCAGCCCACCCTCACTCTTACTTAATTTCTCTGCACGTCACACAAGGCAATGCTCTCTCCTGTGAGTTTAGTGTGGTAGGGTGGTGGTGGTGGAGGTGCGTGTGTTTCCTTCCTTTCTAAAAGTAGAAGTATTACTTAATAATGGTTACATTTGCTTCTACTTACTCTCCTATCAATAACTAGTTTGCTGGCATAATTTTACCAAGGACATTTTTAATGATCCCAGGATCAGGTTTAGCAAGCCTTCCCTTTGTTTTCTTCCGTGGAAAGTTTTCTAACTCATTCTCTTTTTTTTTGAGACATACTCTTGCTCTCTCGCCCAGACTGGAGTGCAAAGGCATGATCTCGGCTCACTGCAACCTCCGCCTCCTGCGGTCAAACAATTCTCCTGCATCAGCCTCCCGAGTAGCTGGGATTACAGGCACCCGCCACCGTGCCTGACTAATTTTTGCATTTTTTGTAAGGACAGGTTTTCACCATGTTGGCCAGGCTGGTTTCAAACTCCTAACCTCAGGTGATCCGCCCACCTCAACCTCCAAAAGTGTTGGGATTAGAGGCATGAGCCACTGCACCTGGCCAAACTCATTCTTTTTTGTTGTTGTTGTTGTTGCTGGGTTTTTTATTCCTTTTATTATTATTATTATTATACTTTAAGTTCTGGGATACATATGCAGGTCTGTTACATAGGTATACACGTGCCATGGTGGTTTGTTGCATCCATCAACCCATCATCTACATTAGGTATTTCTTCTAATGCTATCCCTGCCCTAGTCTTTCACCCCTGCCGACAGGCCCCGATGTGTGATGTTCCCCTCCCTGTGTCCATGTGTCCTCATTGTTCAACTCCCACTTATGAGTGAGAACATGCAGTGTTTGGTTTTCTGTTCCTGTGTTAGTTTGCTGAGAATGATGGTTTCCAGCTTCATCCATGTCCCTGCAAAGGACATGAACTCATCCTTTTTTATGGTTGCATAGTATTCCATGGTGTATATGTGCCTCATTTTCTTTATCCAGTCTATCACTGATGGGTGTTTGGGTTGGTTCCAAGTCTTTGCTATTGTGAACAGTGCCACAGTAAACATATATGTGCATGTGTCTTTATAGGAGAATGATTTATAATCCTTTGGGTATATACCCAGTAATGGGATTGCTGGAACAAATGTTATTTCTGGTTCTAGATCCTTGAGGAATCGCCACATTGTCTTCCACAATGGTTGAGCTATGAGTGAACAGGCAAACTACAGAATGGGAAAAAATTTTTGCAAACTCATTCCTAAAGACAGCTCCTATGGTAGGGTGCTGGAGCCGACTCATACTGGTTTTGGAGAACAGATTGTTAAATTTTAAGAATTTGTGTGGGCCAGCTGACATCATGTTGATAGCTTGAAAAACTGGCCATGGTTGGAATATATTCTCCGTGGAAATCTATGGAGATGGAACCATGATCTGACTTTCTTCAGTCCACAGAGGGCAATGTGCATTTTGATTCAATATCATCAGCAATCAACAGAGCTGACTGAGAAAATGGTTTTACCAAGCAGCACTGGGTTAAGCTCTGGGGAGTGATGAAAAGGGTGGGTGGGTGTATGACCCTGCCTTCTGGAAACTTGCAAAGTCTAAAAGAAGACATTTACTCATGAGAAGCAGCTAGCACACGAAAATGAAACTGTAAATGAATATTGGTAGATATAATTGTACCTTGGTAGATATAAACCATAATACATAAAAATTCATTGGTAATAAAATCTTTACAGCTTAAATTTTGAGTATGAGGGAAGAGAATTAAAATGAAGAAAAATATTGGTATGCCTTACATTCTTCAGTAAATCTGTGCCTAACAAATTATACAGAGATGCAATTTTGAAAGTTTAACTCATCCTTCATAGGCACTAAGGAGACCGCTCTACAGAGAGGAGGTCTATTTCTAAAGCAAGAATAATCCTAAGTGATGCAAACAATCGCCAGGTGGTTTATCTGAATCGTAAGTTGAATTGTTTTATATCAGATTTCCTAAATTGAAATAATCACGTGAAAATTAAAGAAGAGACGCAGATAAGAGAGAAGTGGATCTCTAATGATGATATTGTGCTTACTAGGTAGCATGTTTGCTTTTTCTTCAACTGGCCTGTCAGAAATCAAACTACTGGAAGAAAACTAACAGATGGGATTGCTTTCAGAAAGACCGGAGTGGTGGCAACTGCTTTCAGAAGGGGGTTAGAATAGCTTAATGTCATCATGTCAAACTGCTAACAGGAATTAAAATTAAGACTCTAGCTTATGTGGTAGATGGCTTTATCTCTTTACTTAATTTTTTAAAGTTTTCTAGGGAGAGGGATCTGGTTCAGGCAAAATATTAAACGTTTCTTTAGGCCTCTTAAGACAGTTGACTCAGATCAGGGTCTAATAGCTGTTCTTTATCACTCTGTATGTAGTTTTAGAACAAACCTTCTAGTACCCATCTGTTCCCCAGAAGCTCCAATTAACTTTATCAGAAACAATAAGTGAAAAAGATATATGGTTTAGAATTCTGTATGTTATTAATTATTTGGTTCACTGTTGCTTTAAGTGTGTGCTACATGTAAAACACTAGTTCCAAAAAAAAAGTCCTGTGGTCAAATTTGGGAACTATAGAATTCAAGAAAGTCAATGACATCTCTTTACTGCAGGATTTCTCATACACTTTAATATGCCAACGTGTTATTCAACTCGAAGAGAGGGATATGGTATATGGCATTTCCAAATGGATTTCTCTTTAGTCTCACAGCATCTTGCAGAACTTCAGAATGCACATACTTTGAAAAATTTTGGCTTATTAAATTACTGTAATGCATTTAAAACTTAACTCATATTTACCACTTTTCATTTTAAAAAAGAAAAATCAAAATGTTATAAAATGTAATATTAATATTTATTTTCAAATGTGTATTCCTTTGATCTCTTTATTAATACAAAAATGTAAGGATGTTTTTGCATTTTGTACTTTGTCACTTCAAAAGACCTGGCCAAAATAATTGTCAGCCTGCATGATATTCAAAAGTAGAAGTTAGAAAATATACTTCAGGATGGAAGCGGTGGCTCACACCTGTAATCCTAGCACTTTGGGAGGCCAAGGTGGGTGGATCACCTGAGGTCAGGAGTTCGAGACCAGCCTGGCCAACATGCTGAAACCCCATCTCTACTAAAAATACAAAATTAGCCAGGTGTAATGGTACACGCCTGCAGTCCCAGCTACTCAGGAAGCTGAGGCAGGAGAATCACTTGAGCCTGGGAGGCGGAGGTTGCAGTGGGCTGGAGATTATGCCACTGCACTCCAGCCTGGGCAACAGAGCAAGACTCCATCTCAAAAGCAAACAAACAAACAAAAAAAAGCCCATGAAAATATACTTCAATGTCAAATATTAACAACAAAAGGAATGGCTTCTCAGTGGTTAGGGACAGTCAAACTCTGATTCAAATCAAGCTTCCTCGCCTGGTGATAATATCAGTGTTCCCTTACCAAACGACGTTGAAATTTGACGATTCTTATTTTATTTACAATGGAAACTCTAATACTAAATCTTTCTTATCAAAAGTAATGATTATTTAAAAGAACTATTTTTTCACTGAGTATTGATGTGTCCCAAAATTCAAACACAGAGAAAAATGCTTGTCAAAGGATCTGATGAAGTGGGTCCCATTTCCTGCCAGAAAGCAGAGATTTGGCAGAAAGCCAGGGTTCTCCCTTGGAAATGGAATTATGTTTCTCATTAACCCAGCCTCTTCCTTTCAGTGCTTTTTTACTCAGAAAAATATTTCAATATGCATACGTGATTCCCGTAAGTCCCTTTAACAGTATTTGTTCCTCAGTGTTTGCATCTGTGCATTAGGAAGAACTACATGTGACCTAACAGAAGACTAATAAAATATTTTGAAATTTTAGATTTAAAAAATAATTTTCAAAGTGAACATCAAAGACAATATCATAAAATAAGTGTAGAATTGCTCTTGTGCCTACAGTCATTCTCACAAAAAATAACAATGCATGTTATCAGAAAATTTGCTTAATGTCATTTTCTGTAGATCGGCTAAATATCCTAATATCTGCTTATTATGGCAGGGGAAAGATCTGATGATTTCTAATTTGCCAACATTCAAATAGAGTACATTTTTTATGAAACAAAAACTTAATCTGCTTACCACTGAAATTATTTTGAAATGAAATTGTACAGAGGGGAAACACAAAAAAATACTCTGCCATATGGCCTGAGGAGAGAAGCTAAAATGTTAAAAGTTTCATTTTTGCAGGAAAAGATTCGATAGGTCTATAAGTGTTTTAAGAGACTTTAGGACCTGTTTTTGCTTATATTGTCTTAGTAACTTTGAATTAAAGTTTAAGACGAAAGGGGTGGAACCCTTGTCAGACAAGTGCTTACGAACCCAGACTTAGAAAGCAAGACACGGAGGCCTGAGCCTGCCCTGTGGGTTAGCACGCTAACAGGAAACAGTTTAATCTGGATTTAATCATAGACCGTCGCTTTACTGACAAGATCATGGTACTGAGACCACAAAAATGTTTCATGTTGTTTTTTTGGTTGATCTTTGTGCCTTTAGAATCCAGCTTTTTCCAAGAGAAGATGTCTGAGTCCTATGGGGTAAATATTTAAAATTGTGCCCAAGTGTCCTACCAGGTAATTTCCATAATTATCAATTTTGGCATGAGACAGGAAGGAAAAAGGGCGTGTGAGAGATGAAAGATGCCATATTTCAATTCCGTTTCCAGTCATGGAGAAATAAAGTCTTTCACCTTTTAAAACATAAACTGTTAACCAGTTGGGTGTTTCTAATTTGAAAAAAAAAAAAATCCCTTCAATCAAAATAGTACTTCAGTCATCTGATAGTTTAACAGGGAACGTGTTAAGTAAACAACCTCATTAGAATGGAGACAGTATGGAGTCCTCCAAACCATGATCACTCTTCAGTGGATCAGTTCTCAGGCATCTTGGCCTAAGCAGCAAAGTAAATAGTGAGTACAATTCTAGTTGTTAAAAACCCATACCCAATCCCTACATTCATCCCCAAACACCAAAAGTAAGTTTTATACGTCCTTTTCAAATGCCCGACAACCACTCTCCAGGAACAACAAATCACCACAATACAGGCTGAGGATCTTTCATCTCAAATTCTTGGGACTGAAAGTGGTTTGGATTTCAGATTTTTTCAGATTTTGAAGTATTCCCATTATACTTACCATTCATGCATCCCCATTCTGAAAATCCAAAATGCAAAACATTGCAATGCGCATGGATGTTGGAGCACTTTGAATGTAGGTTTTAAGATTAAGGATACTCAACCGGTACAGGAAAATTCACAAGCTGACTCACAAATAAGCTCTGTTCATCTCTCCAAATTACTCAAATGCATACATTTCTTCACCATGCATCATTCTCTCAGCAGAAATCATGTATGTAATGACACGCAGCAGAACATGACAAGGCCAGTACACCTGAGTACTACAGTGACTATTTACACACAGGACACTCAGAGATGTTAAGGTAAAGTCTAGAAAATACTTTAGGGCCCATGATGTCAAGCTCAACACAAGCTTCTGCTTTGTGTGAACTTTTATTAGGTTGGTACACAGGTGATTATGGTTTTTGCCATTAAAAGTAGTGGCAAACTTAATACAACTTAAACCAAAACTTGTCACAATCACCTTTGCGCTAACCTAATATTTTGCATGTGAACTCACTTTTTTGCTAGGTTAGGGTTGACAAATAAATTACAGGATGCCCAGTGAAATTTTAATTTCAGAGAAATAACGAACAATTACATACTATGCAGTATAAGTATGTCCCATTCCATGTTTGGGATCTATGCATACTAAAAAAAAAAAAACTATTTGTTATTTATCTGAATTTGAAATGTAATTGTGTATCCTGTATTTTTATGCTACTAGCACATACACAGTGGCTGTCTTTTCCATTTATTCATCTACGTATTCAGCCACACATTAACTAAACGGTATTATGTGCCAGGCACTGTGCAAGGTACTAGACATATAAAGGTAAATAACATGCGGTTCTGGCAACCAAGTTACTCAGTCTGGTGAAGGAAACAGACACAAAGAAACCACTACAATAAAATGTGAGTAAAATGATGCAGAGAGAGGCAAGACACGGAGGAAGCATCAAGAGGAGCCCAGTGTAAAGGAGGTATCAGAAAAGGCTTCCTAAGTAGGTTCTGCCTGTACTGGGTTGTTTTGTTTTGTTTGTTTGTTAGAGATGCAGTCCAGCTCTATTGCCCAGGTCGCAGTACAGTGGTGCAATCAGGGTTCAATGCAGCCTCAACCTCCCAGGCTCAAGCAGTCCTCCCACTTCAGCCTCCCAAGTAGCTGGGACTACAGGTATGCACCACTCCAGCTAATTTTTTTTTTTTTTTTGTAGAGACAAGGTCTCACTATGTTGCCCAAGCTGGTCTCAAACTCCTGGACTCAAGCGATTCTCCTGTCTTGGCCTCTCAAAGTGCTAGCATTATAGGTCTGAGCCACCATACTTGGCCTGCACTGGGTTTCACATAATGAATAAGAGTTAACTATGTTGGGGAGGGCACAGTAGGCAGAGAAACAAGCATTAACAAAGTCATGAAAATGATATCCCAAAGTATGGAATTTTGACATGCTGAGGACTTTGAACTAAAGGAATTGGAGGCCGGGCGCGGTGGCTTACGCCTGTAATCCCAGCACTTTGGGAGGCCGAGGCGGGCAGATCACAAGGTCAGGAGATCGAGACCACAGTGAAACCCCGTCTCTACTAAAAATACAAAAATTAGCCAGGCGCGGTGGCGGGCGCCTGTAGTCCCAGCTACTGGGGAGGCTGAGGCAGGAGAATGGCGTGAACCCGGGAGGCGGAGCTTGCAGTGAGCCGAGATCGCGCCACTGCACTCCAGCCTGGGCAACAGAGCGAGACTCCATCTCAAAAAAATAATAATAAATAAATAAATAAATAAAGGAATTGGAAGGCCTCAGAAGCAGCCTCAGAAGCAAATTCTCTCTCTGACCTTTTCCTGCCCTACTGTCTCCTGCACTTCTTTCTCCCTGAAGTGAATCATAGAAAACAGGATTCCTCCTTTCCCAAGGTGAGTCATAGAAACTAGAACCCCCTCTAACCCTAAAGCAAGGCTTAAAGCCTGGAAATAGTGCTCTAACCTCCCTTACCTTTTTGTTTAGAAGCTGGCCATAAATTCTCTGACCTACCTTGTCTGATAGATCATAAGACCCCTGTTCCAGAGGGGTCCTGGCCCACACCCAGGGGGAAAGAATGTTACACAGAGCGGCCAGGAAGAATCTGAAAAGACAGGCCTTGCTGGGTTCCCCCTTAGTCTACTACCATTAGATCATACCCTTTTCATCCAATCACATTTCCACATGGCTGTCCATTCTTCATTGACTCCTAAGCATAAAAATGGAAAGTTTCCCCTGGGTCTTTGGGCCATTATTTCTGAAGGCTTCCATGTCACATAAAACTTTGATTAAAGAAATCTGTTATGCTTTTCTCTTGTCAACCTGTCTTTTGTTATAAGAGTTACCGATGACCCTTATGACGGGTGAGGAAAGGCATACCTTTCCACCACTACAGGGGGAAATGTGTGGTTGCATAAGCAATATGACAGAGGAAAGGGATGCTTTGGCTGGACAGCAGCAGGAGACTACCTGATTATGGAGGACTTTGGTTGCATGCTAAGGAGCTGAGACTCCATGTCCTGTTGAAATGGGAGACCCATGATGAGGTTTTAAGCTGGGTCAAGGAAATCCATGTGGAGGACAGACTTGATGAGGATAGTTTTAAAGTTGGAAAACCCAGTACAAAAGTTGTGGATACTCCAGATAAGCAACTGCAAGGGCTTTAACTAATACAATGATAACAGGAATGGAGAAGGTAGCAGATGGGAAGGACACATTTACCCTCCCATCAAATAATCAAAAAGAAGATCATCAAGACCTCCGATCAATTGGATGTAGAGGATAAAATGAAGGAAAATAAAGAATCCGGAAACTTCACCTGATTTCTAGTGTGGATGGCCGGAAAGATAATGGTGCCACCTATATGAAAGAAAATTGAGGGGAGGAAGTCAGATTTTGGTGGGGTAGGTACTGAATTCCATTTTGGAATGTAGAACTTGAGGTACTCTGGGGGACATGCCAATGTTAAGTCCAATAGGCAGTTAGAATCTGAAAGTTGGGAGAAGGGTCTAAGACGGAAATATGCAGACATTACATCAATTAAAATAGGAAGAGTAGTAGGCTAAGGATGGTATCTGGATGAACACCAAAATTAAGAGGGTTTCAAGAGTAAAGATGGGCAGCACTAGAAGAGGCACTTGCACATGCAGCAAATTCATACGTTGTCTGATCTATGATGGCATTTCTGGGCAGAGAAACCAGAAGAAATCTTCACCAGCAGATTCACATATATGCTGACATATGTACCTTCCCTCTAATTATGCAAACATATCAAGACCCAGCCAGCGGTATGCTGGAGCCAGCTTGAATTCCTTGCATGAGCCAAATGTGCACACTCCTCACCTCTGTGTTCAATGGCATTATGTTTGTAGTGTGAGTTCAGCCGTGGTGACACTATTTATGCCATGGAAATTAGCAATGCTACAAATAAAGGCTTTTATTTAGGAGGGCCAGTTTATTAGCATACCCCTGCCCAGAAGTCCCCCTCAGATTGTGTCAATGTCAAGAGACACCTTCGCACTGGCTGAAACATTTTCTTTCTGTGTACGTTCCAGTTAAGGTATTTGTGTTGTCACTATGATCTTTATCTGACAGAAGAGGGGAATTATGCATCTGAAGTATGAAGAAAGTAGAAATGTGGAGGCAGAAGAGGTAGAAGAGCATGTGTATGAAAAATGAATGTGCTCTGAAAAAACTACCAGAGCCCCAAGAGTTGACCTTGCTTGAAGCCACTTGTTAGAATGAAGCCACATGGTCAGGCTTCTATGATGAATACCCTTCAGGAAGATGTTAAGGGAGGTGGAATAACAAACAATAACTAGTGTTTTATCACACAGAAATCCCATCCCCCTTTGCCATCTTGTCTCAGTAGGGTTTCCTAGATAGAGTCCAGGAAGCCTCCTGAAGGAAACAGGAAGCTATGTTTCTCATCTCCTCAAAAAGAGCAGTACTCTTGCAGTCTTGATTCAACATTAATCCATAACAGATTCTATATTCTCTAACACAGATCTCCATTTCTGACATTCTGGTCATCCTTTAAGGATTCCAAAGTTTCCAGAAGGCAAATTTAAATATTAAGTGGATTTTAAGAAGTTTGCTGACCACATTTTCCAAATAAAATAATTTCACTTTTATCTGATAGTTTTCTGCTTAAAACTCAGAATGCTAATAACTAAGGCAAGGGTCTCCAACCCCTGCACCACAGACCAGTAGCAGTCCATGGCCTGTTAGGAACTGGCCCACACAGCAGGTGAGTGGCAGGTGAGCCAGCATTATCTCCTGAGCTCCATCTCCTGTCAGATCAGTGGCGACATTAGATTCTCATAGGAGCGCCAAGCCTATTGTGAACTGCACATGCGAGGGACCTAGGTTGTACACTTCTTATGGGAATCTAACTAATGCCTGATGATCTGAGGTGAAACAGTTTCATCCTGAAATGAACACCCCTCAACCCCCATTCCTGGAAAAACTGTCTTCCACAAAACCGGTCCTTGGTGCCAAAAAGGTTGGAGACTGCTGAACTAAGGTGCTATGAATTAACAGACTGCATTTCCATTTGGAACCAATTTACTATCAGACCTAGGGCAAAAACTTAGTTTCAATGACTTCATCACCTACTTTATAAAAGGAATACATCACATGTAATTTTGAGAAGTTCAAGGATTTAGAGTTGCATGCGGGGAGAGGAGTTTGAATTAAAATAGTCACTGCTCCATTTGCCAAATAAGATCACAAATTGTCACATACAAATTAGTATCCAGAGTGAACTTTCAAAATTCATAGCTCCCTCCTTTTTCTCTCATTCAGAGCCTCAAATGTCCAAGGTCTTCACAATCTGAGGTCACAGGTTAACAGGTGCTCTGGCTTGCTGGAGTCCATTTTGTTTATGTGCAGCGCAGCCAATCTCTGTCTGTTAAGGTCAGCAGCGGGTAGTGAGCATCTGTGTGACCTAATATTCTCTGCGAATGAAGCCTGTTATGAATGGAGAGGCTTCTCCACAGCCCAGAAGCTTTCCCAGCATGCCATAAATCCCACAGACAGCTCCATGGGGCTTTATCTCCTTGTGAGATTTATAAGTGCTCCTTCACCAATCCTCCAGGGAGAGTACGGGGAAGGGTGGCAACTGACTGATGTTTCCCAACTTTACAGTCAAGTCATTCATTTTTGATTATTACTCTGTATACCACATTAAGGAATCTTCTTCACTTTCCCTAGGCAATTCCCACGGGAACATTTAGTTCCCACTATGATGATTACTTATTATCGTAATGTTAAAAACCAAAGCCCCATTGTTCAAAATGACAATAAAATCATTACTCCCCTGAATCTTGGAATTCAAGTAATAATGACACGGTTTAGTTTGATCCCTTCCCCTCCAAAACAAAATCTTTAAAGTCTATGTGGACTTATAAATTCAGATGTAAGATGTAGCTTTATGATTCACACAAAGCTCTGGGCTGCAGGGCCTCTGGCAAGTATTCCATCCCTCAGTACTGTTTTTGGCACAGATAATATTCCTAGATCATGGGCTTGCTAGAATTGGCTACTGATAAACCCATCAGGTATCTTTCAAGCATGTTACCAGGTGATCAAACCTAGGGCAAAGTTCTATGAAAAACAATTTCTTGTATCCTGAATATATCTCTTTGAAAGATACACTGAAGCCCAGGCATGGTGATTCACGCCTGTATTCCCAGCACTTTGGGAGGCTGAGGCGGGAGGATCACCTGAGGTCAGGAGTTTGAGACCAGCCTGGCCAACATGGAGAAACCCCATCTCTACTAAAAATACAAAAAAAAAAAAAAAAAAAATTAGTTGGGTGTGATGGCGGGTGCCTGTAATCCCAGGTACTCGGGAGGCTGAGGCAGGAGATTCGCTTGAACCCGAGAGGTGGGAGGTTGCAGTGAGCTGAGATTGTGCCATTGCACTCCAACCTGGGTGACAAGAGCAAAACTCCATGAAAGAAAGAAAGAAAGAAAGACGGAAGGGAAGGGAAGGGGAGGGGAGGGGAGAGGAGGGGAGGGGAGGGGAGGGGAGGGGAGGGGAAGGGAAAGGAGAGAGAGAAAGAAAGAAAGAAGGAAAGAGAAAGAAAGAAAGAGAGAGGAAGGAAAAGGTAAACTGGTTTTTTTTTCTTAATAGGTTTTCTTCTGCAGAAGCTATAAATTAATTCTAAGAAAACCATTCTTATACTGTAAATGAAGAGGAAGAAAGAAGGCTAACTTGAATTTACCGAGTGTACGTTATGGATTAGATGCTCAACCCTTACAAAAATCCTGTAGTGTAGGAATTATTCCCACTTTACTTAAGGAAACAGAGGTTTGGAGAAGTAAGGGGTCATATCCAGAGTTACCCAGCCAATTAGCATAGGCATAGCATAGCATAGGCAAGGATATAAAACCAGCCCTGTCTTTCAATCGTGGGATATTGCCTAAAAACACAAAACAATACGGTATTGGGCACTCAATCTCCATATCTGTATACCCAAGAATATCAGAACTTAATTGCCCAGAATGTACAGACTTCATAGGATTTTTGTAAGAAAGAGAAAATTAGATAACAGATCTAAAGCATGTTGAAAGATTACAAGCTATTCAGCAGTCTACAAATACTTTTCACTTTCTTTCCCCTATACCAACTACTTTCACCTAAAATTAGGTCTGATTACATCTGGTATTATCTCTGCTATTATCCTTCTTACCTCTTGACACTGACTGAAATCCTTAACACCTAAAGAGAAAAAATAATGTTTTAGTGCCAAAGACTCTCTTTGGAGGGAAACAAAATCCCTCTCATTATTATAGTTTCTCAAATGAGTAAATTTAGTCTAAGAAAGATGGATGAATGACTTAACCCAAGGGCTCAAGGAAAGCCAGGAGAAGCTGGCTTCTGGATGAGAAACTACTGGGTAATATAGACTGGGAATCCATGGGAAGCACTCGTGTTCTGCTCTGATTTCCAGATTATTAATTAATTTTCCCACCTGCTAGGTTTAGAAATCTACTCTCTAGTCAAAAGACAGTCTCCTCCTATTTTCAGAAAGAAAGGGAAATGAAAGCAGAATGACAATATGATTGATTATGGGATACAGCCAGACAAAAGGGCAGATTTATAAATTCTGAATTGTAAAAAAACATTTAAAGAAGAAAGTAGCATATAGAAAGGCCTGGTAGCTGGCAAAAAAAAAAAAAAAAAAAAAAACCACACATACACAGATCCAATTTGTCCACATGAACAGAAACCAAAAAACCAAACATTTTGTTTACTAGCTATCAATGGTCAAAAATGTATGTAAAAAGATAGGCATGTCATTTGTAAAGAAAATATTTATCTTCTTAATATTGATGAAGAGGATGCTCATCATTTCGATGGCTCATGAGCCACTCTTGGTATCAGTCATTAACATAGTATTAAAAGCGCTTCGGCCAGGCACGGTGGCTGATGCATGTAATCCCAGCGCTTTGGGAGGCTGAAGTGGGAGGACCGCTTGAGGTCAGGAGTTCAGGACTAGCCTGGGCAATATAGTGAAACCCTGTTTCTAAAACAAATTAGAAAATTATCCTGGGTGTGGTGATATGTGCCTAGCCACTTGAGAGACTGAAGTGAAAGGATCTCTTGAACGGACAAGTTCAAGGCTACAATGAGCTATGATTGTGCCACTGCACTCCAGCCTGGGCAACAGACCAAGTCCCTGTCTCTAAAAATAAAAATAAAATAAAATAAAAGAGAAGAACCTCCATTGTGCCAAGGACCCAAATGAGGTACTAAGGAAATCTATAAAAGAAGTAAGGGATTTCTACTCTTTAAAACCCTC
This sequence comes from Trachypithecus francoisi, assembly GCF_009764315.1. NCBI lineage: Eukaryota > Metazoa > Chordata > Mammalia > Primates > Cercopithecidae > Trachypithecus > Trachypithecus francoisi. The sequence goes on along the minus strand of NW_022681470.1, from coordinate 40,647,323 downwards.
ATAGTAGAGATGAGAGTATGAGTGTGAATTTCATCATTTAATGACGTGTAAAGAAAGGGATGTACAGAGCTTAGCACTAGTGCATATGCCACAGACATTAAATACATGCCAGGTAAATAAGCAGGAGCCTCACACAGGGAGCTGCAGAACCGATGAAGTAAGGCCTCTGGCAACCTTAGGATTCAATGGTAAGAGTTGCAGTCAAGAAAAAATAAAGGGGCGGGGGGGGCGGGGCAAGGAACTAGATTCTGTTTCTAGTTCCAGTTCAATTAATTATCAACTACATGCCAGTGCTTTATAGCACTAGCTATCTCGGTAGTGAGCTTGGATAACTCCTTTTGACTTGGTTGTTTTTGTTTGTTCCTAAATATACTTGAGTAGACACATTCATTCATTTGTTGAGTTCCTACTATGGGGCTGCTGGAAGCCAGAGTTACAACAAAGTAATAGATAAGACGCCAACTCATGGCCAGGTGCAGTGGCTCAAGCCTGTAATCCCAGCACTTTGGGAGGCCGAGACGGGCAGATCATGAGGTCAGGAGATCAAGACCATTCTGGCTAACAGGGTGAAACCCTGTCTCTACTAAAAAATACAAAAAAACTCACCGGTCAAGGTGGCGGGCGCCTGTAGTCCCAGCTACTTGGGAGGCTGAAGCAGGAGAATGGCGTAAACTCGGGAGGCGGAGCTCGCAGTGGGCTGAGATCCGGCCACTGCACTCCAGCTTGGGCGACAGAGCAAGACTCTGTCTCAAAAAAAAAAAAAAGATGCCAACTCATACAGATAAATGCACCTCCTCTACAATTAAATGAGAAGAAAGCAGATTCACGAGCCTTTCACTGCATAGACCTGGCCTAGACTCTTATGAGGCCCCACCTCCTAGAGACAGAGTCTTCAAAGTTACCTGAGACTCAGAGTTTTATGCTGCTGTCCTAAAAAAAACAGAGAGATACGGCTCATTTCATCATCATATGCATACTGAAGCTATAAATATAGGGAGAACAACTCTTTCTAATCAATACTATATAACTAAAAATATGAACTGCAGGTAGGACCATTAACCGAATTGATATAAAATAGAGTCCTCAGCCATAGCTTCTCTGTGGCATCTCCAACAATGCTGTGGTAACTTACCAATAGATTCTATTATTCACTTGTATAGGTCAAATCAGTTTTACTTTTAACCAAAAGTACTATTCAACTCCAAAAAGATGGCAAGTCATACAATATGTTCAGAGCAAGGTTCTAAGGTTTTAGTTATAGTAGTCTGAGTTTCTGAATACAAAATATTTTAACACTTGCTTTGTGAAAAATCTCACTAATAAACAAGGTACATGTATGGATTTATTTGCCTGTTCCATTAAATACACTAAAGGGTTTTCAAGAGAATCACCTGGAGTGCCAGGTAGAGACACTGATTCCTGAGCCCATGCCCCAGAGATTCCGATCAGTAGACCCAGAATAAGGGCTAGGGGGTCTGCATTTTAACCAGCACCCTAGGTGATTCTAAACTGCAAAATATCTATTGATCACCCTTTGAGCTATACTATGCTTGACAATGTGAAAACAAAGATAACTAGGGTTTACTGATGGAATGATGGAGAAGTTGATTAGTATAAGCTTGGATAAAGTCATCTGGCCTCTCTTAGTCTTAGTTTCCTCAATTGCAAACTAAGAATATTATCTTCATCTTCCTTGATGTTATGAGGGTGATTCAAAAGAACACAGGACACACTTTGACCTGCTTTAAATTAAAGAAGTATATGTTAAACTAAGGTATTACTAGCATTCATGTCAGTAACCTGAGATGCTTTCAAGCAAACCATGTGATCTTTCTTGTGTGTTTATGTTATGAAATTCAATAGGTGTTCCTACAAAGAGGGAAGGTATTACGATTAGCCTACAGAGTTTGTTTCTGCCCTCATTACTCTTCCAGCTGGTTGTCAATCCTATGGAAATGTTTTAGCACTTACCTACTGTGAAATCCTTGTAGAACTGGCACTATTGATTCCCTCCTGAAACTCTGTACCTTTTGCTTGTAAACATCATTTTCTCAAGAATAACAATAACAATTCCAAGCATTTTGTATATATCTTATAATAACCTTATAAAGCAGGTACATTTATTATCCCCATTTTACAGATACGAAAACTGAGGCCCAGGGAGGCTAAGTGACTCATTCCAGGTCACAACAGCTAAGTGGCAGAAAAGCCAGGATTCAAATTCAAGCAGTCTGGATCCACAGTCAGACTTAACCACACTATCTTATCTTCCTCAAAGATCTCCTGTGACTCTAAAGGCTCATCAACAGTTCCTCATCCTTCACTTACCATCAATATGGAAACATTTCTAACCACAACCTTCTTTCCTCTTTTTCTATACTCTTTCTGGTCATCCCACACATATATCCTCACAGTTTCACCTAACACAAATCTTTATCTACAGTTTTTACTTCTCTTCTGAATTCTAGACTTGAATTTCCAATTACCACGTTCACCTGAATAATTCATAGACAACTCTAATTTAACACACACAAAAGGAAAATCATTTTACTCCTCTAAAAGCTCACCCCTTTTCTGGCCTCTGACTTAATGACCCAAGTCATAAATGTACAGATCATCCTTACTCCCACATCTCCCCAAAATCCAACCTATTCCATCTCCTATAATATCTTTCCATTCCATTCTCATTCCTCAGCCTCACTGACTTTGTCTTAATTTAGATCTCAGTCTATAACTGGGTATGAGTAATAGGCACCTAATTAGTCTCACTTGCCTCTAGACTTATCACTTCAACCACTCATCCGTATACAAAATGATCTTTCTAAAGTACAAATCCTGCTTTTATGATAAACTCCAACAAGCTACTAAAGCTTAACATGCCTATCCTATAATTCACCAATCCACTCAGACATAGTCTCAACAGAAATGAGTGTATATGCCCACCAAAACACATGGCCAGAAACATTTATTACAGTTTTATTCATCATACCCATATACCTCCCATATTAGGTTGTATTTATTTAATTACAGGTATCCCCCACTAGACTGTAAAAATTTTAAGGGCAAAGTATTCATATTTATATCTCTAGAAATCGGCCTACAACCAAATCAGTAATAAGCTTTTCATGAACATTAATTAAATGGATATGTTTTTAATCTAATGAATCTATCTAGTGACATTATTATGGTCCCTAAATAACCTTTACTTGATTCTTCCAAATTCAGTCAAATAAAAATATGTACATATAAAGTCTGTACATACACAATAAAAGCATGTAATGCTTGATCATCACCTCTCAGCTGGACTGCTAAAATAAACAACCTTTTAAATTGCTCTTATGGTATCCGTGGTGATCTTTTAAAAACACAAATCAGATGGTGTCGCGCCCCTACTTAAAACCTCCCACTGGCTTCCCATAATCCTTTGAATGAAATCCAGCCTTCTGCCAGACCTTGCAAAGCCCTTCCTACCTATCTCCTTGACTTCACCACCAAAACCATCTCCTTCCCTCTCTAGGCCCCAACCACACTGGCCTTCTTTCGGTTCCTAAAACACAGCAAGCTCATTCTCATGGAAGGCTCTTTGCATTTGTTCCTTCTGCCTTAAATGCTGCTCAGCCTGTGCATGTTCTCAAGCCGGCCCCTCACTCCCTTCTTTTGATTGGGCAGTACTTACTCAGATAAATCCCCAGAGCAGCCCTCTGGTCAGTGTCACACTTCCCATCTTCCCCTGCCACACCAGATTACCTTATCTAGACTAATTTCTTGATAGTACTGACTTCTTTACTTGTTTGTTGCCTGTAAACACTCCGTGAGTGCAGAGCCATTATCTGTCTTGCTCACCACTATGTCTCTGGTGCACAAAATAATGTCTACTACATAACGAACGCTCAATAAATATTTTGGAAAATGAATGGAAAATAAAGTAATACTGTAAGTAAATTGCATATTATTTTTAAATCTGAATTCGATGCATGCGAAATTCAATGAATACCTTGAAAAATACAAAAATCTGTTTTTCTGAACTAAAAATTTCAAGTAAACAAAGTTAACTGGTCCCATCTCTTCACAGCAGTTGAGAACTGCAATGAATTTATTAAAATGACTGTTCTGAGCTTCTTTTGAAGACCAATTAATTCCATATTTGGTTATCATGATTTTAAAAATTACTGAAGTCATGGGGGTTTTTTTCTCCAGAATTCTTTTCCCATCAAGATTGAGATGCTGAATCAAGCTACACATAACAAGGATCTCTCATTCTCTGGGGCTGACATAGCTCTTATTGTTCTATCTGATGTAGATGTCATTGGGCCAACTGTTAGCTTCGAAAACAGAGAGTGGGAATATGCACTTACTTGACTTTTTACAACTCCAAGTGGGAATATCTGAGGAAATGAATATACAATCTAATCAACCAGCTACGTGATATAAATAACTTTTACTTGATTCTTCCAAATTCAGTCAAATAAAAATATGTACATATAAAGTCTGTATATATACAATAAAAGCATGTAATGCTTGATCACCACCTCTCAGCTGGACTGCTAAAATAAACATAAATAAATATATTGCAAGAAATTTACTTGTGAGGCATTGGACTACCAAGCAGCTTCCAATACTTTCTGCATGCAAGATATCACACAAAATATGTCAGGATTTCACCTGAAATCTTTATAACTTCCCCTTTTTCCCATACCAGGTTCTAAGTGTTGAACACAAAGGATACTGTTTGAGGTCTCCAAACTTATAAGAAGTTTTTACCACTGAAATAAACATCTCATTCTAGAATCCTAAGTTAGGTGCATTGCCACTTTATAAAAAGGCCCACCCACTGCATCAGTCATTAAACCCTGGGGGTGGAGGTCTAGAGCATCACTTCTTTGCCACAAATCCCACTTTCATTCATTTATTTATTCAGAATATTTCCTGAGCTTCCACTGTGTTCTGCGTACTACTACAGGACACTGTGGATACAGAAATGAACAACACACACACACCCTATCCTCATGAAGCCAACATTCAAGCAAAGAAGATAATTTAACAATTGTCTAATGGTAGTAGAAATAATTGCTTCCTATAAAAAGCTGCTTAAAAACACGAGAGGATCAGATTTTGTCTTAGAGATAAGAGAAATTTCACTGAGGAAACATGTGAATAACGAGTAGGTGTGCACCAGGTAAACGGTGAGAGAGAGAACGTTTCAGGGGAGGGAACAGCATGTGCAAATGCCATGAAGTAACTTGGAATACAAGAAGGATAAAAAGATGATGATGTGGCCAAAGGAGAGTGAACCAAGGGAGACTGGTGGAAGCTCAGCCAGAAGAACTTTGATATTAAACCTAATATCAGTGTGAAGCTTTTAAAGGGTTTTAAGCAAGTGGGTATATCAGAATCAAATGTAAGTGTAAATGTGAGTATATCATGATGAAATGAGTTTACATGAAGAATGAATTACATGAAAAAAAGAAAAGATTCGCTTAGAAAACTACTGGAGAAAGCAACAGTGATGGGAGCAAAATTTCCTAAATGTGGATCATGATCTACATTTTTTTTTTTAACAGAGTCTCATTCTGTTGCCTAGGCTGGAGTGCAGTAGCGCGATCATGGTTCATGCAACCTCTGCCTCTCAGGCTCAAGTGATCCTCTCACCTCAGCTTCCTGAATAGCTGGGACTATAGCTATACGCCACTGTGCCCAGTTAATTTTTTAAATTTTTGTAGAGACGAGGTCTCACTATATTGTCCAGGTGGTCTCAAACTCCTGGGCTCAAGCTATCCTCCTGTCTCGGCCTCCCAAAGTTCTGGGATTACAGGCGTGAGCCACCATGCCTGGCTAATCCACCTTCATCAGCATCACCTGGGGGTGCTTACTAAAAGTAGATTCATGGGCCCCACCTCCAACTTCCTAAATCCAAATCCCTGTAACTGAAGAAGGTGCATTCAATCCCAGTTATTATAACAAACATTGATGATTCAGAACCATGGTAACAATATTAGAGAAATTTCAATGAGGACAAAATGAAATAAACCACGACTGAAGTAAAGTCATCTGCTCCTACTGAGCACGGTGTTGTCACTCTCCTCTCCAACTCTCTTCCTTACCCACAGAAAGGGGCCAATTTTATTCTTTTTCCATAGTCATTGACTGAAACCAGTTTTATTCCAAGCAGAAGCATACACTTGCTTTAACTTGTTCCTGACTGCAGCAGATCAGAGGAAATGAATACAGAAGTCAATCAGTGTTACAAGTTCATTTTTGACTAGTACATTTCAGATTGGGAATCATTATCTTCGGTTGTGTCTAATATTCAAAGCCCTTTTATATACACAATCTCATTTGATCCTCACAATAATCCCAGTTTACAGAGGAGGACACTGAGGCTCAAACAGGACAAGCAATCTACCTGGTCACATTACTAGTAATTGACAGAGCCAAGAGTCAAAACCAGATCCCTCAGACTCCAAAGCCTCATGGAAAGAGCAGCACCAGACGGCCGAGTAGGTCAGGCCCCCCATTTGCTCACTAAAGACATCCCCATGTGCTGCCCTCTACCCTCACTCCACACATGCCAAGCAGTAAGGACCTACTCCATGTCAGATGCTGTGAATGAACCACAAACTCAGCAACAGGTCAAAATTCCATTTATGGGGTGCTGGAAGGGAAAAGACACCATTGTAGGCAAATTAAGTCATGGCTGTTCCATGTTACTGAAACCACTTGAAGACAAATATTGAGATTGCATATTAACAGGATAGAGGTAATGTGACTATGGGAAATTATAACTGTCTAAATTAAATAAAACATAGGTTTCTCTTTTCAAAGAAGTGTAATGGTCGTGTCACTGGCAGTAATAGTACGTTTGGATTTTCAAAAATGCATTCTCCTACTAAAAAAAAATGTTGCAACATTTCCCTTTCCAGGAATGTGATTTAACTTAAAAGCTAAGCTAATAATCACTAGCTATTTATTTGGTGAAAACAAAGAAAGCACTGTCTCTGCAAGTGGACACAATGGTCCTGGATGTGAAATGGATTTAAGTATCTGTTGTGAGTGACCATTATATTATGTAACCAATGGAGCGGCATGAATACCTATTACATAACCCCATACTGCTTTGTCATTCTAATTAAAGTGGGGACACTTTCCCTTCACATTAAAAAGTTTTCCTCAGTCACTACCATAGATTGTAAGTTTAAAAACTTATATTATATTGAGCCAGAGAAATAGCTAACACAGCTATTGTATCCAATGTAAATAATGAAAGAGAGGGAATAAGAAAAAAATGTTTTTTCAAGGACTAAGAGGCAACTGTGGAGAAGGGTAAAATGTGTAGGAGGTCAGGCTAGGTCTCTTGAACTGAAGAGCTGTGCTTTGCAGCTACATCTTAATTGAAAATGTAGCATTTTTCAAATCTGCTTATGCGATTTGACAGGCATCTTGCAGTCATTTAGAAGCACTCACTCATTCATTTTGCCAAAAAGACAAGAGAGGAACAAACAGGCCACTGATGTCCTACAATAAAGCAACAGTCTGTGAAAGCATAACTAGTGGAAGAGATTTCAGTTTAATAGTTTTTAAGTTTAGCTGCCATATATTTCTCTGTAGCTCCAACATCTAATTCCACACCTTTGGGTTAAAGGTCTCTGAGACTGGGAAGAAAGGAGGCAAAACCCTTAACATTTCCTTCCGTGGACCTGGAAGAAAGTTGTCCAGGTTGTCAATGAGGTTAAGGAAAAATCAAATTTTAAGAAACCGGTACACAGCCGGACCCAGTGGCTCACACCTGTAATCCCAACACGGTGGGAGGCGGAGGCAGGGGGATCACTTGAGGCTAATAGTTCAAGACCAGCCTGGCCAACATGGCAAAATCCTGTCTCTATTAAAAATACAAAAATTAGAGCTGGGCATGGTGGCGCATGCCTCTAATCCCAGCTATTTGGGAGGCTAAGGCACGAGAATTGCTTGAGCCTGGGAGGCGGAGGTTGTAATGAGCCAAGATCATACCACTGTACACCAGCCTGGGCAACAGAGTGAGACTCTGTCTCAAAAAAGAAAAGAAAAGGAAAAAAAAAAAAGGTACATTTAAATCACATAACAATGGTTATTCGTGGGAGAATTTAGTGTTCAATATAGGAATATTTTCCCAAGGAGGAACCTTACTTTAAACATCAACATTCTAAAAGTTTCATTTATTTGATTAAAATGGTACTGAAATATGTTATTTTTCTGCCTTCAAAAGCAGAACATCCAGAGCATGGTTTAACCTTTCATTTTCAGCTCAGTAGGCCATCAGTGCTACAAGGTACTGTAGTATCTTCCCCTAGAGAAAATGACATAAATAGGAGTGCTTATTTCAAAGCTAAATGATCTCATATACCTATACACTTTTGATATTTTCATGCCTGGTATTTAATCATCATCTCCTTCTTACATGCATTTATTTCACAAATAATCATGTGTCTTCCATCAGCTAGGTGCTGTTCTAGACTTTGGGAATACAGCAGGGGGCAAAAAAACACCAAAACCCACGTCCTCATGGAACTTACATTCTAATGCAGGAAGCAGCACTCAATCAAACAATAACAAAGAAATAAACAAACAAATAAAAAGGTATGTTAGACAGTGGCGTTAAGGAGAAAGTAAAGCTGAAATGGAGGATAGGGAGTCCAGGGTTGGGGGAGTTGCCATTTATTTATTTAAAAATTAGAGACAGGGTTGGGGAGAGTTGCGATTGATTGATTGATTGATTGATTGATTTTAAAAATACAAACAGGGCTCAATACTTTACCCAGGCTGGTCTCATACTCCTGGGTTCAAGCAATCCTCCCACCTCAGCCTCCCAAAGTGCTGGGATTACAGGTGTGAGCTCTGCGTCCGGCCTTGATGGTTGCAATTTAGATGAGTGATTAGAGAAGGCCTTACCAAGAAGGTGACATTTGAACATAGGCTTCCACTGGGATTGTCAGTTTTTGTTGCTATGAGTGTGTCTGCTTCTAAAAGCCCCATTTCCTTCAGATTTGCTACTTCTACTCAACTGGAACAAGGAATTTCATGTATGACTTTATATAAACAACCAACTTTATTATACATTCAGAATTGACATGATATGCATTAAGAATGACAGCTTCCTGGCCTTTCCTATCGCATGAGAACTATTTGGATTACTCAGAGAACTTTTTCATTAATGTTCAGTTTTAAAATATGCTTTGGAAAGCTGAAATGACCAAAAGCGAGAGGACGTTACTTGTTTTTAGAGTACATAGGCTTATGTATTTAAAACTTTGGCCTCCCCCAAAGTCTATAACAACGAATTAGCCTGTTACTACTGCTACCTTCCTAGCTGTGCTTTTCTGACTCCTAGGCTAACTGGTCTCTACCTTTTGGTCCCCTGAACATGACATTACCCACACTTGGCCTGCAATACTCTTTTATTTTCCATTTTCTCTATATCATTCATTCTTGCCACTTAAAGTATCACCTATGTGTAAATGATAGCCAAATGTACACCTCTAACCCCAAATCTCTTCTAATCCAGAAACCCTTCCAGCATGATATGTCTAAAATTCAAATAATTATATCACTACCCTCCCACCAGCACCACAAAGTTCTTCTCAGAATCTCTGTTTCTACTAATGATACCACTGTTCTCTTTGTTCAAATACCAAGACCAAAAGTCTTGGAATTATCTTTGACTCCTCCCTCTCAGTGTACAAGCACTCACCAACAGCTATCAATGTTTTCTTCTAGGTTTTTATTTACTCTACTGATAGGAGGAAATAAAAATAACTATTAGTCCAGACATAATTATGCTCAGTTATGAAAAATGATTGCTGCAGGATATGTAGAAACCTGGGCAGAGAGTGATTATGCTCTTGTAGAGGTGTATACCAGACATGTATCCCAAACATTAGGAAAGCATTATTATATAAACCTTCTTTAACAGGGAAGAGGCTTCAAGAGAGGTGAGACAAATATTTAGAATATGCAATGAAAGAAATCATCTAAAGAGATCAAGGTGGTTGTACATGTTTTCCAAATTATGAAAGACAGAAAGCAGGTCCCATAATTAAACTGTACATATACTTAGGGTAGCACATACTTATAAAACACAGTAACATGAAAGTGAATACTATAATGAACTGAGCCTTATCAAAATTGTTAAGGTCAAGTAAAAGGACTTTTTTCAGCTATTTTAGGAGCAAAAATAAGAAGGGAGTGGTTGCTGATAGGTGGGGTAATGTTAACTGATAACACAGAAAAAGCAGAACTACTTCACTCCTCTTTTGCTTCTATCCTCCCTAGCAAGGAAAATGATCTTCAAACTGGAAAGGGTAGGACCAGCATGGTGAAGAGGAAACTAAAGCCAAGATAGAGAAGGTGACAGTAAGAAAGCACTTAGCCCTTTAAGTGATTTCATGTCTCCAGGGCTGGATAAATAACCTGGAAGGACACTAAAAGGAGCAGCAGATGTGATGAGTGGAATCTTCCCAGAAATTAAAATCACAGTGGTGTCTAAAGGGCGTACAAGAAAGTACACCAATTTTTAGGCAGGAATTAAGGTAGACTGAAAACAATGGACGGGTAGTTCTGCCAACAACTGTTGCCAAAATCCCAGATTTGGTTTGTAAGCAATGATCACTACGAACTAACATAAAAACACCGAGAAAAATAAAATCAGCCAGGCATAGTGGCTCGTGCCCATAATTCCAACACCTTGAGAGGCCAAAGCAGGAGGATCACTTGAGCCCAGGAGTTCAAGATGAGCCTAGGTAACATAGCAAGGCCCATCTCCAAAAAAAAAATTAAAAGAATTAGCCATGGGAGTTGCATAGGCCTGTAGTCCTAGTTATTCAGGAGGCTGAGACAGGAGGATCTCTTGAGGACAGAAGTTTGAGGCTACAGTAAGCTATGATCATATTGAACTCCAACTTGTGTGACAGAGCAAGACCCTGTCTCTAAATTTAAAAAAAAAAAATCTAACTTTCCATCCTTTTCTGATTCTATACAGGTAACATGGAATGTTACAGATATGATATTCATTGACTTCAAATAACTATCCCACCAACTCTCTCCTTAGATCTCCATAGCTACAGTAGAACTCTGTAAGTTGAATAATTGTAGAGTTGGCTAGATATGTATCCAAATCAGATGTCACGGAATACTGAATGGTGAAAACAATGTTAACTGGCAAGCATTGCTGGGAGTGGGGAATGTCTCCAGCAATATATCACAGAGCTTTATCTTTAGCCATGTTGAATAAATCATTTTAATAAATAAAGTAGATAATTATACAGAACCTTATTAAACTACACTGAAAGTTATAGCTGATACATTGGTTTACTGAATCAAAATTTTAGATGATTAGCTAAGACGAACAAAATTAAAAATAAATATTTTCTATATTTAATTTTTTAAATGAAACTTCCAAGCACAGGTTTAATGAAACTTAGTTTAATAATAACTCACATTTTTGAAGAAAAGAATCAAAGAATATTTCTGGCTCTAAGTCTTGGGGGTAATATGTTTATAGAGGCCTAACTGAAGTTCCATACAATAACACAGTTAATATCAGGTGGAACTGTATGAAGTTGCCAATATTTAACTATTTTTAACTTATAAAACTGGTGATTTCATACAGTTCAATCTAAGAAGATTATGTGTGGTGTTAAAAAAGAAGTAAAAAGTGCTTTGGCTTGAGAGAAGAATCACTTATTACCTTTTGAGAAACCAGAGAGGACTCACAGAAGTAGCATTTGAGCTAGTATTTGAGTGATGTCTGGGGATTTAAAGAGAAAGGGAATTAAGGAAAGGAGGACATTTTAGACCCTGGCAACAGTGAGAGAAAAGACCCTAAAACAGGAAAATAACCCAGTTAGCTAAAGTGTGGAGTTGCAAAGGTGAGACATAGGAAATCACACCAGAAACGGAGATTGGAACTTGACTTTGCAGCCCTCAAATCACCATGATAAGTGATCTAAAATCCTACAATTTTCCTACTAAGGCCACCATTTGGCACATAGGAAGTGCTCAAATTTGAGTGAGTGAGTGAACAAACAAATTGTTTGCAATAAATATAAAACAAGAGGTCAACATCAACATAGCTCCTGACTGCCATGTCAGTCCGTCACTGGAGTCATAGTACTTTTCATCTACAAAGGACCTTGACAATCTTTTAGTCTAACTCCCTCAAAGATTTTGGGTGGCTATCAGCAGGACTGGAAATACTCAAGCAAAGTACAGGCAAAAGGCTGCCTGTTCCTCTGCCAAGTCCTAGGGTAATGTAATTCACCAGGGCAAAATCTCCAAAGGAGATTTTGGTTCCATAACTCCTAAATATTGTACTTTTGGATTCCTTCCTGAAAATGAATGCTATCTAAGTCTACAAGTTTCAGAAAAAAATGTTTGGTGGCTTTTGTGGGCAATTGTTTTTAAAAAGTCAAACATGTCTAAGGTATAATTTTTAACGAATCTGGCTCCAGGAGAAAAAGCTGAAGCATTAGTCACATGGCTTACATTTCTTCCTCTTGCCTGCCAGATTTTTTTTTTTAATTAAGAAAAGAAAAATGGGTCAGCCCAAAAGAATTTTTACAACTGTCAGAATAAATACAAGGCCCATGTAACCCCATAAACTTCATTTTTGGAGCCTTTTCTCCCTTCTCTCTGTGGCTTACAGTGTCATTTATTTAGAACCCAGCCAAAAGTACAGCCCTGGTGACCACCACAACATCTTTTGTACTGTAAGGACATGTTTTCTGTCAGGCAGGAAGAAAACAGATGTGCTCCTAGATTAGAATACAGCCTCTTCTGATTTCAACAGGATATGATGCAGGGAGGATCTGAGGGTCACAGGGAACCCTGTCTAATTCATCTTGGCTCTAAGGTCATTAGGAAATCACCCTGCTTCTTAGAAAGTATCACCACTCATGAGACCATTTTGAAAAAGTCTCCAAAAAGCAAGTAACCAGACAAAAGTCATTCTTCGACTCCAGGGACACTTTAGGGTTGAGCACACAGGTCCAGCCTTCAGTAGAGAGAACTGCAACTATCCTTAGTTCACCCTTCACTCTGGAAGTCTCCTGAGTGGCCACTGCTTTTAGGATGAGCACTAATGTTCAGGTTTACTTTCCTGCAGGGTCTGGTCTAGTTGAAGAGTCCCAGAATAGCTTTTACCAACCAGACCTAAAATCTATGAAGTGTTCCTAGTACCAGCGTGCCCTCTTACAGAGCAGATCAGGCCTCCCGCTAATGCTTCAGATTAAGTCAGGCCACCCCAGATTACTAACCTTCAAACTTTTTAGCCATGATTCATAGTAAAAAGAAAAAATACATTTTACATGGGGATTCAGTCCATGCATGCACATACTTAAAACAAAAAGTTTTACAATAATGACATGCTAATATTTTCTATTCCATTCTGTGTAAGTTTAAAATATGGATTTTTAGCCCACCGAATTGACTTCAGAATCCACAAAAAAAACCACAAGCTGCATTTTGAAAAGTAAGGCCTGAGAGCAACACTGTCTAGTAGAAATATAATGCTAGCCATAGGCAATTTTAAATTTTTTAGTTGCCAAATTAAAAACATTGAAAAGAAACAGGTAAAATTATTATTATTATATTATTATGATGATCTTAAACGGAGTTTCGCTCTTGACGCCCAGGCTGGACTGCAGTGGCGCAATCTTGGCTCACTGCAACATCTGCCTCTTAGGTACAAGCAATTCTCATGCCTCAGCCTCCCAAGTAGCTGGGATTACAGGCACCTGCCACCATGCCTGGCTAATTTTTGTAGTTTTAGTAGAGACAGGGTTTCACCATGTTGGCCAGGCTGGTCTCAAACTCCTGACTTCAGGTGATACACCTGCCTCAGCCTCCCAAAGTGTTGGGATTACAGGTGTGAGCCACCGCGCCCAGCTGTAAAATTAATTTTAATGATACATTTTATTTAACCCATTATACCCACAATAATATCATTTCAACATGTGATCACTATAGGAAATTACTGAGATATTTTACATTATTTTTTCAAACTCTGGTGCGGGTTTTACGGGTACAGAACATTTCAATTAGGACTGCCTATATTTCAAGTGCTCAATAGGCACATATGGCTAGTCGTTACCATATTGAACAGCATAGGCCTAGAGAGTTCTGGATCCACATCTCCCAGAGCAAGAGACCCGCAATGATGTCTGGAAGCAGAAGGAAGGAGCACCATCCACTCCAGCTGAATTCCATTGCACGTTTGTCACATACCCTCATCTCATACGGTGCTATCAGGGTCCTCATGCAAGCTCCACACCCGGGATACAGGATGGGAGATTTTGTCGGGGTAAAAAACAGAAATGAGGCTCATTAACCAATAATGAACATTATCACCTTAAAACTCCTCAAACACAAAGTCCAAATGCATTCTTTTGTCTGTGACATCAGAAACATAACAAATATCACAAACGATTAAACTAGAAAGTAAGTTTCAGAGAATTTGTTCTGAAAAATATTTCTTGCCTATCACAAACTGAATAGATAGCATGATTGCAACTATGTTAAAATGTGTGCCTGTGAACAAAAATTGGAAAATAATAAGTAAAAGTGAAAAGAACAGTGTTATCATGGCAGAATTACAGATGACCTTCTTCTTCTTAAAAAACAAAACAAAACAAAATGGGCTAGTCATGGTGGCTCATGCCTGTAATCCCAGCTCTTTAGGGGCCCAAGGTAGGAGGATCGCTTGAGGCTAGGAGTTCAAGACCAGCTTGGGCAACACAGCGAGACTCTCATCTCTACAAAAAATTTAAAAATTAGCCAGGCATGGTGGTGTGCACCTGCGGTTCCAGCCATTTGGGAAGTTGAGGCAGGATAACCCTTTGAGCCCAGGAGTTCAAAGCTGCAGTGAACTATGATCACACCACTGTACTCCAGCCTGGGCGACAGAACAGGACCCTGTCTCTTTAAAAAAAAAAAAAAAAAAAAAAGTATAATGTTGCTTCACCACTCTTTTAAGAATGGCATTCCTTTAAAAAAAAGCCATCCTTCTTTTCCAAAGCAAACATTTATACCATTGAACACCAATGTGAAGAAAAAGGCAAGGAAGCATGCAGGAAGGTTCAGAAGCCATCAGAACACTTGATTTTTTTTTTTTTTTTTTTTTGAGACAGAGTCTTGCTCTGTGGCCCAGGCTGGAGTGCAGTGACGCGCTCTCGGCTCACTGCAACCTCCGCCTCCCAGGCTCACGCCATTCTCCTGCCTCAGCCTCCCAGAACACTTGATTTTAATGGAGCCAATTACAGTTGGGACAGTGTAAATGAAAGCACCCAAAAACAGAATTCTGAATTTCTAGAATTCTGAAAACCTCCTGCATAAACTTTACATTTTGCCTAAAGTAAAAACTTCAAAGTTAAGAATGTAAAACCACAGAATAAAGAAAAGTGTTAGAGGGCCAGAGAGCAAGGGAATTGAGTTTTACTAATGAAAAGGTAAAAGTATATGGAAAATATTATGAAATTTATGTCACTTATTAAGTCTCTTTTTGCCTGTGAGTTCTGGTGAGAAGGGTGCACCACAGAAAGTACACTACATGACAAGCCTGCAACATAAATCTCAGAGCAACAGGCCTCATCATTATGGGTATAACCTTCATTATTATGTTCATGGAGATGTGTCAGATCCCTTCACAAAAATGTGTTATGTAGGGCAAAGCCTTACTGGTTTGACACTGGTTCAATGCAGGTTTGAAGCCAATTATAGGCCTCAGATACCAGATATAATACGATATATGAAAATCCTAAGTAGAATAATTTCAGAATTCAAAGCAGAAACTGAGTTCCCAGAGGTCTATCCTTGACCCATGACTCAAACCTATATGTCACTAAAAAGTATATGGATTAACTCTAAATTCCAAGTCATTCCATCTATAAAGGTTACTGTCAAAACTAGGTCACTTCTCATACAATCATGAAATGTGTAGGTCAAGCAATGATGACAAAGACAAGACAAAAGCATCACTTTCTTTTTTTATTGTATCAGTAGTTTGGAGTGTAAAATATAAGTTAAATTTAGCTGCTTCAATGTTTTCTTTTTGTTTCAAAAAATGGAATTTACAATATTACCAAATACCAAAAAAGTCACTAAAGATACATGTTCTATAATAAAGATAAGGCCAAACAATGTATAAGATGCTCACTAAGTACTAACTATGTCTCAAACACTGTCCCAGGTTATGGGAATGTGACGATTAATTAAATATGGCACCCACCCTTGAAACACTGAAACAAATAGGGCAAAGAGAAACTTTTTTTAATGTGGTAAGTGCTGTAATACAGCTTTTGGTAAAGTGCTAAGGAAACTCAGATAAAAAGATCGTTAATCCAGAAGACAGGTTGGGAAAAGTAGAAGAGTAAAGGTAACATTTGAGCTGCAACTTGAAAGGTAAGTAGGATTCATCAGTCAACCAGTGAACAGAAAAGCAGGGCAGGCAAATACAATGCCAAGCAGTGACACAGTGATAACAGAGCTGCACATAAATGTGAACTTCACTATGGCTGATGAAACCAAAAACTCTGGATTCTCTACTAAGAATAGGACCAGTCCTTCTCACGGAGACATAATCACATAGGTTATGTCTGGAGGTCCAGATGGAAAGAAACCTTTTAAACCATCTCTTGCCGCTGAGAAGAGGATCATCATCCCTGCTGCTGTAACAAGCAGCATAATAGTGAGCTCAGGTTGGGGCTGGGCACCGAAATCAGAGCTGCTGTCATCCGCACTTTTTATCTCAGCCATCTGAAGTTTTACGCGCCTTTATCCCTCAAGCAGACACTCATTTGTGGATTGTCTAGATCAACATTGGATAGGAAGTCATTTCTGTAAAGAATATCATAATTCTCCAACTCTAACCAAAGAATGTTCATGAGGAAACACTTTAATCAACTTTCAGTCCCTGAGAAACACTTTTATGGGAACAAAACAGCAGCAGATTCCTCCAGGACACCCTTAACACTATGTTGTCTGAAAGCTGGTTCCTGAGGTTCAACTGGTCACAGGATCATTGCTTTGCACAAAAACAAGTGTTACACATGTGCCTTGAGTCAGTGTACAAAGAGTCCCTTCTCCTCTACCACCACACACAGTCAGTAGATTTAGGGAGAATTCAGTGTTTGTCAGTAACACTTAACATAAGTAAATCACTTATTAAGCATCTTTGTAGGAGAGATTTAATTTTCAGTTACAGCTCTGAGTACAAGGGTCATTTAGCTCCGTAAGTCAGCTGAGTACAGGCACAAATGAACAGGGAAGGAATGCTGGGGTTCGAGTATCTTGAGAGAGAAGGAAAAGATCTTCAGATGCTCAGGGGGATCCCATATGAATAGAAGGAAGGTCGGATTTGTGGCCGAGCAGCCAAAGACCCTGGAATCTATTTTTAAGTCAGAAGAAGGACAGGAAGGAACAGGAACAAAAAAAGGAACTCACACAAGAGAAATGGAAAGCAAGAAGGAAGCAGCTATAATCAGCAAATGGAAAGACAGTGAGAAAAATAGATCTTTAAAACTGTGTCCCTAACAGGGAGGCCAGGAACACTGCTGGAAATGACTGAAAGAGAGAAGAAAACATAGAAAGCAGCGACAGGACTACTCAAAGGAAGTACTTTAAATGTCTACATTTTATGAGGGTCAGTGTTGGTCAGTTGGTATCATTCTTGCCTCTGGCATTAGGTCACAAGTTCAAGTCCTACAATGGGATTTCGCTTCAGACCAAAAGTTAATTTTCCAGGACCTCTGCAAAGATGGAAGCACTTTCCATTCCTTGGTACATTATTAGCTTCACCATCTTTCTCACAACAAATTAAAAGTACCAGAAAGAAAAAGAAGAATCAAAGAAGAAATAGAACATTTTCAAACACAAGATATCCACTGCATATGTCTTAAGAATCCTGTGAGTATGGGGTATTTTTTCCCACAACCAACCTACAGACAGAAGCCTCGCTGTCTGCATTCTCAACGCACCTGGAATCCCAGTGGGGACACCGGTGGTGGCAGAGGAAGTGCTACTCCTAGCTGAACATCACCTCTAATTAGGCAATCAGCAAGTGGGAAGAAGAGAAAGTAGAAAAGATTGCCTCTGGAATGAAGGAAGAAAGGCAAGACTAATGAACAGAGCTACACGCCAATCAAGCACTTAGGTGGTGAGTAGAGAGAAAAAAAGAGAGGCCTCTAGATTAAATGACAGTAAGAATATCCTTTTATTTGCATAACGACTTACATATTAAAAAATATTTTTATATACATTAACTCATGTGATCCTCAGAAAAATCACAGGCAGAGTAAAAACAGTTATTATCGCCATTTCACAGGTGAGGAAATGGAAGACTCAGAAAGTCATGTGATTCAGAAAGTCACAACCTCACAAGCAACTCAGCTCATTCCTGGCTGAGGCACTGGGGCTCAGGCATTGTATTAGCTAATCAACATGTAGCACAGTAAGACATTTTATCTTTATCTCATGTAGTTTAGTCCAGGACTTGAAATTGATGGTGCAAGAACAATTTGCTAACATCCTAAATTACATCCTATTAAGAAAGATTAGCATAATGCTTACCAAGCAGTTTTTTAAAAAATTGTTTCCTACTCTTTGATTTTTCTGTCAGAAATGGCAAAACAGAAGACAGAATATGGCCCACTGTTAAGTAGTGAAATATTTTTTAAAGCATAAAAATAATACCAACAAATTACTATAGAAAAATTGAAGGAATTTCAAACGCAAAATGTTGGACCCAAGGAATAATGCAGCCTCTCATTATGTGAGGAGCCAGAGAGATAAAATACAATAGATGTTATTTCTAATATACGAGGATTACTAAACCCTGCCATGATTGTTCCTTCCTCTCAAATGTACAAAATGAGAGAGGGATGTCAATAACATGTCTTAAAACTTTGCTAATACTGTTTCTCACACAATCTGGGGTTACATATAACACCAAGCTTCAGGAGGCCCATGTAAGAAAGCCACCCAGGTCTCTCCAAGATTCCATGGCAGGGTTCGAGAGGGCGCTGACAGTGGGGGTGCTGACGAGAGCCCCACCATTCAGTGAGTGAGTGCATACCGTGCCAAACACCTTACATACACAGCTCATTTACTCCTCACAGTCATTCCATCAGGAAGGCACTGCTATTCTCCCCTTCACAGGTGAGGAGCTCAGGCCTAGAGAGGTTAAGCAACTTCACAGCTCAGGCCTGTATAGCTCACATGTGGCAGATGTGAGTTTTGCATGGAAGTCTGGCTCTAAAGCACAGGTTCTTGACCACTGCACTAAGCTACCTCCCTATACCAAGGTTCCTGCTGAACATACCCCTGAAAAGGAAAAGCAGCCAGAAGGTGCCCGTGTCTACAAAGTCCCCAACTAAGCTAATTCCCTAGCCAGGCCTTGATGGCTCCGGACCCTAAAGTCATTTTTAAAACAGACATGTTTACTGTGTCATGTCTTTAGAAGGAATCAGCCTTTGGACAGAAAGTGGCAAGTCTTTACCCTGTGCTTCACAAACTAACCAAATGCTTCAATTACCTGAGTTTTCTATTTAGGAGTATCAGTTATCTCAATAAACAATTTCAAGTATTGCAATTTAATTTTTTTTTTTTTTTTAGATGGAGTCTCATTCTGTTGCCCAGGCTAGAGTGCAGTGGCACCATTTCTGCTCACTGCAACTTCCACCTCCCAGGTTCAAGCGATTCTTCTGCCTCAACCTGCCCAGCAGCTGGGATTACAGGCACATGCCAACACGCCTGGCTAACTTTTGTATGTTTAGTAGAGATGTGGGTTTTCACCACGTTGGCCAGGCTGGTCTTGAACTCCTGACCTCAAGTGATCCACCCATCTGGGCCTCCCAAAGTGCTGGGATTACAGGCGTGAGCCACCATGCTCAAACAAGTATTGCAATTTTAATTGGAAAAGTCATGACTATAAAGCATTTTATTTTTAGCCAATGTCTAATCCAGTTTCAGTTATTTTTACCTACATACTTAAATGTCCTTTTCTTAGATAAATATTGTCCACAGACTCTAGCTCCATCACTTCTAGTGCCAGAAGTTATGGGCATAATAAGAACAGCACATACCTATGGAAGAATTACTAGCAAGAGGGTTGCAGAGAGATTCAGTTGAAATGACTGACCAAAGACATCCTACCCTTAGCAGAAAAGGTTGCTTTTGCCTTCAAATTGTCTTCAGAATTAAGAAACTGGAAATATTCAGCCTTGGCTTCATTTTTACAAAAGATGAAAATGAGTATTCAAAACAGCAGGAAATAAGGGGGAAAAGTTGAATTGCTGAATTCTTTGCAGAAAAGAAAAACATAAAAAACTTCTGGGCGAGTTTACACAGGATTAGATTAACTGTGCTGAAACAAATTCAAATGAATGGACCGCAGATGGCATAAGCAATTAAACGCTAGAAAATGTAGGGTAATGAGTCTGTGAGAGTTTAAAAAAGATCTAGAACCACCAGCAACACCCCACCCCCAACCACCACCACTGTTATCCTCAGAAGTCATACGCTGCATAACATAAAGGAGAAGGTGGCTTTGAGGAAGCAAGCCAAGCAGAGGCCCGAAGCATTGGGGAAAACATGCAGTCACATCAGTGGAGAGACACAGGTACTTCTACAACGACAAGACAAGAGGATCAGTGGGAAATGACAGGACTCTGTCTCTCTCTGTGTAAGACCAACTGAGCTTCCCACAAGGTGGTGTCTTCTACCAAATGTTGTAAGCTTGTTCTCCTTTTAGTCCTTCCTTTCTTCCTCTGTTTTTATTCTTTTTGAAACTAAAAGTAGTTCGAGTAAAGTCAATCAAACAATTGCAATAATGACACAATTAAGGGAAACCAAGCAAAACAGGACAAAGTCAAGCTTTGATCAATTATATAGAAGACGCCATAAGTGACATTATAAGGTGAACCAAATCCTAAAAAATAAAATGTGAAAAGACATTTTAATATATAGGCTGTGTGTGTATTTAAGTGAGAGGGTGAGACTGAGAGGTGGTAGCAGTAAACTAGGGAAGCATTCTGTCTTACTGAAATTTTTCTTTTATACAAGGAGTGAGAATGAGCAATCAGAGTGAGCCTCCAAGAGCAGTAATGTCAGCTGCTAGGATAAAGAGTATCAGACAGAATTTAAACACATTGTGTAGGAAGATGGAAAAAGACCAGGACACCTAACCATAAAATTTCTTGTGTCCCTAACAACACAATTACAAGTTTAACTGCTGTTTTCTAAAATATAACTCTGTAATCATAGTCCTGTGGGTTCCATATTTATTCTCTCTCCACGGTCTGCAGATTCAATTTGTTTGGTGTGTAGGGAAACAGAAGACTTTAAAAAAAGAAAAGAAGAAAGAAAAAGAAACCACCAGCTCTGCAAAGTTCTCTGGAATCTGAGAAGTCAAGCAGTGCTTTCTGCCTTGTTCATGGTGAGCCTAAACTGAGATTTCATCTCTAGACATGACACATCAGGCATGCCTGGATCTGGTTTTTCTGCCAAGCCTTCTAACAGGAACACAGGCATTTGCTAGTGTATATGGAGGAAGGCTGACTTGAAGTCCCTAGTACATTTCACCCAAAGTCCCCAGTACATTTCACCCAGTGAGAAGAGGACAACACTGACTCCAGAAAGCCTTTTGCTGACCTGCTCTTTGAAACCAGTGTGCCTGCCAGGAATCCTCGCCTGTGCCCCGCCTACACTCATACCCACCTACCTTGTCCACTCTGCTGCCACAGCTTCAGTCAAGTCCTCATCCCTTTCTTCACCTCATTACCATTAAAGAAAGCCTCCTCTTGGGTCCCCATGCTCCAGTCTGGCTCCCTTCCCATGCATCTCCGCTGCAGCTGTCAGTCATTATTCTAAAATGCAAATCTGACCATGCCACTCTGCTTAAAACTCTTCAATGACTATGCTAACATTAAAGATGAAGCAGATTCCATAGCTTAGCATTCCAGGTTCTCAGTGACACGACTCATGCCTTTCTCTCCAGCCCCCTTTCCTCTCCCTTTCCCGCCAGGTTCCCTTATCTCTTCCCCAGGCTGAGCCTCACAGGGGAAGTCTCATTTCAGGCCTCCATGCCTTCCCACAGGCTGTGCTCTCTAGTGGGAATGCTGGCCCCCAGGGTCCCAGCCCTCATTTAACTCCTACTCATCCCTCACTTCTCCACTGAAGGGCCCTCTCCTCTGTGCAGCCTTCCTGGACTGCCCACCTGTCACTCACATTTGATTTAAATGCCCCCGATTCTGGGCTCCCCTAGCAATGGTTACACTTACCACAATATATTGCAATTAATTTAACTTTGTCTCCCTCATTTACTTGTAAGTTCCTCTAGAACAAGGAGTATTTTACTTTGTATTCTCAAGATTTAACATGGTGTCTGGCATAAAGTAGGCTTTTGATGAATAAATGAATGGTATGGAAGGAGAGGTTAGCAGGCTCAAATGCAAATGACAGAATCATACAGAAATATGCAACAGCAGTGAGAGAGTTCACACTGGATGTGTTTACTAGCAAATGACCCAGAAACTGCCAAAATCTCCAAAGAACTCCAAATCAACTCTATGTCTCGAGATAGTCACGCCCACTGGCAACCCAGACACAGAGCTGAGCTTCTCTGGTGGAATGAAGTAACATTTCTTATCTTTCCCCATTTAACCAAAACTTTTCTTGCTCTGTTCATAGAAATTAATTTTTTTATGTAAAAAGTATATGATGGCACAAATTAGAATGTTTTACTATATAGTGTATTTTTGCATATCTTAACATAAAATATGTAAGACAGTCAAAAGATTATGATTATTTAGAAGGGGTAAGCTTAAAGAGACACACATACCATGGGCAAAGGAAACTAAAAGGAGTGGGATTGGGCAGTGACAAACTCCAGCTAAGCTCTAAAGTGGAGAGGCACAGTATTTACCTTATTTCCCTCATTTTCTTTCTAAGAGTAAAACTCCAAGAGGCTTTTTCTTTATAATTTCACAGAAATAAGAATAAAATATGTTCATAAAATTATTTTAACAGAATATACATTTTTAAGTATAAGGAATTAACGTGCCTCTTATATTTATCCCATTATGTATTTGCTGGGAGTTGACATGTATTTTGAACTCAGTTGGGTATTCCCTGGACTGGTGAATTGAAATGGATATTCTTGATTACATGTCACATATTCCTAACACAGATCCCAACAGATTCTGAAAGCACCAAAAGGATCCAGTGTAATATCTCAGGCAATTTAAATTTACTGTATTTTCTTGATTGATAGAGGCTACCCTATCACTGGATTAATAATTTTAAAAACATATTTCTAAAGTCAAAATTAAAAATACCAGTTAGTTCATTTACAGATAGCTGCTAAATTCTGAAATCTACTTTCTAAAGCCTAAATTAAACATTCCAATAGACACATATAATGCAATCCAAAGGCCTGTTTTCCTAGATGAAAACAAGGATGACCAACTATAAACCAAAGACTTCTCTAGGGCTTATCTCCTTACAATTCTAAAATCCCACTCCTGCACTTTCCAACCACACATAGTTGTAAGGCTAGCCAATGCTTTTTAACTCATGCATTGCCTTTTTTTCATCAACATTCAGCAGCAAGAGAAGTACAATTGGACCTCTTGGTTTTAAAAGACACTGGGGAATGTTCGTTAAAATGAATAATTGATACCTTTGTGCCCTGCTTTGTTCCCGAATGCGTGTAAGACAGCTATAATCAATATCTAATTGATTTTTCTTGCTCCCATGCCCCTCTCTTCTTCTTTGTAAGTGAACATCTTCATGTAGACTTTGTTTTAAATGAGAACCAACTACGCATTCATACTTATAAAAACAATTAGTCCCCCAAAGAAGGATGAGGCATGATCTATTCATTCAACAAACATATATTGAGTTTCTGCCAACTAGATGGCCATGGTTGCAAGCTTACAGTCTAACGGAAGATAACAAACAAGTAAACAGGCAATTACACCAGAGTGAGGTAAATGCACGACCAGGAGATGCAGAATGGACGCCTCATCCAGAGCTGGGGGATTAGAGAAGGTTCCCAGAAGTGAAATTAGCTGAAAATTCCAGGAACTGTATGCCATTTGAAGGCAACATAGATAGCAACAACACAAAAATGCCAGGTAGAGTCAATCCAAATAGAACATCCAAGTGAGAGTCAACTTCTCAATCCAGATGTGACACACGGTTATCTTACCACTGTACCCACATAACCCACAATTGGCCACAATTTACCCAAATGCCACTTTCTATAACCTAACGTTTCTAGTTTCTTTTATTTCTACATATATTCAACTTTCTCCATCCTATTTCACTCTCTTTACCAGTCTCCCAGTTATCTTGCATTTCAACTCGGTCCCACAAACATTTATCAAGAGCCTATGTGGGAAACGGTGTGACAAATACTGGATACAGGGCAGAAAGGCCCCAGTGCCCTCCCACAAGGACTGCATGATCACAGAAGTACAGGACTAAGAAGAGCCACGTGACTAACCACTGATCATTCCACTGCCCATAAATTTTGCAGAAGTGACCTAGCACTCACAATCCTGCTTGTACAACAAATATCCTCACTTGGAACTTATCTTAGGCTGACATATTTTTCGGACCCTGAGTCTGTCACATTCTGAAGACAACAGCATGAACTCTTGACACCAAAGCCCTTCCCTAACAGTTGAATGCTTTTCCTCTGTCCCTTCGAGTATTCATCCTGAAATGGTACGCTTCCTGTTTCCAGAGGATACTGATATTTTCTTAACTCATTTCTACATTATCACTGTCCATATACAACCACAACACTGGGACCAAAGACAAATAACAAGTTTTGACTCTTTGCTCTTCCAAAAATCACAAGATAAGTGAACATCTGGGTGAAATTACTTCTTTTTTTAAGAGACAGAGTCTCACTCTGTCACCCAGGCTAGAGTGCAGTGGCGCAATCATGGCTCGCTGCAGCCCCAGCTGATGCGATCCTCCCACCTCAGTCTCCCAAGTAGCTGGGACTATAGGCACACACCACCACACTCAGCTAATTTTTTAATTTAATTTTTTTTTTTAGTAGAGACGGGGTCTTGCTATGTCACCCAGGCTGGTCTTGAGCTCCCGGCCTCAAGCAATTAGCCTGCCTTGGCCTCTCAAAGTGCTGGGATTACAAGAATGAACCACTGTGCTAGGCTCGGAATTGCTCTTTAATGTCTCTTCCAATACTAAGATTTTTAAAATTTTGTGGCATAATTGAAGTCATTTTTCTTTGAGAATTATAGGTGGGTAAAATTATCCCAGCCTAAGATGTTATTGTAAAGGGAAAATAGGTCAGCATTTCAATATTTGGTTTTTCAAAATTGCCAACATAATCTCACTGTCAATGGGCAGGGATGCAGCTGCATGTATAAGTAAACTGGGCCTGGGACATACTTGGTTGTAGTTTTCCAAACACAAGGTTTTACTTTAAAAGATCAACTGAACACAACTGAACTGACAAAATAAAAAAGAATGACCTAAATGTTTTAGACTGTATAATACTTCACATCTGAGGATATGTAATTATTTTGCTCTCCTCCCCAAAATTGAATCTTAATTATGTTTTGAGATCTGAGTACTATAAAATATAAAAATTATATTCCATCTTTTAGGCATCTGGAATAAGCATTACAGACATGCAACAAAGCTATGCCTACCCTCATGTGCTACATAACCTCATACATATCTTCATATCTTCGATGCACCCTGCTTTAAACCTCCAAAATGGGGAGTTTTTCAATGAGATACATAGCTTCACAACAAATATCTCAATTTGCAGCTTAAGTTATCACTCTAGACATGAAGAAAAGAAAGTTACATCTCTCAAGTCTTGCAACATTAGGGAAAAGCACACCCAAAGCATCCCCAGTCTTTTGAGCCAATGTTCTTTTCTACTACTATGGAAACAGCCTTAAGGTCCCAGGAAATTCTTCATAACAAGGAGCTAACCATCTGGATTTGAATCTGGTGTTTACCACTTCATAGCTGTGTGACCCTGGCAAGCAATTTAACCTCTCTGGGCACTAGTTTCCTCATGTTAAAAGAGAGAGAGAGAAAGAGATCATCACAACACTACCTTCCTCAGAAGGTTGTTGCCATACTGCAATAATTTCCTCACCTGACCCCATTCTCTAGTAACTCTGAAACTAGTTACTTTGAAGAATTTTGAAAGGGTACTGGAATACAGGAAAACAAACATGGGGAAGCCACTCGGTTCTAAAGAGAAAGGTTTTGTAATTGCCATGGCTCAATGGGTTGAGTCACATTTAATTAAGTCTGGAATTTTCAAGGACAAAAACAGAACTTCCCAACAGGACACCTAAGACAAGAAAACATGTAGATTAGAGCTGAAGAGCCCCTAGGAACTTGCAATTAAGGAGTAGGCTGGTAGCAGTAAATCACACTTTATTAAAATGGGGGCGAGGGGGACAGATTCCTCCATCAACTAAAGCCAATCTTTTCACATTATCCTCCTTCTCAATATTTCATATCTACTGTTGAATCCAGGGTGAATTTACTCTGAACTATGTATAAATTTGAGAACACTGGGAGAAGAGAGAAAGAAGAAAAGAAGTGAAGTCCAGTGAAGAGAACAGTCAGTGGGCATTGCTAAATAACTCTGAGCATCTAAATACATGACAGTTTGTAGATGTGGGGCATACAGAGTGAACCCCTCCATTTCCAGTGACTTACTCATAACTAATGATGTATATGGCTAAAAACTAAAACAGTCACCCAAGCAACATCAGTGTCATTAGAAAGAGAGGAATAACCTGATACCAAAAAAATGCGATGACCCTTTTGAAGACAACTGGTTCAGAAGCTGTGAATCATTCTGAAACAGCTAAAGGCCAAACCACATGGACGCCCCATTTAAATAAAATACATACACACAACCACCAAAAACAAAGTGATGACTTGTCAGAACTCTAGTTCTGCTTTCCCTATCAGGTCTGCTGGTGATGTACATAATTAATTTTAAAATCATACTCTGAGTAAGGTAGGTTCTTGGTAAGTAAAGACCTCTAGTTCTCACTGGAAGGTTCCTATCTTTCCAGACCACACCTGCAGATGTCATTAACAGTTTATGGCCCTCATGGGTGATACCTTGGCCCAAAGTACAGAAGCAGGAAAGGCCTAAGTTGAAGCAGCTGGGAAAGCCCAAAGCAACAAATGCCTGTGTCAGCAGACTCATGGCAGAGGAAGTGATTGCTGCCGGCCATGGGCCATCATCCTGCCTTAAACTCCCTGGAGTTACAAGTCACACATTACCACTACTCTTAACACGAGGACCTGTGCAATTCTGTGTCCTGTCCTCCTTCACACTCCACCTTTGAATGCTGCTCAAAGTATTCTGAATTTCCGGAGACTCCAAGCCACTAAAGATGGGATGCAAGTGCATAAATCTTCAACACTGTGAAGCCCATCGGCTAGAATAAGGCCAGCCAGGTGAAATCACACTCCATCCCCTCTATTCAGCCAACCATTATTTTCTTTCTCTAGGCTTTTTGGGTCGCCTCTCACTGCCTGGTCTGAGAATTACTTCTCTTTCCAGATCAAGAATCCCTTCATTCTTCCACACGTTTGACACTTGCCCAAGTAGTGATCCTGTCACTGAGATTTCCATTTCTCACATTCGCTTTATTTGGGATGTGTTGAAAGATCTACTAGGTGATATCTACAAACTTGCATGACCTCACCCAATATTTTAGAATCTCAGTGGGAAAGAGTCCTGTTTACAGAAGCAGCATTTTCCCAAAGGCCCACCACTCTACACACAAAGTAGTAGGTACGAAGCATCCATTTGCCTTCTCCCAAGATATAGAGAAGAGATCACAATAGGAAATCTACCACGCCTCAAAGGATGCAGACTTGGAATGCTCTGTCTCCTGAGCAGTCTGGGTACCTCCTAGAGATATAGGAGAAAGACAGACACTGACAACATCAACAGGGGGAGGGCAGAGAGAGACAAGGGTGCCTTCTGGGCAAAGCTGCTTATGGCTCTTGTCTAAGAGAGTGCTGCTCTCTGGGCCTGTATTCTGTGTGTCATCTTCTGCCACTCCACCCCCAATCTATTTGCCAAAGACCTCAAGATGTTTCTAAGAGGTTCTAAATTATTGACAAACCTAGGGAAGATGCTTTTGAAAACATTATATACAAAAAGAGACCTGTTCAGCTACTGCAAACACTTGGTCATTAGCATTTTCCTTTTTAAAGTGAAAAGAGGGGGAAAAAAAAGCCTGCCTCTGTTAAATAATAATGATATTCACAGAACAACAGACACTGAAATTCCAAAGTTCACCATCTCGCCAGCTTTACTCACCCCTAGCCATCTTGCTCCTTTATTGGCAGCCTGTTGAATCTGGACTCTTTTGAGGGTGACATGGTAAACAGCTCCTTCCTCTACCTCTTCACCCCAGTCCTGAATCGAGCTCTGCCAGGGATGGGATAAAGAGAAAGAAAAAGAGTATTTTTTCCTCTCTGCTAACCACAATCTATCCCAGCTGCCTTGCTGCTTACAACAGCACTCAGGGCACAAGATGGGCTGTTCAAAATAAATATTACAATCCGAGCAATACAAGACACATTTTGATAGAGGGAATGCTGAGATTTTCTTGGCTTGTAGCCCCTTCCTGTGGTATCAGGATCCCCAGACTTTTCCATTTAGTTATTCTCCTAGACTTGCTCACATATCTTAAATAGTTTGAAGTCTTTCTTTTTCTTTATAAAGAAACTAGTTTAGTCCTGATTAACTTGTCCCCCTTAAGAGAAAGGAAAAATAATTCTTTGTAAAAAAAAAAAAAAAAAAGAAGAAAAGAATAAGTTTGTACTCTTTAAAGTGGCTAAGTCATTGAAGAAACCAGATTTTAAACTCAGACACAAACAAGTGTTTAAAACGCCAAGAGTCCTCACTCCTTTGGAAGTGAAGTGGTTTGCTTGTCTTTTTCTCCACATTGTTTTGGAGCCCACAAAGTTAGCGGGGGTGGAAAGTTTATATTTCCGTAAAATAATCTGGCAAGTGCAGAAAAAGCAACACATCATCAGGCAGTTTCTACTAAAATCTGTGCAGCGAACCCCTGGATTTCCATGTCCCCAGCTAAACCTGAGGTTTGTGTTAAAGAGTCGCTGGGACGCAGAAGCGCTGCGCGGTTCACCCACACTAACAATTCTTTTTCCTTCAAAGTTCTCCCCTCCTGACATGCATCTGGCCCCAGGCACACCACAGGCAATGGCTAAGAAAGTAGGTATGGTTGAAAGGGAGAAGACAGGCAGAGAGAGAGGAATACAAAGCGGAGTGAGAGAGCTTTAGCTCGCAAGTATGGAATCGGATTGCTCCGTTCACTCCGAGGGAGTCCAAAACACGCCCAGCCAAAGCGGGAGAAGATTCCCCACCAGAGAAGCCTCGGGAGAAGGCAGAGAGCTCTCGTTACCATTTTAGCTTGCCAAAGCAATTTCATTCTCAGTTTTCTCTCCGGTGCGCGAACGCTGCATGATGCGCCCTGCTCGGAAGCCAAGGCAGTGTCTGCTGGGCTCAGCCCGCGGCGCCTCGCCCGGGTCCGGGTCCCGAGCGGCCGCCGCGCACAGACACGCGCCGCGCTGCCCCCGCCGCTGCCGGTGCGCGCGACTCGGGCCACAAAGGGAGCGCGGCGAGCGAGCGAGCAAGCGAGGAGCAGACTCCTCCCCACGCCACTCCGTGATGTAAGGCTTTCCTGTTTGTGCTTGTGAGCACACTCTCCCTTTCTTCAGTCCCATGGATAAAGTCAGCATGAAAGCGTTTCTCCAGCGCTGAAGGTGATTGGGAAACAACACTTTCAAGTTTATCAGGTTTTCCTGACGGTCACCAGGTGCCAAAATAGAACTGAGTGTGGGATGGAGGATTTGTGTGTCTTCTTCCATCGCTAAAACAATGGAAGGAGAACGTCCGAAAAACTTCCATTATCTGCCTATTATCTATTTTGATTTTACAATAATTAAGTCAGAATGACCCCAATGAGAGCCGCAATACTAGAAGCCAGGAAGTTTTTCATTAGGACAGAGGATAAGGTCAGAGGACAC
Source organism: Trachypithecus francoisi (assembly GCF_009764315.1). NCBI lineage: Eukaryota > Metazoa > Chordata > Mammalia > Primates > Cercopithecidae > Trachypithecus > Trachypithecus francoisi. The sequence goes on along the minus strand of NW_022681470.1, from coordinate 40,617,212 downwards.
CCGGGTATTCCAAAACCGTGTCCAGGGGCTATGCCCTCTCCTGCATCAGCACACTGCCAACAGGAAATCGCGCTGGGCTTTTCACCACCCATTATGATAAGGCTCAATTACCGAGTAACTGGCCATTGTGGGTGGGAAGGGAACAAAACAGTAAGGTTTTGCTGGGACTGACGGTGTCCTAGAGGTTCTGTGAGTCTTTGTGAGTAGCCACTATGGGTTGAGTTGCTTGTACTGTAGGGACACAGTAAGATCATAGCCACAGGAAAAAGCTCTTCATCAGATGACTACCAGCAGGAGTTTTATCATAATGGAAAGATCTACTATAGGGATAAAAGATTATTACATTTTTTTAGATCTAGTTTTAACAAGTCAACAGCAAGAGATACCAGATAATGCAGTCAAACTTGACACCTGCCAGAATTCCATGCAAATTGCAAATACCTTTAGGGCTCATGTCTTTCATACTATTCACCCTAAATGAATTTAATCACCTTCAAATTAAAAAAAAAAAAAAAAAAAAAAAAAAACAGGTCTCCCACTAATTGCCATACTAGGACATAAGCCTGGGTTTTGGTTAATAGTAAATATATCATGAGCTGAAAATTTAGAAAATCAAGTGTACCGATGTTCCCAGGAGAGCAGAATAAATGACAACAACGGCACATTAAGGAAAAACAAAAGGATCTGTGGACACTTGAGAACATCTTCAAGTCATTCAGCCAGGTTATCCCCATACAACCAGAACCTAAGGGCACAGTGACTGTATAGAGATGAGATGCCCTTTTAGCAAACTGAAGTGGTTGTTCTATAATGTAAAAAACAAACAAAAACACATAGACTAAATCCTTCTATGATGATCAGGACACAATGTTGCTGGGAACCAGAGGAAAATCATGTGGAGGCCCTATCTCCCTGCTTGTCAAGCCATCCTCAGGAACCCAGGCCCACCTCTAGAGGACCTATTAGGTGATCTTGGAGACCACAAAATGCAACTGAGGACAGTTAAACAACCTATAAGATTAACTTTGCCACTACTTTAACCTGATTTTTGGCTACACATTTGGCAGTAACTGAAATGTTTCCATTTCAGGGATATTAAGCAGTTTCTTCAGCCTCACTCTTCCAGGAAACCTTCCTGGACAGAGTGGCTTATAATTCACAAGTCCCCACTCAGGTTTCAGATCTACTCACTGTTCTCTGTACTCCAATTCCCTGGCTGGCCACCTAGTGTGTAAAGGGAAAAGAACTAGCTTCAAGGCAAGTGAATACAGCTTCACATCCAGCCTTGCAGTGAGTGAACCTGAATGCTACTACCCTGAGCCTTAATTTCCTTATCTGAAAAATGGGACAAACACCTACCTGAAAGAGTTTGAAAGAGGATCAAATGAAATAATGCATACAAATCATCAAGCCCATGGTAAGTGATCCAAAAAAGTTCCACTGCCTCCTTATTGCACTTACTGCCAAACCATATTTATCCAGACTCACTGAAAAGCGTGTTATGTATGCAACACTAGGAAATCTGAAATGATGTCTTCTCATGGAATTACTTTAAAATTTCAGAGAGGTTTTCCAAGAATAACTATTTGTATTTATACCTCACAATGTATTTAATTTTGTACAAATGCTGTTCTGCAAAAAAAAAAAAAAAAAAAAAGAGGCAGACTTTATGCTAGATAGAACAATTGTGTGTTGCAGTTTACAAATTTTTTAATATTCATTTAAAAATATTTCATCAGTAAGCAGTTAAGTCCATATTACCTTATTACCTGTACCTTTGGGTTTAAGTACTCCTGGCCAATATGTGGGAAGACAAACCAGTAAGCCATTTATAACTCAGTTGGTGTTTATTTACTACAGTAGCCTTCCCGCGACTTAACAGAGTCCTGAGAGGATAGGTCAAGTTTAGCTAAAAGATCAGGAATGTTTTGTAGTTTTTAGAGAGCAAGACTTGCACCTCTTTGGTTCAGTTGATTGCAAGGTACTTTATTCTGATACTATTGTAAATGGGATTGCTTTGTAAATTTCATTTTTAGATTTTTGTTAGTATATAGAAACACATTAATTCTTCATTTTGCAATTGACTGAATTTGTTTATTAGTTTACAGGGTTTTTTTGTGTGGTTTTTTTTGCTGATACACCTAAATAGAAAGACATCCCGTGTTTACAGATTGAAAGACTTAATATGTTAAAATGTCCATATTACCCAAAACTTTCCACATATTCAATGCAATCCCTCCCAAAATTCCAAGTGTATTTTTAACAGAAATAACAAAAATAACCTTAAAATTCACATGGAACTATGAAGGATCCTGAATAATCAAAGCAATCTTGAAAAAGAAGATTAAAGCTGCAGATCTCATGCTTCCCTATTTTAAAACATATTACAAAGCTAGAGTAATCAAAACTTTATGGTACTGGCATGCAGACAGACATACAGACCAATGGAACAGAACAGAAAGCCCAGAAATAAACCCAATCATATGTGGTCAACTGATCTTCAATAAGGATGCCAAGAATACACAACAAGGAAAAGATAGTCTCTCCAACAAATGGTGCTGGGAAAACATTTGTACAAAGACTAGATCACATGCAAAAGAATGAAATTGTACATTTATTTTACACCATACACAAAAATCAATTCAAAATGGATTGCAGACTTAAACATAAGACCTGAAACTATAAAACTCCTTAAAGAAAATTGCTATAGTTTGGTTTGCTTGACCCCTTATAATCTTATGTTGAAATCTGATCCCCAGTGTTGGAGGTAAGGCCTAATGGGAGGTGTCTAGATCATGGAGGCAAACCCCCATTAATGGCTTGGTGCCATCCTCAAAGTATTGTGTGAGTTCTCACTTTATTAGTTCCAGTGAGAGTTGATTGTTACAAGGAGTATGGCCCCCATCTCTCTCTTGCCTCTTCTCTCACCATGTGATCTCTGTACATGCTGGCTCACCTTCCCCTTCTGCCATGAACTAAAGCAGCTTGAGGCCCTCACCAGATGCAGATGTTGGCGCCATGCTTCTTGTGTACAGCTTACAGAACCATGAGCCAAATAAACTTCTTTTCTTTATAAATTACCTGCTCTCAGGTATTCCTTTATAGCAACACAAAGGACTCAGATAAAAATATAGAGAGAAAGCTTCATTATATTGGCCTTGGCAGTGATTTATTGGATATCACACCAAAAGCACAGGCAAGAATATTAAAATTAGAGAAGTGGAACTACATCAAACTAAAAAGCTTCTGTGCAGCAAATGAAACAATTAGTAGAGTGAATAAATGACCTATGGAATGGGAGAAAATATTTGCAAATCATGTATCTAATAAGGGGTTAATACCCACAATATTTTAAGAGCTCTACAACTGAATAGAAAAAAAAACCCAATTTTAAAACAGGCAAAACACCTGAATAGATATTTTTCCAAAGAAGACATACAAATGACCATCACATATATAAGAAAGTGCTCAACATCACTAATCATCAGGAAAATGCAAACCAAAACCGTACTGAGATATAACTTCACACCCATTAAGGTGGTCATTATTACACACACACACACACACACACACACACACACACACAAACAAGTGCTGGAGAGAATGGGGAGACATTGGAACCCTTGTGCACCGTTAGTAGGAGTGTAAAACGATGTAGCCACTATGGAAAACAGTATGGAGGTTCCTCAAAAAATTAAAGATAGAACTACCATATAGTCCAGCAATCTCAGTTCTAGGTATTGACCCAAAATAATTCAAGTTGAGATCTGAAAGCGATACTTGCACTTCCATGTTCATTGCAGCGTTATTCACAATAGCCAAGATGTGGAAGCAGCCTAAATGTCCATCAACAGATGAATGGATAAAGATAATGTGGTATAATTAAGTATTAAAAAGAAAGAAAATCCTGTCACATGCAGCAACATGGATGAACCTTGAGGACATTAATCTAAGTGAACTAAGCCACTTACACAAGGACAAATACTACATGATCCCACTTATATGAGGTATCTAAAATAGCCAAACTCTTAGAAGCAGAAAGTAAAATGGTGATTGCCTGGGGCTGGAGAGAGGGGAAAATGGGGAATTCCTGTTCAGTGTGTACAGAGTTTCAGTTATGCAAGATGAATAAGTTCTAGAGATCTGTACATTGTACTTACAGTTAACAATAATGTACTGTACACCCAAAAATCTGTTACAGGGGGAGATCTATATTTAAGCATTAGTATGTTGCTAGGAATAGTTTTGTGTTGCCATATTTGGTGGGCACTGACAGTAACAACAGAAAAGTTCTAGCATATAAGAGGAAAGAGGTATGGAAGAGCACCAAACTGGGGAGAAAAAAAATTTTTCTTGCTTTACAGTTTTACCAGAGCCAATAAATAAAGAGCAAATGCAAGCAGCTGGTGTGTTGATTCTTTAAGAGAGTCTGTCTAGAAATGGAAGTATATAATATATATACCCTATTCATTTATTTATTTATGTAGTCATTGGTCTCTATGACACCACATTTTTCTACACTTTATTCTACCTCTCTGGCTGCAAGAAGAAGTAAAAAATACAAAAGTTATGACAGAATGTACTTATGTAGGATGATATGGAGTGATATTTATGTGTCTGGATAAATGATGGGACATTTAGCATATGAGTTTAAATTCTAGCTCTAGATGACTTGCCAACCAAGAGTCTGACCCTCACTTCTCACAGCCTTATTTTCCTCATTTGTCTCTTGTCATGCTTATCATAAGGATTAAATGAGATATACTACATGAAGTTTCTGATAGTGCTTGAAACATAGGAGGCATTGAATAAAAATGTATCTCCTCGCTCTGCTCTCACACCATTTCCCTTTAATGTAATTTTGTATCTGTTTACTGCTTTTGGTTTGTAACCTGAGTGTTCTTTATACTTTTGCCTGGGTAAGATATTATATTGCATAACAGAAAAGTAAGGACAGTGAAAGTGTAATGGACACTGTACTTCGAAATAAGTATGTAATAAAAACTTGTCTTAAAAACCATAAATCTGATAAGTGGTTAATATCCAAAATATATAAAGAACGCATACAACTCAATAGCAAACTAACCAACCTGATTTTAAAAATGGGACAGGGGACTTGAACAGACAATTTTCCAAAGAAGACTGACAAATGGCCAACAAGTGTATGAAAAGATGCTTACTATCACTAATCATCAGGAAAATGCAACAAAACCAGAATGAGATATCACCTCATACCTGTGGGGATGGCCATTATCAAAAAACAAATGATAAGTGCTGGTGAGGATGCAGACAAAAGGGAACCTTGATACGCTGTTGTTGGGAAAGTAAATTGGTATGGCTGCTATGGAAAACAGTATGGTGATTCCTTAAAAATTAAAAATAGAACTACCATATGATCCAGAATTCTAGTTCTGGGTATTTATCCAAAAGAATTTAAATCAGTATCTCAAAGAGATATGTGCACTCCCATATTAATTGCAGCATTATTCACAATAGTCAAAATATTGCAGATACAATTATTATTCAGCCTTAAGAAAGGATGAATAATAGCCAAGTGCGGTGGCTCACGCCTGTAATCCCAGCACTTTGGGAGGCCGAGGTGGGCGGATCATGAGGTCAGCAGATGGAGACCATCCTAGCTAACACGGTGAAATCCTGCCTCTACTAAAAATACAAAAAATTGGCCAGGCGTAGTGGCAGGGGCCTGTAATCACAGCTACTTGGGAGGCTAAGGCAGGAGAATGGTGAACCCGGGAGGCAGAGCTTGCAGTAAGCCGAGATTATGCCACTTCACTCCAGCCTGGGTGACAGAGCAAGAGTTCGTCAAAAAAAAAAAAAAAAACAAAAAAAAAAACGGGAAATCCTGCCATCTGTGGCTACATAAATGGACCTGGAAGACATACTAAGTGAAATACACCAAACACAGAAAGACAAATACTGTATGGTCTCACATGTGGAATCTAAAATAGTCAAGCTCATAGAAGCAGAGTAGCATGGTGATTGGCAGGCTGAGGGGGTGAGAGAAATGTGGTGATGATGGTCAAAGGGTGCCAAGTTTCAATTATACAAGATGAAAACCTTCTAGGGATCTACTACAGGTCTATAACACAGTGCCTAATAGCTACCAATACTATACAATATACTCAAAATTTTCCAAGAGGGTAGATCTTCTTTAAGTGTGTTCTTCACATACACACACAAATAGTAAGAATATGATACTAATAATAATAAAGGAGGAAGGAGAAAGCTTTGGGAGGTGATGATATGTCTGTGGCTTTGATGGTGGTGATGGTTTCATGGGAGTATACTTATCCCCAAACTCATCAAGTTGTATACATGAAATATGTACAGCATTCTACATCTCAGTCATACCTCAATAAAGTTGTTTTTTAAAAAAACTTGCCTTGAAGATGGCAATATCAACATAAAATGGTAAGAAATGAGAAGGCCTTGGCTTTGTCATCCTCAAACTCAAGGCTGCACTGTAATGTCCTATGCCCAGTCAAAAGTTTAGAAGAAAGCGGTCCTGAGAGGGCAATAATAATAATAATAACCATGTGAAGAAAAATAAATAAGTGAGAGGGCAGGATTTCCATTCCACACCTTAGTACTACTGAGCACAAATTGCCTCTGTTTACCTATAACCACTACCTAAGCAGACTAATGTGAAACTTCTCCCACTCACTGGTAGTGGACTTTTGAACAAAACTGATAATTGTCCTTTTGCAATATTTTACTCATAAACTATAATAAAGATTATAGATCCATAAAAACTTTTGGAGGAGGACATAAGCAAATAAATCTGGTACTTCTTGATTCCTTCCTCCAGCAATATGAAAGCATTGTCAAAACACAAGGTATTTAGTTCTTCCAATGTCCCTATGAAATGCTTCTCCCTAGGTTTGCAGGCTGCGTTCCTTACCAATCAACTTTCCATCTTCAGTTTTCCATTATCATTTGGGCATTCTGCTATAGTTGTTCCTAGCTATGATAACTGTGGTTTCACCTGCTTTTTCCTTGAAGTTTCAACCTTCCTTTGCAAAGGGTAAAGAGCCAGTCATGTTTGATTAAAGATGACCAGGCCTCTGAAAACTCCTTAACCAGTAAGCAGTTGCTTCCATTTTCTGAAGGACCCAGTTGATTTTGTTAGTTATCACAGAAATACTATAAGGTATGAGTTTAAAATTCTCAATGCTCTGTTATTACATTTTTATATTTAGGCAAGCAAATTACAAGTCCATTTTAGGCAGACCTTTTACAACGAAAGGAGGAGGCTGCCCTAAGGTATAGAAAACGAAAACAGAAGAAACAAGCAAATAGCACTCAACAGATGGTAGGCCAAAGGCAGAGAGCTCCTCGGGCCATGATGGCAAACATTTTTCAACTAATAATTCACCAATTGTTGGCAATTATTCTTTTTTTTTTTTTTTTTTTTTTTTTTTTTGAGATGGAGTCTTGCTCTCTCACCTAGGCTGGAGTGCTGTGGCACTATACCAGCTCACTGCAACCGCCACCTCCTGGATTCAAGTGATTCTCCTGCCTCAGCCTCCCAAGTAGCTGGGATCACAGGCGCCCACCACCACGCCTGGCTAATTTTGTATTTTTTGTAGAAACAGGGTTTCACCATGTTGGCCAGGCTGGTCTCAAACTCCTGACCTCCAGTGATCCACCCGCCTCAGCCTCCCAAAGTGCTAGGATTACAGGCGTGAGCCACCACGCCTGGCCAATTGTTGGCAATTATTCTTAATCATTGATGATGCTCTCCTGAGGAGGAAGCTGGATACTGAAATACTATTTGTAACTTGGACTAATGAGCATTATTACCTCATCTAATTATATATTTCTGTAAAAGAAAAAAGGACAGCCCACCAGAAATTTGTTCACACGGTTGAAAATATCAAAACATACAACCATCAACTCAGAAATAATGCCAGGTTGTGTGATATATAGTAAAATATCTGCAGAATGGGAGCTGGGTGAGCTGATGCCATGAAGACTGACCAAGATTGAGGAAGGAGTTACTGGGCAATTAGTCAAATCATATCTTTTTGTGGGACTGAAGCAATCTCCTTTTTCATAATAGTGGTATTGAAATGGTACTGAAAACCAAGATAAACTAGAACTTCTATAACAAAGTAGCTAAGAGTAAAGGCTCTGCAGTTAGAGACAACTAGATTTGAGTCCTAGACCCAACACTTCTCTCTGAGGCAAGGTCTTTAACACCTCTAAGCCTATTATTAAGAAAATAGGGATACAAGCCGGGCACAGTAGCTCAAGCCTGTAATCCCAACACTTTGGGAGGCCAAGTGGGTGGATCACAAGGTCAAAAGATCAAGACCATCCTGGCCAACATGGTGAAAATCTGTCTCTACTAAAAATACAAAAATTAGTGGGGTGTGGTGGCACACGCATGTAGTCTCAGCTATTCGGGAAGCTGAGGCAGAAGAATTGCTTGAACCCAGGAGGCGGAGGTTGCAATGAGCCGAGATCGCACCACTGTACTCCAGCCTGGTGACAGAGCGAGACTCCATCTCAAAAAAAAAAAAAAAAAATAGGAATACAAACACCTTCCTCACTGGCTTATAGCAGGAATTAATTGAGATAATTCCCAGCATGCCTTTAGTACAGTGCCCAGCAGCATACATAATGTTTTCTATTATCTAGACACTAGATACCAAACTCTAGATACTAGATAATGTTGTCTATCATCATCATTATTATTATCCGTTACTACTACATGTTAGGTCAATGAATTGCAAATGCTTAGGAGACTATGTTAAAAATTAGACCCATATTTTGAGTAGCTCAAGGTTCTTTAGCTTGAAGCCAAATGCCATGATACAGAGATTGCAGCAAGAACTATAAGCCCCACACACTGTCCAGTCAATGAGCAACATTTACTGAGTTGCTACACAACATAGAAAAACACCATGCTTGATTTTCTTGCCCACTTCAATTTATCCTCCACACATTGACCACAGTGATCTTTTCAAAACCCCATACTATCCTTTCCTGTTCTTAAATCCCTCCAGTGGCTCCTCATTGCTAAGTATAGAAACCTAAAGCCTTTTCACATGCCATAGGGTCTTGCCCAGGTTGGCCCTTGCCTACCTCTCCAGCTTCCTTCCACTCATCTACCTATACTCTTTGGGCTGCAGCCACCCCAGTCTTCTTTCAATGTCTTGAACATATCTGGCTCCCTCCCTTCACAGAGCCTTTGCTCATGTGGTTCTCCATCTTTGGGACATTCTTCCCTGTTCTCCTCTCCCACTTCAGTTAAATACCCCTATTATGTGCTCTCATGGTACCATATTCCTTTCTTTGTAGCTCTATCACAGTTGTAATTTTACACCTAATTGTATGATTATTTGATAAATATCTGTTTCTCCTGTTTCTCCCATTAGACTGTACACTCTATCAAAGCATGGGTAATGTCAGTTTTTTCTCATCACTGTATTTCTAGCACCTCACACTGTGCCTACCACATAGCAGATGCTCAAGAAATAATTTGATGTAAATAGATACCATGCTATAAATTCAGTAAGCGTGGCTGGGCATGATGGCTCATGCCTGTAATCCCAGCACTTTGGGAAGCTGAGGCAGGAGGATCACTTGAGCCCAGGAATTCAACACCAGCCTGGGCAATGCAGCAAGATCCTGTCTCATAAAAACAAAATCAGCAAGTGCTTAGTAATTATAGCTGAATGATATAAATAAATCTTAGATATTGTCTCTACCTTAAAGTTGCTTGTACTCTAAAAGCAGAGAAAAGGCATAAGGTAAATGACTACATGATGTTACAAAGCCACACATCAGCAAGTACAGATTAAGAGAGCAGGGCAGACTAACAATGTGGCCCTGAGACACTGAGAAAATGAGTCAGGTAGTGCTCACTCTTAAAGGACCAGGTAATTTCAGCTTTTATTAAGGCTGTGTTAACCACTACCTTTGAAGAAATACAGAAATATGTTTGGGGAGGAAGAAAGAGGAGTCTTCCAAATGGCATGTTCAAAGGAGATGGAAAGAGATGATATTTGTTTGGAGAAATGGACCATATAGTTCAGGTAAACAAGGTGTGAATAAAGTAGCCAGGTGACAGATTTTTAAAAATTTTTCTTGAAAGATAAATGAACAGTGTGAACAAGAGGACGTTTTTATTGATACATATTTATGAGGTACATGTGATAGTTCGATACATGCATACAATGTGCAGTGAGCAAATCAGGATAATTAGGATATCCATCATTTCAAACATTTAACATTTATTTCTGTTGGGAACATTTCAAATAATCTTTTAGCTATTTTGAAATATACAATAAATTACTGGGCACCCTATAGTCACCCTACTGTGTTATCAAACTGTGACTATATTAACTATAGTCACCCTACTGTGTTATCAAACACTAGAACTTAATCCTTCCAACTGTACTTTTGCACCTATTAACGAATCTCTTCTTCATTCCCCTCTCCACCTTTCCCAGCCTCTCTGGTAACCATCATTCTACTCTCTTCCATGAGATTAACTTTTTTTTAGCTCCCACATGAGTGAGAACATGCAATATTTGTCTTTCTGTGCCTGGCTCATTTCACTTAACATACTGACTTCTAGTTCCATCCACATAGCTGCAAATAACAGAATTTCATTTCTTATGGCTGAATATTATTCGTGTTTGTGTGTGTGTGTCCACATTTTCTTTACCCATTCATCCAATGATGTACACTTAGGTTGATTCTATATCGTGGCTATTATGAATAGTGCTGAAATACACATGGAGGTGCAGGTAGCCCTTTGATATACTAATTTCCTTTGATATACTGATTTCCTTTCCTTTGGATAAATACCCAGTAGTGACATTGCTCAATTGCATGGTAGTTCTTTTTTTATTTTTATTTTATTTATTTATTTATTTTTTTACAAACTCCATGCTGTTTTCCATAATGGTTATACTAATTTACACTTCCATTATACTGTATTAGAGTTTCTTTTCCTCTGCATCCTCACAAGCATTTGTTATTTTTTGTCTTTTTGATAAGTCATTCTTTTTTATTTGTATTTCCTTGATGATTAGTGATATTGAGCATTTTTTTCCATATACCTGTTGGTGATTTGTATGTCTTTTTTTGAGAAATGTCTATTCAGATCCTTTGCCCACTTTTCAATGGAATCGTTTTGTTTTGTTTTTTCCTGTTGAGTTGTTTGAGTTCCTTATATATTCTGGATATTAGTCCTTTGTCAGACGAATAGTCTGCAAATATTTTCTCACATTCTACAGGTTGTCTCTTCACTCTGTGGATTTTTTTTTTTTTTTTCTGTACAGGTTTTTAGTTTAATCTAGTCCCACTTACCTATTTTTGTTTCTGTTGCCTGTGCTTTTGAGGTCTTAGCCATAAAATCTTTGCCCAGACGAATGTCCTAAAGCATTTCTGGTAGTTTTATAGTCTTAGGTCTTATGTTTAAGTCTTTAATCCACTTGAAGTTGATTTTTATACATGGGAGAGATGTGGTCTAGTTTCATTCTTCTGCATATGAACATCCAGTTTTCATGGCATATTACTGAAGACAGTATCCTTTCCCCATTGTATGTTCTTGGTGCTTTTATCAAAAGCCAGTTGGCTGTAGGGATATGGATTTGTTTCTGATTTCTCTATTCTGTTTCATTGGTGTATATGTCTGTTTTAAAACAAATACCATGCTGTTTTGGTTACTATAGCTTTGTAGTATATTTCAAAGTCAGGTAGTGTAAGGCCTCCAGCTTTGTTCTTTGTGCTTTGGCTATTCTGCCTCTTTTGTTGTTACATACAAATTTTAGGATTGCTTTTTCTATTTCTGTGAAGAAAATTGGTATTTTGGTAGGGATTGCATTGAATCTATACATTGCTTTGGGTAGTATTATTATTTTAACAATATTAATTCATCCAATACATGAGCATGGAATGTCTTTCCTTTGTGTTCTCTTCAATTTCTGTCATCAGTATTTTGTAATTTTCATTGCAGAGATCTTTCACCTCCTTCATTAAATTTATTCCTAGGTATTTTTCATAGCTATCATAAATGGGATTGCTTTATTTCTTTTTCAGCTAGTTCATTATTGGCATATAGAGATACAACTGATTTTTGTATGTTGATTTTGTATCCTGAAACTTTACTGAATTGCCTTATCAGTTCTAAGAATTCTTTTTTGGTGGAGTCTTTAGGTTTATGTATATATAAGATCATGTTGCCTGCAAAGAGGGAGAATCTGACTTCCTCTTTTCCAGTTTGGTTCCTCTTATTTATTTCTCTTGCCTGATTGTTCTCGCTGGGACTTCCACTACCATGTTGAATAAAAGTGTTGAAAATGAGTATCCTCATCTGTGAACAAGATGATTCTAATACTTATCCATAGGTTAGCTTAGAGTGGAGAAAGGACATAGGAGAGGATATTACAGCAATGTATACACCAAATAATTAACACCTAGGCTGAACGAGGCAATATAATAACCCTTATATTGAAATAAAGAAATGAATCTGAGTGATATTTAGGAAAAATAAATGTTACAACTTGATAATAGGCAGCATGTTGCAAGTAAATGACAGAGTAAAGCAAAACAAACAAACAAAGAACACCAAAAAACTGCAAGGTTTTAAGACTAGGACACTGAGATTGTGGCGAGGACATAAAAATAAAGAGAAAATGGGAAGGTATAAGGCTTTGGGAAAAAATATCAGTTCAGTTCTGGGGATAAAGAAATTGGATATATTGAAGAGTGGTAGAAAGGAGAGATAAAGACTAAAAATGAAGAAAGCGACTTGTAAGTTAGTACATACATATACATGAGAAATTATTTGAAACCATGAATTCACATGATTCTTACTTGGAAAATGAGCAGGCTAAAAAGAGTCTCAATATGCACCCATCATTGAGGAAGGAAAAAACAAAAATAATCAGGGAAACGAGCAAGAGGGAAAGAAGAGCAAGAAGAACTTGAGTTATGAAAATTAATGCTGCAATGTCAGACACATTAGCATCAGTCTTGGAATACAGTCAATGGACTTTAGAATACTTCAGGCAGGAGATTTACCTCCTACACTTATCAAAAGATGATGCATATATTTTAAGAGAGCTTTCCCTGTTTAAAAACATACAAAAGTTTTTTAAAAAATTATCACCAGTTATTCTGTTCTATGACACTCTTCAATAAAACGCTACCGAAGTTAATTGGAAGTCTTAGTGTGGTCAGTTACATAACACTAGAATTGCTGAATAGCTTAAACACAGTGTTTTCCCAGAAATATTTGTCTTTTGGATGAAACCAAGAATGGAAAGTTTCTGCTTTAAAGGAGAACTTTTGAGAAGGTGGAAAGAAAAAAAAAAAAACATATATAATGGAAATATAATTGTAGCAAAAATTAACCAAAATTCTACTCACAAATATAACTACTCACACAGAGACACACCAAAACACAAAGAAAAGGGAATTTTACCACTTCAGAAAATCAACTGTGGATTGTATATCAATTAGATAACATCTTTTTAAAAATCAGAAAATATCTCATATGTTGCCTTTGCCAAGAACAAATTTAGACAGATCTTTGGTTTTTGTTATTTTCCTATTAAACTGGCAGAATCATCTCATAATGACCCACACTGATCCTGTTTTGTCTAGTACACAAAGTGAGGTCTACAGAATGAAAATGTTTAGTTTGGGGATGGTGAAGGGAAGGAGTAGTTACTTTCGTTTATTCAGCTTCTTCTAGATGAGTGAATAGCTAAAGGTCTAGAAAGCTGCACCCAGCTCTCACCCCTACCCTGATTCTTCTCCCATTTCCTCTCTCTTCTCTCCTTCCCTCCAGAGATTGTGTGTGTGTGTGTGTGTGCGTGCGTGCGTGCGCACATATATATGTGGTCTGTGCTATGTGTGTATATATCGTGGGAGGGGAGAACTGATAGAGTGGGTTGGCCTTCATTTCAAACTTCTATCATAAGAATTAATGACTTATTTCCAGAATAACATAAACCCAACAGAAAGGTGTTGTAAAGAAATAATGGTGCAATGGTATTTTGTGGCAACTTTATAGCCAAACAAGTAATATACTTTTCCTGATAGCTAAATAGGTAATATAGTTAACATTGTTCCAAGAAATTTCTCTTTTATAACTTGTTAGAACGCCTTTCTGTTAACTTAGGGTATCCTGTGCCTCAGGAAACCATACCACCCTGGTTGAAGGCTGCTTGACCTTGGCATAAGAACCAGCTGGCATTCTTATCATATATACCTAACTAAGGCTAAGTTATTAGTCTTTCCCACTTGAGAAGGCTTGAGGGTAAGGCGTGGATTAGACAAGCAGTGAGAAATTGTCCAATTTGATTAATTCTATAAATCCATACCAGAATCAAGCTGCATTACAGGGTCCAGAAGGTCCTCAAATCAGTTCAGGTACCCAAAAGAAATTAAATTGGCTTTGGGTGTAGGTTCCAAGGATTCCAGGACAAAAGTGGACCTACTGGGATTGTGTCATGTCTGTGAACCATGGGAATGAGGGCATCATCACAGGATGTTGGAGCATCAAGATAGCAAAAGCTTGGAGGCTGGGCACAGTGGCTCACGCCTCTAATCCCAACACTTTGGGAGGCTGAGGCAGGTGCATCACTTGATGTCAGGAGTTCGAGACTAGCTGTGACCAACATGGTGAAACCCCACCTCTACCAAAAAAAATTTTTTTTTAATTAGCTGGGTATGGTGGCAGGCGCCTGTAATCCCAGCTACTCGGGAGGCTGAGGCAGGAGGATCGCTTGAACCCGGGAGGTGGAGGTTTCAGTGAGCCAAGATCATGCCACTGCACTCCAGCCTGGGCAAAAAAAAAAAAAAAAAAAGTAAAAGTCTGCTTCTGACTATTAGATTGGTGCAAATGTAATTGCGATTTTTGCTATCACTTTTAATGGCAAAAAATGCAATTACTTTTCCACCAACCTAATATCCCAAAGAACAAAGCTGCCACACCAGTCCATGACTGCCTATCTCTGGATTGTTTTGTGACAAAGAAAATTCCTTCTTGTTTAAACTGGCATAAATCTGTGACAAGCAGCCAAACCTATATTCCAATTAATATACCTGGTTAAATAGAACAGAAATCAGTAGAGGTAAAGGAACCATTTAGCCAAAGCCTTGCTTATAATAACATCACAAGACTTACTCTGATGTACTCTGATTCCAAATTGCTCTGGTCTTTGCCTACTAATTATGTAATGAATATTTATTTTGTGACCACTATATACCAAACACTGCGCTACACATGGTAGAACTTTTTGTTGTTGTTACTGTTTTTCGTTTTTCTGAGTTTTTTTGTTTTTTGAGACAGAGTTTCACTCTTGTTGCCTGGGCTGGAGTGCAATGACACAGTCTGGGCTCACTACAACCTCCACTTCCCGGGTTCAAGAAATTATCCTGCCTCAGCCTCCCAAATAGCTGGAATTACAGGTGCCTGCCATCACGCCCAGCTAATTTTATTTTATTTTTGCATTTTTAATAGAGATAGGGTTTCACTATGTTGGCCAGGCTGGTCTCGAACTCCTGATCTCAGGTGATCCACCGCCTCAGCCTCCCAAAGTGATGGGATTACAGGCATGAGTCACTGCACCTAGCCAGTAGAACTAACTTTCAACATGACAGACATAGTACCTGCCTCATGGTGCTAATGGATTAAAGAGAGAAACAGACAAAGCACTTACACTACCATATGATAAATGTTGAAAGAAAAGCTAAGAGTATACAGGCTAAGCCCATAGAATTCAAGAAAGACTTCCCAAAGAAAACAATCTCTAAGGTGACATCCAAAAGATGAGGTAGAATTAATCAGAAGTAGTAGAGGAAGGAGTGGGTAGGGGAAGAGAGCAATCGAAGCAGAGAAGACAGAATGGGAGAGTTAGAGGGATCACAGATTAAAAAGAATCCTGGACATGCCCCCCTAGTTCACACACATGCCAAATAAGCTAATACTGTATATTTTTCCTAAATAAGAATAGCAGTACATCTTCTCTTCTTGAGCACTAATTTGTTTTAATATTATAATATACCGTGTGTATGTTCCTTGGAAACATGAGATATGTTTTTGTTTTATTTTATGTAATCCCATAATCCCTCAAATAATCCTCTGTCAAGGGCCAGGTAAATAACTATTTTAGTGACCTCAACAGAACATGTACTGTGCGTAAAGTACTGAATGATACATACTGCTCCTGGATCTAAAGTAAGGGAGGTGTGATGGTTAATTTTACATGTCAACTTGACTGAGCCAATGAGTGTCCTGATTAAGCATTGTTTCTAGGTATGTCTCTGGATTTAGATCAGCATTTGAATCAGTAAACTCTGTAAAATAGATTGCCCTCCCAATGGAAGTGGATATCATCTAATCCATTGAGAGACTGAGTGGAACAGAAGGAGAGGAGGGAGGAATTTGTCCCTTTTTTCCCTGCCTCATTGCTTGAGCTGGGACATCTCATCTCATCTTTTAATGTGCTTGGACTAGGACTTACATCATTGGCTCTCCTGATTCACAGGTCTTCTGGACTCAGACTGAGTTTCGCTGCTGGTTGCAGACAGCAGATCATGTGACTTCTCAGCCTCCGTGATCGTGTAAGCCAATTCCCAATTAAATATATTCCTATTATTTCTGTACCTGCAGTGAACCCTGACTAGTACAGGAGACAGACAAGGGAATGAACAAAGTAAGCAGGTAAAAGGGAAGCAAGTGAGTGTAGGCTTCTTTCCTACTCCATTTTGTGTTGCTATAAAGGAATACCTGAGACTGGGTAATTTATGAAGAAAAGGCTTATCTGGCTTATGGTTCTGCAGACACATCACCAGCATCTATATCTGGTGAGGGCTTCAGGCTACTTCCACTCATGGTGAAGGTGAAGGGGAGCTGTAAGAGATCACATGGTGACAGAGGAAGCACGAGAGCAAGCGGGGAGGCGCCAGGCTCTTTTTTTTTTTAACAATCAGCTCTTGTGGGAACTAATAAATCAAGAACTCACTCACTACAGCAAGGATGACACTAAGCCATTCACACGAGATCTGCCCCCATGACCCAAACACCCACTTTAAGCCCCACTTCCAACACTAGGGGTCAAATGTCAACACGAAGTTTGGAGGGACAAACATCCAAACTATAGCAGCTTCTACGGAACCATCCTGACCCTAAATCCCAAATTCAAATGCTAGTGTTACCATTTGCTCCATTTAATTCAGCCACCCTAGCACAGATCTGGCACATATCTGGGGACAGGAATACAGGCTGGATGGAAGGGCCTCTTTCAATTTCCGCCTTGGAAATACTTAGGTGTTAGTGCTATCCTTGACCGGGAAATGGAAGAGAAGATGATATTGGGATCTCTCTTGAGAGAGGAAAAAAGACAGCTTTAGAAGTACTGAATGCTGTGAGCCTTCAGACAAAGAACTCATACCCCATTGAGGCATCCTGAAGGAGACTTAAAATGTGAGTAGAGTTTTAAGGTGGTAGGGCTGGAGTTTAGTGAAGCAACACAGGAATGAAGAATAGAGCAATGCAAGCAGAGAAAATAGTGCGAGCCACAGTTAGAGGTCAAATGTGAGGGTATCACAGACTGGGCACTAGGAAGGAGGCCACCCAATCAAGCCACCTCTTGCTCACTCTCTCATTAGCTCATTCCATGAGTTGTATTGATGGAATATGTCACGTGACCAAGTGTAACTTGTCCATGTTCTTCTGTGCTAGGATGGTTTGTTTGAGATTTACATTACTTTGAGCAGGTCCGGATTATGTACAATTTAATCACTACAGCATGTTTATCACCTACTTGCAGATATAAATATTTTTGTATTGGCAATAACTAGTGTTTTCTGTCACTTTTCAATTTGCAAGGTGCTTCTCCATATATTCCCCTAATACTCACAATGAGCCCCAAATGTAGAGGTATTACTATCTCCATTTTATGACCTAAAAAACTGAAATATCAAGACTACAGACAATATAAATGCTGGGCCAAAGTCTTAAACCCGTCTTTTGACTCCAAGTATTACAATACTCTAAAAAGAATTTTTTTTCCTTAGAACATTTGTTCACATCATTGCTATTTTTAATATTATTTAGGACTTAGGGCATTTTATGAAGTGCATTAGTTCTTCATATTCATTATTACAGATTGAGTGCCAGTGTGACACTCAAAGGGAATGCTCATTGGAACATTTTAGATTTCAGATTTTAGGATTAGGGATGTTCAGTTGGTATAATGCAAATATTCCAAAATCTTATAAAAATCTGAAATCTGAAACATTCCTGGTCCCAAGCAGTTTTTTTGTGTGTGTTGTTTGTTTGTTTAGAGATAGGATTTCAGTGTGTCACCCAGGTTGGAGTTCAGTGGCATAGTTCACTGTATCCTCAAATTCCTGGGCTCAAAAGACCTTCCACCTCAGTCTCCTGAGTAACTAGAATTACCGGCATACATCCTGATGCTCAGTTAATTTTTAAAATATTTTTTTAGAGATGGGATCTTGCTATGTTGCCCAGGCTGGTCTCAAACTTCTGGGCTCAAGTGATCCTCCTGCCTTGGTCTCTCAAAGTTGTGGGATTACAGGTGTGAGCCACTGTGCCTAGACAAAAGCATTTTTCGTATTTTATTTCATTGATTGATTGATTGAAAGGGTCTTGCTGTGTTGCCCAGGCTGGAGTAGAGTAGTATAATCACAGCTCAAACACTGCAGCATCAAACTTCTGAGCTCGAGCAATCCTCCTGCCTTAACCTCCCAAGTAGCTGTGTCTACAGGCACACACCACCATCCCCAGCTAAGTTTTCTGTTGAGACGGTGTCACATGATGTTGCCCAGGCTGATCTCAAACTCCTGGCCTCAAGAGATCCTTTAGCCTTATCCTCCCAAAGTGCTAGGATTACAGGCATAAACCACTGTACCTGGCCAAAAGCATTTTGAATAAAGGATACTCAACCAGTAATTAGAGGTCAATTTACATGGTTGCCAGCACTCACAAATTACATTCTTGATGAGTGTCTTACCCTTTTCATCCTCAATGCCTCTATGCTGGTTCAGGTTCATTTCACCTGGCACATCTGCCCCATTCATTCATTCATTCATACAATTATGCAGGCAGCTATTATGCTCCAGGTACTGTGCTGGGTGCTGGGCATGACATAAGGACCAATACAAGTTCCTATTTTCAAAGAACATACAGTCTAGATAGAGGATAGAGATAATAGGACTTCAAAAATAATGTGAGAAATGCTGTAGTAGAGCAGACACAGATGTGGCCCCTAGCATCAAGGAGAAGCACCTAATCCACAGTCAAGGAGTCAGGTGTGCCTACAGCTGAGACCTTAATAGGAGGCAAAAGTTAACACATGAAAAAGGGGAGAAATATTCAGTTCAAGCAAAGGAATGACATGAGCAAAGGCACGGATGCCAAATAATACAAAGTAATTTCATGGCTGGACCGAAAATAGTTTGATATACCTAAAGGATGAGTGCAATGGGAGATGAGCTAAGGCCAGATGACAAAGAGGGTGGGGGCCATGCTAAGGAATTTGGACTTTATCCTGGGGCAATGGAGATTATGGGGAGATTTCATGCAGTAGAGCTACAAGAGAAGACTTGCATTTTAAAAAGCTCTAACCGAAATATGGAGAAAGGATTACAGCAGCACTGCCCCATTGAAAAATAATGTGAGCCGCTTATAAACTTTAACTTTTTCCAGAAGCCACATGAAAAGAATGAACAGAAACATGTGAAATGAATATTTTATCAGTTTATTAATTATATTAATTTTACTCATGTAGTTTATGCCACAATATTAGAAGGGGGCCTGGAGAGAAGTGAACACACTGGAGAAGTGCTTAGGAAGGGGAACGGCCGAAATTTGCTACAGGTGAGGACTCACTTAACTGCTTCCTTTTACACAGTAGGATCAAATTGATCTTTCTGAAATACAGCTCCAATTAAGATACTCCTCTGTTTTAATTTTTCCATTGTTATCCTTTTGCCTACTAAATAAGGCCTAGACTCTTTAGCCAGCAGTGGACCCTGTTTCTCCAGTATCTGCATCCTCCCCTCCAAACAGCTGGACCGCCCTGCTCCCACCTGTAAACGCAGTGTCGAAGATCAGTCAAAACCTTAAGCAGATGGCATTAAAAGACTTTGGCTCAGCACTCTGGAATGGAGTATTGAACCATTCTTACTGCTAGTCAGGCCCATGTTCCAGGTCTGACTCCTGGCTTGGAAATTTGCCTGGTCCCTCTGGGGCTGGGGCCCAGCTTCTTGCTTTCCATTCTGCTGTTTCCTCCCAGAGCTTGGAAGTCTGCCCATGAACCTGAGCATAGCGGCTGGAGCCTGCTAACTGCTGACAGACTTTCTTATTCGCTTAGTCTTGATTACATTTCTAAGTGCCACCTGTTCCTGTATTTCCCCGTATCAGCACCTTCCCTCCTTGAGACTTGTCTCCTACCTCTCAGTACCAACTTGGCTGGGTGACCGCTTGTCATCTATTGCCATATTCTTCTGCACATCTCTTCTAACGCCTTGTCTGCCAGCCTAGACTTCCTCACAGTTCCTGCTCCATCCTCGAGGGCAGATCTGGTCCCTCCCAGTTTGTCCTGTCTTTTGCAGCAAACCAGGCCATTTCTAACAATTATCTGTAGCTATGACAATGAACATTCAAGGCCCTACAGATTAGAGCCCCACCACGCCACTGAAACTTCTTTCTAATATGCTTGTGTACCCTTCACTCAGAATAATCTCATCATTGTATGCTATTCATGCCCCAAGATTGCAGACCTCCCTGATTTATTTCTGACAACTCCACACCCTGGAAAGGTCTTTTTCCCATTCCATCCTTAGTTAGCTTAGGCATTCATAATAAATATTAAACTCAAAAATATGACAATCCATAATCTCCTCCCCACTCCAACTGGAAATTACATCTCCCTCCTCTGAACTCCTGTGGCTCATTATCTGGGCTTCCATTATAGATTTTATTGCATTCCTCCTTATTTTAAATGTCTTATCTCCCTAAGAATATAAATATCTTGGGAATAAGATCCTTGTCTGATTACTTAGCAAAGCAAAGTAGCTAGGGGAAAGGGAAATAAGGAGAACGGGGGGAGAGGGAAAGAGAGACTTGGCTCAATTTCACAAAATGAGTAATGGTCCATCAAGGATTATTATTGAGCAAGCTCACATTGTCACATGCCTGTTTAGTATCCTTAATCAAATCATTCCTGAAGCAAAGCGGGCAAGGGCTCCTGTCCCTATGGACTTAAGGAAATCTCTGTGAGTCCTTAGGTAATAATATTGGGTTGGTGCAAAAGTAATTGTGGTTTCTGCTATACTTTTAATGGAAAACCGTAATCACTTTTGTGCCAATCTAAGTATTTATATATGTGTGTGAGAGTGTGTGTGTGTGTGTATGTGTGTGTGTTCCTTATTTTCTTCCCTTTGCCTATTTGAACTTATCTCTTCCCATCTCCACTTCCCTCTCTCTCTTGTTGAATTCATCTGGGAGGCCCCACTCCTCACCCCAAGGTTTGAGAGTTCCCCAAAATGGAGCTGGAATAAATTCAGTAACCCAGTAGAAATCCCCTCAGTTCTTCCTTTCAGCACCCACTGGACCCACAAATAAGCAGCAGCTTTCCCCATTGATAGGAAACTCAAGGAGCCTGGGAATGCAGCTCTACCCTCCCCCCTGTTAATCTTTTAGAAATTCAGTTATCTTTAGAAATTCAGTAGCAGTGGAAAAGGTTCAGGCCAGAGAACTAGATATTTCTGTTTATGATTAAGGTGGGCAAAGTTGATTCTTGCATCCAGTACAATACTCAGCCTTTTGTTCCCTGTAAAGCAGTGAGATCTACACATGGAGATCCGACTACCCTCTCATTTTGCCATTGTCTGCACCCCCCATGGCACTGGGAGAGTTAAGGAGACTGTTCATCATTATTTTGCACTCATTTTCCAGCTTTCCTCTTAGGAATTCCAGATACTTTAGAAAATATGACAGCAATCTCACCAAATCCCTGTATGGTAGCTAGAGCACATTACCAACAAAAATAATTATAATCCACCCACTACAACATCTATTCTGTCTGCATTGTTCTGTAATATTAGATATCTGAGTAGCTCTCATGTGTATTACCACAGGCCATGAGTTATGAAGAAACAATAGTTGCAAGTTCTATGATGCCAAACAGCCATCAAAAATGAAGTTTTATGAAGAAGCACTTAACTATGATTGAACACGCTTCAGAGTGCTTTTAAGTGGTTATTTCTCCCAGCTTCCCTGTCCATGTAATGAGCTCCATTTCCCTGATGAAGCTATAGGCACTGAGTTTCCTTTAGAAGTATCAAAAAAGACTCTATCTTGCCTCACAGATTTGATGGGTCTGTGTAAAGGCAGCAGAGTTGGCAATAACCTCTCAAAATACCATGTGTCTGGGTGGAGATGGAATAGTAAAGTCCTGTTTCCTGGGATATGTTTTCTGGAATTGAAGCCCTGGTAACTTTGTGGCTGGTATCTGGGGACAGAGTGCCATCAGTGGACAATCCTCATAGTTAGAACCCACATCCTTTTCTGGCCAAGCACAGGGTGAACATTAACTTGTAAGGTGTGGAAGAAGAGCTATTCTATTGATTAGCGTAAGAGCTAGATAGGAACATCACTTATTTATGTATCAGATGTTCATAAACTAGAACGCAGAAGGCACTTTAAGAATAAAACCAGAAACCAGCTACATGAGTCTGGGAAAATATTATTTTTCTATCTATCCAAACTGGATTTTTATACTCTTGAGAGTGCAAATGGGCATAACCTTTTTAGAGCACAATTTGTTGTGGTTTTAAAAATACATCAATATGTCCATCAGCTTAGAGTCAGATTAAATGAAAATGGCACATCCATATAATGGATTACTATGTAGTTAGAATGAGATGGATCTGTGTGGGCCAATACGAAAAGATTTCTAAGACACTCATTAAAGGAAAAATGCCAGGTATAGAACGATATGTACAGTATGATGCCTTATATGTTAAAACACACACATATATGTAGAGATGGGTACACGTATACATTCAGGTATTCTTTCTTCTGTAAAGAATCTCAAGAAGTGGTTAACAGTGGTTAACTTTCAGTAAATGGACCAGATGGGTTGGAGAAATAGTTTAACAGAGTGGAGTGGCATTTGGGAGAAAAACCACGGCCTAGTTTAGGTTTCTTATACTCCACAGTATTAAAAAACTTAATAAATATTCCATAACTATTTAAATGGGTTTCTAAGTTAGTGTTTTCAATAGCAACTGGGTATGTGGCCAAAGAGGGAAGAAAAAGAGAGTTCTTAGCAGAGCAATCCATAATACTTTCAGCCAGCTAAGTTAAAGGGGAAGTATTCCAGTCTACATAAAAGAAATTAGTCTCTCCAAAAAAAAGTTTACTGTGTGTTAGGAAGGAGGAAGAAGTGGAAAAAAGAAGAGTAATAACTTCTTCATCTGGGTTTTTAATTGAATTTGAATTTTTTCCTGCTTATTTTACTTCAGAAAAGAGATTTTGATAAGAGAAACTAGTCCAAGCCTGAGAGTATGAAGAACGAAAATGTCCTAGCTATCCAGAAAGTCGGAAGGATCACTCTTATCCCTGCCCCATCCCGCTGGCCAATGGAAAGGCTAGAAAAGAGGTGCATGGAGGAAATGTTGACAGACCTACTTAGCAATAGGCCCTGAAGTGTGAGGAATATAAACCAGCCGCAGAGAACAGGCCTTCAGGAGCTGCTGGTGGCTCCATTTCCACTGAACAGCATGACTCCTTTGTTTTCTTGGGCCTGGGAAAGGAAAAATGTCTTTTGCTCTTGTGTACAGTCTTGAACTGCAGCTTCATTAATCCATTTCATGGTCAGGGCTATTGTGGCATATTTGATTATTTATCCAGACAGTATGAAGAGGTAAGGCAAAACTGAGACTCAAAAGGATCCACTGAACTGAAAGTATCACCTGTCACACACCTTTTGTTGTGACACACATAGAGGCTTTCAATTGGCCAAAACCCATCCTCAAGCCTGTATACAAATCCTATAAAATCAGCATGACTTTAATATTTTTTTCCTACCTGATGGTAATCCCATAAAGCACTGAATCTCCCCCTCTTCTCACTCACCATCCGAGCATTCTGTGCTGGGGCAGAAGAGGGCAGGTTGGCAAAATGAGAAGACTTATTGGATAATTTCTAAATGCTGAAGCTTCTTCAGGGAAGCAAACCTCCCGCCCAGGGCAGGTGACTTCAGCTAGTTACAGCACAGGGCTAAAGAGGCCAAGGTCATGAGCTTGTTTACCCTGAGGGCCAATTAACTTTGATCTACTTTATGGCCTATCTACTTTATCCCTCAATCCAAACAGCTGTTTCAAAAATGGATGCCCTTGACGACAAGGGGGACTGTTCCAAAGTACAATAGATGTAACAGTTCAAATTTATCATGCTCCTGAAAAATGACACAAAGCATATTAGAAACATTATGAACTCATTTTTCCAACAAAATAATTCTTTGCAAAAAATCAAGTCACTGAGTACATTAAGAATGTTGCACTCATTCACAGGGACTAAGTTTTATCAAATTCTAGACCCTTTATATCTCACTATTTTATGTAAAACTAAACTGAATCAACGTTTTAGACACTATTTGATCTGAGCATTCTTCATGCTAATTAGATACTGATTTTCTCTTTTATAAATTGATAATTATTTGAATTGACCCAGTTCCTCCTTCACAAATACATTCTTCACTCACACACTATGCATAAAATACCTTCTGTTTTCAATGGGTTGCAGAACTCAACACTGATGCTTTCCTATCATTCAAAAAAAAAAAGATACAAATTTACAAACTGTCTTTCCTCATACTTCTACAAAAGTCCTTGTTTTTTAAAGTTTCCTATGCAATCCACAAACCCAGACCTAGAATCAAACTTTGGGTCTAGCTCACACACTCACCTTGACCCAGAATTAACTGGGGGCTACCTCACACCCTGTCCTAGAATTAGCATCGAGGGTCATCTTACATACTCATCTTGAAATCAGAGCACATCTTGATCTCAAGATAATAAAAGGAAATTTTGGCCAGGCACGGGGGCTCACGCCTGTAATCGCAGCACTTTGTGAGGCTGAGGTGGGTGGATCTCTTGAGGTCAGGAGTTCAAGACAAGCCTGGCCAACATGGTGAAACCTCGTCTTTACTAAATATACAAAAATTAGCCAGGCATGGTGGCACATGCCTGTAATCCCAGCTACTAAGGAGGCTGAGGCAAGAGAATTGCTTGGACCCAGGAGGCAGAGGTTGCAGTGAGCTGAGATCCAGCCTGGATCCAGCCTGGGCGACACTGCATTCCAGCCTGGGCGACAGAGCAAGACTACAAGAAAGAAAAGAAAAGGGAGGTGAGGAGAGTGGAGGGGAGAGGAGAGGAGAGGAGGGGAGGCGAGAGGAGGGGAGAGGAGGGAAGAGGAGAGGAGAGGAGGGGAGAGGAAAAGAGGGGAGGAAGAAAATTTTAAAATTTTGCAATGCTCCAAGTAAGAATCACCACTTCTAATGAACAGCTACATGGCTCCCTTACTGAGAGCAGTCTGTCCTCCAAGGGAGAAGGAAGTTTCACCTTCTTTCTTCCTCCCAGCCATCTAATAGGTGTCTGTGAAAGACTGAGAGAAGAGTCTAAGCAGGGCACCAGATCCACCAGTGCCAGGTGTACAATTCTGCCAGGGGGCTGGAACAGGATCATCTCTTACAGAAACTGCTCCACCTATCATGGCCCATTTGTCTTCAAAGGAGCACTGAATCCAGGCCTCAGGAAAGATGCAGATAATTCCCTAAAGGATGAGCCCTCTTTTGTAATGATCTGGGAAAATATGTCACTCTGCTCAGAGAGACTTATGCTGACCATGTATATTTTGATCCAAAACCTGAGACATGTGGCTGAACCATGGATGTCATACATCAAATCAGGCTGAGGACAGAGAATTTGGAATATATAATCCAGACCCTTTTTCCCATCCTAGATTTTCCATTCTCCCCAGCTTCTTTAGAGAACCCTCCCAGTTCTCCACGGGCTATCAAGCTACCCCACAGTTTCTCTGTTTACCCCCATAAAGGACAGAAACATATCATATAAAATAAGGTGCCCCAAATCCCTGAAACCATAAAGGATTATATATAAACATCATTTTATTTAGTAAAACTTTACATAGTATATAGTTTTCCCCATACTACTTGTTTATGAGGTCACTAGGAAAACCCATATTCTTTTATGTCTTCCTTCTCCTGTTTATCTTTGATATCCTCCCTTCTCCCCATTAGATTTTTCCTTCTTTCCTATCCTATAGTACAGAGCCCCTTTTCTTCTTTACTGCATAATTCTAAACACAAGTGCTGCCAATAACCCTAAGCTATGCTGCATCATGCTGATTTGCACCAGCTGTGCCTTATGGCGGTTAACCCATGCTTATAATAGGGTCTCCTTAGATCTTCCTGTGAGAACAAAATCCACATATACATCTAAAAGTCACAACCAGTGGGGTGGAAAGTGAGCCAAAAATAAATAGATCCTGCTTTGAACTACTGATCACATTAAATAAGAAAAAAATAGAGAGCTGGAGGAAAGAAAAATGCTAACCAGAGCTGCAACTTAAAAATTTTCGTGGACACATGAAACAAACCGTAAAGATAATCTATCCCTTCAAACATCCCACTTTCAAATGAAATGTTAATTTTCTCAATATTAACAGGGTTGGGGAGAAAGGAAGATCAGGGTAGGGAGTGGAGTAAAGGAAGACTACCATCATGAAGAATTCAAATGACAATAAAAAGTACACAAAACTCAAATGACAATAAAAAGTATACTCTAAAATTAAAAGATAATGGCCAGGAACTTTGTCATGTAATTAGAGTTTGCAAAGCTTAGAGTCTTTGAGAATCTTATATAATTACAAAAACCAAGTCCATAGAGCAACAGTTGGGAATTAGAGTACAATGATGTTATTCTGCAACTTTGGGCAAATCACAATCTCAGATCATCAGTTTTACTATGAGCTCCCTCCCTGAGGAGTCACAGGCAAGGTCACCAAATGGTTTGTGTATACTGAATTGTCTGGATCGCTTATTTTCCATTATGAAACCTTGTGTAACGGTCCTGTGTTTGAACATGATCAGACATTGCAAACGACTGTCGCTAGAATGTAACCCTCCTTCATCCCTGCCCCAGAGTAACTGTGTTCTAGATTCTCCGAACCAAACTCAGGTTGCCCTAGCTCCATAGGATAATGGATACATGCCACTGGTTTTGTTAAAAGAAAAATCTTCCAGATTGTAAAATTATTTATTAGTTTCACAAACTCTGGCTAACCTCAAGATCAGGGACACAAACATGATCCATCTGATGCAAGAAAATGTCAGCAGTCTAAGAAAAATAAGATAAAGTTAACTTTGTATTACAAAGCTCATGTACTTACAAGTTAGGTTCCCAAAGGCCATCTTCAAGTCTGTTTCTCTGAAAGTCCAAAAAGAAATTAAACAAAATGCTAATATCTTCTGCTGATGGTAGGCAGAACTGGTACACTTTGGCTCAGGACAGCTTCAATCCATCTATAAAAGTCCTTAGCTTGAAAATGTGTAGGAGACAAAGCCTCTATGCTCATTTTATTCACTTGAAACAGAGTAAGTTTCTGTCCATTAAAAATAGCAGCACCATGATTCTGGGTTCCCCAGAAACCACAGCATTCCATCAGACTTCAAGCACTGAATTATTGGTTCCTAAGCACCACAACATTAGTACAAAAAATAGAGACCACGCTAACAGTGACAGATGGGGGTCATGTTTTGGTGGATGAACTCTCCCCAGGAGGTCCAAAGCTTCATGGCCTTTCATGATCAGACCTCTGCCCTCCTTGCAAGCCTTGTTTGTCCCCACACCTTCTATCTGGAACCCTATGTTCCATCCATATCGAACTATTCTTCCTTTTCCATTCCCTCTAGCCTCTGGTAGGCACTTTTTCCTTTCCATGGGACACTCCCCACCTCCATCCCTCATTCCTATTCATTCTCTGTCTGCCAGTTTATACATCACTTACTCTTACACATCATTAATTCCTCTTAGCTTTTCCTAATCTCCTAAATTTAGGTAAAATGTGCCTCATAATGTGCTCCATTACAACCTTGTATTTCCTTTCAATTGCTCTGATCACGTTTTTTAAAAAAAATCTGTATTCCCCACTGAACTGTAAGCTCCATGTCAGTCCTGTTTATAGTAGTTACTCAACAAATGTAATTCAACTGAACGACTCAATTCACTATTCTATATTTATAAAGGTAGGAATCAATTTCTTTTTGATGTTTTATTTAATAATATCTGTCATTTTATTTAATGCTTTTGTTTTTTATGTGTTTAATTTTTAGAATTGTTAAAGACATAGAAAAGCACAAATATATATAATCACGGTACTATTACTACCACCCGGAATTAACAAATGTTAACAATTTTCCATATTACTTCCAGTCTATTCAAGACTATTTTCAAAGAGCCAAAGATCAAGTGGTTTTGTTGTCAATCTTGAGTTAACTAAAGTGAAGAAAAACAGAAATATTATTATTCAGTCCTTGCTGTATGCCAATCATTGTGCTAAATGGTTCATATACATTGTATATTCAATCTTCCCATAAGGATATTATTATACACATTTTATAGATGAAAAGACTGAGACTTAGAGAATTAACTCTTGCCCAAGATAATATAGCCAGTAAATGTCAGACCCATGTTCAATCTAAATTGTTTAAATCCAGAAATCCATGGGCTTTTCTCTTTATTGACTATGTCCTCAAATTCTGCCTATGTTTGGAAGTAACCTGAACTTCTTAAGCCAGAGAATGTGCTTTCACATAAGTTACTCATCCATTCATTTAACAAACATCAATTAAGTGCTTTCTATGGGTTGTGTGTTATTATCTCATAAGCGTGCAGAAAATTAAATCAGTGCACTGCATTCACAAGCATTCTAGTTAATTTAGCTGAAAAATAAGAAGTTAAGTAGTGATACACACCATAGAAGTTTCTCCACTGCACAACAAACATGTAACCATTAAGGCATGTAGAAGAAATAGCATTAGAAGGCAGAATATGTTACCAAAACACCATGGGTTCAGTCCTGCTGCTCACAGCACAGAAAGTCAATCACTGAGACAATGAGTACTGCCAAGGAAGAAGGCTTTAATTGGGTGCTACAGCTAAGGAGATAGGAAATCAGTCTTAAATTCATCTACCTAAGGGACTAAAGTTAGGGGTTTATACAGTAAGGAAGAAATGTAATAATGTATGGGAAAACAATCTCAGGAGGGGTAAGGAAGCAATCATAATGAATGAAGGACCTGACATCTCATTGTCTGGATGCTGTGATCTGGTGAGTTTCAGTTATTTGATACCTTCTGAGAGGACTGGAGGTCCTCTCCTGAGGAAAGAATTCAGAAATAACAAATGTAGGCGGGCACGGTGGCTCATGTCTGTAATCCCAGCACTTTGGGAGGCTGAGGCAGGTGGATTATGAGGTCAGGAGTTTGAGACCAGCCTGGTCAATATGGTGACACCCGTCTCTACTAAAGATACAGAAATTAGCCAGGCATGGTGGCATGTGCCTATAGTCCCAGCTACTTGGGAGGCTGAGGCAGAAGAATCACTTAAACCCAGAAGGCAGAGGTTGCAGTGAACCGAGATCATGTCACTGCACTCCAGCCTGAGCAACACAGCAAGACTCCATCTCAAATAAATTTTAAAAAAAGGAAAAAAGAAATAACAAATGTGAGTTTCAAGCTTTAGGACCAGAAGAGTCCATTTCTATGTTTATCCAAAGGAACTGCCTGTGGGACTACTGGACTGCTTTCGATTAAAGATGGCAAATGACAAGTTTCTCCCAGTCCCACAGTTGTTGTGGTTGTGGTGTGACAAGACTTTATAATGAGAGTAGATATTTAAAAATATCTGTCCCTTATAATTTCTGCAGTGCCCTGGGTTTTTGCTTTCATAACAAAACAAACAAAAAATTAGGAAACATTTCTTTATATGTCTTCTCAGTTCTCAGTTCACATTCGTATGTGTGCTTAGTGGCCGGCACCTGCTTGGTTCTGTAGTTCAGGTCTGGGACAGTGAAGCCTCTGCACCTTCTTCCCTGTGGTCCCTGCATCCCTTCAGAAAATGGAAGACACCATGTTCCCTGTTCAAAAGGGGTTACTTGTCTTCGTATGCATACTTTGTATCAAGGGGCTTGCTACACTTCTTCCGGTAAGTTCTGTGCATCTGGCAATTACTCACTTTTGTTATGACAATATTGTCAGCAGTTTGAACTTCTTTTAGTAAATTATAATATGTCTGCACTCCCATATGAAATCCTAGCTTGCTTTTTTCTTTCCCAAATCTGTACCACCCTCAATTATTCCTTAAAAATAACTTCCCCTCCCACCTTGATACAGCATGACTCTTCCATCACAATGTTTTAAGTCTCTTTGTTTGCCATTTTTTAATTCCTTGATCACATTTTTACTTTGAAGAAATTCAGATTTGTTCTTGCGTTGTATCCATACTATGAATGTTTTGAGGCAACAATGAGTTAGTTTGGAAGCATGACCTGACCACAAGGGTAAACAAGAGTGGGAAGACTCCTGCATGCTAAGAACTCTTTTCATCAGGTTATTTGCTTTTGTTGTCACTATTTTTACTACACACATATGTTGCTGATTCTCAGAAATCCAGTAAAATTATAATGGTTCCTATTGTTGGCAAGCACAAGTCACAGAACAAAACATGTCATTCTGAGCCTTGGGTCTGCTCTTCTACGATATCAGAGAAAACACCATTAATTCCCAGAAATCCTGTCACTCATGTGCTCATCTCAGGGTGAAGCACAAACAGGCAAAGATAGTTATATGCCCATTCCTTTATTTGTTAATTAATTAATTCAACAAACATCTCAACATTGCAGTGGTATAAATTGGATAGGTGCAGTTCCTTGTGTTAGAAGCTCATAGTCTACTAGAAAAGAATATAAAACAAATAACTGCCATATAATGTAATAAATGTACATAAAGGAAATGCAGAAAGAAAGAAAGGAAAAAATAAAGGAGAGAAAGAAGGAAAGAAGGGAGGGAGGAAGGAAAAGAATAAATGATAAGGGCACACAATGTGGTCTGCAGAGAGATCACAGAAAATTTCCAGAGTCTGAAGGATGAGCAAGAGCTAAGTGTTGTGAGAGAACAATATAATGTACAAAGGCATTGGGACAATCAATATCAGAGTGCAATTTTTTTAAAGAATGTTAACTGTTTCCTACACATGAGCTCGCTGCCCCCAAAATCTCCCCCTTTCTGAAATTTTCTTCATCAGCAAAGTTTCCTGTAGACCAAGGTTTCCCATCAACTAAAGCAGGTAAATTTCTCAGATGTCAGGACATGGGAGTAGAGTTTCCAGTGAAGGTTTTTCAATTTCTATTGCTGTAGGAAGAACTACTAACTTTCCCGGATACCCTACATCTGTTAGCTAAGGAAAAATTTAAATAATATTTCTTTCTCATTTCTGCCCTCTTAAAGTGAAATGACAAAGGTTCCCTTGTCCCCCCCCAGGACGTGCGACGGGGGTGTGGCTCGCTTCTTCAGTGTCCTGCTGCTCAAACCTCTAGGGGAGCGTACAGACATGGGCTCCAACCCCACAGCAAAGTTTACAGTTCCTCAAGCCCAGTGGGCATGTGTTACAAGGTGCTTCTTGGTTTGCCATCTATAGGCAGCTTGTGTTAACCAGCTCAATTAGACCCTACACCTTGTCACAAGAACAGATGGTTTTCTGTATCCTGGGTTCTTGCCTTGGAAGAATCGTGGGCTTGGAGAATAAGGGCAAAGTTTTATTGAGTGGAAGCAGCTGTCCACCGATGGGGGAGCCAGAAGGGAGATGGTTTATCCCTGGAGTTGGGTCGCTGGGCAGCAGGAGCTCTCCTGGGACTGCCCTGTCCAAACTCCTTCTAGACCTGCTGGTCAATAGCCTGCCACAGTACGTGTGTCCGTCAGAATGTTCTTCCACTGGCGTGTTCCCCTCCATGTCCTCTCACCATCCAGCTGCTTGTGTCTTCTTCCACCTATCTGCTCTGCTTCATGTCCAGCCAATTCTGTCTCTGCCTTGCTAGGGTCTCGGGTTTTTATAGGCCCACGATGGGGGCATGGCGGGCCAGGGTGGTCTTGGGAAATGCAACATTTAGAAGTGAAGGCACAAGTGCCTGTCCTCACCTAGGTCCGTGGGGATGGAGCCCTAGCCAGGGGCCATGTCCTCCTCTACCCAACACTTCCCTTCCCCGCTTCCATATCATTTAAAGGGACCACGCTCTTCCCTTCCCAGGAATCCCATATCAATAGGCAGGATGAGCTTAAAGAACAGATGCTTCTATTCCCTTTCATGGGAAATATTTCAGTGTTTAAGTTCTTACCCCATCCCCTACCTGTTTATTGCCTGATGTCAAGCTTCTCTTGACATACGGAGTTTTCAAAGAAATAAAAAGGAGACAGTGAACATATTTTGGGAAACAATAGGCTAAAACAGAACTGCCTTGCAAACTTTTTCTTAGAGACCTAAGGCCCCAAGAATGAATAATTTCCAGGCCCTGAAGAAACTGGTCACTTTTTCTTGTTTTTTTTTTTTTTTTTTAATTTTTTTTCTTTGTTTACTAAACTCCACTGGAGTTTACTTAGCTCTCTACATTAAAATGTAAAGCAACGTTCATGTCTGGTATAGTGAAAGCAGGATTCATTCTAGGCCTGGAAGCCAAACAGAGCAGGCTAAATTGGCTGCAAATGTCCAACAGATTTTTACAGGACCAAGCTCTCTAGAAATAAGTCCTATCTCATTTTATCCTCTTGGAGAAGTTTTGCCTTTTCCCATTCAAATAACCATCACCTGAACAACCTGAATAAGCAGCCAGGATAAGGTAAGGTTTATAACCCAGCCTTCCACTTGGGTTCAGGAACACTTCCTCTGAGAAGCACAATGCTTACTGGAGTATGGTACCACCTCATCCACAGGGGAGGGAGTAGAGATGAGTGGTTCTAACACTGAAACCAGCCCAATTGTCTCATAGAGCTGATCTTATGGTTTCTTTTGACGGATCATAGAAATTGACCCTCCCA
The DNA here is from genome assembly GCF_009764315.1 of Trachypithecus francoisi. NCBI lineage: Eukaryota > Metazoa > Chordata > Mammalia > Primates > Cercopithecidae > Trachypithecus > Trachypithecus francoisi. The sequence continues at coordinate 40,584,018 of NW_022681470.1, read as the reverse complement.
GGCCTAAAATTTGAAAAAGTTACATTTGTCTTATCTGAGTTCCTTTCTCAGGAAACCAACCATAAGACCTCTCAGGAAGTATCAAGGAACTGAAACTTACCAGATCAACACATCTGGACAATGAAATGCCACAACCCTCACCCATCATGATTGCTGACTTCCCACTTCCTGTTGCCCAACTACTCTTTTTCCCTCGCTAATTCCTGTCTTCCCACACATGGTTACATTTCTTCCTTGCCACATAAACCCCTAAGTTTAGTTGAGGAGATGGATTTGAGACTGGTCTCCTATCGCCTCAGATGAAGCACCCAATTAAAGCCTTCTTCTCTGGCAATATTTCAGTAATTGGCTTTCTGTGTGATGAGCAGCATGACCTAGACTGGATCCCTGGTGTTTTGGTAACAGATTTTGGTTCCCTTATTGGGAATGCATGATCCAGGAGTCTCAGAAGCCCTCCTAAGCAGCTGCCTAACCCCTTTTTTGGCCAGAGATGGGTTTCAGTCTCTCTCTCTCTCGTACCATCACTGCTGGCTCCAACTTCTTTCCTGATCGCCTAGGAAGAACAGCCTTTGAAATTTGTCATCTGCATCTGAACAGATAATGTCTTTCCTGGGTAACAGACAGCAGATCTGGTCCTCTCAATTAGGGGAATTCTGAAGGAGTTTCCTTTTGCAGGTTTAACAAGCCCAACCAATTGAGAGAGAAAAACACCTCCACTGTTTCAGTTTGGACATGCTTGGGGCTTGTTGCTGCAGCAGTGGGATGGTGTTCTGATAATTGTTTATGTGTGTGTGTTAATAAAGTCATGAGAAATCAGTTTTATAGACTGATCTTTTGTAATACTATTTTGCCCTAATATTCTTTGCAATCTATAGAAGTGTGGCCTTTCCATGAGCCTTATTTTTATGTTTAATGAAAAAGTGGGATGGAATTTCATGTATCCAAGCTTTTATGCTGTTGTTCTAAGCTGAGTCGGGCCTGGTTAATACATGATGTTCTATGGTGCTGTTCAAGCTGTTTTCTTTGGCGTGTGAGGAGGTTCGGTCTTTAAAAATCAAACTGCCATAGAAACTGCCTTACCCAAAATTTTGGGTCACAGCCTTCATTAGATTATCTATCAGGGCAAACAAACTGTAGCCACGTGAACGTGTTTGTAAACTGGCGAGTTTATATTACTAACTCACTGCTACAGAGTTCCAAAGTAAAAGCTATTGGAGCTTTACTTTTGTGTATTATGTTTACGTGTTTATGTATATGTATAACATTTACTATATGTTGTGTCTACCAAATTGGCTTATAAATAAAAGAAAGCTCATAAGTAAATCCATCCAAGCATGTTTCAAGTTAATGTTACTTAACTAAATCTTTAATAAGCAATCTAGCTATAAAATTATTGGTAAGATAAAAATAGATTATGAGTTTGGAAATGTCAGCATACATTTTTGCCTGGGTTTTGTATTTGTCTCTGTAGATATTTTGAGGTGTCAGGGTTTGGTACCAAAGATTATAAAGTTATAAACTCAGCCAAAACAAAATGATCTTTGTGCAATTTTTGCCAAATAAGACTAATTTAATGTTGTTGGTTTAATGAACATAGCTGAGTCTTCTGAGTATTGGTGAAAATGTGTCTGGAATTGGTGGGTTCTTGGTTTCAATGACTTTCAAGAATGAAGCCAGGGACCCTAGCAGTGAGTGTTACAGTTCTTAAAAATGGTGTGTCCGGAGTTTGTTCTTTCAGACCTTCAGATGTGTCCGGACGGTGGCTTTGTGGTCTCGCTGTCAGGAGTGAAGCTGCAGACCTTCGTGGTGAGTGTTACAGCTCTTAATGGCAGCGCGTCTGGAGTGGTTCATTTTTCCAAGTGGATTCGTGGTCTCACTGGCTTCAGGAGTGAAGCTGCAGACCTTCAGGGTGAGTGGACCCAAAGAGTGAGCAGCAACAAGATTTATTGCAAAGACCGAAACAACAAAGCCTCCACAGTGCCTATAGACACCTCAGCAGGTTGCTGCTGCCAGGCTATAGCAGCCTGCTTTTATTCTCTTACTGGCACCACCCACATCCTGCTGATTGGACCATTTTACAGAGAGCTGATTGTTCCATTTTACAGAGCGCTGACTGGTCCGTTTTACAGAGAGCTGATTGGACCATTTTGACAGGGTGCTGACTGGTGCATTTATAATTCCTGAGCTAGACACAGAGTGCTGATTGGTGCATTTACAATCCTCTAGCTAGACATAAAAGTTCTCCAAGTCCCCACTAGGTTAGCTAGATACAGAGTACAAATTGGTGTATTTACAAACCTTGAGCTAGACACAGAGTGCTGATTGGTGTATTTACAATCCTTGAGCTAGACACAGAGTGCTAGATGGAAAAGTTTACCAAGTCCCTACTAGGTTAGCTGGACACAGAGTACCAATTGGTGTATTTACAAACCCTGAGCTAGACATAGAGTGCTGACTGGTGTCCTTACAATCCCTTCGCTAGACATAAAGGTTCTCCAAGTCCCCACTAGCCTCAGAAGCCCAGCTGGCTTCACCTAGTGGAGCCTGCACCAGGACCACAGACTGAGCTGCCTGCCAGTCCCCTGCTGTGCACCCTTACTCCTCAGCCCCTGGGCCCTGGAGCAGGGAGCTGCACTGGTGGGGCCACATGGGAGCCCACCGCCGTGGAGGGGGAGGTTTGGGCATGGCGGGCTGCAGGTCCCGAGCCCTGTCCCGTGGGGAGGCAGCTGAGGCCTGGCAAGAATTCGAGCACAGCGCAGGCCGGCCGGCACTGCTGGGGGACCCTGCGCACACACTGCACCTGCTGGCCTGGGTGCTAAGCCCCTCACTGCCCTGAGCCGCTGGCTCTGGGCGGCCACTGCGAATGCAGGGCGTGGGCCTGCCCAGCTCGTGCCCACCCCCACCGGAACTCGCACTGACCTGTGAGCACTGAGGGCAGCCCCAGTTCCTGCCTGCGCCTCTCCCTCCACACCTCCTGCAAGTGGAGAGAGCTGGCTCCGGCCTCGGCCAGCCCAGAGAGGGGCTCCCACAGTGCAGTGGCAGGCTGAAGGGTTCCTCAAGCGCCACCAGAGTGGATGCTGAGGCCGAGGAGGTGCCGAGAGTGAGGGCTGCTAGCACATTGTCACCTCTCAAAAATACCCATGTAGTTAACTTTAAGGACCTTACTGGTATTCACAGGTTACAAAATTGTTAACAAGGAAATGATGACTAGCTTTGTCTAATATCTCAGTTCTCATGAGTAATCTAGGTAAAACTGTTAAAAATGAAAAAAATGAATGAAATAGAAATGGAATGATGTAATTTAAAATCTTAAAATCATTTTTTATGTTAATTAGATGTCTAGGTAATTCCCAATTAAGAAAGGGTTATGATACAGGGAAACATGTTTCTAAAAATTGTGGAATTGGTCCTTATCTATAAAATGCTAATATCTTATGTGACAGTTCAGGATTTCTTGCTTCCTAGGTTTTCACTAAAATGTAAGGATACCAAGAATAAGAATTGTAGTTAATATGTAATATGTAATTCCACATATAAAATTGTTGAGAAAAAGAACAATTTTGTTTAATTCAAAAGTTACTGGCTGGCTCATGCCTATAATCCCAGCACTTTGGGAGGCCAAGGCAGGAGGATCAGTTGAACCCATGGGTTCGAGACCAGCCTGGGCACCATAGTAAGCCCTCGTCTCTACAAATTTTTTTTTCTAATTAGCCAGGCATGGTGGCATATGCCTGTAGTCCCAGCTACTCAGGAGGCTAAGGTGGGAGGATTGGTTGAGTCCAGGAGGTCGAGGCTGCAGTGAGCTATGATCACACCACTGCATTCCAGACTGCACCACAGAGCAAGGCCCTGTGTCAAAAAAAAAAAAAATTATATAAAGTTTGGTTCAAATTATGGGCTTGAAAATGTTATTTATGAAATAAGGTAGAACAGAACCAGTAAGTAGGGGAGAGAGATGTGAAGAAAGTTATGCATATGAAGATGTATTTTCGGTTTAAAAAAAAAAGTTAATAAAGTAAAAAAGAATTTTATATGAGAAAGAATCTTGGAATGGTAAATTTTTGTCCTAAAGTAAAATAACTGGCTATTTAAAATAAAGAGATTTTAGGACAAAACAGAAAGTCCATGCATGGTCTTTCTGTTGGTCTGTGTAAGTCATATGTAGTTTTGTTTTGTTTTTTTTCTGTTTCTCTGTGTGTCTACCTTCGTGCACATACAGAGAAGATAGAAGTTTAGACAGTAAAATATTCTTTAAAACCTAAGAGAAAATTTGAGATATTGGGCTAATTAACATTGCTCATAGTTAAAGCTCTTAGCCTTGACAAAGTAAAACAAGAAATATTATAAAGAAATACATGGCAGTTTGGCAATTTTTTTTTTTTTTTTTTTTTTTGAGACGGAGTCTCACTCTGCCACCCAGGCTGGAGTGCAGTGGCGCTGTCTCAGCTCACTGCAACCTCCACCTCCTGGGTTCAAGCAATTCTCCTGCTTTGGCCTCCTGAGTAGCTGGGATTATAGGTGTGTACCACCACGCCCAGCTAATTTTTGTATTTTTAGTAGAGATGGGGTTTCACTATGTTGGCCAGGCTGGTCTCCAACTTCTGACCTCAGGTGATCCGCCCACCTTGGCCTCACAAAGTGCTGGGATTACAGGTGTGAGCCACCATACCTGGTCAGCAATTCTTTTTTAATATTGTTGAGCATGAAGCCAGATTTAGCATGGAGTCAAATTTCACTAAATGCTTGCATTGATTTGTTTCACACTATATTTTCTATTCTGCATAGATAGTACTAGCACTAAAGTACTTAACTGGTCACATCCCTGAAGTGAATTTCTTAATTGCACAAAATGTATAGTGGTGTTGGTGGACTTAGACATTCATTTGTATATCAGGAGCAAAATATCGTGTTTTAGGCTGTGGGTAACACTTTAGCCTCCAAGGTAAACTGAGTAAGAGAAAAATTTGGGGTTGGCTTCCTGTTTATCTGTTTCTGTTTTTAATTTTCATTTATTTGCTGTTCGTTCTCTTTTGGGTTTTACTTATATATACATATATAAAACCATTGATGTTCTTTACTTTCTTTTTTCTTTTTTTTGAGACAGGGTCTTGCTCTGCTGCCCAGGCTGAATAGACTGGAGTGCAGTGCCATGATCATAGCTCACTGCAACTTCAAACTCCTGGGCTCAAACTATCCTCCCACCGCAGCCTCCCAAGTAGCTGGGACTACAAATGTGTGCTACCACACCTGGCTATTTTTTTTTTTTTTTAATTTTTAGTAGACACAAGTTCTCATTAGGTTGCCCAGGCTGGTCTCAAGCAATCCTCCCACCCTGGCTTTCCAAAGTGCTAGGATTACAGGGGTGAGCCACTGTACCCAGCCATGCGTTTTCAGTTTCTAATGAAAAACTTGCATTCGGTTCTGTGAATAGCCATTTGGTTTCCCATGTATTTCCAACATTCATCATTTGCTCTATTTATCTAAAATTCCTAAGTCACCTTCATCAAGTCTCAAAAAAAAAAAAAATAGAGCACAATGGCCTTTTAAACTTGGATTGGTTTTGCTCTCTAATGATCTATAAGATCATTAGCATTGGTTATGCTCTCCTTTAAAGGTCTGTAAGTTTATAAAGCTCCTGGACAAAATTAAAAGACTTACTTTTATAAGTTCTGAACAGAAATAGTACAATATTTTGTTATTTGGAAAAGTAGATGGGAGTAGATATGTTTAAATGGTGTTTATTTCCAAGGTAATTCAATTTAATCAATAATTTGAGTTGGTTTCAGATCTTTTCCTTTAGAAAATGAGGAAAAACTTGATATGGGTACAAAGTTGTAATGTTCAGGAAACACTGACCCTGTCCTTTAGAAAATTATATTGACTGGGGTTTCTCTCAAATTACTTTAGCTGTGTTTATCATTATTCATATTAAGTGACAGTCACTTGAATTAAGTAGTATTTTTTAAAAAGTGAAACTTTCTAGTGATTTTTTGTCCCAAACCTTATCACTGTTGGGCCTTCATGTGTGTACTTGAAAACAAAGTATGTACAAGTGTTATACTGGTTTGAAGATTCTAGTGGTAAAAGTTACCCAATCAGTTGTTAGTACTGTATCTAGAAACCAATCCTGGAAATGTGTGATGATACTTTTTCAAAAAGCTGAAAAGAAATCGTGTGCTTGTTCTTACTTTGTCCCTGTTTTGTTATATAGTACTTAAGTGAAAGTAGATTATTTACCCTCATACTGAATTTCTAAAACTGATGTTTACATTTACCATTTCTCAAATGATGGAGAGAAAATTTAATTATCTTACTTTGGTAAGTTTGGCTTAGGACCTATCATATTTTTTATGCTTTTGGTCACAGTTCTATCCCTAGAATTCTAGCAATTAGACATATGCAAGGAGTAACATGAACCCTTTAATACGATGGTTTGAAGTCCTGCAGGCAGTAACAACTAGATACCAAATCGTAGTGTTTTAATTTGTGACATGAAAAAGAAAATGATAGTATAAATATCCTATTAACTAAGCCTCGTGCTGTTAAGTTATAGAACTTTGACTCTTGGGTCTGAACAAAAACCAACTCCTGCTAAATCTTGAACACTAATACCAGTCAAAGCCTTACCTGGGACCTGGGAAAAAGTGACAATCAAATTGCTTTGGTGAGGCACAGGACCAGAAATTAAAACCATTCAATCCCCCTAGACCCAGGGAGTATTATGGAAGGAGAGGTCATGTGAGATTGTAAGGGTCGATTTTGAGAGATAAAAACGGTTCAGAGTTTTCCTATAAATTAAACGTTAACATCAAAAGCACACTGCCGCAAGGCCAGCATGTTGGCCCCTGTATCAGAATAACAGGGTTTTCTTGGAATATTGATCTTTTCTTCAATAGAAAATTGTAAAAAGTTATAAAAGGTTTATGGAAATCTTACCTATGGTCAAACTGATTAAAAGTAGATAATTTGTTTATAAGATTTCATTAAAATTAGCTTTAACATTAATAATAAACCATATAAAGGTAATCTCTTTTGAACACAATTTTTGTATAATATTAATGAGATAATAAAAGATTTTTGTTTACCTTTTGAGTAAACTCCAGGAAAAAAAAAAAGGAGGAAAGAGAGACAGATTTAGTTGGCCTCATGCTATCTTCATTAGGTCTTACTGTATGGGATACTGACTCTCCTTTCCACCAAAGAGTAAATATTTTTGTTTTATTATTTTGGCTAAATGAATGACTATTTTACAGTGACCTATGATCCTATTTTGTGATATCAAGTGTCTTAAACCTTTGGTATTTGACAAGCTTCCTAAAAGCAAAATTTCAAGTTCCAAATTCAGTCATTTTGACCTCAAACTAACTTTTTAAAGATATTTTTTAAAGATATTGGGTCCACTGAAGTCCAAGAGAGACATATTAGGCTTATTTAGTACATAGGAAGCATTGTCAAATGTGAGATGGTGGTTTTTTGTTTGTTTGTTTTTTGAGACAAGTTTCGCTCTATCACCCAGGCTGGAGTACAGTGGCATGATCTCGGCTCTCTGCAACCTCCACCTCCCAGGTTCAAGTGATTCTCCTGCCTCAGGCTCCTGAGTAGCTGGGGTTACAGGCACATGCCACCACGTTCAGCTAATTTTTGTATTTTTAGTAGAGACAGGGTTTCACCATGTTGGTCAGGCTGGTCTCAAACTCCTGACCTCATGATCCACCCACCTCAGTCTACCGAAGTGCTGGGATTAGACATGAGCCACCACACCTGGCCAAGAAGGTGTTTAACTTTCTTTGGGTTATATTTATATAGACATGTTCTAGGAATGTATAAGATTCCTGAAATTCTGGTATGTCTCAATATATGTTATTAGTAATAATTATGATTTTTATGTTAAATTGTTGGATGTCACGGAAATAATCAAACTTTCTTGTCAATTGTTTCTTTGACTTATAGCTATCCTAAGATTTTTTTCATCCACAATTGTTGTTTTGCTTTGATTCTTCTCAAAAAGCAGCTTATAATCAGCTACAACCCAGGGCTTCCTTGGGAGAGTTCATGAAAAGAACTCCTGATTGCAGGTTTCTGATAACTTTGGAGATTGTGCCATTGGAACAGAGAGAAAACTTCCAGGACACTAATTGAAAGGCTGATGTGTTCATAAAGACTGCTAACCTAATATAAAGCAGAGCAAGAGTTGATTGCATGGACTGAACTACAGGAGGATTGAAATAATTTTCATGGCTCTTTTTTGTTTGAAACGTTACTGATTCTTTTTGTTTTGTTTCTCAGAGTCTTCAGAATTTTTTTCTTTTGAGCGATTTATAGCCTTTAACAATTGAGTAGAGTATACAGAAATGAGGCATATTTCTCTCTCTCTGCCAGATTTATCCAGAATTCAGAAACTGTTTGTGAATGTTCTTAATTCATTGCATTGTGGTTGTTTGCATACGATCAGTAAGAATCTGTTTTCTTTTATATTTGGAAACAATTGGAGGCACTGGTTATTTTCTAAGACTTTGACTAAAATGGCATGTTTTGGGATATGAGCACACAGCTTTGAGGAATTGACATTGACTTTATAGAGCCAATGAGAACCCCTTAGGAAGATGCCTCATACCTTGTCTATGCAGTTCCTCTGCAGGGTCCCTGCCCTGTGATAAGTAGAGAATCACCTTCCTGACAGGCCCAGGAACCACAAGTTCTTTTGGGGCCTTGGAAAGAGAGGAGTTCATTCAATTCATGCACATATCTGTAGACACAGATGGATCCTTGGCTAGGCTTGAGAGGCCTTTGGAGGTTGAGTCTGAGATTCCTTGTGAGAGGTTCCAGCAAAGCCAATGTAGAAGAGCCTATATGGACAATGATTCTTTCTGCACTTTTTGTGGGTAATAAGGCCAAGTATAGTGGGACTGATGTTTATTTTTCAGGTAAGTTGGTCCTGCTATGATTTGTCTTTGGTGGAAGTAGTGGGTTGGAGACATACAGATTGTATCACAGAAGAAAACTATGGTATTAGATTAACGTTTGATTCCTGGGTGGCCACATGGTCACCCATGATATGGAGCTGCTCACAATGCCCCATTTTTAGCATGAAGCATCCTGAAAGATCGACAACCATATTCTCCATGATTCAGGAACTGATAAATAGAAAGACCAGGACTGGAACCAGCCCAATTGTCCCACCGAATTGATGTTTATGGTTTCTTTTGAATAAATATCGAAATTGACCCACTCAGTATTAAAACTTGAAAAACTTACATTTGTATTATCTGGTTCCTTTCTCAGGAAACCATCAGGCCTCCCAAATAGTATCAAGGAACTGAAACTTACCAGATCACCACATCTGGACAATGGGATGCCAGACTCCTCACCCATAGTAACTGCCCAACTGACTATCTACTTCCTATTGATCAATTCCTCTTCCTTACTCCTCCCTGATTCCTGTTTTCCCATACGGTTATATTTCTTTCCTGCCACATGAGCCCCTAATTTTAGCCAGTTGAGGAGACAGATTTGAGACTGGGCTCCCATCTCCTTGGCTGAAGCACTCAAACCCTTCTTCCCTGACAATGCTCATTATCTCAGTGATTGGCTTTCTGTATGGTGAGCAGGAGGACCCTGAACTGAAGTCCTGGTGTTGTGGTAATAATACACCCATATCTGGTCTCCCCTGCAAATAATTTGTATATCTCAACACAATGCTATTTAGTTCAGGCCAATTGTCTTACTTTCCAAAAGGTCACCCTTTACAAATATTAGCAGGGTAGTCTCATTGGAGTCAAACAACTGTGTCACCCAGTACAAATTCTACAGGCACTTAAAAACAAAGGATCCTGGGGTGTGAGGCTTTCCAAAATGTGAGGTAAATCTTGAGTTTAGGCAGCAGGAGTCAAAAGCAACTATTGTACAATTGGTAGGCCCATGTGGTGTAACATTTTGTACTCTTCCCCCACTGATTCATTCAATAATAATAAAAGTCTACATCTATTGCTTATTATGTACCAAGCTATATTCCAAGTAATTTATATTATAGCTCAATTAATTCTCATAACAATCCTATTAGTATACCCACTTTATAGATAAGGAAACTGAAATACAGATTAAGGAACTTGCACATCATGGTCAGTCTGTCTCTAGAGACCAACTTCTTAGTCCCTCTACACATTTTCTCTATTTAATAAGTACTTGTTAGGTTCTCACTATGTGCCAGATACTGTGAATAATATTGGGCACATAAAGATGGATTATGACAGAGGCCCTGCCCTTGAGGAGCTTACATTTTAGTTTGAGAGACAACAATATGTAAATATACAAGTATAGGCATACAGCTTGTTTTCTTGTGCTTCACTTTATAGCATTTAGCAGATACTATGCATGTGTGTTTTTTTAAATTATACTTTAAGTTCTGGGGTACATGTGCAGAACATGCAGGTTTGTTATGTAGGTATACCTGTGCCATAGTGGTTTGCTGCACCCATCAACCCGTCATCTACATTAGGTATTTCTCCTAATGCTATTTCTCCCCTAGTCCCAACCACCTGACAGGCCCCAGTGTGTGATGTTCCCCTCCCTGTGCCCATGTGTTCTCATTGTTCAACTCCCACTTATGAGTGAGAAATGTGGTGTCTGGTTTTCTGTTCTTGTGTTAGTTTGCTTAGAATTATGGTTTCCAGCTTCATCCATGTCCCTGCAAAGGACACAAACTCATCCATTTTTATGGCTGTATAGTATTCCATGGTGTATGTGTGCCACATTTTCTTTATCCAGTCTATCACTGATGGGCATTTGGATTGGTTCCAAGTCTTTGCTATTGTGAACAGTGCTGCAATAAACATACGTGTGCATGTATCTTTATAGTATAATGATTTATGATCCTTTGGGTATATACCCAGTAATGGGATATCTGAGTCAAATGGCATTTCTGGTTTTAGATCCTTGAGGAATCACCACACGGTCTTCCATAATGGTTGAACTAATTTACACTCCCACCAGCAGTGTAAAAGCATTCCTATTTCTCCACCCCATCTCCAGCATCTGTTGTTTCCTGACTTTTAAATGATGGCCATTCTAACTGGTGTGAGATGGTATCTCATTGTGGTTTTGATTTGTATTTCTCTAATGACCAGTGACAATGAGCTTTTTTCCCTATGTTTGTTGACTGCATAACAAATTGAAGGTTTGTGGCAACCCTGCATCAAGCAAGTCTTGCCATTTTTTTCAACAGTGTGTGATCACTTCACGTCTCTGGACATTTTGGTAATTTTCTCACAATATTTCAAACTTTTAAATTACTATTATGTATTCAGAGCATGATGTAGGCTGAAAAAGAATTCATCAAAGCTGTGTGTGTTCTCACTGCTCCACTGACTGGCCATTCCCTTGTCTCTCTCCCTTTCCTCATGCCTCTCTGTTCACTGAGACATGACAATATTGAAATTAGGCCAATTAATAACCCTACAATGGCCTCTAAGTGTTCAAGTGAAAGGAAAAGTTACACATCTCTTGCTTTAAATCAAAACCTAGAAATGATTACACTTAGTGAGGAAGGCATGTCAAAAGCTGAGATAGGCCAAAAGCTAAGCCTCTTGTGCCAAATGGTTAGCCAAGCTGTTAATGCAAAGAAAAAGTTCTTGAAGGAAATTTAAAGTGCTACTCCAGTGAGTAGATGAATGATAAAGCAAAACAGCCTTAACGCTGATATGCAGAAAGTTTTAGTGGTCTGGCAGAAAATCAAACTAGCCACAAAATTCCCTTTAGCAAGGCCTAATCCAGAGCAAAGCCCTAACTTTCTTCAGTTCTGTGAAGGCTGAGAGAGGTGAGGAAGCTACAGAAGAAAAGTTTGAAGCTTGCAGCAATTAGTTCATGATGTTTAAGAAGAGATCTCCATACTTAAAAGTATAAGGTGAAGCAGCAAATGCTGATACAGAAGCTACAGCAAGAGCAAGTTATCCAGAAAATCTAGCTAAGATCATTGATGAAGGTGTCTACACTAAACAACAGATTTTCAATGTACACAAAATAGCCTTATATTGGAAGAAGATGCTGTTTTGGACTATCATAGCTAGAGAGGAAAAGTCAATGCCTGACTTCAAAGCTTCAAAGAAGAGGTTGATTCTCTTGCTAGGGGCTAATGCAGCTGGTTACTTTAAGTTAAAGCCAATACCATTCTGAAAATCCTAGAGCCCTTAAAAAGTATGCTAAATCTACTCTGGTTGTGCTCTATAAATGGAAGAATAAAGCCTAGATGATAGCAAATCTATTTACAGCATATACAGCTTACTGAATATTTTAAGCCCACTATTGAGACTACTGCTCAGATAAAAAGAAATTCCTTTCAAAATATTACTGCTCATTGACAATGTGGCTGGTCACCCAAGAGCCAGAGATGTGCAAGGAGATTGTTGTTTTCATGCCTGCTAACATGATATCCATTTCACAGCATTTCATAACACAATATCCATTTCATTTCATAGGTCAGAGAGTAATTTTGTCTTTCAAGTTTGGTTAGTTAAGAAATATATTTCATAAGGCTATAGCTGCCATAGATAATGATTCCTCTGATGGATCTAGGAAAGTAAATTGAAAACCTTTTGGAAAGGATTCACCATTCTAGATGTCATTAAGAACATTCATAATTCATGAAAGAAGGTCAAAATATCAACATTAACAGAAGTTTAAAAGAGGTTGATTTCAACTCTCATGAATGACTTTGAGGAGCAAGACTTCAATGGACAAAGCAACTGCCAATGTGATGGAAATAGCAAGAGAACTAGAATTACAAGTGGAGCCCGAAGATAGGCTAAATTGCTGCAATCTCACAGTAAGCTTGAATGGACAATGGGTGACTTCTAATGGATAAGCAAAGAATGTGGTTTCTTGAGATGGAAACTACTCCTGAGGAAGCGACTGTGAATGTTGTGAAATGACAACAAAGAATTTAGAATATTACATAAACTTAGTTGATAAAGTAGCAACAGGGTTTGGGAGGACTGACTTCAGTTTTTTGTTTGTTTTTTAGAGATAGGGTCTTGCTCTGTTGCTCAGGCTGGAGTGCAGTGGTGCAATCATACCTCACTACAGCCTCCTGAGTGAGGATTGCTGAGGTTCATGCAAGCCTCTCAGCCTCCTGTGTAGCTGGGACTGCAGGCACACGCCACCACATCCAGCTTTTTTGCCTTTTTTTTTTTTCTTTTTTTTTGCAGAGGCTGGGTCTTGCTATATGGCCCAGGCTAGTCTCAAATTCCTAGCCTCAAGCAATCCTCCTACCTCAGCCTCCCACAGTGCTGGGATGACTGGTGGGAACCACCATGCCCAGCCTGACTTTGGTTTTGAAAGAAGTTCTACTGTGAGTAAAATGCTATCAAACAACATTGCATGCTACAGAGAAATCTTTCAAGAAAAGAAAAGTCAATGGATGTGACAAACTTCATTAATGTCTTATTTTAAGAAACACAGTCACCGCAACCTTCAGCAACCAACTGCTCTGATCAGCCGGCAGCCATCAACACTGAGGTAAGACCCTCCACCAGCAAAAAGAGTATGACTTGCTGAAGGCTCAAATGATCATTAGCATTTTTTAGAAATATAGTATTTTTAAATTAAGATATGTACTTTTTTAGATATAATGCTCTTGCACACTTAATAGACTACAGTATAATGTAGGTATAACTTTTATATGCACTGGGAAAACAAAAGAAAATTATGTAACTCATTTTATTGCAATATTTGCTTTACTGATGTGGTCTGGAAACAAACCAGGTATCCATGAGGTATGCCTGTGCCATTAATGTGATGAGTCTTTATGAGATAGATATGCAGAGATGTTATAGTACCACACAGGAGGGTCACTAACCCTGACCAGAAAAATCAAGGATGTCTTCCTGGAAGAGGTGATACTTGAGCACATTCTAATACCAACAGTGAAATTTAACCATAATAAAAGCTTTAATATCCTCAGTGTCCACCTTTAGTTTAGACTAAGAAACTTATTAAATGCATCATGTCATATTCAGGTGGTCTTAATCACAAGGAATCTTGAGACTGGAAACAAGGACCAATGGAAAAGAATAAGACAGTGGACAAACTGGAGCTGGAGAGACTTCCCTGACTAGAGGTATGTGTCCCATGGTAATAGTAGGATGTTTGGTAAGATGTGTCCCAAGGACTGTATTGTAAATATTTTTTAATTTTCTGTATATTATGATGTTTTGATGTCTTTAAAAACTTTACAACTGGGAGAGACTGCCTTCCCTGGGCTAACTAATTCTTAAAGATAACAAAAGTCAGAAAGCATGCCTTTGATGTGCAAATTAACCAAGCAAGAGCCTTATCTCCTCTGTTTGGCCTGGGTACTTCAGGAGACAGTATTTATCTGCCTTAATCATCCCAGAGCTAGGTACCAGGCAACTAGAAACTACTCCTATAGCCCAAAACCCACCAAAAGTGCTCAAACTAACCAATCCCAAACATTCTCCCTGCCCTGGCATGCCTTTTCCTTGAAAACCTCAATACAGAAGTAGTCTAAGCTTCCCCCTCACTCCTGTCTTCTGCCTCATGACCACCATCGTATCTTCCCATGCAGAATACCTCCTGTCTCTAGGACCTGTAAGTGTAATAACCTTTTTTTCCCCTGAGCCTCTCTTGTAGCCGCATATGACTAACCAAACTCAGAAGGAACACAAAATAGGGGCATAGGAAAACTCTGATGTGATTCTGGCAAGCTTTCATATCCAAGGAAGCAACAGGAGTTCACGGATTGGGTAAAAATAGCCAGGTTCCAAATAGACTGTTTACAATTAGACTCCAATTAATAGCTTGGGGTAAGTGGAACAGAGCTCAATTATGCAGAAGACAGAGCTACATGGAGCCTAACAGAGTTCTAAGTTCTATTTCAACAGGATGGAGTTAAGGGCACCATTTAAATAGGTACAGTTTCTCTGAGAAACTGGGTCCTACTATGAACTGAATATTTGTGTTCCCCAAACTTTGTTAGGTTGAAAACAGAAACCCCCCACGCCACCCCCACCACCCACGCCACCTCCCCCACCCCCCGCCGCCGAGTGTGATATTAGGAGGCAGAGCTTTGGTGAGGCAATAAGGTCATAAGGGTGAAGTCTTCATGAATGGGATTCATGCCCTTACAAAAGAGACCCCAAAGAGCTCTCCAACTTTTTCTGCCACATGAGGACACATTGAGAAGACACCATCTGTAACTCAGAGAAGGAACCTCACCAGAACCCAACTATGCTGGCATCCTGATGTCAGAGTCCCAACCTCCAGAGCTGTGAGAAATAAATTTCCATTGTTTATAAGCCACCCAGTCTGTGCTATTTCATTGTAGCAGTCTGACTGGCTAAGACAGATGATATATAGGAGAACTGAGATAGAAG
This sequence comes from Trachypithecus francoisi, assembly GCF_009764315.1. Taxonomy (NCBI): domain Eukaryota; kingdom Metazoa; phylum Chordata; class Mammalia; order Primates; family Cercopithecidae; genus Trachypithecus; species Trachypithecus francoisi. The sequence continues at coordinate 40,568,632 of NW_022681470.1, read as the reverse complement.
CCCAGCCACACCAACTGAGTCAGCACTTTGAGGAATGGAAGAAGATTATGACTCAATAGGCATACTGGTATTTGTTCACATGGGCATTGCAGAGCCAAGGTCTATCAGAGCAAGATTGGCACCAGTTATTGAGCTGAAGTTGATGCCCTGGCCAGGAGTGGTTATGGTCTGGACAAGAAAACTGAATGTAAAATTAGAGTGATTTAACAATTTTGGTAGTTTGCTTCATGAGGAGATAAGAGTATAGAACAAAGATAAATGAGAGGGATAAATGAGAGGCAAATGAATTTCAATCTTACTCTGCCACCAAACAGCTATGTATATTTGAACATGTGCCTTAACCTCTAATCTTCACAATCCTTATGAGTAAAATGAAAATGTACCAATGGCTGTGACAAATACATTAATAAATATGAAAGCAGCAAGGACAGTTCCTGATACAGAATAGATGCTCAATAAATGATATTTTCTTTTTCTTGTAAACCCAACAGAATATTATTCAGTCTCGATATTCCATGTCTCACTACTGATGTGTCTATTTTACCCATCTCAGAGATTCATACATCAAAGCATTTTTATATATTAATAACTTCCTAGAAAGTAAATTTCTATCCCTTTGCCTCATATGAAAATGTGTGGCAGAGAGAAATAGAAATTCATTCAGAGTCATAAAGAAGGACCCTACCTCTGTCATCAAACCACAATTCAGCAAATAGCTGGCTCTTCACAGTTTAATACAATACACTCCCACTGCTTGCCTAAATTGCCATCCAGTTTTTAAAAACTTCTCTCTTCCTGTCTCTCAGATGTGTATGATTTAATCTCTAAATCATGTATGATGAACACATTACTATTTCCTCCTCTAAGAATGTAATATTACATTCCTGAGCTGCATAGAGAAGAGGTCATACGTCCAGTCTCCATACAGACATTCACCAGTTTAATTTCACACAGAGAACATCTCTGTTCCATAGCCACAGAGAACATTGCATATCGTTGTGGTATTCTTGTAAAATACTGAACATAGATAAGTCCAGTGCACAGTGGATGACTCAGTGCAAATTCAATCAGCAATTCAAAAAAAAAAAAAAAAAAACCACCCAACTAAGTGTTATCCAATGGTGAGTCAAATGAATCACCTTTGTACCCAAAGATGACAACATTCTGCTTGATGTTACAATTTAGAGGGACAGTGTATTACCATTAAATAATGAAAATAATTCATTAGTCAATCATAAGGTATTTATTTCAACCTGTGTCTAGTAGTACCAGTGCTTTGGGAGTCATAAGTGAAGTAGAATTAAGACTAAGGGGGTGACCTATCAATATGGGAATATAAATTTTTAAAAAAGAAGAAGACTAAGAGGCCTGGTCTCAAGGACAGACAGTCTAGTTGGAGAGGAAGAATTACTATCATGAAAAAAAGAACAACCCCAAATAATCATTACTTGAGCACTGGCTAGCACAGTATGGACAGAGAAGAGAGAGAGCAATGTGGGCTAGAGAGGTTTTGAAGTATTTTCAGCCATCCTAAACATGTCTGACAGACTAGCATTTCTAAAAACAAATCTGAATATGTCACTAGCCTGCCAAAAACCTTTCATTGACTGAACAGTGCCCACAGGATACTTCCTAAGTTTCTAAGTAAGGCACATGAAGACTTTCATTATTTGTTTCTTCCTGGCTTCATCTCTTGCCATTCCTCTTCTGCTACAGATGCTCTAAAAGGTAGGACATTCTCTCTGACACGCCCCTTTACAGTTTTCCCTGCTCCAGAAATATTTGCTCCAATTCCCCTTCAAAAATTCCATTTGCCAGGCTAGTTTCTACTTTTCCTTTAAGCGAACCCGGGAGGTCAAAGTTGCACTCCAGCCTGGGCGATAGAGCAAGATTCCATCTCAAAAAAAAAAAAAAAAGGAATGAACTCAGGCTGGGTGCAGTGGCTCACACCTTTATTCCCAGCACTTTGGGAGGCCGAGACGGGTGGGTCACCTGAAAGCAGGAGTTCAAGACCAGCCTGGCCAACATGGTGAAACCCCGTCTTTACTAAAAATACAAAAAATTAGCTGGGCATGGTGGCAGGCACCTGTAATCCCAGCTACTTAGGAGGCTGAGGCAGGAGAATCGCTTGAACCTGGGAGGCAGAGGTTGCAGTGAGCCAAGATTGTGCCATTGCACTCCAGCCTGGGCAACAAGAGCAAAACTCTGTGTAAAAAAAAAAAAAAAAATGAATGAACTCAAGTATCAGCTCACTGAGAAGCTTGCTTTCCTTTACATGCACACCTATGAGTGCCCATATGCATGCTGGATTACATGCTGTAGGCTCTCGAAATACCTGTGGACACTTATTACAGCACACTGTATGACAATGACTGATGTATTTATTTAATTCTGTTCCCTAATCCCATTGCCCGTTTTTTAAGATCAACTTTGTTGAGGTATCATTTACATATAATAAAATATGTCCATTTTTAAATGTATAGTTGAATGAGTTTTGACAAATACATACACCCATGTAATCACCAAACAATCAAAAAACAGAACACATCACCACAAAACATGTCCAATTCTCCCATTGCTTCCTTGCTCATTTATTTTTTAAAAAGGTACTGAAATTATGTAAAGATATTTTTCATACTTAACCCTTTAATAAAGATTTCATTATTTTCTACTACATATAGGTCTTATTCATCTTTTAAACTTTAAATATTTGAATTTTAAAGGCATAGAATAGTTACAGTTAATCACTACCTTGAAAATGAAAATAATATTTTCATTTTAAATATACTTGACAAACTGATTTGTGACCACATAAAAACTTTTAAATGATTACAAGATGTCAGTTATGAATATTCACGTGCATGCAGGCACTTAACTAAATATGGCCAAAAAATTAACTAAATATGGCCAAAAAAATAGAAATTCAACATTATCTAGATGCTACTTTCTGACCAAGTGAAGTAATTTTCAAAAATAAGTTTAAAAATATAATCCATTAGTCAATCATAAGGTATTTATTTCAACCCATGTCTAGTAGTACCAGTGCTTTGGGAGTCATAAGTGAAGCTTGTGAACTTTTAACTTTTAAGATCACATTTCTAAATAACTCACAGGAGTGTGTAGGACTCAGTTCCAGCAGTACGGTGGACTAAATACCCTAATTGACTCTCCCACTACAAATAACTAAAAAAAAAAAAAAAAACTTGATAAAACTAAAATATCTTTTTAAATACATGACAGGCTGGCAAAAAATTAAGAACTCTTAAAAGCCAAAACATAAATGAAAGCAGAACCCACAGATAGGCACTGAAATCAGCTTCCGTTCAGACATCAGACATCATTGGCCAAACCAGGTAAATTTAAACTTTGTTTTCTGTGACACTTAACTGCCCACCAAAATTCAATTTGTATTTCACTTTCCATAGTATTGAGTCATCACTGGTAAGTAGCAGCTCAGCCAGAGATTACATCTCCCCATCACATATCCCTCATAACTGTATGGAACAATAGGACTAATTCTCAGTCATAGAAGGTAAACTGATACAATGTATGTCTAGTCAAAGAGAGTTAAGAATTGGGTGTGTCTTCTTCAACCTCTTTTTTAGTGAATTGCCAGGTGAATACAAAAGATTCCCAGGTCCCAGAGGATGGTGTAGCTTCAAGAAGAAAGGAGCCTTGGTCCCTAAATTATCACATGGAGAAAAGGGGTACTCCCACCAGAAACACCTAAATGGGACTATTATATGATTGAGAAATAAACTTTTATTACGTTGAGCTACTTAAATTTTATACTATATTTGTTACATCATTAATATTACTCTAACCAACATAGGACTTGTTACCTTAAAGCATGTAGGGAACAATATACAAAGCCCAGGGTTGGCTTATGGGAGAGAATCTAACAGGAAATTCCCACTGCATAAAACTGAGACCCTAAAATGTGATTCCTTCAGCATCAAGGTGAGCTAGTAATACTATGTCTTCTGTGACAGTACAAGGAAAGTTGACTATCTTTATATGTGATGCTGAGGAGGGGTAGAGAGGGGGAGTCATTTTCTCCATAGAATTTACTACCACAAGCATGCTCATCTGTAGATTTCTAGCCTGTAGTCACATTAAGTGGTCTGAAAAACATCAAGCTAAGATTTACTTCAAAGTAGTTTCCCGTTGGTAGTGCTCCCAGAAGCAAATGCAAATTCTCTCTGGAGAAAATTTCCTTCTTTCCAAGAAAAAAAAAATGAACCCACAGTCAAATATCACAAAACTCACAAAGAAACAAAACACCATGTTCAAGAGCCAAAAGAAACAACAGATAGTACACTGAGACCCACAGTTTTTAGAATTACCACACTCAGAATACAAAATCGCTATATTTAATATTGTTAGGAAACAGTGCTCCATGGGTCTCTCTTGTTCCTACACGTCTTGCTATATATGGCAAAAGTTCAAGGCCCTGGCTGATCATTACCCAGATTATTTTTCAGGATTGGGCTTGTAGCAAGAAAACTTGAGAGATGAGCTAATACTTCCCTCTTAAAATGCCAGCTTGTTTATTACCTACTATAAAATGGCAAGTTTCCCAAGGTCAGTGTTCCCTTCCTGTGCAAGTATCTATCTAGGCCCATTTCTAGGAATTGGAACATAGAAAACCAAAACAAACATGTTGACAGTCTGGCTGCTGCTCTTGCTGTGAGTAATAAAGTCTTTTGCTCTTAGCCAAGAGTTTCATGTCTTCTTTCGACATCCACAAAACTGTGGGTTTTAAAAAATTAAAATCTCATAGCCTTCACAGTTCTTGACAAATATGTCTTGAAAACATAAAAATATAAATAGGAAGAGATTGAAAAAATGTTTAGAAGATTTTTAAAGAACAAAACAAAACTTCTAGAAGTAAAAAATACAGTAAGTGAAATTTAAAAATCAATGGTCGAGTTAAAGGACAGATTAAAGCTGAAGAGAGAATTATGGAATTGGAAGGCAGACCTAAGATTAATCAGAATGCAACACAGAGAGGAAAAAGATAGTAACTCTAAAAGAGAAGTTAAGGGACATAAGCAGAGAGTGAGAAAAGCAAACATAAATCTTGTTAGAGTTACAAAAGGAGAATGAGGTAAAATTTGAAAAGAAAAAAATTGGAGATATTTCCAGACTGATGAAAGACACCAATTCAACTATTTGAGAAGGCCTTGCACCCCAAAGTGTTAAATAAAAGGAAACCCACATGGAAAAATAGAAGAATGAAACTTCAGGACAGCAAAAAATGTAGAGATGATCTAAACAGTTAGAGAGAAAAGATGTTACATTCAAAAGAATACAAATTAAACTTAGTGCTAGCTCCCCTTCAGTGCAATGGAAAGCAGAGGACAATGGAAAATTTCCAGTGTACTCAGAGACCTATAATTTTATACTCATCTAAACTATTATTCTGAGAAGCACACAAAATAAAGACATCTTAAGGCCAAAGAGAGGAAAGGAGAGAGAGAGTGCGAGAGAAAGGGAGAAAGAGATGTATTACTGTTAGACCCTCAGAATAATAACTATTAAGGAAAAAGAAAAGTGATCTCGAGCTGAGATGCATAAAGAATTGATGAGCAAAGAACGAGATTCTATTTTATATCATCTAGATTTAAAAAATTAAGAAATCTGGGCTGCGCACAGTGGCTCATGCCTGTAATCCCAGCACTTTGGGGGGCCAAGGTGGACAGATCACGAGGTCAAGAGATCGAGACCATCCTGGCCAACATGGTGAAACCCATCTCTACTAAAAATACAAAACTAGTTGGGTGGGGTGGTGTGCACCTGTAGTCCCAGCTACTTGGGAAGCTGAGGCAGGAGAATTGCTTGAACCCAGGAGGTGGAGGTTGCAGTGAGCCTAGATTGTGCCACTGTACTCCAGCCTGGTGACAGAGTGAGACTCCATCTCAAAAAAAAAAAACAAAAAATTGAGAAATCTGATAATTCCAAGAATTGATAAGGATAGGGAATAGGGGAAACTCTTATGCACTGCAGATGAGAGCATAAATTGGTACCACCACTTTGGAAAACAACTTGGCAATAACTTGAACAAGAGAACTTGCACATATCTACTCCAAATTCACCTAAGAGGTATTAACCTGGAAAAACTCTTACATATGGGCAAAAATAAGATATGTAAAGTATGTGGGGATCTGGCAAGATGGCCAAATAAGAACAGCTCCGGTCTGCAGCTCCCAACAAGAACAATGCAGAAGGCGGGTGAGTTCTGCGTTTCCAACTGAGGTACCCAGTTCATCTCATTGGGACTGGTTAGACAGTGGGTACAGCCCATGGAGGGCAAGCAGAAGTAGGGTGGGGCGTTGGTTTACCCATGAAGTGCAAGGTGTTGGGGAACTCCCTCCCCTAGCTAAGGAAAGCTGTGATGGACCGTGCCATGAGGGACGTTGCTCTCCGGCCCAGATACTATGCTTTTCCCACAGTTTTTGCAACCTGCAGACCAGGAGATTCCCTCAGGTGCCTACGCCACCAGGGCCCTGGATTTCAAGCACAAAACTGGGCAGCCATTTTGGCAGACACCGAGCTAGCTGCAGGAGTTTTTTTCATATCCCAGTGGTGCCTGGAACCCCAGCGAGACAGAATCATTCTCTCCCCTTGAAAGCAAGCTGAAGCCAGACAGCCAAGTGGTCTCGCTCAGCCAGTCCAACCCCCACGGAGCCCAGCAAGCTAAAGATTCACTGGCTTGAAATTCTCACTGCCAACAGAGCAGTGTGAAGTCAACCTGGGACCCTCAAGCTTATAGGGGGAGGGTCATCCACCATTACTGAGGCTTGAGTAGGCACTTCCCCCTCATAGTGTAAACAAAGCCATCGGGAAGTTTGTACTGGGTGGAAACCACCACAGCTCAGCAAAGCTGCTGTAGCCAGACTGCCTCTTTAGATTCCTCCTCTCTGGTCAGGGTATCTCTGAAATAAAGGCCCCAACCCCAGTCAGAAGTGTATGGCAAAAACTCCTTTCTCCCTGGGACGCAGCACCTGGGGGAAAGGCAAGCTGTGGGTGCAGCTTCAGCAGACTTAAACATTCCTGCCCGCCAGCTCTGAAAAGAGCAGCAGATATACCAGCACAATGCTCGAGCTCTGCTAAGGGACAGACTGCCTCCTCAAGTGGGTCCCTGACCCTTATTCCTCCTGACTGGGAGACACCTCCCAGCAGGGGATGACAGACACCTCATACAGGAGAGCTCCAGCTGGCATCTGGTGGGTGCCCCTCTGGGACGAAGCTTCCAGAGCAAGGAGCAGGCAGCAGCAACCTTTGCTAATCTGCAGCCTCCATTGGTGATACCCAGGCAAACAGGGTCTGGAGTGGACCTCCAGCAAACTCCAAAAGACCTGCAGAAGAGGGGCCTGACTGTTAGAAGAAAAATTAACAAATAGAAAGGAATAAAATCAACATCAACAAATAGGATGCCCACACAAAAACCCCATCCAAAGGTCATCAGCATCAAAGATCAAAGGTAGATAAATCCAGGAAGATGAGGAAAAACCAGTGCAAACATGCCGAAATTCCAAAAACCAGAAGGCCTCTTCTCCTCCAAAAGATCACAACTCCTCACCAGCAAGGGAACAAAACTGGATGGAGAATGAGTTTAACGAATTGACAGAAGTAGACTTCAGAAGGTGGGTAATAACAAATTCCTCCAGCTAAAGGGGCATGTTCTAACCCAATGTAAGGAAGCTAAGAACCTTCATAAAAGGTTACAGGAACCACTAACTAGAATAACCCATTTAGAGAAGAACATAAATGACCTGATGGAGCTGAAAAAAACAGCATGAGAACTTCTTGAAGCATACACAAGTATCAGTAGCCAAATCAGTAAAGCAGAAGAAAGGATATCAGAGATTGAAGATCAAGTTAATGAAATAAAGTGTGAAGACAAGATTAGAGAAAAAAAGAATGAAAAGGAATGAATAAAGCCTCCAAAGAATATGGGACTATGTGAAAAGACCAAACCTACATTTGACTGGTGTACCTGAAAATGATGGGGAGAATGGAACCAAGTTGGAAAACACACTTCAGGATATCATCCAGGAGAATTTCCCCAATCTAGCAAGACAGGCCAACATTCAAGTTCAGGAAATACAGAGAATACCACAAAGATAATCCTCGAGAGGAGCAACCCCAAGACACATAATCATCAGATTCACCAAGGTTGAAATGAAGGAAAAATTTTAAGGGCAGTCAGAGAGAAAGGTCAGGTTACCTACAAAGGGAAGCCCATCAGACTTAACAGTGGATCTCTCTGTAGAAATGCTAGAAGCCAGAAGAGAGTGGGGACCAATATTAAACATTCTTAGGGAAAAGAATTTTCAACCCAGAATTTCATATCCAGCCAAACAAAGCTCATCAGTAAAGGAGAAATAAAATCCTTCACAGACAAGCAAATGCTGAGAGATTTTGTCGCTACCAGGCCTCCCTTACAAGAGCTCCTGAAGGAAGCACTAAATATGGAAAGGAAAAATCTGTACCAGCCACTGCAGAACCATACCAAAATATAAAGACCAACAACACTATGAAGAAACTGCATCAACTAATGGGCAAAATTAACAGCTAGCATCATGATAACAGGATCAAACTGACACATAACAATATTAGCCTTAAATGTAAATGGGCTAAATGCCCCAATTAAAAGACACAGATTGGAAAATTGGATAAAGAGTCAAGACCTATAGGTGTGCTGTGTTCAGGAGACCCATCTCACATGCAAAGACACACAAAGGGGTTGCAACCCTAGTCTCTGTAAAACAGACGTTAAACCAACAAAGATCAAAAAAGACAAAGAAGGGCATTACATAATGGTAATGGGATCAATGCAACAAGAAGAGCTGGCTATCCTAAATGCATATGCACCCAATACAGGAGCACCCAGATTCATAAAGCAAGTTCTTAAAGACCTACAAAGAGACTTAGACTTCCACACAATAATAGTGGGAGACTTTAACACCCCACTGTCAATATTAGATCAATGAGACAGAAAATTAACAAGGATATTCAGGACTCAAACTCAGCTCTGGACCAAGCAGACCTAATAAACATCTGCAGAACTCTGCATCCCAAATCAACAAAATATACATTCTTCTCAGTACCACATAGCATTTATTCTAAAATTGACCACATAATTCCTCAGCAAAGGTAAAAGAACTGAAATCATATCAAATGGCCTCTTAGACCACAGTGCAATCAAATTAGAACTCAAGATTAAGAAACTCACTAAAAACTGCACAACGACATGGAAACTGAACAACTTGCTTCTAAATGACTACTGGGTAAATCATGAAGTAAAGGCAGAAATAAATAAGTTCTTTGAAACCAATGAGAACAAAGACACAATGTATCAGAATCTCTGGGACACATTTAAAGCAGTGTTTAGAGGGAAATTTATAGCACTAAATGCCTACAGGAGAAAGCAGGAAAGATCTAAAATCAACACGCTAACATCACAAATAAAAGAATTAGAGAAGCAGGAGCAAACAAATTCAAAAGCTAGTAGAAGACAAGAAATAACTAAGATCAGAGCAGAACTGAAGGAGACAGAGACACAAAAAAATCAATGAATCCAGGAGCTGGTTTTTTGAAAAGATTAGCAAAATAGACCACTAGCCAGACTAATAAAGAAGAAAAGAGAGAAGAATCAAATAGACACAATAAAAAATATCACCACTGATCCCACAGAAATACAAACTACCATCAGAGAATACTATAAACACCTCTACACAAATAAACTAGAAAATCTGTAAGAAAATCCTGGACACATACACCCTCCCAAGACTAAACCAGGAAGAAGTCGAATCCCTGAACAGACCAATAGCAGGCTCTGAAATTGAGGCAATAATTAATAGCCTAACAACCAAAAAAAGTCTGAAATTGAGGCAGTAATTAATAACCTACCAATGAAAAAAAAAGCCCAGATCCAGATGGATTCACAACCTAATTCTACCACAGTTACAAAGAGGAGCTGGTACCATTCCTTCTGAAACTATTCCAAATGATAGAAAAAGAGGGACTCCTCCCTAACTCATTTTATGAGGCCAGCATCATCGTGATACCAAAACCTGGCAAAGACATAACAAAAAAATGAAACTTCAGGCCAATATCCCTGATGAACATCGATGCGAAAATCCTCAATAAAACACCGGCAGCACCTCAAAAAGCTTATACATCACAATCAAGTCAGCTTCATCCCTGGAATGCAAGGCTGGTTCAACATTTGCAAATCAATAAACATAGAGCTTCTGCACAGCAAAAGAAGCTATCATCAGAGTGAACAGACAACCTACAGAATAGGAGAAAATTTTTGCAACCTATCCATCGGACAAAGGTTTAAAATCTAGAATCTACAAGGAATCTAAACAAATTTACAAGGAAAAAACAACCCCATCAAAAATTGAGCAAAGGATATGAACAGACACTTCTCAAAAGAAGACATTTATGTGGCCAGCATACATGAAAAAAAAGCTCATCATCACTGGTCATTGGAGAAATACAAATCAAAATGAGATACCATCTCACACCAGTTAGAATGGCCATCATTAAAAAGTCAGGAAACAACAGATGTGGAGAGAATGTGGAGAAACAGGAATGCTTTTACACTGTTGGTGGGAGTGTAAATTAGTTCAACCATTGTGGAAGACAGTGTGGTGATTCCTCAAGGATCTAGAACCAGAAATACCATTTGACTCAGCAATCCCATTACTGGGTATATACCCAAAGGATCATAAATCATTATACTATAAAGACACATGCACATATATTTTTATTGCAGCACTATTCACAATAGCAAAGACTTGGAACCAACCCAAATGCCCATCAATGATAGATTGGATAAAGAAAATATGGCACATATACACCATGGGATACAATGCAGCCATAAAAAAAAAAAAAAAAAAAAAGGATGAGTTTATGTCCTTTGCAGGGACATGGATGAAGCCAGAAACCATCATTCTCAGCAAACTAACACAGGAACAGAAAACCAAACACTGCATGTTCTCACTCATAAGTCGGAGTTGAACAATGAGAACACATGGACACAGGGAGGGATGGGGGGCAAGAGGAGGGATAGCATTAGGAGAAATACCTAATGTAGATGACAGGTTGATGGGTGCAGCTAACCACCATGGCACATGTATACATATATAACAAACCTGCATGTTTTGTACATGTATCCCAGAACTTAAAGTATATTAAAAAAAAACATATAAGAAAACTAAAAAAAAAAAAAAAAAATACATGTATAGTATGTTCATATCAGCATTGTTCATAATGGCAAAAAACTATAAAAAACTTAAATGTTCATCCACTATGAATAATTAATCATGATATAACCACACAATGGTATATTGTACAATAGTGAAAATTAACAAAGTACTACTGTATACATTTTTGTGGCTGAATCTTAAAAATCTTATAAACATAATGATGAGTAAAAGAAGTGAATCACCAAAGACCCCATATATATAAAGATATATGTGTTTATATATACATACATATGTAGGTGTATATATGTGTGTGCATGTGTGTGTGTATAACTCAACAGTACTGTTTGAGGATACATGTATGCAGTAAAGACTTTCTAAAAAGCAAAAGGATGATCAAACACAAATTTCAGGGAGATGGGTACCTTTGCAGGGAAAGAAATCAAAGAGATAGTATGTGAAGCAGTTCACATATAGACTAAACAAACTTTCTTAAGCTGGTTGTGGACTTACAAGTATTTGTTCTAATATTATACTCCATAACTTGCGTGTGTATTATTTTGTAAGTATCACATATTATAATGTTTAAAAATCAGCACTTAGCAAAAAAAATGAATTGAAGGAACTTCTTTAGCCTTAGTTATCAAAATCCTACAGCAAAACAATGTGGGATAAAATATTGGTGAAACATTAAGGATGAAATATCAAAGCATAACCTTTAAAGTCAAAAAGAAGACAAGATAGTCATTGAATATAAAAATGTTGATACTCCCCAAATCAGTCAATCAATGTACTGAAATCCTAATCAAATTCCCAACAAGCTTCTGCTTAATTTTCTTCATATTTGCAGAACTGAACAAGCTCATCCTAAATCCATATGGAAAATCTAAATTCCAAAAATAGCCAAGATAATCTTGAAGATCAATAGCTCAGCAGAGAAACATTCCCTATTGGATACTCGGGGCTTTTCTTAGAGTTAGAATAGTTAAAGGAATATCATATCCACAGAGAGGATATCTATAGAAACATAATACATGAAAAATAGCATTATAAACTGAAGAAGTAATTGACATTCAAAAATGATACTAGCTAATTAATTATCCATATGGAAAAAAACATCATATCCCTACTTCAGACTGTGAAATAAATACTAAGGAAATAAAAACAAGCATTTAGAACTTTTAGGAAAAAATATAGGAGAATATCTTTATCGTCATGAGGTCAGAAAGAATTTCTTAAAGCAGAAAAACACTAACCATAAGGAGAAAAGAAGACTGATAAATTTTACCAAATTAAAATTTAAAACAAAAATTTAGGAGTTGGAAAATATTGTTTTAGCGCATAAAATCAATAAAAAGATTGTATAGTAAACAATACACTAGTTTCCAGAAATCAACAAGGAAAGACAAATGACCCAATGAAAAGAAACAATCAAAGGATAAGAACAGATAATTCACAGAAAACTAAATGGCCAATATCCATGTGAACAGATGCTCAACACCACAAGAATTCAGGGAAATTCGTGTTATGACAAGGTCCCATTTCAAAACAATCAGATTGGCCAATATTTAAAGGTCTGTGAATATCAATAACGGTGAGGATATAGAACGGGTGAACTTTCATATGCTGCTAACAGAGATACAAACTCAATGGCCTCATTTCAGAGCTGATCTAGTAATATCTAGCAAATCCAAAGATATTCATACTTTACAACTCAGTATGCCACTTCCAGGTGTCTATACTAGAAAAAAACTCTAGCATATGTTCATGAGGAAAAATATATTATACTGCCAACTGTATTGAAAGAAAACTAAAAGTTAATCAACAAGAGAATGGATAAATTGACTATATTAATCAAAATAATATAAACAGCAGTTAAAGATGAATAAAGTGAAACTACATATGTCAGCATAAAAATAGAAACAAATAAGCTATAGAAGTAAATGTACAGTACAAGGATTATATAAAATTTACAAGATGTAAATCAATACTATATATTGAATATATAGATCCACATGCATGTGATATAAATACTGAAATATGCATAAAAATGACAAACACCAAATTCAGATTTATGACAGGGCCAGGACTGGAGTGAGACAAGCATCAAGCCTAGGATGCAAAATTTAAGGATGTACTCACTCTCAATTTTGCGCAAGTACAGGCCATAAACCTAAGAGTGAGTGCTTCCTTAAGTTTTGTGCCCTCAGCACAACGCTCATCTCATCTTATCTTGGACCTGTTAGGTGAGAGACACAAAGACTTCATCTACCACCTGTGGAGTTTATTTCTTTAAAAAAATAAAAATAAAAAAGTCTGTTGTGCAAGTATATCCCTATAGAGAAGGTTTGTATTTGCTTCTGCTGGATTTTACATGTTCAAGACTAGTTGTTAGGTTATTTTCTTGGATTGGAATTGTCATAATGTGTCAATATTAGGAATCTGAACTTTAAACACAAGTGTAGCAAGGAGTTGGTATAATAATTTCCCATGGAAGATTCCTCTTTCTCTTCACAGAATAATCAAAAGAAAGGCATGCAACTAAACTTGGCAGTGAGCTCCTCTCTCCCACAGCTTTGCATCCTGAGCAGAATATGAGAACATGGAGGGGAGGGGACCAGTTTGGAATTTGTGCCAGGGTTGGCACCCTGAGCAGTTTCTACTGACTTGGTTCCTGTCTTATTTCCAAGCCTAGTTCTCCAAACTTCTTACCAATTCTGTAAGCTTCTCAACATCCTCCAGCAATTTCTCATTCTCCTTAATTTAGTCAATTTCTTTTGCTTGGAACCAAAGAGCCATACCAATATACTTAGCCTCATGCTGTCAAACAAGGAATTTATATATTTCCACTTGTTATGATTCGATCCTTAGGAATAAACTTTCTCAGCATTATTTGATTTCCATTCGGTTTGCCTACAAGGAGAATGTGTACTAAACATTTTAACTTGAGTATTTCAGAAGATAAAACTCTTCCATTTGTCTTTATCAATTAAGGAATTGCCATTTTCTTTTTACATATTAATTCATGTGAGTTTTCCCCAGAAATTTCTGTTGGATACATGAGAAAATAAAATTTCCAAGCATATAAGCTAAGGACCAGACCCTAGACAACTACCCAAGATAATGAATACCACCCAGGTAAGCCTCTCAGAAAATAGCTGCTGGTCTTTCTGGTAGCCAAAATACCATTGACAAAGTGTTGTCTGTTTTCCCTATTACATTTCTATACTACCTCAGTTGTTTTGAAGTTCTTGCTTTGGTACCTCTCTCTGAGATGCTCTTTCCCATGTATTAAAACCTCTAGCTTTTGGGGCTGGGCACAGTCACTCACACCTGTAATTCCAGTGCTTTGGAAGGCAGAGGCAGGAGGATTGCTTGAGGCTAGGGCTTCAAGACCAGCCTGGGCAACATAGCGAGAGTCTCATCTCTACAAAAAATTTAAATATTATCCAGATGTGGTGGTGTGTGACCTGTAGTCCTAGTTACTTGGGAGCCTGAGACAGGAGGATCGCTTGAGCCCAGGAGTTCCAGGCAGCAGTAAGCTATGACTGTGCCACTCACTGCACTCTAGCCCAGACAGAAGAGCAAGATCCTGTCTCTAAAAAACAAAAACATACAAACTTCTAGCTTTCATTTTATTTGCTGAGCTGATAAGATGTGCACAACCCAAGCTCAGGGAAGTTAGGCCTTTCCATGATCTGGTCAATAATTCCATTCTCTTTTCCAGTCTTCCTTTTATACCTCTTCATGCCTATATGGAAATGGTTTTCAATATCTTGCCATTATGTATGATTTTACCTCTAATGCATAATAAAAATAAAAGCTTTAATTTATAATTTCCTTTGAAAGAATAAGAGCATCTTGCTCTCTCTCTCTCTCTCTCTCTCTCTCCCTGTCCCCTCTATCTTTCTCTCTCTCTCTCACACACACACACCACAAATACGCACACAAATAGCAGCATTTTATATAAGTCAAATGAAACTTCAACAACAATAAGCTTGAGAGAGGGAAGTCACGGAAGGGCAACCTTGAGAAAGAATGTAGCTAACAGGATACCCGCAGCTATACTGACTGCTGATATCTGAAGCTAAAGTGCAGATTACATGTGTATGAGCCTTAGATCACCATTTTTTAAGTGTTGGCTTTCAGTGTAGCCTCCTTGGCCTGAATCACTGTGTAGTCATTAATGTGCAAAGGACATGCTCCTGACTGACTTGTTCTCCAGTCATGGCTACACCTACAGCACCTGAATAAAGATTTGCCAAGCTGACCCATGGTGCTGGCTACACAAAGAATTATAGTCTCAGGTATGAACAAATCCAGTATTTCACCAACTGTGTCATTTAGAGTCATCTTACCTCCTCTGTCTTTAAAACTTCCCATATTCGAGCATGATCTTCCACCAGCCAGTGTCCCGTGCTTTCTACCTTGGTGGAAAGTTTGAATTTAGACACCTCCTGAGTAGGTTCTCCCACAGGTTTCACCTCCATCTTGAAAGAGGCAGGCAGGAGGCATTACGGATCTGTGTGGAAGAATAAAGTGTGATCCAGATTAAAACAATGAGTAACATTAAGAGAGACATGGAAGCAAATTATCATGCTTGACTTATGACTAGTGAGACCGTTAAAGACAGTATCATAATAGGCATCAACTTTTATGGCCACTTTTATATTCTAAATATTCATTATTGGTATCTTAATGCAGGCTTTGGGAGGTAAGAATGCATTCTGATAATGGCAAACTGGTACAAATTTTAAAGCAAAGTGCAAGCCATCATCTGCCTGTTATACTTGCTTATCACTTGGCTTCGGCGCTCTCAGGGGGAGAGATGGAAATGGGTGGCTGTCAGGCAAACCTGAGTGATGTTTTCATATTTCCATGCCAAGTGCTCCATGTGGAAGAAGCACTGGCTATGATGTCAAGAATTTTACTCTTCAAACATCTATTATGTACTTGTGTATATGAGGCTCCATGCTAGGCATACACAAATAATTCAGGAGTTTGCCTCTTAACCTTAAGAAGCTTAGAGCCTCAGGGCAGAAAGATTGTAAACAAGTATTAACAATATGATATATTACAACATAGTGTCTGAAATGCCACAATAATTGTGTTTCTAAACTGCAATGAAAGCAGAGGAAGATTCCTTTGATATTCACTGGCTGTGCACTTTCTTGGGCCTTGGTTTCACTAACAGTTTCTGTAAGATATTATTTAAAAATTGATGCCAATCTTACAAGGTCTACCTCTTTGACATCTTTCCATTCGCCACTGGCTTGTTCAGAATCTCATCATATCTTGCCTGGCTCAGTCCCATACTATCATAAGAGTCTCCTTGCCTCCATTCAGATCTCTTTGAGTCTATTCTTGGTGTAATTGATCTAAAAAGCAAAACTGTTACTGATGTTCCATCTACCTAAAACTTTTCCTAAAGCATGAAACCAAAATTCCTTCATGCAGCATCCAAGGATCTTTATGTCTGGCTTCCTCCACCTCCTTTCTCCCACCTCATGCGTGCACTGCTGCCTCCTCAGCCACTGTTTCAGCCATTTGAAAGTATCTATGGACCCCAGATACATCTGTTGCCTATAGCCTTTGTTTGTGACACCTTCTCTCCAATCCCCACCCCAAGAGAATACAGGCCTCCCTCCTTTGTTACTCTATGTACTCTAGACAAACTTCTATCATGTCACCTGTAACACCTTATTATATTTATTTGCTTTAAATTCTATTTCCCCCTTCTAGTCTTATAAGCATCTTGAGACTAGAGATAGTATCATATACAGAGTAAGTACTAAATAAATGTTTTATGAATCATTAATTCGATCATTTAGTAAATCATGACAATCCATTGAAAAGGAGGCAGCAGATCTTACATATTCAAGTAACAGATGTAAAAGTCAGGTTACCTCTTCCTTTTAACATTTTTATTGACTTAGTGGGCTATAAGTTTTTCATAAAAAAGGGATAAGTCTAACATTCATCGCACACTCCCAAGCAGCTTATAATGCAAGATAGAATTGCTCATTAGTTAACAACAGGCTGGTTTTCATGGAAATGTCTTCAAGGAATTATGTCTGCAAAACCCAGGTGTTAGGCTCACATAACCCACTACCCAAATAGAAGTAAGTGGAAATTGAAACCTATATGAGTGACAGGAGTGACAGATCAGTGGATTTAAGAAAATCATCATCTGCAGAAGAGTTACTTCTCTGCTCTGGGGCTTCCCATGCTCCATCTAAGCCATGGAGAGTGAGCCATCTGCTTGCAGAGAGCAATGATGAAGAAACTGATAACCAAAACCATGGTGAAGTACTTAGAAACACAGAGCACTTAATACCCTCCCACTAGGAATCAGGAAACAAAACCTACATAATTAATGAACAAAGTTCCTCTGAGTGGACACACTAATAAATGATGCTGACACACACACACAAGGAAATAAACAAAGCAGAGTCATGTAGAGATTTCAGTCCAAAAAAAGGAAATTAAAATAAACAGGCAAAATGGAAACAGGCCAGATTAGTAGGAAAGGAAATTCCATTGTTGTTATTGGAGAAATACTGTAAACAACAACAAATAAATCAAAACAAAGTAGGAAAACTGCATTAAATGGTTTTGGCTGTCTCCTTTGTATATTATGGAAACAAAACTGGATAAAATAGACAAAGTATGAAATCCCATGGGAACAATGGAACATCTGTAAGTGTAACGTGTTCCAGAGACCCCACAGCTTACTCTACTGTCTGCCCACAGCTGCTTTCTCATCTCCGCAGTGTGGGTGAAAGTTGGCAAATTTTCAGTGTTGAAGACTGAACTCTACTGTGCACTGACTTCCCACAGATTGCTCCTCACCCTGTTTGGGAAGAAGAT
This sequence comes from Trachypithecus francoisi, assembly GCF_009764315.1. NCBI lineage: Eukaryota > Metazoa > Chordata > Mammalia > Primates > Cercopithecidae > Trachypithecus > Trachypithecus francoisi. The sequence continues at coordinate 40,550,540 of NW_022681470.1, read as the reverse complement.
GTTATTGTGAGTTTTAAACCATTCCAAAGCACTCAGGAACTAAGGAGGGACTCAAGAGAGGCAGCCAGTTCTTACAAGGCTCTTCAAGCATTCTGAGATCCTCCACCCCATCTAAGACTGGAAGTCTTTTTCATTTATCCCCAGTGTATCTCTGCACTTATTAAAATGACCGTATGTAGAATATATCTTGAGCTTCCACTGCATACCAGCCACTGTGCTAGGCGTTTTCCACATTATCTGTAATCCACACAATAAACCTGAGAGGTAGATATCACCATTTTACAACAATGAAAAAATGAGATTCAAAGAGGTTAAATAACTTTACTACACTGCTAGAAAGCTGCAGAGTTCCCAAGTTCATGCTCTCTCTCCTAGATCAGTTCAGAAAGTCTTCAGCTCCATCTTACTCTCCCATCACTGGTAGAATGCAACCTCCTTCTCATGCCCCTTCCTCCATAGACTAGAGCCCGAGTGCCTGTGTCTCAGCTCACTGGCACAATGGTGCCCCCTTAAGATATGGTCACATCTGATGAGTACACAGGTAAGGATAGCATAGAGGTAAGAAAACATCACAGGGAATGGATCATTCCTTTTCCTTTTTACTGACATCTCAACTTCTGACCAGGGTGAGCTCTGTAAGTGTGTGACCTACGAAGTCACACAGAGCCCCATGCTCAGAAGAGCCTCATGCTTTGTTTAATGCTTTGCTGTTGCTACCTTAAAATTCTTAATTTTTGAACAAGGGGCCTTCTAGTTTCATTTTGCACTGAGCCCCACAAATAATATAGCCAGTCCTGCTGCCAACCTGTCTTTTCCTCTTCAAATCTAACATTTTATTCCATACTCTCTTTATTCTTTCCTTTTTTTTCTTTGAGACCGGGTCTTGTGCTATCACCCAGGCTGGAGTGCAGTGGTGTAATCTCGGCTCACTGCAACCTCTGACTCCCGGGTTCATGCGATTCTCCTGCCTCAGCTTCCCGAGTAACTGGGATTACAGATGCCTGTCACCACGCCCAGCTGATTTTTGTATTTTTAATAGAGATGAGATTTTACCATGCTGGCTAGGCTGGTCTCGAACTCTTGGCCTCAAATTATCCACCTGCCTCAGCCTCCCACAGTGCTGGGATTACAGGCATGAGCCACCTCATCCAGCTTCCATACTTTCTTTAAACAATTCATGCATTATAGGTTTCCTACCTATTCCCTTCTAGCTCTTTTTAGGAGCTAGAAGTCTATGTTACAGAGTCATCATTTATTTGTTAAAATTAAAATAGGTGGCATATGTAGACTTTCCACTAACCTCTGATATACGGTGCATCTTACAGTTGAACTACTGACTTCTTTCTTTCTTTTTTTTTTTTTCTCTTGAGACGGAGTCTTGCTCTGTCACCCAGGCTGGAATGCAGTGGCATGATCTCAGCTCACTGCAACCTCTGCCTCCAGGGTTCAAGTGATTCTCATGCCTCAGCCTCCTGAGTAGCTGGGATTACAGGCATCTGCCACCACCTCCAGCTAATTTTTGTATTTTTTAGTAGAGACAGGGTTTTGCCACGTTGGCCAGGCTGGTCTGGAACTCCTGACCTCAGGTGATCTGCCCGCCTCGGCCTCCCAAAGTGCTGGAATTACAAGCGTGAGCCACCGCACCCGGCCTGGCTTCTTTCTTAAAACACATATTCAAGGGTTACAAGACAACCTCCAGGCAATACCATTAATATGGGCCCTTCAACAGAATCATCAGATAATATGAAATCACTGGAAACCTAAAAGGCAAAACTTTCTGTTCTAGTTAAGAATTGGTCCGAAATATCATAAGCCTTATGGACTCTTTTGGAAATCAATTTTGAATAATTTTTAATTTAAAACACCTGATACCCAAAACAGAATTTTGTTTAAACCACTTGACAGTAAAATCAGCCTTAAGTTGGGAGTGGGGTGAAAAAAGGAACCTGTATGTATAGAAAGGTAAATCTGATCAGAGAACATAAAAGCAAAATTTTTCTCAAAAATTAAAAAAGAAATTGCTTGGGAATTTTTTTGTAATTGTAAAAGGATTGTGATTGTACACTGCCTCTACCTTATGAAGCACAGAAATAAAATTAAAACAGGGAAGACAAGTGTGGTGGGATGGAAGAAACATGTGCTTGCTTGACACTGAGAAACAATCTGCAGACAAGAAAGCCATGGAAAGATTTTTTTTTTTTTTTTTTGTAGAGACAGAATCTCACTATGTTGCCCAGGCTGGTCTCACCTGGGCTCAAGTGATCCTCCTGCCTCAATCTCCACCAAGTGCTAAGATTACAGGCATGAGTCACTGTGCCTAGTCTTCTTTTTAAAATATTTACTAACACTATGCTTACACTATCTATAATATGTAATCATAACTTATTTCTTCTATTCCTTCCAAAATAATCATCGACTGGAGGTCATAACATTTTCCACGGTCATAACAAAGGGCGCAGCTGATGGCTTCACATCCTAAGTGATCATTATGCACCAAAAGTAAATGAGCGGCTTCTCAGAGGCTAATCTTGAAAACTAAGTATTAAAATGACAATCTAAGAACACAATAGTTTGCCATTATTAGTGCCTGTTCTTGCTATCAGATAAAAATTATCCATCACTTCCATGGATGCCCTTTCTTTGAAACATGGCTTTAAAAGAAAGTGCTAGGACACAACTCCACTCAAGTCTGTATTTATTTTATTAACCTCCATGCTGAACTTTGTTTGATAAATCAGTTTGTAATTTATTGAATTTTACTTTCCTTCTTATAATAAATAGCATATGAGACATCCCTCATAAATCATTATCTTTTTTCTCCTCCCCCTCCTCTTTAAATATGTTTTGGAAGGAAAAGAAAGTGTTTAAAATTCAGAAACTTACTGAAATGATTTGGTGCTTCTTATCTTTATCTATTAGGGTCATGCTTTTCTTCTTCCTTTGCAGACTCCATTATATGTGATAATAATAACATTTCTGCTTACTTTCCTTTTGCTTCTACCTGAAGAAATCTTTCAGTTTTTCACACTCAACTCAGATTTCTTCTAATCTTGAAAATGTCTGGCATTTACCCTGTTCCAGTCCCTTGCCATGATTATTTGTCTTTCTAGCATTTCTTTCCTCCTACATTCTCTCTTCCTCATTCCTCTTCCTAATGAGCTGAGGTTCTGTCCAGATAAGATAGGTTTGTTTATCTTTATCTCCTACTATCTTCAACTCTTCCACCTAGAAGGCTATCAAGAGCAGTCTTTGCATTTTAGTTTTACTCAAAGGTTCAGAACTGCATAATGTAAAGTGCACTGAAATTCTAGTCACAAGACCTGAGTTAAAATCATGAAGCTACAGTTAATTCTCTGTGTAACCATTAAGCAAGCCATTTCACCTTTCTTAGCCTCAGTGTCCTCATCTTCAATATGAATAGGCTACAAGACTGCTGAGCCCTCTTACAGTTATAAAAATAAAGCATTCACCTCCCTCAAATGTAGAAAGCAAAACTAATGTGCATTGAATTGTTTTTCCAGAAGAATTCCAGAAGAACTGAAGTCTCCAAACCACTAAACAAAACAGTGAAAGGTGATTTCAGTGTTTCACTCACATATTGTACTTAGTCCCATATTATGCATTCACTATTCAAAAGTCAAACAAACAGCATGATATTAAAATAGCCCCTTTACATTCATGTGTACAATATCAGGGCTTTGACTATTCAGAGATAACCCAAAACTCTCTGACATGTAGTCAATTGTAAGTGTGCCAAGGCTTTTTAAAGCTGGTATTTGGACATGCTCACTCATCCTTAGCATCTAACTCCTGGTTTGATGGTAGACTTCTCTAACCATGATTGCTATTGTGATATCTACAAATTGCGGGATCCAAGAAGGTCTCAAGATACAACCTCCTAATTGTGGAGGGGGCATTATAGTGATCTCACTAGTCTATTTCTTCTGAGAACACAGAGAGAATCAGCTATCCAGAATTGAAGATTACCGTATAAAAATGGAAACTGGGGCACAGACAGACATCAGAAAGGAAGGACTCCAGAAAGCCACAGCAGAGAGAGAGAGATTCCTACTGCCCTGAGAAAGGAAGCCCATCAGATTATTTCGTAGTAATACTAAACGTTGCTTGTGTTTGAACTGGAGGTGTAAGTCAATGTACTAGGAGGTAAGAGAGAAACAGATTCCTATTATCTCTTCCTCTTTAGAATCTCAGCAGCATTTCAAGTCTATCTATATAAGGCAACTCAGTTATATCCTGAGTATTGCTTTCTTTGCTTTCCATAACTTACTCTGGTCTCCCCTGCTAGCCTGCCAGCTCTTTAAGAGCAAGATTAGACACACGTTTGTTGCACTGCTTCAATTTTTTACAAAACTCCATTACCCTTTTAAAAAAATAGATTTTTACTTTTTTATTAAAGAAAATTTACTGGAAGAAGGAATTCAGCATTCAACATGATCATGTATTTTGGAATAAATGTCAATCATTGGGCAACCATTTTCAAAGGAATTTTAATTATATAGTGTCTCCCTGAACGCTGAGCAAAGTTGCACAATACTGTCTGCGGAGTTAGAAGTGACTCTGGGAGCAACTGTCTCCGTTAAATGTAGAAAATTAAAGAAGTGCAAGGCATTCCTGCTTTATTCCAGTTGATATTTTAAAAGACTCGTCCAACTGGTCTTCAAACCGCATACTTTCTCCTCCTTACTGATAGTATTTGGCAAAAGTTTTTAATAACAAAAAAAAAGAAAAATCCAGAGTGGGTTTGTACTACCCTGTGACCCTCCCTGGAGAAACGCTGCTCAGCAATCCCTGCTTTGCTCAACAATCCCTGCTCCGCACAGAGAGCCAACACAAGGAAAACAGTTGGGCTCCCTTCCTGGCCTCCATTCAGTGCAGCCGTCTGGTCACAAATCTGCAAAGACAGACATGGGGGAGGGAGAGGATACCTAAACAGAACAGAACTGAGATCACAAAAAATACCCTTTAGCATTCTAAGAGAGATAGAGGGAATTCCAGGGGACTGCCTTTTTTATGGCCTATATTTTTATTATGATAAAAAGTTCAGTAATTATGTTGCTGGAAAGTATGAAACGAGACAAAACTGCAAATCACATGACTGTCCCAGGCTCAAATGTTTCACAATTCTGTAAACACCAGCTTTAACTGAGTGAATAAAGGCAAAATGCAAAAACCATTAGGAGAGCATCATCCAGTTCAATAGCCACAGGCTAATTTTTATCAAGTTGAAGGAAATTAAGCTGATTTAGGTCATAGCAATCCTTTAGGTCTCAACAATAACAGCAGGAACATTGACAACATGATCCCCTCCCCCACAGTGCATTCAATATTCACTACACCAGGTACTGGGCTAGCATATCACAAGCCTCAGTTTATCCTCAGAAGCTCAAATCAAGAGAGATTATGGAATAAGCCCTAGGGTTTCTCTCCGGTTATCCTGACCCAGAGCCGTGCCCTCACCACTCCACTCCACTGCTATCCTTTAACACTCAGTGTTCCACGTACAAAATAACATCATGCAGATGTTCAAAAATCTGAGCTTCTAGGAATCTGAGCTCTCGAAAGGATTCAGAAGTGGACTTCTCATGGGAGGAATGCGAAGATCTAGAAATGTTATATTCAGGGGAGAAAACATCTGTTGAGTTTACCAGTTAATACACAAAATCATTTTAACTAGCTTCCAAATAGACTAGCCCTTCCACATTTCAGGTTAAAGAGCAATCTGTTCTCAATCTTTTACTTCACCATAAACAGAAGTTGAATCTATTTAATTACAGTCACTTTACTAAGCCAGAGGAAAATGGAAGGTCCCAATGGGGAAAAACTCTTTCAAGAAAACACTTCTGGGAGAGCATGTAGAGTGAGCTGGCTCTGAGCCAATCCTTATCCCTTCTCACAGTCTCTAAGTAGCAAGGACACCATGATTTTCACATATACCGTATACTGCCAAATATCATCCTCCTTCATTTGATCAGATAACACCTTATCCCATTACAGAAGACTTTTTGATTAGTGTCACATCATAATGATCTAGTTAGTGCTGAAGACCAAAACACCAGGTTGCTAGATTAACTAGGTGCAAGAAGCTTTATATACAGAGCAGCAATTTTATTCCCATCTAACTATGCTGTTTCTTCTCTGAATGGGAATAAATCCTCTGGAATGGGAATAAATCCTTGTAAGTGGTACTAAGGACAAAGGAATTGGTCTAATACTCATCCAGCGGGTAGACGGCAGAAGCTATGTGCCTTGGTTTGAAGGAGTTATGCTACTGGCTCAACATGGCAAACTTTTCACATGTAGGATCAAACACTCAATACCCCAGATGAACACATGAACACAGGGACAATGAAACCAAGGGGAAACCGCAAGAGATGCTGCTTCCTGACACTGCCTTTTGCATAGATCTTGTGACTTTTCCCTGATGACCTGGTGCCCAAAAGCGAATGCAAAGTCAAAGCCATATCTTACAGAATCCTAAAAATCCCTCCCAAAGACTTGAGCTTGACATAATATAGTGACATTATTATCAGTAAATTCAGTAAAAACTGTTGTGTTGGTCACGATCCATGTATACTAGAGAAGATATAATCCCTATTTTTAATGAGAGACCCATTTGTCCTTTAGCAAACCCTGTAAGGACACTCCAACATTAAAAAAAAAATTGTTTCCATGTTTTTTTCCTCTTACTCAGAGCTCTGTGAGGGTGTACTGTACCATAGAGAATGCATCCTGCATTCATAAATATGTATCAGAGGAGAAGCAGCTGTTGAATTTACCCTCGATAGTCCATTCAAGATGAAACCCTCGCATTATTTTAGAGTGAACCAAAAGGTTTTAAGCCTAAATGAAGCCTTTGAAAACCAAATTCTACTCTCAAATTTCAAACAAGTTTTCAAAACATGTTTGGAAATTGCTTTGCATAGCAACAGAGTCAGAATATTTTCAACTCAGCCTATGGGAAGGACATTACTGGGATACATTCAATAGTTACTCAATTAGAACCTATTTTTTTCTTTAAAATTGCAAATATTCCTAGCAAAACCAAGCCTGGCTTTCTCACCAGGCCTTCATAATAGCACCAGCCATTCATCACAGTCTTTCCAAGGGCTGCATTAAATGACTTGTGTACATCTGCAGGGCTTCTGTGTTTGATCCTAGATTATATTTTCACTAAGGTTAAGGGTTAGAGTTTTGACAGATGTGGCTGTGTTCTAATTGGCCCATTTTATCTGGCCCTTTTCCACACACATACAGTATTCGATAGCCAAGTTTGTGAAGTGCCTCAATTTCGATACTAACAAATGAAGGGTGGATGGAATGTAGGGCTTGAGCACTCAGTTGGGTGTCGGCTTTAGTTTCAGAGTCCATATGAAATCCATGCCAACATCTGTCTTGGGGGGAAAGAGGATCATTTCATTCTGTGTTGCCATTTCATTCCAACTGGGTTACAGTTTATTTTCTCTTCCTTTTATTCTTCCCTCCTTAAACTTTTACAGGACTTTCCATTTTTTTCATTGCCACAGATTGACCTTGCTATTTCCAATAAACCAAAGTGTAAACTGAACTAAGATTGTGTCTTGCCTTCTGACACCTTAGTGTAATAGCAATCATGCAAATGTAGATTTAGCTGGAGGTTTAGAAATAGATTTAGAAATAGAGACTTCTAGCTGGAGGGTTAATGGGCCATATAACAAGATGGCAAATTTGCAGGGGCATGCCGTGTAGTTTGGTTAAATCTCACCTAGCACCATGCTGTCACAGGAGGGAAGAAGTCCCTAACGTTTTACGTAGCTATCGCCTAATTATTGTGCCAAGTGTGTATGGGGCAGGGCAAAATAAAGATAAATAAGCCTGTGTTCTCCACCAATCGGCCCTTGAGCTGAGAGTTCTTCATCTCAATTCCTGGGAAGTCTACAATCATATGAGAAGAAAGAGATACATTTCAAAATAACAGATTATACTTCAAAATGATAGGATAGTTGTTAGAAGACAGAAATACACAAGTGTATTACCCCAAGTGCTCTTTGAGGTAAGTATTAATTCCCCATCCAGATGAAACTGAAGCTCAGAGAAATTAAGTGAATTGCCCAAGGTCACAGAGCAGGGTCCAAATTTGAAAACAGATCTGTCTGATTCAGAACAAAGCTTTCATTTTCATTTTGTCACGGCCTTTCAAAATTTTCACAGAATTGTGGCCATGTTACTATTTGGCTTTCTAACTTTAATGCTTAAGGAGAAACACGAACTCTCTGCAATAAGGTATCAGGGAAAGGCCAAGAGGGTTATCTGAAATTTGTGCTTCCTTATCTGTGCTACCTTTTCTACCAAAGCTGAGAGTCAGTTTCCTCTACCTCCCTTCATATTCTGTTTTGTCAGTTCCTCCACATTCTCTAGTGCCTATCACAGTTCCTCTGCTCTGCCCTTCAAGAGCTAAATAAATATTCCACTATTAAAAAGAAGTGGCAGAAAACAGAAGCAAAAATTGGATAGTCAGTTATTTCACTTCTTATTCACATATGTAAATTTTTGCCCCAGAAATATGGTAACCTGTAAGTCGTTATTTTTAAGCCTTCTTTAAAACAACATATGGAATCTATTATAATATTCAATGACTTCACTTTTGCTTCTGCTCTAGAGATTGATGGGCTTATGATTTATAGCTCAAATGAATTCAGTTCTCAGGTTCATTGCTCCAATTTTGGTTGACATTGTTTCTGGATACCACAAAGATACTAATTGTTAACTTCATTGTGTACTGAAAAATGACTTATACACTAGCAAAACTTAAGTGGACTCAGAGTTACAACTTCTATGCACCCACTCCATTTCTCCACTTTAGATGGGACAAAAAGATAGTGTGTTTTACTCTTTTGTGTGTCCTTAAAAGGAATTTAAGGCTTGTTACTTTGAAAGCATAATATCATGAACAGGATGAAGTATAGTGAAATTACATCCAAATAGTTTTGAGGTCTTACCTGAGAAATAAGTACATTAATTAAGTCAGCCTAGAAATCTGTCAACAGCCTGCCTGGGTGAAGGTTGATTAAATCTCTCCCTCCTTCCCTGTTTCATTGCCACAGACCTCCAGAGTTGTTTAGATTCTACTCTAGTTCCTACTGGACCAATTAGTCAAAATTATGTTCTGTACTCTACAAATTAAAATCTGGCAACACTGGCCTTCCATGTATAATGGACTGTCATAGTTGGTTTCACGCAACCACAGAGGAAATTGAAATAGAAAGACAGGGGCTTAGATACATTCAAGCAGTACATTAGCAGTGACATCAATTTTAAACATAGGAGTCCCTGACGCTTTAGTCTGAGCCACTGAGCCAACCTAACACACTCACTCCGTTATCTCAGAGAGGGAAGGCAGTGAGTTTTGTGGTCCTCTGAAAGAGACCTGTGGCCGAAACAGACCGTGTTAGCACCTTCCTCTAGGTCCAGCTTGGGACTTCTAGGAGGGAACCTTGGCTCTTGGTCTTAGCCAGTTTTTAAGGGGGAAGTTGCTTTGTATCACAGCCAAGAGTCACAGGAACGCCTGACACAGTGCCCAATATGGAACAGGCTTCATACTATGGAGAAATTGTCAACACCTTTATAATGTTTCTCTTTACTGAATTCAAGACCTTGCCCCTCAAATAGCAACTACTACATACAAGCACAATTTTAATGAGGGATAGTTTACATATCTCATGTTAAGGGTATATTCTATGACTTTTGACAAACAGTACACATCCATGTTACCACTGCTAAAGTCAAGATTAGAACATTTCCATTATTTCAAAAGGTCATTCTCTTAAGCCCCTTCCCAGCCGATTTCACCCTATCACTGGCCCCAGGCAACCATGAACCTGCTTTCTATAAATATATGCTAAGTTTTTCTTTTCTAGAGGTTTATATTGAATATCATACAATATCTACATTTTATTCAGTCTGATTTCTTTCACTTACCACATTTATTTTGAGACTCATCTATGTTGGTACATATTCAAATAGTTTATTCCTTTTTAGTGCTAAGTAGTATTCCATTGTTAAACATTTTATTTATACATTCACCTGCTGATGGACATTTGTGTTGTTTCCAGTTTGGGTTACTTTAAATAAAGTGAAATAACTCTTGTGTACGATTCTTTTTGTGGACACATGCTTTCATTTCTCTTGGATAAAACACCTAAGAGTAGAACTGCTGAATCATATGGTAAGTGTATGTTTAACTTTATAAGAAACTGCCGAAACTGTTTTCCAAAGTGGTGGTACAATTTTACATTCCCATCAGCGGTGTATGCAGGAAAATCTCAGTGGTTTCATATCCTCATCAACAGTTAGTTGGGGTCCTTTTAATTTTACCCACTCTAATGTTCTAACGGATGTGTAGTGATATCACATTGTGGTTGCAATTTTCATTTCCCTAATGATGAATTATATTGAGCATCTAGTCATGGATATATTGGCTCTCTGTGTATCTTCTTTGGTAAAGTTTGTTCAAATGTGTCCATTTTATTGACTTTATAATTGGTTCTATCAGTGAGTTGAAAGAGTTCTTTATATATTCTAGATATCAGTCCTAATTAAATAGTATACACACACACACACATATTTTCTCCATCTCAGGTCTGCCTTTGCATTTGCATTTTCTTATAAACAGGGGTTTTAAATTTTGATGTAGTCCAATTTATAAATTTTTTATATTTTTTATGTTTATGCTTTTTTGTGTCCTATTTAAGAAATCTTTTCCTACCTGAAGGTTATAAAGTTTCTTCCAGAAGCTTTATAGTTTTAACATTTACATTTAAGATTATAATCCAGTTGTATACCATAAAGTAAGGGTTGATGTTAATTTATTTAAATGTAGATAACAAGTTGTTCGAGACAATTTGTTGAAAAGATAATCCTTTCCATATTGAATTACTTTGGCATCTTTGTTAGAAATCAACTGGCCATGCACATGCTGGTCTATTTCTGGGTTCTTGATTGTGTTTCATTGATATATGTGTCAAAACTATGCCAATAACACACCAACTTGATTGCTGTATCTTTACAGTAAGTGTTAAAGCCAGTAAGTTTAAGTCTTCTAACTTTGTTCTTTTTCAAAATTGTTTTGGCTATTCTAAGCATTTAGGTTTTAGAAACAGCTTGAAAATTTCTATAAGAAAATCCGTTTGGATTTTTACTGGAATGTCATCAAATCTATAAACCAATTTGGGGAACTGAAATCACAAACAATTCAGGTCTTCCAATCTATAAACATCATAAATCAATTCATTTAAATATTCTTAAATTTCACATAGAGATGTTTCCAGTTTTCAGGGTAGGGGTTTTAACATATATTTTATTTAATTTAACCCCTTTGGAGTAGTCAGGGTTCTCCAGAGGAGCAGAACCAACTATATATGTGTATAAATTGGCTATATATATGGAATTGGCTAATGTAATTATGGAGGCTGAGAAGTCACACCATCTGCCATCTGCAAGCTGGAAACACAGGAGAGCTGATGGTGAACTTCCAGTCCAAGTCCTTATACCTGAGAACCAGAAGAACCAACAGTGTAAATTCTAATCCAAGTCTAAAGGCTTGAGAATCAGTAAAACTGATGATATACATTCCAGTTCAAGTCCAAAGACCTAGGAGCCAATGGTATAAGTTCCAGTCTGACTGCAGGAGACCAGCGTCCCAGCTTGAAAACAGAGAGAGAGAGGAAATTCTCCCTTTCCCTGCTTTTTGTTCTATTCAGGCTTCCAATGAATTGGATTAGATGAGACCCATACACACCGGAGAAGGCAACCCGTTTTACTCAGTCTACCCATTCAAATGTTCATCTCATCCAGAAATAACTTTCATAGACATACCCAAAAGTAATGTTTAACCAGAAACCTGGGTACCCTCTAGCCCAGTCAAGCTAATACACAAAATTCATCATCATACTCATGTATTTCATGCTTTGAGATGTTATTGCAAATAATAGTGTCTTTTTTTAAATTTCCATTTCCATTTGTTTATTGCTAATATATAGAAATACAATTAACTTTGTATCCTGAAATCTTGCTAAAATCACTTATTAGTTCTACTAGTTTGTGGTAGATTCATGAAGATTTGCTGCATGCTTGATCATGTCATCTGTGAATAAAGATAGTTTTACTTGTAGCTCTCTAGCCTATATGCCTCTTATTTTTCTTCCTTGTCTTACTGCCCTGGCAAGAGTCTTCAATAGAATGTTGAAAAGTGGAGAGGGTGACCATCCTTGTCTTTTTGATCTTAAGGCAAAAGCATTCAGGTTTAATACTAAGTTAGCAACAGTTCTTTTTAAAAAACAGTGTAATAATTCACATACCATAAAATTCAAACACTTAAAGTGTAAAATTTGGTAGTTTTTAGTATAGTCATAAAAATGTGCCATCATCAGCCTTTTATCAGACTGAGGAGGTTCCCTTCTATTCTTAGTTTACTGGAAGATTACCACGGTATAATATGATAATATGTAATGGATGTTAATTTTGTCAAATGGCTTTTCTGCATTTATTGAAATTATGATACGGTTTTTGTCCCATTATGACAATAAGATGAACTATATTCATTAATTTTTTAATATTAAGCAACCTTGTATTCCTAGGATAAACATTACTTGGTTATCATGTATTATGTTTTTTATATATTTCATTTTTGGTTTGCACATCTTTTATTGAAGATTGTTGGGGAGTTTAGGGATGGTATGAAAGGTTTCACTTCAGGGCACATATGCTGTGTGGGTGCCAGAGGCAAAGGATTGGCTGTTCTGTGGTGTTTTTTAGGAGCCAGGCACAGACAAACTGTACTTCCAAGCTATCTTTTTACTCTAATATTCTGGCATTAAACTTTCCATTAATGATTTTTAAGGCCTTGCTATAACTCCCTGGTGATTCATCAGCTGTATTTTTCCTTTACTTCATTTCATAATTTTCCTTCTGCTATATATCTTAGTGAATCCTTCCTTTTGCTTTTGGCAGACTCTATTTTTTTAAGGCTAATTTTTCTACCATCCTTTCCCTTCATCTTCCAGTTTCTTTAATCATACCTCCCTCAATAATTTTAAATCCTCTCTCCTTCTAATGCCACCTTCATTCAGCTTCTCTTCTTTTCACCCCACCAGACCATGTTAACTTGCTCTCAAGGTCCCCTTTCCTTTGCAATTTTTTTTCTTTTTTTTTTTTTTTGAGACAGAGTCTCCTTCTGTTGCCCAGGCTGGAGAGCAGTGGCACAATCTCGGCTCACTGCAACCTCTGCTTCCAGGGTTCAAGCAATTCTCCTGCCTCAGCCCCCTGAGTAGCTGCAATTACAGGCATGGGCCACCATGCCCAGGTAATTTTTGTATTTTTATAGGGATGGGGTTTCACCACGTTGGCCAGGCTGGTCTCGAACTCCTAACCTCAGGTGATCCACCTGCCTCGGCCTCCCAAAGTGCTGGGATTGCAGGCGTGAGCCACTGCACCTGGCCTTTAATTTTTTTCTATTTTGTTTAACATTCTACAGAACACACTTTGCAAATATTTACATCTTCCTCGTAATCCCCAGTTGTGTCACACAAAGGCCCTAAGGCCTTGGCAGAACAAAGGAGGAAGCCTCAGCAAGGACTTCAGGAGACACAGCCAGTACCATCAGCTTGTCCTCAGGGAGAAACCAAGTACTCTTCTCTAGATTGCATCTCCCTACACTCTAGAAATACATGGGCACAGAGAGAGAAGGAAAATATGTAATTTCCTTGGAATGACTTCAGTGAACTACAAGGAGAAGAGACCACACTGTAATCAAGGTGCAGGCCTGCTCAGCAAGTGTTTCAAAACATACTCAACTTGGACTATCAATGAATGAATGAATGTCAATCAATAACACATAAGGCAAGTAGGAAGGAATGAAATGAATACTGTAGTTTGCCCCTAAGTGCTACTCCAGTTCAGCAAAGGGCTGGATTTCACAATTTACCTTTCAGCCTGCTCTACCACCCTATGAAAGATAGTTCAATCAGCACTATACAGTTGAGAGCAAAGTTATAATGTTGCTAATATAGAAAACATTGTTCAGCCCTTATTGTGAGATTAGCACTTTACATGCATTATCTCATTTACACTTGAAATTTCCTCCTTCTTAGGTGCTTTTTTTGTTTTTGTTTTTTGTTTTGTTTTGTTTTGTTTGAGACAGTCTTACTCTGTTGCCCAGGCTGAAGTGAAATGGTAAGATCTCAGCTTACTGCAACCTCCACCTCCTGGGTTCAAGCAATTCTCCTGCCTCAGCCTCCTGTGTAGCTGGGATTACAGGCATGTGCCACCATGCCCGGGTAGTTTTTTTTTATTTTTAGTAGAGACGGGGTTTCACAATGTTGGTCAGGCCGGTCTTGAACTCCTGACCTTGTGATCCACCCGCCTCAGACTCCCAAAGTGCTGGGATTACAGTACTGTTTTACAGATTCAGATGCTGTTGCTCACAGAACTGACCCTTCTTCACACAACCAGTAGTAGTGGATCCAGGATTCCAACTTAAGCAGCCCAAACTCAAAGCCCATATTCTAAGCTACTATGTCAGTGGTTTTGAAAGTCCTTTGCTCATGTATCCCCAAAAACATTTTAATAAACTATTTACCACTTATACATTTTAGGTTGAGATGAAAAATTTTCATTATAAGTTTAAATATTTGCAAATTATATAATTTATAGTGTATGGAACTATTGAAATATTTTAAATATCATAAACTTACATCATTCCTTTAGATGTATCCAGTGGGAATATAAATACCACAGCAATTTGATGTCCATCAGCATCCATTTAAAATGCACATAAACAAGCTCTCTTTTTTTCTTTTGAGACCGAGTCTCCCTCTGTCACCCAGGATGGAGTGGAGTGGCACTAACTTGGCTCACTGCAACCTTCACCTCCCAGGTTCAAGCAATTCTCCTGCCTCAGACTCCCGAGTAGCTGGGACCATAGGCGCCCGCCATCACGCCCGACTAATTTTTTGTATTTTTAGTAGAGACAGGGTTACACCATATTCGCCAGGATGGTCTTCATCTCCTGGCCTTGTGATCCACCTGTCTCGGCCTCCCAAAGTGCTGGAATTACGGGCGTGAGCCACCACGCCCAGCCATGAACAAGCTCTCTTTAACAGAAATAAGCTCTGCTTCCCTTCCACCATATCCATGCCCCAACCTGAGAGGATGTATTTGCTCAAGAGGAGAGAAGACCTCTTCTGTGCTCACACCAAATGCCACTTCCTCTGAAAGGCTGTCTTTGACCACCCTCCTGCTTACCTTCTTCATAGCATTTATCATGATCTAAAATTATCTTGCACTTTTGCTAATTTACTTGTTTATGTCTCCTCCACTGGTTTATCCGCCACAAGGGCGAAATCTATCTCAGTCATCACCCGAGTACACAGTCATTCCTTTAGCTTCTTGAAATTGTATTTCTGTTTCACCTTTGCTATAGAATTTTCTCTCAGGGCAAAATAGTTTTAAATTTAAAAGTATCAAATATAAATAAAAAAATTTTTAAGTTTCTGTCACTATAAGGCTGTAAGTTAAATAATGTTTTACTGAGCTGTATTCTCAATTATAAATGGTACATAATTGATCAAAACAACATAACTATATATACTTTTCACAAATTATTACTAAACATAAAAAGCAAAACTTTTATTATAAATATACTCTTTAATGTGCCAGATGGAGAAAGTATGTTTAATATCTTGAATATAAATGACACATACTTTAAAAAATCACTTTGGTGCCCTAGAGGTTTCTACACTTGGAACAATGAACTATGTAAGACGCAGGCTGAGTAAGCAGTAGACTTCTGTTTGTAAAGGTAGAGAAGCGCAATTGTGAATGGGGAGGTGGGAAAGAAAAACTAACAAAACTCTTTCATTGTAGATGTTCTTTGATCAGTTTAGGAGTAGGTACATATAAAAATTAAAGATAACTCATCCTCTAAAAATGCTGGCTGTAACACCTAACCCTCTGGAAAATCTTCATGTGAGCTAGGGACACACCCCACTTAGAAGACCCCTACAAATACAGTGAACTACCAACCATGAATCAATGCTTACTATGCCCAATGAATAATAACTTATCCAGTTCAGGCTCAAAAGAGCCCCCAGACTTGGTTCCCTGATTTGCCAGTATTAAGTCCTACATGAGACAAAGTTTGCTGCATGAACCAGGACTTTCACTGCATCCAGGCAAAGAACTAGCTGTCTTCACATGGAACATTTTCTTTTAAAGAACAAAACAGAGCCATAGAATTCCAGAGCATGAAGATATTTGGGATATCAACCAGCTTTTACATTTTACAGATAAGAAAAGATCACCAACCAGTTAATAAGAAAGCCAGTTCCAGAATTCAGATCTGATTCTTCGTACAGGGTATAGTGGACAGCTAGCTATTCTCTGAAAATTTAGAGACATGCCGGGATATGGGCTGCCCAGCCAGGGACTACGTTTTCCAGCTGCCCCTGAACAGTTAGGTGCAGCCATGTGACTGAGTTCCATGCAAAAGAATGTGACAGAAAAGACTTGGGCCATTTCTGGCCTAGCTCATAAAATCCTCTCATGTGGCACTTCTCTATGCTCTTTTCTCCTCCCAGCTGGTTAAGATGAAGACAACATTTGGGCTGACTTCAGAAGCTACATATTAGAGATGGAAGAGGCCTCTTTTAGCAGGGACTCTGCTGACCTGGTAACTTGATCAGTACTTTGTAACAAGCAAGAAATAAACTTCCTTTATGATTAAGCCAGTACAGATTTTGGGGTTTATTTGTTATAACAGTTAGCTTACCCTAACTAAAACAGAGTTTTTTTCTGTGTTTATATTTTTAATAGCATATCACCTTTTTCCCCTTAGATCGACTGAGTCACTTCAACACCTCTTGAAGCGTAGAAACATAATAGTTCTAGTATATTGTAATGGTTAATTTATTTGTCAACTTGGCTAGGCTATGTGGTATCCAGATAGTTGGTTTAACATTGTTCTGGGTATGTCTGTGGGAGTGTTTCTAGATAAGATTAACATTTGAATTGGCAGACTGAGTAAAGCAGATTGCCCACCCCAGTGTGGGTGAGCCTCATCCAATCCATTCATTGTCTTTGAGCTGGAACATTAGTCTTCTGCCTTCGGTCCTGTCCCCAGACTAGAACTTGCACTATCAGCTCTACTGGTTCTCCGGCCTTCAGAGTTGGACTAGAACTACACCGTCAGCTCTCCTGAGTCTCCAGCTTGCCAACTACAGATCCTAGGACATAGCCTCCATAACCACATGAGCCAATTCCTTACAGTTTCTTTCTCCATCCTTCCCTCCTTCCCTTTCTACATTTATAGTTATAGAAAGATATAGGTATAGATATAGATATAGGTCTCAATTGGTTCTGTTTCTATGGGTAATGGAGACTAATATGTATCTGAAGATAATGGTTTGATCTACGAGCTAAGGATTGCATGGGCTAATTGGAAAAATAATAGCAATTCTTAGTTATTTGGTGTTATGTGAAAATAAAGTGTTAATAGTCTCTGTCACCTAATTATTTAAGATGCTAGTAAAAGCACAGTACCCTGAGAAACAAGGCTTACACCTAAAAGAAAGAAACTTCTGCAGTCTCCAGTGGTCCTCTTAGCGCACTCTCCTGGGAGGCAGATGTGTGAAAACCTATATAACAATCAGTTCACCAACAGCGAGGGAGGAAAGAGGGGTGGACTAAATCTCCAAAGCCAAACATCACTTAAAAAAAAACCAAGATCAAATGTAAAAACTCTAGAATTTGTGACCTGGAAGGAGAGTCAGAGATCATCCGAACATTTTCTTTTCAGTGAGGCTCAGAGAGGGAAATTGGGCAGTAACTTTTGGGTAGTATTATATAGGCTGGGGTTCAAATGAAGCTCTGCCACTTATTAGCCTGTGTGACCTTAATTTAAATAAGTTTCCTAACCTTTCTAAGTCCTGGTTTCCTCATTCCTAAAATAAGAATAACCCATACCTACCTAGTAGGGATGGTAATTAGGACTAAACAAGGTAAAATACATACAGCATGGCAATGGCTCGATCAGAATCAGAACCCAAGCTTCCTCACTCCACCCCAGTTCAATGCCTTTCCACCTGCACCAGACTGCCTCCAACTCCCAGTTCACACCCTGTGAGCAGCAGGTCTTCACGTACTCTCCAAGACTCACTGGTGCCAGCCCATCAAGCTCTTTCAGGTGGCCAGGTGCTAGTAGCGTGCAAATATCAAAACTGTTAATATCTATACTCTTCTTTCTGGCCTTAAGTATTTGATACATAGTTATTAAAAGACAAAAAGACACTTGTTCCCTGTGGCATGCTGTGACAGTACTATGGAAAGAATTTACTGTCAGTCAGAGGGCGTAAGTCTTAACTCCAGTTCTCACACAGCCTTACTTTGTGCTCAGCAGGGCTTTGGTTTCCTCAGGTACAAATCAAGGGGCTTAAATTACATAATGAGGCAGAGATTATCACTGATTCTAAAATTCTATTTGTTCACTAATGTCTCATCAAAAGCATCATCTTCCCTTAATCCTGGTGTGTGATTCTCATTTCGGTGATTGTGTGGCATTGGGTGTTTCTGTGTATGCTGGCAAAGCTAGAATAGATGGAATAGTTTCTCTAAATGATCTTTTATACTAAATTAGTCCTCAGTTTTAAAAAGGACAAGATAGACCACCTTGCAAAAACTGTACATAGTCATCAGAAAGCTGAACTGCATTGTTCTCTGGCATGGGTTTGAGTATGATTCAAATGCAAAAAAATGAAAAACCCAGTAGTAGGGTTAAGTTAACAACACAGAGGACATCTGCATGAAATAATAAATGAAATAAGAAAATAAATGTCTGCCCAATAAGAGGAAAAAACTTCCCCACCCAGGACATGTATTCATTCAAAAAATATTTTTGGAAAGGGTGAAAAATCTTTGGGTAGTGATTTCACAGAAAATCACTGTGGTGGAAACAAGTCCATATTTCTTGTGGCTTAAGATTTTAGCACTTATGACATCCATGCAGATGATCCCAAAAGGCAAGCATGAGCCAATGCCCAGAGATCACTTCTAAGAGGAGGTTATAGCCCTTTTTCGATTGATTCATTCATTAAACAAATACTTATTAAGCACCTTAAATATATGTCAGATCATATCTAGGGCCTGGGGATACAGCAGTGAATAAAATATGCAAAATCTCTACATTCATGGCATCTTAGTTCTGTAGGGCTTCTATAACAAAAGATTATAAACTGAATGGCTTATAAACAACAGAAATGATTTCTCACAGTTCTGGAGGCTGGAAAGTCCAAGATCAAAGCTCTGGTAGATTCGGTGTCTGGTGAAAACCCATCTTCTGGTTCACAGACAGTGCTTTCTCCCTGTGACCTCACATGGTAGAAGGGATGAGGGATCTCTGTGGAACCTCTTTTATAATGTCTTTAATCCCATTCATGAGAGTTCTGCCCTCATGAACTAATTACCTCCAAAAGGCCCCACTCCCAAATGCCATCACATTGAGAATTAGATTTGAACAAAGGAATTTTGGGAGAATATGAATATTTATAGCACATGGAAATCACATTCTAGTGACTAATTTATCCCTTGTCCTGGAATTTTTAAAATTGTTTCATTCAAAAGGGTCATTATAAAAGAGGGGCGGGGGGTACTTCTAGATTTTTTTCAAAAAGGCAATACAACTCCTTTTAAAATCCTCCATCCCAGCCAGGTGCAGTGGCTCACACCTGTAATCCCAACACTTCGGGAGGCCAAGGATCACCTGATGTCAGGAGTTCGAGATCAGCCTGGCCAACATGGCGAAACCCTGTCTCTACTAAAAATACAAAAATTAGCCGAGCATTGTGGTGCGTGCCTGTAATCTCAGCTACTCAGGAGGCTGAGGCAGGAGAGTCATGTGAACCTGGGAGGTGGAAGTTGCAGTGAGCCGAGATCATGCCACTGCACTCCAGCCTGGGTGAGAGAGGGAGACTCTGTCTCAAAAAAAAAAAAAAAAAAAATCCTCCATCCCACTGACATGCGATTATCAAAGGCAAAGGAAGGCCATGCAAGTGTTAGCTATGCTGTGGTCTGTTCAATGCCAACCAATAAAAATCACCTCCTCACAGTTGATTTGCTCACCTGGGGTCTTTAATAATCTGCAGTGGCAAAATTAAGATTCCACAGGGACTTCCCAACCCATTCCTTTTACAAGAATGCCACAAAACATTTATTTTAGACCAGAAAACTTGATTTCCACAACTCCATTCTACTTTAGGAACTGGGATTAAGGTCTGTATGAGACTATTATTCTCGACTGTCCCTTGCTATCAGCCAAACTCTGCAACAATGAAGACATAAACTAAATTATATGACTTACTATGTTAGCTTCCTTGTCCAAAAAACAAATTATCCTAGCAAAACATCCTTAATGCCAAGCCTCCAAAACCTAAGCAGAATGTGGCCCATTGGTAATCACAAGTGAATGAACAGAAATTGTTCACATGAATGTGTGTGCACGTGTGCACACATGTGCACACTCTCTCTCTCACTCTGTCTCTCTTTTATTCATTCACTCAAGCACACGTGGAGAGTTCCTAAGTCACAGGACTAAATCACCAGCAGGAGTTATTGCAGCTGAACTAAAAATGAATCGCTTACAATCTGAGGCTGCCCTTCTGGCCACTGAAGTTTCTCTCCCATTAGAGTTGACAATGGCAGGCTGTCAAGTGAATACCTCATGGCCTCCTCCCGCTGTCACAGGCCTCACACTGTAGCTTTACAAAGATAAAATAATAACCACATGCCAGTCAGCCCTTCTTAAACTAGCTCTGTGCAACATCTGTCAAGGGCCCTCCCAGGCCAGTTCCTGCCAGGAAATTACTACTGCCCAAGGAATGGCCAACAGTTCAAGCATAGCCCCTCACTGGGTCTCTTAGTAATTATTTTTCTCATTTCCATGGTTCTTCAAATTTGGAAAATACTTTATGTTCATTTTAATTACATGATTTAGGGTACTTTGATCCTGAGAAAAACCTTGCCAAGTAAGTCTGCACTGCTACTCTAGATTTATAGATGGGAAAACTGAGAGGCTTACTCAAGACCACACAGCACTTTCCATCTGTGACTAACGATTTAGCTCTTGGATGGACAGAGTCCATGTAATAGTATCTATTTGCTATCAGAGATGTCATCAGAGGTGTTAACTGTGAATGTCTTCTTCTCCTCCACCCGCCCCCATACCCCATTCCCAGCACTCTGTTAACATAGTAAATCTTGTGAGAAACTTAATGAGTTATGGCAACTAGGGCTAAGCTTAAGACAGTTGCCGAATCCACTGAGCACCACAGGTTCAACTGAATGTAGAGCCGACCTCTCTGGATAATTATAACAGGACATGGAATGAATTCCCCTTCAAGGCTTTCCAAGCAGGTAACTAAAGGCCCCTAGACTCTCACCTCTGTACCCCATTCGACCTTACTAATCTTAAGAGGGGGTTGGAAAGACCCAGTAAGAGTGGGCTGTAGTATTTCACTCCTCTCTAGAGTGCTTCTCTGTCACCTCACCCCCGGCAACACCTCCTACATACTCATTAAGTGCAGTGGTGAGTGGGAGAGTTGGAGGGTTCCCAGAAAACTGCTCACTGAAGCTGGGAGCGACTGCAGGCTCCATGGACTGAATGTCATTGAACTGCATCCATGGACAGTTCATGAGAGAAAATGACACATGTCCTCTGGAATCTGGGTGTCTATGAACACAGAGCTTGGGGTCTGCTTCTCACTGAAGAGTTGGTTGGAACCAGTGTGCAAAAGTAGAGTGCAGAGGATGTGCAGCAGGCTACCCTTTGCATAACGATGTAAGTTGCCCAGGATCTGAGTGCATGCTGCAAAGGGTAACCCAGCCTTGAGACATTGTGTGTGACCTGGCCTAAAAGGGCTGACTCAATAACAGGTTGTAGGGTCAACCTCCAGGAGCAGGAGCTCAGGATAAATTTGAAGAAGGGTAAAGCAGAGACATCCCAAGTGAGGGGCCTCCAAAGATGCAGAAGTGCAGCTCAGGAGAGAGAAGACATAGGTAAGCATGTCACATCTGGAAAGCATCAAGGGCCAAGAGAAAGATGGCACCCAGATAAGCAAGGGATTTTTGCCCTTTTCCTTCTAGTCATACACTTCCACTACTTCTGTGATCCTGGTGATATGGTTTGACTCTGTGTTCCCACCCAAATCTCATCTCAAACTGTACCTGGGGGGAAGTGACTGGATCATGGCGGTGGTTTCTCCCATGTTGTTCTCTTGATAGTGAGGGAGTTCTCATGAGATCTGATAGTTCAAAAGTGGCAGTTTCCCCGTGTGCTCTCTCCCTCTCCTGCCAACATGTGAAGAAGGTCCTTGCTTCCCCTTCACTTTCCACCATGATTGTAAGTTTCCTGAGGCCTCTCTAGCAATGCAGAATTATGAGTCAATTAAACCTCTTTTGTTTATTAATCACCCAGTCACAGGTAGTATCTTTATAGCAGTGTGAAAATGGACTAATACACCTGGGAAACACCTGCCAAAAAACAAGGTATGCAAAAACAGAAGAGCAAGAGGTCTGGCCTAGTCATGCCTTTCAGGAGTTCAAGTATGATAACCTTCCCCCTCACCACCAGTGCCTTTCCTGACCAGATCTCTGTCCTCACCCTCCTCCCAGTCTATACAGGGACCCAGGCACCTTCACAGGTCTTGAAGAAGTAAAGATGGTTTTCAAGTAGCAAGTTGGGGCTTAGAAAAAAGTGGGGGGAGGCAGGCAGGATGAGCTCCCACAGCACTGGTAACAGTGTGCATCGAAGCGCCTGCAGTACCGAGTGGACCACCTGCTGAGAGCCATGAAGCATGAGCAACAGGCCAAGCATTGAGAAAGGTGACCATGTAGAGTGAAAGTGGCATACAGGCCTGGAGGAGAACAAGCTGTGGTTATGCTTCAAGGAGCTCACCAATGACACGATCACCACCAAGAATGGCAGGAAATTGTTTCCAGTGCTGAACATGTCTGGCCTGGATTTAAGAGCCATGTTCTCCTTCTTGCTGGACTTCATGGAGGCCCACAGAAAGCACTGGAAGAAAACCAGAAGTGGGAACCAGGAATGGATGCCAGAGGGCAAGCCCGAGCTGCAGGCACTCAGCTGTGTGTCCATCCAGCCCAACTCCCCCAACTTAGGGCCCTACTGGATGAAGGTGCCCAACTCCCTCAGCAAAGTCAAGATCAACAACTAGCTACACAGAGGGGGCCTGATCATGTCAAAAGAAGCACCAGCCTCGAATTCACACTGTGAGAGTGGCGTGTCCACAACACATGATCACTAGCCATTGCTTTCCAAGACCTAGTTCATAAATAACTGTGACAGCTTATCAGAATGAAGAGCTCACAGCTCAAAATTAAACACAATCCATTTGCAAAAGCTTCCCTGGATGCAAAGGAAAGAAGCAATTACAAAGATATGATGGAAGAACTCCAAGGCAGCCAGGAAGAACCCCAATCTAGGTACTCCCATTTAGTGGGTAGCTTATTCCTGGAACCAGGACCCTCTGTCCACCTGCTAACTCCCATCCTCAGTTTGGAGGCCCCCCTCACTTCCTTCCACATACAGCTGTGAAAGGTACCCTGCCCTAAGGAACCAACATTCGTCCTGCTACCCTAGCCCTGTGCTTAATGGAACAGTTCTCCAAGACATTCTTGAAAAACTTTCCCTGAGGCCTGGAAGCTGGGCGGGAAGGGGGGCGGGGGGTGAATAACTTGTCCCTTCTCAGGCCCAGTCCCAAGGCGCAAGACCACTTGTACCAGCACAGTGCATCCGCAAGATAGCAGAAGCAGGGAGAGAGCTGGCCAGCGGAAGACAGGTACCCCCTGAAGACTGAGAGGCCATTGGGGTACCGTGTAGCAGTTACATCAGACTGAGGTACTTCCTGTTTACAGGAGACTATAAAACCCCTGCCGAGACTCATTTGGTGCTGATGCCATTTTAGGTCTCAGCCTGTCTGCACCCAGGCGCACATTAAAACAGCGTGTTGCTCCACACCACCTTGTGGTGTTCACTGACGCGCTCTCGGGGTTCAAATTAATACAAGAGCCTTACATCTGGTGCCAAAATCCGGAAAGGGCTCCAGCCCGTGACCCTTGTGTCCCTCCACCCTGGACAGTAGGCCAAAGCAACCAGACAAAGGAAGCTCCTCAACCTCCAGCCGCCTCTCTCTGCATGCACACCAGTCACTGATCTCGCCTACTGGTAAGTTTCCCGGGAGCCTGGTTAACAGACAAAAATCCTCACGACCTCTCTTGGTTTCTTCAGTTCAAAAATCCAACGTTGGTCCAAGAAGACCCCGGCATGTGCCAGGCACTCACTGATCACCTGGTCTTAGGGGGACGCCTCTAAGCCTGGTTGGGGACTGCCTCTGCGTCACTAGGCTGGGCAGGAGCTTGGTGATGAATTGTATCAGCATGTGCCTGAGCAAGGGTCCAGATACAGTCCCGGTCTTCTGGGGTGACGGTGGAAGAGAGGATAACACAGAGGTCAGGCCAGGTTAGCTCATAAGACTGGGTGAGGTACTGAAACTCTCTAATATAAGAGGTAGGGTCTTCTGGAAATGAACTGAGTCTTGTTAATTTGAGACAGATCAGTGCGGGGGAAGGAAACATGAACAAGGCCTTGAAAAAGGCAGCGGTGACTATTGCTCCTTTTATCATCTCCCTCAAGCCGTGCAGGATGGTCTCCTTTTCCCTGTTCTCCCGAGCCTACCCTCCGTTATGGGAAATTCCCAGTCATCCACTCCAAAAGACAGCCCTCTAGGCTGCCTCGTAAAAAACCTGCAAACCTTAGGCCTCACTCAAGATATCTGCCTTAAGTGCCTTGTCTTCTTTTGCAATTCAGTCTGGCCACAGTACAAATTACATAACGGGTCCAAATGGCCCACAAATGGAACATTCGACTTTACAATTTTAACTAATTTATGCAATTACTGCCAACGACTGGAGAAATGGGGAGAAATTCCTATGTGCAGGCCTTTTTGCACTCAGATCACAACCTGACCTCTGCAATTCTTGCTCACCTGTTCAGATCATTCTCCTCCATTCTCATCACCCAGATCTCCTTTCTCCTCCCCACCCCACCTCTTTTTCCTTGTTTGATCCAGCAGACTGCTGTCCACCCCTCCCAGCCCCTACCTCTCCCTCTCAACCATCTTCTTTAACCCCTAAGCCTCCTCTTTATCTTTTCAGTCGCCATCTTCCCAGCCGCCATCTTCCCAGTCAGCAGTATTCACTTCTTTTTCTACACCGTCCCCTCCTCAGGACAATTCTAGTATTGCCTGTACCCATTGTCCTCCCCCACCGCCCTCTCCTGAGGCTTGCAAATTCATCCCGCCACCTTACGCCCCTATCTATCCTCCACTGCCTGTTAATTCAACCCCCCTTTCCCCATTCAAACCCTCAGCAGGAACCACTTCCAGGTTCTTCCTTCTCTCCTGCCCATACTCGCTCAGGTGCCATCTTTGGCCCATGCCCCACCCTTACTTCAGCGCCTGTGCTAGGGTGCCCACTTCGGGAAGTAGCAGGAACTAAAAGTATTGTTAGAGTCCATGCTCCCTTCCCCCTCACTGATCTGTCTCAAATTAACGAGACTCGGTTCATTTCCAGAAGACTCTACCTCTTATATTAGAGAGTTTCAGTACCTCACCCAGTCTTATGAGCTAACCTGGCCTGACCTCTGTGTTATCTTCTCTTCCACCCTCACCCCAGAAGACCGGGACCGTATCTGGACCCTCGCTCAGGCGCATGCTGATACAATTCATCACCAAGCTCCTGCCCAGCCTAGTGACGCAGAGGCAGTCCCCAACCAGGCCCCCCACCGGGATTATCAAGACGGGGCCCTTGAATGCCACCATCAAGACCACATGATTGTGTGTCTTCTTGCAGGACTCAAAAAGGGTGCCCATAAAGCAGTCAACCATGAAAAACGTTCAGAAATCACCCAAGGTCCTGACAAAAACCCAGCCCTTTTCTCTCTCATTTAACTGAAGCCATGAGAAAGTATACCAACCTAGACCCAGACAGCCCAGAAGGAACCACTATCTTAAACCTTCAGTTCATCTCCCAATCCACCCCCAGTATTGGGCGCAAGCTTCAGAAGCTCAACGACAGCCCTCAAACCGCACAATGAGACCTTCTTAATTTATCCTTCAAAGTCTTTATCAATCGTGATGAGGAAAGTAAAAGGCAAAAAACAGAGTTTCAAAGGCTTGCCTCTGCCATCAGGGGCCCTGTGGGCCCACAGGGCCACAGCTTCACACAGAAGCCTCCTAGCAATCCACCTCCACCTGGCACCTGTTTCAAGTGTGGCAATGAAGGCCACTGGTCCGGACAAAGCCCAAACCCAGGTAAGCCCACCAGACTGTGCCCCCTCTGCGGAGGACCCAACTGGAAGTTGGACTGTGAGCAGCCCCCGCAAGGACTGCCCCCATTCCTTCCTGAGCCGGTCAAAACCTCCTACTCAGATCTCATTGGCCTTGCTGCTGAAGACTGACAGTGCCCTGGAATGGACACCCCAGCAACTACCATCTCTTCATCCAAGCCAAGGGTAATCCTGATGGTGGCAGGTAGGCCAGTATGTTTTTTAATCGATACCTGGGCAACCTACTCTGCTTTACCTAAGTTTTCAGGACCCACTCTATCCTCCCAAGTCTCTGTTACGGGAATTGATGGACAAGCCTCCAAACCCCAAGCCACCCCTCCACTTTTCTGCTCCCTGCACACCTTTTCCTTCACTCACTCTTTCTTAGTCCTGCCTTCATCCCCAACTCCACTCCTGGGCAGAGATACCCTTTCAAAACTCCACACTACTCTCCACTTCCACGTTCCCCATAGTACCCAACACATCGACCCAGACCCCTCCAGGGCTTCTAACTATCTTCTACTCCCCCAACCTCCCACCTTAAAACATGCAACCGGCCGGGCGCGGTGGCTCAAGCCTGTAATCCCAGCACTTTGGGAGGCTGAGACGGGCGGATCACGAGGTCAGGAGATCGAGACCATCCTGGCTAACACGGTGAAACCCCGTCTCTACTAAAGAATACAAAAAAATTAGCCGGGCGAGGTGGCGGGCGCCTGTAGTCCCAGCTACTCGGGAGGCTGAGACAGGAGAATGGCGTGAACCCGGGAGGCGGAGCTTGCAGTGAGCTGAGATCCGGCCACTGCACTCCAGCCTGGGTGGCAGAGCCAGACTCCGTCTCAAAAAAAAAAAAAAAAAAAAACATGCAACCTTTCCTTATCCCCTATTCATAGTTAACCCCACTGTTTGGGATACTACTTCCATACCCTCAATCACAAAACACCACACCTCTGTCCACGTTACCCTTCAAGACCCCACCCAGGTCCTGTCACAGAAGCAGTATGCCATCCCCCAAGAGCTCTCATAGGCCTAAAGCCTATCATTTCCCACCTCCTTACCAGTCACCTACTCTGCCCAACATACTCCCCTTTTAACACATCAATTCTACCTGTCAAAAAGCCAGATGGAACTTATTGCTTAGTCCAGGACCTCAGGCTTATTAACCAAGCTGTACTTCTAGTATGTCCAGTAGTTCCTAAACCATATACTTCACTTTCCGCAATTCCCTCCAATTCCCTCCTGTTTTTCTGTTCTAGACCTACAGGATGCTGTTTTCACCATTCCTTTACACCTTGATTCCCAAAACCTCTTTGTCTTTACATGGGAAAACCCCAACACCCACCTTTCACGTCAGCTCACCTGGGGCGTACTACCTCAAGGTTTCAGAGACGGCCCCCACCTTTTTGGGCAGGCCTTTGCTTGCGACCTCTGTACCTTATCCCTAAAACTGTCCACTCTTCTTCAATATGTTGATGATCTACACCTGTGTAGACCCTCTCAAAGAGACTGCAACACCCATACTATCTCTCTTTTAAACTTCTTGGAAGAATGGGGGTATCGGGTCTCCCCTAAGAAAGCACAAATATGCACCCCTCCAGTTACCTATCTAGGCCTAGCTCTTATCCTGCAAACCTGAGGGCCCACAACCGACTGCATATCCCTCCTCTAGTCCCTCCCACCTCCACAAACTAAGCCAGAAATTCTCTCTTTTCTAGGACTAGCAGGATATTTTAGGCTCTGGGTTCCCTCCTTCGCTCTACTTGCCAAACCGTTATACTAAGCCGCTAAAGGCCCTCTCCATGAGCCTTTAAACCCCGCACAGCCTACTACCCAACCTTTCCATCTACTCCAGAAGGCTCTCACCTCAGCCCCTGTCCTCACTCTCCCAGACCTAGACCTCACCAAACCTTTCTCCTTCTATACCGATGAACAGCGTGGAGTTGCAACAGGTGTTCTAACCCAGTCTAAGGGACCCACCCTCCAGGTTGTTGCCTACCCCTCTAAACAGCTTGAAGCCACAGTATTGGATGGCCTGCCTATCTCCAAGCATTGGCGGCAGCTGCTGTCCTCACCCTTGAAAACGTAAAACTATCTCTTCACACCAACCTAACAGTTTATTCAACCCATAACATCAAAGATATGCTAGCTCACTGCAGTGTACTAAGTCTTATCTCTGCCCAACAGCTCCTCCAACTATATGCTCTATTCATAGAAACTCCCCACATCACCATGCTAACCAGCTCCTGTCTAAACCCGGCCATGCTCTTACCTGAAGCTACAACCACCCAAGACCCTACACACTTCTGTGTGAACACTGTTCAAACCTTTCTTACACCTTTTCCAAACCTAACAGACCAACACCTTCCAGATGCCTCCTTTACTTGGTTTGCAGATGGCAGCTGCTTCCTACAATAAGGACTCCAACATGCTGGCTATGCTATAGTGTCACTCCCCCACACACACTATTTAAGACAATCTGCTCCCCCCAGGAACCACCTCCCAAAAAGCTGAACTCATTGCCCTCGCTCAAGCTCTCACTCTAGCAGCCAGACAACAGATCAACGTACATTCAAATTCTCACTATGCGTTCCATATAGTGCACTCACACTCGTCCATCTGGAAAGAACAGGGTTTCCTAACTGCAAAAAACACTCCTGTCATAAATGGCTCTCTCATCAACAAACTCCTTAAAGCTGCCAGGCTCCCACAGAAAGTTGCCATCATTCATTGCAGGGGCCACCAAACCCCATGCAATCCTATAGCGGCTGGAAATGCACTAGCAGATCAGGTAGCCAAACAAGTACCCCTACAACCTGTGCAAGGCCAGTTTCTGTCACTGTCCTTGTTCTCTTCTCTTTACTCCTCAGAAGAAAAGGAGGACTTCTGAGCCCAAAACCTTCAAAAGCAAGGACCATGGTATGTCAAGGAAGGGCACTTCATTCTTCCTCACTCTCAAACAATCCCTGTCCCCCAAAGTCTCCACAACTTTTCCATGTTGGTTACAAACCTCTCTTACAACTTCTCCGCCCTATTCTCACTTGTCCTCACCTTTCCAGCTGTGTTCGAGAAATCACCCAGTCCTGCTCTATCTGCCACTCAGTGTCACCCCAGGGCTCCCTTCAGCCACCGCCTTTTCCTACCTACCAAGCCCAAGGCCAGGTACTCAGGCAAAATTGGCAAGTATAGACTTCACTCACATCCCTCCCGATAAACAGCTCCGCTATCTTCTAGTCTTTGTACTTTCTCCAGGTGGGTAGAAGCATTCCCAACAACTTCAGAAGGTGGGGTCTGTGGTAAGTTTAATATCTCCAGTTGTTGTCTTAACATAGACGATAATGGAAAAACAGTATTAGAAACCACTTCAAACATCAGAAAAGTAGCCCAGTCCAAACCTGGAAGGGGTGGGACCCAACAAACCTTCTAGGAGGGTGGTTCGCTAATTTAGGAGGATTTAAAATGCTGGTAGGGACAGTAATCTTCACCACTGGACTCCTCCTGCTTCTCCCCTGTATTATCCCACTAATAATAAAAGTTATTAAAAGTCTTGTTGAAACTATAGTTGACCACCACACAATACAGATGATGCTCCTGCTGCAACATGATGAACACCAACCCGTCTCTCAAAAATACCCCCAAAATTAAGTTTTTGTTTCCAAGGTGGCCACACCACCCCCCATGTCACGCTTGAAGTAGTTATTGAGAAAGTCGTCCCTTTTCCCTTTTTCTATAACCAAATAGACAAGAATGAAGGACTTTCCCCAGGGCCTGGAAGCCAGCGAGGGAGAGGTGGTAGTGAATAACTTCTCCCTTCTCAGGACCAGTCCCAAGGCGCAAGACTACTTGCACCAACAGCATGTGTCAGCAAGATAGCAGAGGCAGGAAGAAAGCTGGCGGGAAGACACAGAAGACACGTTTCCCCTGAAGACCGAGAAAGGTACTGCCAGCCAGGTACTGCGTAGAAGTTACATCAGACTGAGACACTTTCTGTTTACAGGAGACTATAAAACCACTGCCCCATCCTCATTTGCTGCTGACGCCCTTTTAAGCCTCAGCCCGTCTGCACCCAGGCACACATTAAAACAGCGTGTTGTTCCACACAGCCGCGTTTTGTTCCACACAGCCTTGTGTTGTTCATTGGTGCACTCTCAGGGTTCGAACCGATACAAGAGCCTTACAATTCTGACAATTCATCTGCGTGTTTATCCATGCTCCAATCCCCTGTCAGTTGGTCCAGCCTTGAATGCCTGCCCACATCAGCATGTGCCCCATGAGTCATAACACCAATCCATCTACTAGCTCTAGGATCCCCACTGTATAAAGGGACTGTTGCAGACACAGACACGCCTGACAGACAGTACAATGCCTCAGCCCAACCTTACGTGGTAGCCTCACAGACAGCCATGTCACCACCTTCCATGTGAATCAAGACCTTTGTCTTGAAATATGCAATGACTTTGCAACCAGCATTCATTTGATTGATCTACTAGGTATAAAATGGTGGTCTCATGGGTCAAAGGAAGGAAATAAAGCCTTATTAACTTCATTTTAAAATAGAAGAAGGAATACATATTCTATTTATCAAAAAGTCCCATCACCACTTCCCACTTTGCTGGTAATCTGCAGTGGCAGTGTTGCCCTGAGTCATATAGGTGAATTCAAGGATGGAAACAATGCAATACAGTTGGCCTAATTTACTATGATTTACAGGAAAAAAAAAAGAATTGTTCACTAGGGTCCAGGAACTTCTTGTTTGTTTCTCATATAGCATATAGATGACTTTGGCCTACTAGAATTTGTAAACTCCAATGGTCCTCCTTTAGTGAGATAAAAAACAAACTTTCATTCTCTTCCTTGTTGCTTTCAAGTAATGTTCAGGCCTCTTTTGCATCAGGTATCATAGCTACAGTTGACATTCCTAGAGTTTTAACAAAGTAGCCAAAGACAGTAAGCAGAAAGCATTTTCTGCAAAATAAAGACATTATGCAAAAAACAATAACATATTATTTTATTTCATTTTTTCTAGATGGAGTCTTGCTCTGTCACCCAGGCTGGAGTGTAATGGTGCAATCTCAGCTCACTGCATCCTCCGCCTCCCGGGTTCAAGCAATTCTCTTGCCTCAGCCTCCTGAGTAGCTGGGATTACAGGTGCCTACCACCACGCTCGGCTAATTTTTGTATTTTTAGTGGAGATGGGGTTTCACCATGTTGGCCAGGCTAGTCTCGAACTCCTGACCCTGTGACTAGTCTCGAACTCCTGACCCTGTGATCTGCCTGTCTCGACCTCCCAAAGTGCTGGGATTACAGGTGTGAGCCACTGCACCTGGCCAATAAAATATTATTTTAAAAAAGAAAAATGGAAAAATTAAGAGCCTAACATTACTAAAGGCAGTGGAGGGTGGAGTGGGATTTGGGGTAGCATCTGTTCCCTATTTCACTTCCCACTGAATTCCATCCATTTAATAAAACTGGTTGCACAAAAGATTGAGAGAGGACTTCAAGCCTTTCTTGACAGACCATATGCCTCTGTCCTATTCTACCTCTCCATCCCATCAGTCATAGGGGTAGGGAAATGGAACATACCTCCTATTCTCTATCATCAGTACCTTGAAAATGAGGGTTTAGACTAATAACCAGGTAATCTCCAAGGTCAGTTCCAGACCAGCTCTAAAATTAAATTACCTTAAGCCTTCAGAAAACTAAAAACCATTCTTTCATCAAATAGTTGGAAGTCCCTGGGACAGTGGATTATTATTCTCCAAAATCAAAACCTAGGATCTATTCTATCAACAAATCTGTGTGTGATCTCAAGGGCAACAATTGATCAATCTAAGTCTCAATTTTCCTATCTGTTGCAAAAGATTCTTTAATCTTGCAGCCATAAAAAAGAATGAGTTCATGTCCTTTGCAGGGACACGGATGAAGCTGGAAGCCATCATTCTCAGCAAACTAACACAGGAACAGAAAACGAAACACTGCATGTTCTCACTCATAAGTGGGAGCTGAATGATGAGAACACATGGACACAGGGAGGGGAGCATCACACACCGGGGCCTGTAAGGGGCTGGGGGGCAAGGAAAGGGAGAGTATTAGGACAAATACCTAATGCATGTGGGGCTTAAAACCTAGATGGCAGGCCAGGCACGGTGGCTCATGCCTGTAGTCCCACCATTTTGGGAGGCCGAGGCAGGCAGATCACGAGGTCAGGAGTTCAAGAACAGCCTGACCAACATGGTGAAACCTCGTCTCTTCTAAAAATACAAAAATTAGGCAGGAGTGGTGGTGTGCGCCTGTAATCCCAGCTACTCAGGAGGCTGAGGCAGGAGAATCACTGGAACCCGGGAAGCAGAGGTTGCAGTGAGCCGAGATCACACCACTGCACTCCAGCATGGGTGACAGAGTGAGATTCTGTGGGAAAAAAAAAAAAAAAAAAACCTAGATGACAGGTTGATAGGTGCAGCAAATCACCATGGGACATGTATACCTATGTAACAAACCTGCACATTCTGCACATTTCCCAGAACTTAAAGTAAAAAAAAAAAAAAGATTCTTGAAATCTGCTTTCTGTCCATTTTTCTGAGACACAGGAAGATGTCATGTGAGATCCCATATTTAAGATACTATACAGATGCTCCTGGAATAATACTACAAAGTTGAAATCCAACCATTATGTTTCCCTCAGGGACTGGATCCAGTGCTACCAACTCAACAAAGCTACTATCATCATACTGCATACTACTGCATACTACTAACATACTGCAATTCCTTTCTTCCCATAAAACCATTCATCATAATTGAAGTGGCTAGTGGTGCAGTATGGTTTTTTGTGGGACTTAAATGGGTGGGCAATTTCCTATTACTTTGTCAGGTCTGAGCAGGTTGAGGGTAGGAGTGGGAAGAGGGATCAGAACTTAAAATCAGTCTGGTCACAGCCACTAGTATACTCCCATGCAATATGGGAAGGCTTGGTCTGGCAGGCAAAACACCATATCTGATATACAATGGTCCAGTCAGCCACAGCAAAAACAAACAAAATGAGGTGTCATTGCACAACATAACATCAGAAAATTGTGAGGCAGACACTCCTAGGAAGGTCAGGAATGCGGATCATAAGCTTCAAGGAAGTCTGTCAACAGATGGTAGAACCCAGACTTCAAGCTGGAATTTAGGCTTGAAGAATGAGGAAGGAGCTGATGAAAAGGTGGGTAAACAAGAACCAAGACAGTCAAAGGCTGGTGATTTAAAAGAGAGTACAAGGGACAACATATTAGAACAAAGTAAACATTGAAACATTCCAATCAGGGATAAAAGGCAGGGGCAGGCCAGCAGCAGTGAGGGAAATAAATCGGAGGCAGCCTGCACATACGATCTAGTGATCTAGTGGCTCTAGCTGGGCATAGAAGGGACCCTGGATAAAGAAAACCAGACTAGGCCTAACTTGGATATTTATTAGACTTATCAGAATCTGCAGACAACAGGATAATATGAAAATCAAGGAATCTTTCACATTAAATTTCATCACTTGCTCCACTCTAAATAGACTGATTATACAGAAAGATGGGCTCTCTAGAATGTTCCTTGGAGGACTCCGTAAGGTGGGCATAGAGATGAAGATGGAGTTAAAGTCCAAGTCTATGACCTGGTGCAATTTTGGAACAAGCCTTGACGTAGGACTGTAGATGGGACTACCATATAGTTTCAAGGATGCTTACTCAGTCTGGACCAGTAGTATTCAAATGGTAAAAATGAATTTAAAAACATCGTTCAGGGTAAGTTACATCAACACATGTGAAGGAAACACACGGGGTAAACCCTATTACCTCCTGAGCTACTGACCCCACAGTGAATGTGTTAGATGACCAGGCTGCCCTGCCTCTGAAATATTGGTACCATTGTCAGATATCACAGCTCACAGTACCCAAGACTGGGCATCCAACATATGTGATGAATAAGACAGACAAAATCTTTACAATTCAACTAAATGAGAGTATGGATGTTATAGCTCTTCCTATTCTCCATTTTTGTACACTTTGTTCCTCTGGCCAAACCTAAGGGAGTTTACAGCCTTGAAAAACACTCAATACATACATCAAAACAGAAGATGGTATTTAAATGACTTTGAATACACCATGAAGTAACTCATCCACAATGTGACCAAGTCTACAAATGATGAGTAGGCCACAGGAAGGCAATTGAAAATGACTTAAAAGAAAAGCAATTGAAAAAAGTGTTCAAGTAGTTCCCATAAGCTTCAGAAACAGTATTAGGAGGTAACAAAATGGCAGCACCATTTAAAACTATGTTAGATAATATCATATAAAGTGCTAACTATATTAGAGTGCTGTCTTTAAGTTGTAGCATTTTGAAATAATTTGTAATAATTTTGGCAATGAGATCACGAATTTACTTTTTGTATCAAAGTATTTTTATGTGTTCCAAGGCAAGGCACTGCTGCAAATATTTCAGATGAGACAAAGATTTTTGTTTTGTATTGCTGCTAAAGCTTCTCTCAAGTTCACTTAAACATAGCATGGTTGTTCTACTTTAGGTGTGGTATCAAAGTATAGGAAAACAGAAATCATTTCCTGTTTCTAAAAGGGAAGGGAATTAATGCAGGAAATTCTTTACAAAGGTGACCAAGGAATTGAGTCCTAAACAGGGAAAAGTGAATAATCCAGGGATTAGCAACAGCTGGAGGCCACTACCGCTCCTAGACCCGAGAGAGAAAAAGGAAAAAGGGGTGTTACAGAACACAAGGGC
This sequence comes from Trachypithecus francoisi, assembly GCF_009764315.1. Lineage (NCBI taxonomy): Eukaryota > Metazoa > Chordata > Mammalia > Primates > Cercopithecidae > Trachypithecus > Trachypithecus francoisi. The sequence goes on along the minus strand of NW_022681470.1, from coordinate 40,515,340 downwards.
TGAGCCCACCACGGTGTGCTGGTCAATGTTTAACAAATTGGTTCTCTGTCAGTGGAAAGCCAGGATTTGGCCTATTTTAAGTCATCAATGTGATATTGATGGAGTTAGAAAAACATAAACATGGAGTTGAAAAAAATAAACAAAACTGTCCCTCATGAACTGGTGTGAGCTGGCTCACACACTAGGATGGAATCATTTGACAGAAGCTGTGGCCACAGCAGGAAGCTGACAGCAGCAGAGAAGGAAGGGAAAATACCCTGGCTTCTCCAAGCTGCCTGTCATCACACACTACTGCCTGCAGTTGGGTCAACCCAGACAGAAAGATGCCCAAACAAGAGAAATGCAACCTGCAGGGACCAGCCCCGCTACAACTCACAGAGAGTGAGGAAGGGAGAGAACTGAGATACTTGGAATCCTGCTGGTATTTTCAATATACTCAATTAGATTAACTTAGCAATGTAGGGTTGAAATGCATGAGGCCTACATTTGCAGATAAAGTATCAGCATGCAACTAAAAGTTCAAATTTGGCCTCAACATACAAAACCAATGACGGTTTTTAACCTTTGAGTAAATATTTAACAGGAGTGGGCACTGAGGTATCCGGATTGAACATCTCATAATGTTACAACATGCATTTATGAGGCATTTTCTGCAATACAAGGAAAATTTAAAATGATTAAAATTCCATTCATCACATTTCAGATTTCAAAGTAAACACTCACCATGCATTCAGTTCATTCAGGAACCATTTCTCTGTGCAAACTCTTCCAAATACTTGGCATATAGTAGTGGACAAGATGGACAAAATCTCTGCCCTTGAGGAAACTGCACACTAGTAGAAAAGCAAGACGCTAAAAACAAATAAGCAAACCATGTAAAATATTAGAAAATAATAAGCACAATAGGGAGAAATAAGCAATAGAATGGGGATAGTGAGTGATTAGGGCCTTTACAATTTTTAAAAGGTTGGGAGGGAAAGGCCTCACTGATAAGGTGTCATCTAAGCAAAGACTTGAAAGAAATGAGGAGTAAGCCATAGGGGCTTGGGGCGGGAGCAGGGGAAACTGCCCCGGGTAGAAGTTGCTTAATGTATTTTAAGAACAGCAAAAAGACTGCGGCAGTCAGGAAAGAGGCACTACAGATCACGCAGGCCATTGTAAGGTTTCCAGCTTTTACCATACATATTGTAATTGGGAGCTACTGAAGAATTTTGAGCAAAGGCCTGGATCACTCTGGCTGCTGTGTTTGAAATAGACTGTAGAAGTCCAACAATGAAAGCAGGGAGGCCAATTAGGGGGCTACTAGAATAGTTCAAGCTCTAGAGAATGATGTGGCTTAGGTCAGGGTGGTAGAAGTAAAGGTTGTAAGAACTGGTCAGATTCTGGATGTATTTGAAATATAGGTATAATAGGATTTGCCAAAGGATTGGATGTAAGACGTGAGAGAAAGACCAGAAGTTCAGGGATCACTAAAATTTGGGCCTTAGAGATGACAACTCTGAGTGGAACAGTTTTTGGGGGAAAGATCAGGTTTTGTTTTTGAACATGATAAGTTTGAGGTGTCAGATATTTACAAGAGGTTGCAACAAATTGGATAGAACATTATCTTGTGTTCAGATATAGGCCTGGGCTGGAGATACAAATTTGAGAGTTGTCAATATATAGATGGAGTTAAGGTCATGAAAATGCATCAGATGCCTAATGTTTGTGGATTGAGCCTGGCAACCTCTGTCAATTGAGGTTATGTGAAGAAACATTAAGACAAACCCCTAAGGCACCCATTGTATGTGAAGGATTAACTTCCTTCCTATGCACCTAGAACTAGTTATTTTTCTTGGAAAAAGCTGAGAAAATGTTCTCTGAAATCTTTTTTTTGTGTCCATGGTTCAGATGAGAAACCATGGTTGAAAAGGACTGATAGGGAGTTTGAGGTAGTCAGGACAATGACGGGGGCGCAGGAAGGAACCTGAGAAGTGGCTTTTGCGATGGGAAGAAAGCCAGGAAAGCGGGAACCCTGGAGAGTAAGTGGAGTGATCAGGAGTGTCAAACGCTGCTGATGGGTCCTATGAGGCGAGAACTGAGAATTTATGGACAGATTTGGCTACAAGGAGGTCTAGGGACCTTGACAAGTACTGTTTCAGAGGATGGTAATTGGACTGGGCTTAGGAGAGAATAGGAAAAATGAATATTTTCAGGTATAGTTAGATAGTGATTCAAACCGGGTCCAAAACTACCTGTTAATCATTTCTCAAGTGTCTGATTCAATCAGATTGAAGAATATTTTCAGTAGGCTTAGCTTTTAAGAAAATTATATGTATTTTCAAGAATTTATCGTAAACCTTGTTTTTTTTTCCAATGGGTGACAACCAAACAAAACTAAAATATATTAGATATTAAGACTCCAATTCACATCCACAAATCTAGATTTCAAATATTTGCGTTCATAAATAGCTTTGTTAATGTTACTGGTTAACTTGAAAATAAGTAGGTATTAGAAATCTAAACTTGTGAAATAAATTCATGCTAAAATAGAACTTGTAGCTTTAACATATTGAGCTTTTACTTAAGTTGCATTTGCAGAATATTTAAAAATCACTGACACAATCTAGTCATTTCTATTGTTTTAAACTTCTTTTTAAACACATTACATATACGGAGAGCTTCAACCACTTGAAAGTTGGTGGCTGACAGTATAAAATATACATTTTATAGTCCTCATTATCCACTAGTCTGTTCAAATAATTTGTGCAGATCACATAAATTCTCTGAAACCTGGTCTCCTTTTCTGTAGAACAAGAATCATAATACTGGATGCATTCATTAAAAATGCTTTAAGAGTCTAGCAAGTACAGTCTCTTATTAGTGATAGTAAGTGACATATTAACCCTGAACTAACGAGACCAATTAGAAAATGTGAGATGTTGGCTGGCTTAGGCAGATGGCCCAGCTGACTCAGGTGAATGGAACAAAAAAGAATCTAAAATAATAGAAAGTGGAAATATAATGTGCAGAGCTCCTATCAAGGACTTTATGGCATACTCGCTGTCAAGCCAATGCTCGCCTGGAAGCTTTTGGGGGCCACAAGCATGATGTCATAACTGAAAGGGCAGCCTCCACACATGCACTGTGTCATACACACCTTCACTTACATGGCTTCAACTCTTCTCCACTTACATCATCCAAGAGCTTTAGTGATTGGGGCATGGATACTTGAGATTCTGTGGACTCCTTTGCTTTTCACATTCAAGACTTTCTGAAAACAGCTGCAGAAATACCAAGACCTTTGGAAAAGGCTGATCTTAGTACATTTTCAGCCAGACTGCAAGCTGAGAGAAGTGGAAATATTACCAGCCTGTTTTCCTGAAATCCCTGTCAGAGCTGCTCCAGCAATTTCTTGGCTTTCCACATGACCTCAAAACAGGACAATCTCATTTTCCAAATCCATCTGCTTTTTAAGCTTTACTTCTAACCTTACATATGCAATTAAGTCAGGCACAATAGCCCCACAGTCCCAATAGTACCCAGATCTTGAAATCTGAGTTATGATGACCATAGAACACATAAATCAGATGGTAAACTCAAATCACAAATCCTCTACCCAATGGTTCAACTCCAAGAAATTCATTACCAGCAACATACTGCAACATATTTTCAGACAAGCTAAAAGACAAATGCTTTTATGTTGAAGTGATCTTTAGCAAGGGCTGTGACTAGGGTTGGCAAATGTCAAGAATTTCAGTTAATATTACGTCATAGCTAGAGATTTCAAATCCAGAATAACCTAGAGGAAGGACTGAAAGAAAAAATGGTTACCAATGTTTAAGGTAAAGAATATGGGTCAAGAACTTCAAACTAATGTTTCATTCCCTCAACCTGGTATTAGCAGATTCAGGAAGCTGTTGTAAACAAGCAGCTCTGCACAGCCCACTCCTGCTTGCGTGGAACTCCACACACTAGCCACAGCTCAACACACAGCACTCTCCTGGGGACTGCTGCATCCAAGAACTCATGCAGCCAGTCCTCTTGGAAATAAAAGTTAACCTTTCCCTTCCCAAGAGACATAAAACTCTCTCCGATAGTCCCTCACTCAGAGCTGTTTTCTGGGCAAATGTCCACAACAACCCCCATTCAGAAAATCAGAAATCAGGTTGCCAAGGAAATGAGAAGTTAAAGAGACAGTATTGAGAAAACAGGCCATGTTGTCCCATGCCTTAGCAGCCCTTCCAAAATTTCTAGGAGACTGATTTAAATTCGGTTCAGGCCCAAGACACAAATGTATTTTTTCAAAGGGACAGAGTAATCCTGGGAAGTCCAATCCAAAGAACACGAAAGGGTCAACTTAAAGTCTCTTACAAGGGTCCTCTGATCAGTTGTGGACCGCATCCAACTTCTGGCGCCTGTCTCAATTCTAACCCAAAGCAGGTGCTCAGCTCCAGAACAACACTTGACTGCCTGACACAGGAAGGCCTACAGGTAGGGTTGAATGTCACAAGTGTATTCTGGTAAGTAGTGAGGCTTCACTTTTCATTTTATTCTGGTTCAACTGTCCACCCTCAGGATTGGAGCAGAGCTAGACCAGCTTCTCATCCTCCCTTCATGTCCCTTCCACCAGTAGGCACTTGTGACCAAAAAAAAAAAACAACTAATCTAGAATGCCACTTCACCATGTCAGATAGCATGAACTTAAGAAAGAAAGAGTAAAGAGGGGAGGAATGATGGAAGGAAAGAAAAGAGAGGGAGGAAAGAAGAAAGGAAGGAAGACAGGTCTATATATTTTTGTTTTTTTTTGAGACGGAGTCTAAAGAAAGATAAAAGAAGAACTAGGGGACCAAATCATTTTCAGCTTCCAGGTAAAATGTGCCTTCCACCAACCTAAGATGTTCAGAAACAGGCAAATGGCCTACTTTTAGGACTCAGTCTTTCCTATGGCCTACAAGGACTGTTAGGATTTACTTTATTCTGTCGTGCATATTTGATATACTAAAATTTTCTGGCTGGGCACAGTGGCTCATGTCTGTAATCCCAGCACTTTGGGAGGCCAAGGCGGGCTGATCACAAGGTCAAGAGACTGAGACCATCCTGGCTAACATGGTGAAATCCCCTTTCTACTAAAAATACAAAAAAATTAGCCAGGTGTGGTGGCGCACACCTGTAGTCCCAGCTACTCGGGAGTCTGAGGCAGAACAGTTGCTTGAACCTGGGTGGCAGAGGTTGCAGTGAGCTGAGATCATGCCACTGCACTCCAGCCTGGGTGACAAGAGCAAGACTCCATCTCAAAAAAATATATTATTTTTATTTCCCTGCTAGCATTTTTTGCTTTTTAAAAACAATTATCATATAGTAAAATGGACTTTTGGGGGCAGATGATTCTGTGAATTTTAATGCACATAGATGTGTGTAAACACCTCCACCATCAGGATCCAGAACAGTTCCATGACCCCAAGAACCTTCCTGTTGCTACCCCTTTATAGTCACTGCTCCCACCCTACCTGCAACCACTGATCTGTTCTTCATAGATTGTTGTTTGTTCCATATTCCCAAACTTGTAATGCTATTGTTTATAGAATGAGAGTTAAGCATCTCGTTACTGTAGTTGTTTTAACTAATTGTAGCAAAAGGTATTCAAAATAAAATGTAAATTTATGTTAATAAGCATGAAACTATAAAAGGTGAACTACCTGAACCACGACCTTTAATTCCAGCCAAAGTCAACCTGGGCCTGGGCAACCTAGAAAACTCAACCCTGTTCACAAAGGCCTGGACCTTCTCTCTTCCCCAGCGAAGCTTCATTCACCCTGCTCCTGAATGCCCTTTAACCAGCCGCATTTTCAGAACTGATGATGTATATGGTTCATCTAGTCGTGGCCCACTGCTCCCCACTGGGATGGATTGCACTCTGTCCTGTGCACTAGCCACTCCAAGTAATTTGTTCACTTGGGCCAACCTCCAGCCTTCGGCCCCAAGCCTTAGGAACAGCCATAAGGCCAATACACTTTCTTATTCCAATCTCATCCCTAGCAAGTGGCAAGTGCTGAAGATAATACATTCTTCAGCTTGCAATACAATAATCTGAAATATCGCCATATATGTATCTGCCACATATATGACTTTATAGAAAATATAAGATATTAAGAACTCAAAAACTATATTACACAGAATAATGTAATAATATATATAAATATGTATTATGATTCTCATATTCATAGACACATAAATATACATTACCAGATTCAGTAAATGAGATTAGATCACCACAAAAATGATAAGACATTTTGAACAGTCACTGAAGTGGCCCTTTATGTTGAATCATTAGGAGTTGAATAGTCTATTTCTCATAAAATTATATGATCTGAGCATTTCGCTTAGTGCTTGACTTTAAGTCTATTAAAATTCAACATTATTAAATTAACATTAGTTATGCATATTTCAGGTTTATAAATCAAAAATGCACAAGTTTCCAGTGTCATCAAATTTCTCAGGTCCTCCAATTAAATTGAAATCTAGGGAAAATATGGTTTACTAATGTTTAAGATATAATTGAGGCTTATATACCTATTCCATACTCTCTCAACATTACTATCTTCTTTAACTATTATCCAATTAATTACTTTCCTAAAGATAGAATTACGGGACAATCCCCTGTTGTATTATTTGTTTGCATAAACTTAACAACTTTTTTGTTCCTCAATTACTGGGCTATTATCAATTACATAAACCAATAATATGAAACATTTTTTTATTGCAGTCCTTTTTGGAACAAGCCAGGAAACAAAGAAACAGCTTATTTTTTCATAGATCTCTTTCCTTCCTCCTTAACTCACAATTGTGACATGATAGAGCTATCACTTCAAGGCATGTTTCTGATAGCGTTAACACTCACTAACCCAGAAGTAGAAATCCATCATTCCCATCTCTGATATATTAGTATGTTAACCTCTAGTGGGCAATGGCCCAAAGAGGGGCTCCAATCCAAATGTTTTCTATATAAAGTGAGCATCCAATATTAAAAGAATACGCATCTATGGCAAATAACCAAGTCATGTTCATTATATTCAATTTTTATAATGAAATGCAGATTTTTCATTATGAGGCAAATCCCTACATTCAAAACCCTAAATAGAATAATCCTTTAAAAATAATGCTTGCTGATTAAAACACTAACAATTTTTTAAAATTATTTCTGCATTTGAATTAAGTATATTTTCATTTGGACAACAATGGGATACATTTTTGTTCACTTTTGGTTCGGTAGTTTCTCTCAAATAGGCAGTGTAGCCTCCATTGCTTTGATGATCTCTTTTGATAATCAGCTAAAGATACTGCATGTTACTGACACACTTTCAGAGAAAGATCATTTAATAAATATTGAGACCTACACTGTTAGCCTGAATCTCCCTACTCCCTTTGCCTTCCTACCCATCAGATTCTCCCTTTTTCCCTTTCTTTAAGGCTTCATGAAAAGATAAATAATCATAATGCTACCTATTCGTGACTGCAACTACAAAACTTAACATTCTTTTAAAATCTGCATCTACTTCTTTCAAAGCTGAGAATTCTCTCTGGAAAACTGTTCATATAAACATACATACGACATTTTGCAAATAATTCCAGGGGATCAAAGCATCTCTAAAATCCATCCATAGGTGTAGAAAGTGTCTGTGGTCCCCCAGAGTAAACACTGCTCCACAAGCCAATTCCCACACAGCCACCCATTCAACTCCCACCTAGCCCAAGGCTTGCCACCTCATCAGCCCTTCCTTCAGTCAATAGTGCTGAGCCCAAATTAACTTGTGGCTCCTCATGAAGCCTTTCCAAGCTCTTTCAATTCGTGTGGGTTTCTAACTTTTCTAACTTCCTCATAGAAACAGAGTCAAGTCTTAGGACTTAGCCTTCAGTTTTCCTCTGGATAATTCATACAGGTAAATTAGGCCCTTAAACCTAACTGGTAAACCCCTGAAAGCAGATACGATGTGCCTTACACCTCTGCAGTTTCCCCCACAGCATCTGGCACAGTGCCAGAAGCTGAATGAATTTTTTTTTATTGTGTAATCAACCCACCTATCTGCTCCTCTTCTGGGTAGCCTCTGTCCCACCACCCCTACTTGCCCCACAAGAATGGGGCCAGGAATCACAACTTTATGAGTTGTATCTATGTTATGCAGTGATCAGGAGCTATCACTCACTTTTTTATTTATTCACTCAGCAAACATTTATTAAGTTCCTACTATATGTCAAGTACTAAGGTAGGTACTGGAAATACAAAAGAGACAGAAATGTAAGCAAATTATTGATGAAGCAATAACAGAGTCACATATAAGGCAGTAAAAGAAAGGAGTAGAAAGGAGCAACTATCTATCTAGAGATGTTAGTGAAGTCATGGTGGAGAACACGGTGCTTGAAATAGATGCTAAAAAAAAAAATTGGTATGAATTTAACCAAATGACCCAAGATGGGAAATGCATCCAGGAGAGAAACAGCAAATGCAAAGACACAAATGCATGAAGATAACATGTATTTTATCCTCTCCTCACCTTCCCTGGTCAGCCCTGGCATAAGCCTCCATTTCAGTAAGGTCAATTCACTTCACCTTTAGGATCATTTACATGAACTAAGTAATGGGAATTTATTTTTAAAAATTTACTAAGATGCGCTGCCTAGCGAACATGAATTTCAAAATACTAAATACATTTAGTATTGTGGGTTTGGAAATCCAATTCAAATCCAAATTATGGGTTTGGAAAGAAATACATGTGACTAACTCAACATTCATTTTATTGGGTTACATATTTTTATAGAGAATATTTTTAATACAATTTTAATTTTAATGATCTGTCTGCCTTTAAGGGATAAAATAACATCAAGAAAAATTGCTGTAAAGTTATTTATTCAATGTTTCCATTCCTGTATCATTTACCTCTCCAAGTGAGTTTCAGTTTCTCTGCCTGCTGGCTTTGTAAACCTCTCGTTGGACTTTAACAACTATGGAATCACTTTTACTGTGAAGTTTAATATCCTGCTTTAAAATCCAAATATGATTCACATATTGCATCTTCAATATTTCTAAAGCAAAATGGTCTGCTTGGGAATTTTTTTAGATGACTTTTCTCCAGAATACTTAAAAACATGCCTTCCAATATCTGGAAAGGGGACTTTAAATACATGCATAATACTGTTTTCCTGCCTTTTATTTTAAGAAGGCAAATTAATAATACTGCTAAACTAATTTTAAGAAATACTAATGGTATTAAAATGCATCAATAGTCTGGCTAAAAAAAAAGTTGAAAAAATGTCAAGAACAAATGGTTGCAGAGGTGTCAGTCTTGGCACTTAATACTTTTTCAGAGACCTGAGCCTGTAATTGCTTTTAAAGACATAAAAGTCCTTGCTGTCTCTCTCTCTCTCTTCAGTAGATACAGAGATTTCATTTTGAGAGCCTAGAGGATGCTCCAAAATTTATAATAAAGACATAAAGCCTCACTGATGTTGCTATATAAAAGGTGTTTTTACAGTTGTTAATCTCAGATACACATAAGCAAGCAAAAGTTTCCCAAGGAAGTAATTTAAAACTATTTAGAGCTGTTTCATGAATCTCTGAGTTCAGATCTTGGCATCTTTGTAGCCATTGGAGTTCTGGGACCACAAAGTTGAAAACAGCAAGGGAATGAAGCCCTGGATCCTCATACTAGAATGGTGAGATAATGATAATCAGGATAATATATTACACTTGTATTGTGCTTTATAATTGTAAGAATTCTTTCCCAAGATTCATCTCATGTGATCATCCTAAACCTCCAACAGAAATAACAAGTCTAGATTTCAGAAGCAACACATCCAAGGACATGTGGCCAGCTAGTGGCAAGACTAGAATCAAAACCCAGATCTTGCTGACACAAAATAACTTTTCCATTACACTAGATATAGAATGACCAATCAATCTTTCTACCCACTCTTCCTGCATTTATTTTCCATTTCTTAACAGAATCATTGATTTTTTAAAATATATAGTATTTCAGGATCCTCAGACCTTCATTTTAAGTTTCCAGTTTTAAAAATTTATTCATCGGCCCAGTATCAAGTTCCTCTTTATTCAAAGTTAGCCTTACTGGAAGAAGGGCAGTCCAAAGCAAACAAAGATGTTTTGCATTCACTTCTCTTTGTTCCCTTTTACATCATTGTTGAAGCACATACTGAATACCTCTCTCAACCCGCAAATTTTCTTCCCAGTCATTTGCTGAGCCTTGCTTCTCTGAGAAAGCACTGTAATTGGTTTCCTTTCCGGGTTTCCACAGAAAATCTCCCAGAGACATCTCAGGGAGCATAAAATGCATGCAGCAAGGTCTAAGTGATACTGTATATCTAAGATAATAAGACTCTAATATCAATCTCAAGAATGCATTATTAAATAAAAGTTTTTCCATTCTTCCAATGCTGTACAAAAAAGCCCTGAGAAAACCAGCAAAGGAATAATTTTTCCTGAATTCCCAACTACTGAACAAGCACCAGATTTCTTCTATTAATTAATTTGTTCATTTATAGGTTCGACATGAAACCTACCTGCCAGCAGCATTCTAGGTCTTGGGGATTCAGTAGTGATAAGGTAAAGTTTCTGCCTTGCAGAGCTTACATTCTAGAAGGAGAGTAAGACAGACAATATATCCGAAAGCAAATAATACCAGATATTGTGAAATATAATGAAAAAGTAAAATAAGGTAATAGGATAGCACATAATGGCAATGACAGGCAGAGAGGAAGCAGGAAAACCAATCGGGATGTGATTATGTTAGTCCAGGTAAGAGATGAACTATTCGGGGGGGGGGGGGGCGCCCAAGATGGCCGAATAGGAACAACTCCAGCCTCCAGCTCCCAGCATGAGCGACACAGAAGACGGTGATTTCTGAACTTTCAACTGAGGTACCGGGTTCATCTCACTGGGGCATGTCGGAGAGTTGGTGCTGGTCAGCGGGTGCAGCCCAACCAGCAAGAGTTGAAGCAGGGCGAGTCATTGCCTCACCTGGGAAGCGCAAGGGGGAAGGGAATTCCTTTTCCTAGCCAAGGGAAACTGAGACACACAACACCTGGAAAATCAGGTAACTCCCACCCTAATACTGCGCTTTACCAAGGGCCTTAGCAAATGGCACACCACGAGATTATATCCCACACCTGGCCAGGAGGGTCCCACGCCCACGGAGCCTCCCTCATTGCTAGCACAGCAGTCTGAGATCTAACTGCAAGATGGCAGCGAAGCTAGGGGAGGGGCGCCCGCCATTGCTGAGGGTTAAGTAAGTAAACAAAGCCACCGGGAAGCTCAAATTGGGTGGAGCCCACTGCAGCTCAAGGAGACCTGCCTGCCTCTGTAGACTCCACCTCTGGGGACAGAGCATAGCTAAACAAAAAGCAGCAGAAACCTCTGCAGATGTAAATGTCCCTGTGTGACATATTTGAAGAGAGCAGTGGTTCTCCCAGCACAGAAGTTGAGATCTGAAAACGGACAGACTGCCTGCTCAAGTGGGTCCCTGACCCATGACTAGCCTAACTGGGAGACATCCCCCACTAGGTGCAGACTGACACCTCACACCTCACACAGCCGGGAACACCCCTGAGACGAAGCTTCCAGAGCAAGAATCAGACAGCAACACCCACTGTTCAGCAATATTCTATCTTCTGCAGCCTCCGCTGCTGATACCCAGGCAAACAGGTTCTGGAGTGGAACTCAAGCAAACTCCAACAGATCTGCAGCTGAGGGTCCTGACTGTTAGAAGGACACTCTAACCTCACAATTAAAAGAACTAGAGAAGCAAGAGCAAACACATTCAAAAGCTAGCAGAAGGCAAGAAATAACTAAGATGAGAGCAGAAATGAAGGAGATAGAGACACAAAAAACCCTCCAAAAGCTCAATGAATCCAGGAGCTGGTTTTTTGAAAAGATCAACAAAATTGATAGACCACTAGCAAGACTAATAAAGAAGAAAAGAGAAAAGAATCAAATAGATGCAATAAAAAATGATAATGGGGATATCACCACCGACCCCACAGAAATACAAACTACCATCAGAGAATACTATAAACACCTCTACACAAATAAACTAGAAAACCTGGAAGAAATGGATAATTTCCTGGACACTTACACTCTCCCAAGACTAAACCAGCAAGAAGTTGAATCCCTGAATAGACCAATAGCAGGCTCTGAAATTGAGGCAATAATTAATAGCCTAACAACCAAAAAAAGTCCAGGACCAGATGGATTCACAGCCGAATTCTACCAGAGGTAAAAGGAGGAACTGGTATCATTCCTTCTGAAACTATTCCAATCAATAGAAAAAGAGGGAATCCTCCCTAACTCATTTTATGAGGCCAACATCATCCTAATACCAAAGCCTGACAGAGACACAACAAAAAAAGAGAATTTTAGACCAATATCCCTGATGAACATCAATGCAAAAATCCTCTATAAAATACTGGCAAATCGAATCCAGCAGCACATCAGAAGGCTTATCCACCATTATCAAGTGGGCTTCATCCCTGGGATGCAAGGCTGGTTCAATATATGCAAATCAATAAACGTAATCCAACATATAAACAGAACCAAAGACAAAAACCACATGATTATCTCAATAAATGCAGAAAAGGCCTTTGACAAAATTCAACAGCCCTTCATGTAAAAACTCTCAATAAATTCGGTATTGATGGAACATATTTCTAAATAATAAGAGCTACTTATGACAAACTCACAGCCAATATCATACTGAATGGGCAAAAACTGGAAGCATTCCCTTTGAAAACTGGCACAAGACAGGGATACCCTCTCTCACCACTCCCATTCAACATAGTGTTGGAAGTCCTGACTAGGGAAATCAGGCAAGAGAAAGAAATCAAGGGTATTCAGTAGCAAAAGAAGAAGTCATATTGTCCCTGTTTGCAGATGACATGATTGTATATTTAGAAAACTCCATCATCCTTAAGCTGATAAGCAACTTCAGCAAAGTCTAAGGATACAAAATCAATGTGCAAAAATCACAAGCATTCTTATACACCAGTAACAGACAAACAGAGACCCAAATCATGAATGAACTCCCATTCACAATAGCTTCAAAGAGAATAAAATACATAGGAATCCAACTCACAAGGGATGTAAAGGACCTCTTCAAGGAGAACTATAAACCACTGCTCAGTGAAATAAAAGAGGACACAAACAAATGGAAGAACATACCATGCTCATGGATAGGAACAATCAATATTGTGAAAATGGCCATACTGCCCAAGGTAATTTATAGATTCAATGCCATCCCCATTAAGCTACCAATGACTTTCTTCACAGAATTGGAAAAAACGGCTTTAAAGTTCATATGGAACCAAAAAAGACCCCACATTGCCAAGAAAATCCTAAGCCAAAAGAACAAAGTTGGAGGCATCATGCTACCTGACTTCAAACTATACTACAAGGCTACAGTAACCAAAACAGCATGGTACTGGTACCAAAACAGAGATACAGGCCAATGGAACAGAACAGAGCCCTCAGAAATAATACCACACATCTACAGCCATCTGATCTTTGACAAACCTGACAAAAACAAGAAATGGGGAAAGGATTCCCTATTTAATAAATGGTGCTGGGAAAATTGGCTAGCCATAAGTAGAAAGCTGAAACTGGATCTTTTTCTTACTCTTTATATGAAAATTAATTCAAGATGGGTTACAGACTTAAATGTCAGACCTAAAACCATAAAAACCCTAGAAGAAAACCTAGGTAATACCATTCAGGACATAGGCATGGGCAAGGACTTCATGTCTAAAACACCAAAAGCAATGGCAACGGAAGCCAAAATTGACAAATGGGATCTAATTAAACTAAAGAGTTACTGCACAGCAAAAGAAACTACCATCAGAGTGAAAAGGCAACCTACAGAATGGGTGAAAACTTTTGCAATCTACTCATCTGACAAAGGGCTAATATCCAGAATCTACAAAGAACTCAAACAAATTTACAAGAAAAAAACAACCCCATCAAAAAGTGGGCAAAGTATATGAACAGACACTTCTCAAAAGAAGACATTCATACAGCCAACAGACACATGAAAAAATGCTCATCATCACTCGCATCAGAGAAATGCAAACCAAAACCACAATGAGATACCATCTCACACCAGTTAGAATGGCAATCATTAAAAAAATCAGGAAACAACAGGTGCTGGAGAGGATATGGAGAAATAGGAACACTTTTACACTGTTGGTGGGACTGTAAACTAGTTCAACCATTGTGGAAAACAGTGTGGCGATTCCTTAAGGATCTAGAACTAGAAATACCATTTGACCCAGCCAGCCCATTACTGGGTATATACCCAAAGGATTATAAATCATGCTGCTATAAAGACACATGCACACGTATGTTTATTGCAGCAGTATTCACAATAGCAAAGACTTGGAATCAACCCATATGTCCATCAGTGACAGATTGGATTAAGAAAATGTGGCACATATACACCGTGGAATACTATGCAGCCATAAAAAAGGATGAGTTCGTGTCCTTTGTAGGGACATGGATGCAGCTGGAAACCATCATTCTCAGCAAATTATTGCAAGAACAGAAAACCAAACACCACATGTTCTCACTCATAGGTGGGAACTGAACAGTGATATCACTTGGACACAGGAAGGGGAACATCACACACTGGGGCCTATTGTGGGGAGTGGGGAGGGGGTAGGGGGGAGGGATAGCATTAGGAAGATACACCTAATGTAAATGATGAGTTAATGGGTGCAGCACACCAACATGGCACATGTATACATATATAACAAACCTGTACGTTACGCACATGTACCCTAGAACTTAAAGTATAATAATAATAATTTTAAAAAAGAGATGAACTTATGTTAGGGAAACGTAGTTAGAATCAGCACATGCTGATGGATTGATGTCAAGCTTAAAGAAGAGAAAAACCAAAGGTTATTCCAAGGTTTGTGCTTGAGCAAATGGATAGCTAATGATGCCATTAGCTAAAATGGAGAAGTCTTTGGGAGAAACAATGTAGTGGTGAGGACATCAAGGATGCTCTTTATAGCCAAGTCAAGGTTTGAGATGCCACGGAGGGGGAGATGTTCTTTTAAAAACTGTATATACAAGTCTGATGCTCGGGGGGAAGGCAGAGCTAAAGATACAAATTTGAGAGTCATCTCAAATACGGATGGTATTTAAAGTCATAAGATCAGAGGAATTCACCTAGGTATATGTGTAATCCGAAGGGATTCAAATCATGGCTAGTCACATGTTAGCTAACTTGGGCCAAGTCATTAAGCTTTCTACAACCTTTCTATGCATGGTTAATGTATATCTGAACATGCCAGGAAATCCGTATAGCACTACAGAGTGTTGTCATCCAATGCTCAGTAAATCCAACACCACAGGAAGTGAGAAACAGCAAAACTAGGAATAAAAATCAAAATTTCCTATCAGGGTAATGAAATTTCCAGTTATCTTAGCAGACAAACAAAACATATTGTCAGCAAATTCTCTGGAAGAAAGTGCCAATGAGGGAAATGAAGATGGGGTGCCCCTACCTCTGACCAATTGAAAAGAGAAAATATTTTTATTAATAAATGTAGCAACTAAAAATAATACGCCAGACTGTAAATGGTGATTATTTCCAGGGGTTGAGTTTATCAGAAATGATTACTTTAATACCTGAACTTGCAACATGAACATATATTACTTTTATAATTAGAAAAAGAAAGTGACACAAAAGAACAATAAAATAAGGAGGAATGAGTTCTGAAAATAATGTTGATTTGTCATTATATATATAACTAATGAAAAAGATAGCAACTTACGAACTATTTTCTTTTTTTTTTTTTTTGATGATGCTAAAGCATTTATTTTTATTATTTTTTTTATTATACTTTAAGTTCTAGGGTACATGTGCATGACGTTTATATCATGTATAACTCCCCAATGCAATCCCTCCCTCCTCCCCCCTCCCCATGATAGGCCCCAGTGTGTGATGTTCCCCTTCCCGAGTCCAAGTGATCTCATTGTTCAGTTCCCACCTATGAGTGAGAACATGCGGTGTTTGGTTTTCTCTTCTTGTGATAGTTTGCTAAGAATGATGGTTTCCAGCTGCATCCATGTCCCTACAAAGGATGCAAACTCATCCTTTTTGATGGCTGCATAGTATTCCATGGTGTATATGTGCCACATTTTCTTAATCCAGTCTGTCACAGATGGACATTTGGGTTGATTCCAAGTCTTTGCTATTGTGAATAGTGCCGCAATAAACATACGTGTGCATGTGTCTTTGTAGTAGAGTAATTTATAATCCTTTGGGTATATACCCAGTAGTGGGATGGCTGGGTCATATGGTACATCTAGTTCTAGATCCTTGAGGAATCGCCATACTGTTTTCCATAATGGTTGAACTAGTTTACAATCCCACCAACAGTGTAAAAGTGTTCCTATTTCTCCACATCCTCTCCAACACCTGTTGTTTCCTGACTTCTTAATGATTGCCATTCTAACTGGTGTGAGATGGTATCTCATTGTGGTTTTGATTTGCATTTCTCTGATGGCGAGTGATGATGAGCATTTTTTCATGTGTCTGTTGGCTGTATGGATGTCTTCTTTTGAGAAATGTCTGTTCATATCCTTTGCCCACTTTTTGATGGGGTTGTTTGTTTTTTTCTTGTATATTTGTTTGAGTTCTTTGTAGATTCTGGATATTAGCCTTTGTCAGATGAGTAGGTTGCAAAAATTTTTTCCCATTCTGTAGGTTGCCTGTTCACTCTGATGGTAGTTTCTTTAGCTGTGCAAAAGCTCTTTAGTTTAATTAGATCCCATGTGTCAATTTTTGCTTTTGCTGCCGTTGCTTTTGGTGTTTTAGACATGAAGTCCTTGCCCATGCCTATGTCCTGAATGGTACTACCTAGATTTTCTTCTAGGGTTTTGATGGTATTAGGTCTAACATTTAAGTCTCTAATCCATCTTGAATTAATTTTCGTATAAGGGGTAAGGAAAGGATCCAGTTTCAGCTTTCTACTTATGGCTAGCCATTTTCCCAGCACCATTTATTAAATAGGGAATCCTTTCCCCATTTCTTGTTTCTCTCAGGTTTGTCAAAGATCAGATGGCTGTAGATGTGTGGTATTATTTCTGAGGACTCTGTTCTGTTCCATTGGTCTATATCTCTGTTGTGGTACCAGTACCATGCTGTTTTGGTTACTGTAGCCTTGTAGTATAGTTTGAAGTCAGGTAGCGTGACGCCTCCAGCTTTGTCCTTTTGACTTAGGATTGTCTTGGCAATGCGGGCTCTTTTTTGGTTCCATATGAACTTTAAAGCCGTTTTTTCCAATTCTGTGAAGAAAGTCATTGGTAGCTTGATGGGGATGGCACTGAATCTATAAATTACCTTGGGCAGTATGGCCATTTTCACGATATGATTCTTCCTATCCATGAGCATGGTATGTTCTTCCATTTGTTTGTGTCCTCTTTGATTTCACTGAGCAGTGGTTTGTAGTTCTCCTTGAAGAGGTCCTTTACATCCCTTGTAAGCTGGATTCCTAGGTATTTTATTCTCTTTGAAGCAATTGTGAATGGAAGTTCATTCCTGATTTGGCTCTCTGCTTCTCTGTTACTGGTGTATAAGAATGCTTGTGATTTTTGCACATTAATTTTGTATCCTGAGACTTTGCTGAAGTTGCTTATCAGCTTAAGGAGATTTTGGGCTGAGATGATGGGGTTTTCTAAATATACAATCATGTCATCTGCAAACAGGGACAATTTGACCTCCGAACTATTTTCAAGAAGCTCCAGTGTGAGACTTGGAATTACCAATGGATTGCTAACACTGGTCTAGTTAGTGATTCGTGCTAAACTCTCTAAACTAATATGTGTTGATAACGTAAAAAGCAAAATATGAATTGAATAAATATTTTTGCAAGGTGCTGGGGATCTCAAATATAATTATTCTAGAAACTACAATGGTTCCACGTGTTTATCTATCACAGACTAAGAGCTAATGAATAGGTAAACATGTTTTTTTCCAATTGAATTCATCAATATTTGTTAACTGTTGAAAAGAATTTTCAAAAGTAGCAGACAAGCTAAAGAACACAAAATTACTGTATTACCCCATGCTAGGTCTGAAGGAAACAGGATTATTATCTGATCATCTATCTGCCATGCTTTGACTTATCTATAGCTGCTTACCTTATGTTTTAGATATATCCAGTTTAACCTATAATCCTAGGTTTTATTACAAATTGGAGCTGCTGCTACAGAAAATGTTTCATGTACTATAATCTTTTTGAAATTATAACTGTAGTTTTAAATATTACATACAGTAACATTTAATGTAATTGTATGTAACATTAAAAGCTCAACATTAAAAGGTCTTGTAGAAAACTGTAGTCTTTGCCATATTTGTAAAGGAAGAACTCCCACTGATTATATAAACCAAAGTCTTAAAATGGTGAGAAATACCTTTTACATGCTATGTAAATCACTGAACATAGACTAGAATTTCTTAGTCTCTCAAATCCCATGTTGGTGCCTCTAATTGTAATTCAAGGTATTTACCACAAGACGGCACTGCTGATCCGATTCGTAACCAGGCTGCTGCGTTCCTTTCCAGGTTTCACACTAAGCTTAAGAATTTTTGTTATTAGCAAAATTAAAGTTCTTGAGTTAAATAACTTTTAAGCATTTTAAATAGGAAAAAAGGTCAATTTAGAATGTTCTGTACTATACACACTTCTCCAATTTCTATTACTCTAAATCGAGTGGTCAAGATAAAGTTTTAAATATATAACTACATATAAAAATAAATGTAAATAGAAGATGGCCAAATAAAAACAGCTCTGGTCTGCAGCTCCCAGAGAGATCAATGCAAAAGGTGGGTGATTTCTGCATTTCCAACTGGGGTACCTAGCTCATCTCAAAGGGACTGGTTAGACAGTGGGTTCAGCCCATGGAGGGCGAGCCAAAGCAGGGTGGGGGTGTCCCCTCGACCAGGAATCACAAAGGGTTGGGGAACTCCCTCCCCTAGCCAAGGGAAGCTGTGACGGACTGTGCCATGAGGGACGGTGCACTCCGGCCCAGACAGTACACTTTTCCCATGGTCTTCGCAACCCGCAGACCAGGACATTCCCTCGGGTCCCTACACCACCAAGGCCCTGGGTTTCAAGCACAAAACTGGGCAGCCATTTGAGCAGACACCAAGCTAGCTGCAGAAGTTTTTTCATACTCCAGTGGCACCTGGAACAACAGTAAGACAGAACGGTTCACTTCCCTGGAAAGGGGGCTGAAGCCAGGGAGGCAAGTGGTCTAGCTCAGTGGATCCCACCCCGACGGAGCCCAGAAAGCTAAGACCCACCGGCTTGACATTCTCCCTGCCAGCACAGCAGTCTGAAGTCGACCTGGGATGCTGGAGCTTGGTGGAAGGAGGGGCAGCAGAGAGGCCTGTTAGAAGGAAAACTAACAAACAGAAAGGAATAGCATAAACATCAACAAAAAGGATGTCCACACAAAAACCCCATCCAAAGCTCACCAGCATCAAAGACCAAAACTACATAAATCCATGAAGATGAGGAAAAACCAGCACAAAAAGGCTGAAAATTCCAAAAACCAGAACACCTCTTCTCCTCCAGAGGATCACAACTCCTCTCCAGCAAGGGAACACTGTCCTCCCTCCAGCCAGAGGCGGGGAGTCCTGGCATGCTCTGCCTTGGAGCCTGAGATTGACTTGTCAAGCTATGTGAGAACATTTCAGTTACTTCTCTGTCTTCCTGTCAGGAGGGTGTGGCTGCTGTTGGAGTGTGGAAGGCACTGGTTCTTTAAGGGACCTGGGGAGTCAGACAAAGTAGACTATAAGGGTGCAGACACTAAGGGATTATCTCCAACAGAAGTATTAGATAAAAAGGACTAGAGAATTTTCCCAAAGGAGCTCATCATTTTAAAAATGAACTTGATAAAATGAAGCACCTTCTTTGTAACTGTCTCTGACCTTCTCTGAGACTAGAATTCAGAATAGATAGTTTAGATCAGAGCATTACATTATAATAAAGGGATCAATGCAACAAGGAGAGCTAACTATCCTAAATATATATGCACCCAATACAGGAGCACCCAGATTCATAAAGCAAGTTCTCAGAGACCTACAAAAGAAACTTATACTTCCACACAACAATAGTGGGAGACCTTAACACCCCACTGTCGATATTAGACAGATCAATGAGACAGCAATTTAACAAGGATATTCAGGACTTGAACTCAGCTCTGGACCAAGCACATCTAATAGACATCTACAGAACTCTCCCACCCCAAATCAACAGAATATACATTCTTCTCAGTACCTCATCACACTTATTCTAAAATTGACCACATAATTCAAAGTAAAACACTCCTCAGCAAATGCAAAAGAAAAGACATCATAACAAACAGTCTCTCAGACCATGGTGCAATCAAATTAGAACTCAGGATTAAGAAACTCACTCAAAACCACACAACTACATGGAAATTGAACAAGCTGCTCCTGAATGACTACTGGGTACATAATGAAATGAAGGCAGAAATAAAGACGTTCTTTGAAATCAATGAGAACAAAGACAACATACCAGAATGTCTGGGACACATTTAAAGCAGTATGTAGAGAGAAATTAATAGCACTAAGTGCCCACAGGAGAAAGCAGGAAAGATCTAAAATTGACACACTAACATCACAATTAAAAGAACTAGAGAAGAAGGAGCAAACAAATTCAAAAGCTAGCAGAAAACAAGAAATAACTAAGATCAGAGTGGAACTCAAGGAGATAGAGACACAAAAAACCCTTCAAAAAAATCAATGAATCCAGGAGCTGGTTTTCTGAAAAGATTAACAAAATAGACTGCTAGCCAGACTATTAAAGAAGAAAAGAGAGAAGAATCAAATAGACACCATAAAAAATGATAAAAGGGATATCACCACTGATCCCACAGAAATACAAACTACCATCAGAGAATACTATAAACACCTTTATGCAAATAAACTAGAAAATCTAGAAGAAATTCCTGGACACATACACCATCCCAAGACTAAACCAGGAAGGAGTCGAATCTCTGAATAGACCAATAACAAGTTCTTAAATTGAGGCAGTAATTAAGAGTCTACCAACCAAAAAAAGTCCAGGACCAGACGGATTCACAGCCAAGTTCTACCAGAGGTTCATAAAGGAGCTGGTACCATTCTGTCTGAAACTATTCCAAACAAAAGAAAGAGAGGGACTCCTCCCTAACTCATTTTATGAGTCCAGCATTATCCTGATACCAACTTACAAGGGATGTGAAGGACATTTTCAGAACTACAAACCACTGCTCAAGGAAATAAGAGAGGACACAAACAAATGGAAAAACATTCCATGTTCAGGGATAGGAAGAATCAATGTCATGAAAATGGCCATATTGCCCAAAATAATTTATAGATTCAATGCTATCCCCATCAAGCTGCCATTGACTTTCTTCACAGAATCAGAAAAAACTACTTGAAATGTCATACGGAACCAAAAAAGAGCCTGTATAGCCAAGACAATCCTAAGCAAAAAGAACAAAGCTGGAGGCATCATGCTACCTGATTTCAAAGTATACCACAAGGCTACAGTAACCAAAACAGCATGGTACTTGTACCAAAACAGATATATAGACCAATGGAACAAAACAGAGGCCTCAGAAATAATGCCACACAAGCAATGGGGAAAGGATTCCCTATTTAATAAATGGTGTTGGGAAAACTGGCTAGCCATATGCAGAAAACTGAAACCAGGCCCATTCCTTATACCTTACACAAAAATTAACTCAAGATGGATTAAAGACTTAAATGTAAGACCTAAAACATAGAAACCCTAGAAGAAAACCTAGGCAATACTAGTCAGGACACAGGCATGGGAAAAGACTAAATGGGAAATGACTAAAACACCAAAAGCAATGGCAACAAAAGCCAAAATTGACAAATGGAATCCAATTAAACTAAAGAGCTTCTGCACAGCAAAAGAAACTATCATTGGAGTGAACAGGCAACCTACAGAATGGGAGAAAAATTTTGCAATCTATCCATCTGATAAAGGGCTAATATCTGGAATGTACAAGGAACTTAAACAAATTTATAAGAAAAAACAAACAACCTCATCAAAAAGTGGGCAAATGATATGAACAGACACTTCTCAAAACAAGACATTTATGTGGCCAACAAACATGAAAAAAAGCTCATCATCACTGGTCATTAGAGAAATGCAAATCAAAACCACAATGAGATACCATCTCACGCCAGTTAGAATGGCAATCATTAAAAAGTCGGGAAACAACACATGCTGTTGAGGTCATGGAGAAATAGGAACACTTTTACACTGTTGGTGGGAGTGTAAATTAGTTCAACCATTATGGAAGACAGTGTGGTGATTCCTCAAGGCTCTAGAACCAGAAATACCATTTGACCCAGAAATCCCATTACTGGATATATACCCAAAGGATTATAA
Source organism: Trachypithecus francoisi (assembly GCF_009764315.1). Classification (NCBI taxonomy): domain Eukaryota; kingdom Metazoa; phylum Chordata; class Mammalia; order Primates; family Cercopithecidae; genus Trachypithecus; species Trachypithecus francoisi. Next base: position 40,492,852 of record NW_022681470.1, on the reverse strand, counting down.
ATTATTCTACTATAAAGACACATGCATACATATGTTTTTTGCTGCACTGTTCACAATAGCAAAGACTTGGAACCAACCTAAATGCCCATCAGTGATAGACCAGATAAAGAAAATGTGGTACATATATACCATGGAATACTATGCAGCTATAAAAAAAAGATGAGTTCATATCCTTTGCAGGGACATGGATGAAGCTGGAAACCATCATTCTCAGCAAATTAACACAGGAACAGAAAACCGAACGCCGCATGTTCTCACTCATAAATGAGAGTTGAACAATGAGAACACATGGACTCAGGGAGGGAAACATCACACACTTGGGCCTTCCGGCGGGTGGGGGGCAAGGGGAGGCATAGCATTAGGAGAAATACTTAATGTAGATGACAGGTTGATGGGTGCAGGAAACCACCATGGCACATGTATACCTATGTAACAAATCTGCATGTTCTGCACATGTATCCCAGAACTTAAAATATGATAAAAATAAATAATAGATGTAAATATAAAAATATTTAAATCAAAGACTGGTATGCTTTCAGATATGAATTATAATTTAAGCAGAAATTTAAAAGGTTCTACAAGGGAAAGACTAAGTTTTAGGCTCTGCTGAAGCAAGCTGCCCCTCACATCTCAAAGGCATCTGCAGGAGAAGCCAAGAACAAATGATGGGCTTAGCCTTTCCTCCCTCTGATATGCTTGGGACCTATATATAAATGCTCTTCCATCACTTTGGTACTCACATCTCCTGGTCTTTCCACTTAAAAACTGGAGGGTTAATAAGGCAAATGCCCAGCCCCAGCGGTTTCAGTAACTATTTTGGGCTTGTAAAAGGGGACTAACAGTGACAGTTAAGAGGCCTTTCCCTCACCCTTGGAAAGGCTCTTTTCTACCCCTTCTGTCATGCAGGAAACCAGCCAGTGTGGGACTGGATCTTCAAAGAAGCTAACCAGGCCTCTCTGAAAGGAAAAGCCTTAGGAAATAGACTCATTCTTTCAAACATCACAACTTTTTTTAAAAAAAAAAAGGAATCTTGCTTAGAAGAATCTTGCACTTAAGTGAGCCATGATCCTACCACTGCACTCCAGCCTGGTGACAGAGGAAGACCCTGTCTTGGGGGAAAAAAAAAAAATCTTGGTGTCAAAAAAAAGAGACAAAGTAGCTCAACTCACCAGCAACAAAACACAAGTGTGAGAGAAACATTCTTAAAGTTAATATGTGTTGGCCATTCACCAATTCATTCATATATTCAATTATAGTACCTACTTTTTAGCAATAGACAATGTTAGTAATACAGAAGTAATATTTTTAATGTTGCTGATAAATCAACAAAAAGGGATGTAACCTCAAGCTCTCTTTGGAAGTAAGTCTGATACAAATCAATAAAAAACTCACTGATTATGGTATCATGATAGAGAAAAATATAAATCTATGGAAAGTGGGAAAATAATTCAAAGGGAGGCACTTTGATCTTTGGTGCATCAATCTATTCCACAGAAAGCTAACTATTTCATTGCCTAGGAGGTTACACACAGGTGCACATATTCTTTCATTTGTATGAGGAAAAGCAAAATAGACATTATAGATGTTTTACAAGAAAACAAACTGCACAGTGTCCCTCAAATTATTAATCCTCCACCCCCCAAAGTTCTACCTCATCCACATCTGCTTTTATAGTTTCACCTTTATGGAAATAATTGATATTTTAAATAAGGACTATGAGTTCTCAACAGAATGATTAATTACATATGGAAGTATAATTTCATCACATCAGAAAAAAAGCCTTCCAGTTTAAAAGGCTATGTTATCAACAACCTCTGCTCAGACCTTCATTCTGAGGGTGCCCTGTTCTCCAGGCAACCTCACCATACAGACTGGATTCCAGTCCCAGCTCTCCGCCTCATTACCTATGGGACAACCTTGCTTCCCTCACCCCTAAAACGGAGGTAACACCTAACTCATGGTGATGCGACATTGACCAGGGAAGATATATGTGTAAAATGCTCACAACACCCCTAATTTGAGGGACACTGTGCTGTTTGTTTGCACATAATAAAGGCTCAACACATAGCAACCATTAATGTTTCCACAGGGTTTTATGTAAACCCTGTCTGGTAAACCCCATCGGATAACCTCAGTTTACTTGGGTTAAGACACAAAGCAACCTTTAAGGGACGTCAGCTCCCTAGGAAAAAGGACTTGAAAATAACATGAAACTGAGGATTAGTAAATATCCTGAATGACAGAATCAGAATCCAAAAAGTCTTCACAGAACAGAATGATGGGCCAAATTAAACCCAGATAATTGGGCCCAAAGGGGACAGTCTCCCCTTTGGAGTTTCTAGTCTGAAGCTAAGTTCTGCCACTTGGCAAAGAAAAGAAGTAGCGGTGGGCAGCGGGCTCAGGTGAAACTTCAGTAGGAAAAAAAAAAAAGAGAGAGAGAGAGAGAGATCCCGTCTTCCACGTAAATCCGAAATTGATCAAATAGAGAAGATGTGGCTTTTACCTAGGATGGCACATAACTGACGAAAATATTAATTCCTACTGTAAAAATATGATTTGGAATAAGCAAATCTGACGTTCTGTCAGAACCTTTGAGAATGAAAGGGGGTACCGTTAATTGTGCCAGGACAATAGGTAAAAACTAGGGCTACCCTAGGCACAATGGGACATATAATCACACTATTTATACACACGCTGAAAGCTCTACACATCTGAGCTGATGAAATGTTCAATGAATCAATAATTTGCTGATGTTGCTTTAACAGTATTTGAGATCGCTAAATGCTAATTATATGCCTTTTTCTGTCCTTTACATGTATTAACTCATTTAATACTCACAAATATATATATATCCAAAAATATTATAAAATACTGCAACTTTGAAATATGCTTATATTACAGATGAGGAAATTGAGGCATAGAGAAGTTAAATAACTTGCCCTTGGTTACTCTTCAGCTTATCTGCAGGCTTACACTGACTAAACAGAGACTCCAAAGCCAGAGGCCACTAAGCTGTGTATTTCATCACTATGAGACACAGCCCAGGGGCCTCTGGCTCTGGAGTCTCTCTGACACATCCTCATCGATCTAATCACTTCAGGCTGCATTAAAATGCAGGGACGTGCATTCTGCTCACCAAGAACAGGGTAGTCCTACTTGCCCCTGTTTCAGTTAGAACACAGCTAGGGACATTGTTTTTGATTCCAAGTCCCAATTTTTCATACAAACTAGGTTTGTATGAAACTAGGTTCACTGAACTGTGTTCAGTGTGGCAAGGAAATGAGAGACTGTGATACATATGGATGAGTGGAAAGAAATGGAAATATTTAGTTTAGGGAAGAAAAGACTTGGTGGGGCATGAGAATGGCTCAACTATGTGGGTGGCATAGGGAAGAAAAGTGAGACATGTTCTATTCAGCAGCTTTCAAACTCTTTTGACCATTGAGATACAGTGCACATACATAATTAATTATATAGTTAAATAACTATAAAATCAAGACAAAACTTTACTACTTGTGATATACTCTGATATTTTCTATTTTGTTCTACTCTCATTCTAATCTATTTGTTCTTCTTCTCCTTTTATTTATTTATTATTATTTATTTTTAGAGACAGAGTCTCTCTGTCACCCAGGCTGGAGTGCAGCAGTGCAATCACAGTTTATTGCAACCTTGACCTCCTGGGCTCAAGCCATCCTTCCACCTCAGCCTCCTGAGTAGTTGGGACAACAGGTACACATCACCATGCCCAGCTAATTTTTAAATTATTCTGTAGAGACTTGTTTTCATTACATTGCTGAGGCTGGTCTCAAACTCCTGGGCTCAAGTGACCCTCCTGCTTCAGTCTCTCAAAGCACTGGGATCATAGGCATGAGCCACCACATCTGGCCTTTTTCTTCTCTTTTAATGATGGTCATAACCAATTAAAATTATTTCACAACCCTGAATTTCAGCCTGAAATTTTAAAAATACTGCTCTATATGGTCCCCCAAAAAGAAAATAAAGAGCAGAGGATAGGCATTACAGGAGAGTATATTTTAGCTCAACATAAACAGTAACTAAATAACAGCCAGAGCTGTTCAAAATTGTAAGGGGTAATGCAGGGCACAGAAGTTTCCCAACACTTGCAGGTGATGTAGGTATCCCATCATGGGCTGTGACTAGACCGGAAACAATTTAAGTATTAGTTAAATGGCTGAAATAAAGGAATCCTTGGGTTCTTTCCAAATCTGAGGTTCCATTATTCTAAATCATATTTTTGTAATAGTGATAACAGTTTTTCTTCAACAATGTCCATTTTCCAAAAGACTTAGATATGTTCCAAGATACCAAAGGAGAAAAAAACAAAAGTAGGTGGGTAGGTAGGAAGGAAAGAAGGGAGAGAGGGGGGGACGGAGGGAGGAAAGAAGGGAGGGAGGGAGGGAGGAAGGAAGGAAGGAAGGAAGGAAGGAAGGGTAGAGGGAAGGAAGAAAACAAAGAGAAAGAAAACCATATAGAATTGAAATGTTTCCTAAGTAAATTAAAGGGTTTTGCCTTCAAAATAAAGTCTAAAGCTCTACTTTTCCCATCCCAACCAAAATGTAAACTGGGTTCATCCAGAGTGCAAGATTCCTGAGTGCCCTGTGTAAGTAAAAGAAGAAAAAAAGGCATCTGAAAATCACTCCAGGCTCTATGATTGGCTCTGATAGTTTCCTTTTGGATCATTCTGGATGATCAGATCAGAACAGAAGAGCTGAGACTGGCTCATAAATTGATGTGTAAAATAGCTTTCAGGAGGGTTTGGTCAATTCCTTTTGACAGGTATACACGTTGCAACAATCTTCAAAGGCAACTTCTGGGACAGCCTGCTAATTCCTTTTGAAGATATTGCCAAGAAAGAAAAGACAGAAACTATGAAGAGAAATCTAAATAAAGACAGAATGATTGAAAGGGGGGCATTAACACAAATCCTAGAGGATGCAATTCATAGATGAAAGATTAAAGATTCTATTAGACCACTACCCATCAACAACTATGCAACCCATCATTTCAGAGGGCTCATTACCAGTACACAGTACACTCCTGCTTCCAGGTATCTTACTTAATTCTCAAAGCCATCTTCGGAACCAAATGCTAACTCCACTGGCACAAGACCAGGGGTTATTCTCTAAGGAAAACTGACATTTCAGTAATGATCTCAGCAGAGCTTCCTAAAAGAGATAGAAAAGTCCAAACTGGGGTAAATGATCCAGCAAGGCTGCCAAGAGTTCTCTGGATGCTTTCCACCAAACTCAGCTTCCTTCCAAGGTCTCAGAGTAAAAGGGCTGCATGGACTAGAAGAGCCACAATCCAGTCACAGCTGGTTTTATTTGATACACAAGAAGATGGCCATACATGAATTAAGCAAATTTTTAAAAATCAAAAGGGTATCCTCAACTGTAAAGGGTATCCTTCCTCCTGACAAAGTCAGTGACACAGCGTTTATCTTCAATTAATACTATAGGTACAAATGTTATCAATATATAATAGAAAGTCTTTGGAATTTACGTACTCAGTAACAAGCGTTTTTTTGTTTGTTTGTTTGTTTTTTTAACGACATATAAAGTTAGAAGCTATTTGCTCAGACCATCTTGGCATCCTAGAAATGTGAATCCTAAGATGGACTCACTCTCATGGTGTTATAAACTGTGCTACAAACCCTCAAATCAGGGAAAGCAAGTCCTTTGTGGAAAGATGAGTCAGGAAATAAACTGAAACCAGACCTGAGTTTAGCAAGTGAGTGAAGACAAAGACTTGGAAACACAAGAAAAAGAATAGATGTTGACATAATTCAGGTAGGTTGGAATTCAAAGCATGCCTAGACTTTGGCAACAGAGACCAGATGGATTAAGACAAAGCCAACACCAAGCCAAACAAAAAAAGTGGAGGAACACATACAAGCTCCAGGGGCCTGCCAGGTAGACACTTGCAAACCCAATGCACCATGTCTAAAGACACAGCAAGTTCACACTTGGTTTAGGCAGGCATCTGGAAAAGAGGATGATCCCAAAGGGTGGGGCATGGCCACAAAGGTAGAGAATGCTATCATAGCAAGACTTCTATTTCTAGCAATAGTGTGATGTTAGTACACAGAAAAACTGAGAATTGTTCAATAAAATATAACAAAGATTCTAAATGCACAGCTGAGCTCTCAGGGAAGTAAGAGGTATTTAGAACCAAAGTCAGAAAAAGACATAAACACAGAACTGCTGCACAGGCATTGACATTTAAGTCACACAGAGGGTATTTGTTAATACTGGTAATCAAGAAGTTCAGGATTTCACAGACATACGGAATCAACAATGAAGGCTTGGGTTTGCTCAATGTAATGATGTAGAACAGAGCCCTTCCTTGCTCCCATGACCCCTAAAGGGCTACTCTCTAAGTGTAAAGAGATGACAAGCAATCTGTTTATCTCAGCCTACATGTTTGATGAGAGAAAGAAAAAGGTTCCGGCCGGGCGCGGTGGCTCAAGCCTGTAATCCCAGCACTTTGGGAGGCCGAGACGGGCGGATCACGAGGTCAGGAGATCGAGACCATCCTGGCTAATACGGCGAAACCCGGTCTCTACTAAAAAATACAAAAAACTAGCCGGGCGACGAGGCGGGCGCCTGTAGTCCCAGCTACTCGGGAGGCTGAGACAGGAGAATGGCGTGAACCCGGGAGGCGGAGCTTGCAGTGAGCTGAGAGCCGGCCACTGCACTCCAGCCTGGGCAGCAGAGCAAGACTCCGTCTCAAAAAAAAAAAAAAAAAAAAAAAAAAAAAAAAAAAAAGAAAAAGGTTCCCCAAACATGTGTTTCAAATTTATGCTACCTATATAGTTCAGGAACCCAAAGTTGAGACACCGGTATTAAACTGGTCCAGGGCTGAAAACTCACTCATAGTGCCTATAAAAATCAAAGGCAAATTTTCTCTAGAGCAATGGTTCTCAATCTTGACTGTGAGGTTTTAAAAACACTGATGCTTCAGTCTCATACTCACAGTATCTGAGTTAACTGGTCTGGGGTTCAACCTGGCATCTTGACATTTAAAGGCTCAGTAGATGAATCTAATGTGCAGGAAAATTTAAAAAAACACTGCTCTACACCAGGAAGAATAGCTAATGGATACTAGGCTTAATACCTAGGTGATGGGATGATCTGTGCAGCAAACCACCATGGCACATGTTTACCTATGTAACAAACATGCACATCCTGCATACATACCCCAGAATTTAAAATAAAAGTTGAAGAAAAAAATGGAAACATTGCTCTAGAAAGACATGCCATGAATGTAAGCCACACAGGATCCCCACCAAGTATGACTTACTAAATAAAATGTTACCACACCCAAAAAGAAATCCAGGTAAGCAAGAGCAGGTAGAAATAACAAAAAGCAGAGTTAGACTCCCAAGAACTTTAGATAATTTGTTATAGTCTATATTATAAGAACATTTAAATTAATTAAAGACCAAAATCCCTAAAGCATGTAGAAATGATAAACATAAGCACTGGATTTTTAAAACCCCTTAACTAGATTAAATAGCAGATTAAAGACCTGTAGAAAGAAGTGGAGAACTAGATGACTGATCTGGAGAAATTACCTAGAATGCAGCACTGAAAACTGAATGATAATTTTTATAGGCACTGCAACAGAGAAATGAAGAATCATGTAGAATAAATGAAAATGTTCCCATCCTGGCTAACACAGTGAAACCCCGTCTCTACTAAAAATACAAAAATTAGCCGGGTGTAGTGGCGGGTGCCTGTAGTCCCAGCTACTGGGGAGGCTGAGGCAGGAGAATGGCGTGAACCTGGGAAGTGGAGTTTGCAGTGAGCCGAGATCGCACCACTGCACTCCAGCCTGGGCAACAGAGCAAAACTCCGTCTCAGAAAAAAACAAAAAAAAAAAAAAAGAAAGAAAACATTCAACATACACCTAATCTATGTTCCAAAAGACGGGAAAAGAGAGAAATTTTTTTTTTTTTTGAGACGGAGTATCGCTCTGTCACCCAGGCTGGAGTGTAGTGGCTGGATCTCAGTTCACTGCAAGCTCCGCCTCTGGGGTTTAGGCCATTCTCCTGCCTCAGCCTCCCAAGTAGCTGGGACTACAGGCACCCGCCACCACGCCCGGCTAGTTTTTTGTATTTTTTAGTAGAGACGGGGTTTCACCGTGTTAGCCAGGATGGTCTCGATCTCCTGACCTCGTGATCCGCCCGTCTCGGCCTCCCAAAGTGCTGGGATTACAGGCTTGAGCCACTGTGCCCGGCCCAAGAGAGAAATATTTTTATCTGTTGAGAACAGAGAAACATTTCTTTGTTGAGAAAATAAGACTCAGAAAATAATGATTATTTTTCTGAATTAATGAAAAATAAGGATCATGAAATTTGGGTTTTAAGCAGGATAAATCCATACCTAAACACATCATAGTGACATTAAAATATCAAAGGTAAGGGCTGGGCGCGGTGGCTCATGCTTGTAATCCCAGCACTTTGGGAGGCCGAGGCAAGTGGATCACCTGATGTCAGAAGTTTGAGACCAGCCTGGCCAACATGGCAAAACGCTGTCTCCACTAAAAATACCAAAATTAGCCAGGCATGGTGGTGGGTGCCTGTAATACCAGCTACTCAGGAGGCTGAGGTAGGGGAATCACTTGAACCTGGGAGGCAGAGGTTGCAGTGAGCTGAGATCGCACCACTGCACTTCAGCCTGGATGACAGAGCAAGGCTCTGTCTCAAAAAAAAAAAAACAAAGGTAAGGAAAGTTTCTTAAAAGTCACAAAGAAAAATTATCTATAATGAAACAACTAGACTGACAATGAATTTCTCAACAGCAACCACTTGGAGGATTTTCAGAGCTCACCATATGCCCTACTGAGTCTACAGCCATAATACTTCCTCTCAGTTTCCATATACTCTACTTAATTGGAAAACCAGATTGAACTGAGCTTAGCTCCATTTGGAAGAAATTGGGACAAGAGAAGCTGAAAATGGTGATAATTTAAATATCAAATTTCTTGATAATTGTGGTATCTTTGGAGATTTATTGGGCATTAGCTACCCAAATGAAGAAAGTACAGTACTACAGAGTCCCATCCACTCTTCATTCCCTTTCTGTCAAACGGCAAGCTTAGAAGAAATTAGTCTTTCTAAATTGATATAGTAAATGCTTCCTTTCACTGACAATACCAAGGGTTGGCAAGGATATGGAGCAATTGGAATGCTCATAAATTGCTAGTGGGAATGTACAATGGCAAACCACTTTGGAAAACAGCTTGGCAGTTCTTAGAAAGTTGAAATGTATTTATCATAAAACTTAGCAATTCCACTACTGGGTATACATGCAAGAAGAATGGAACATATGTTCACACAAAGACTTAAACATGAATGTTCAGAGTGGCTTTTTTCATAATATCTGATATGGTTAGGCTTTGTGTCGCCACCCAAATCTCATCTGGAATTGTAATCGTAACTTCCACATGTCAAGGGAGAGACCAGGTGGAGGTAACTGAATCATGGGGGCAGTTTTGCCCATGCTGTTTTCATGATAGTGGGTGAGTTCTCACAAGATCTGATGGTTTTATAAGGGGCTTTTCCCCCTTCACTCAGCACTTCTCCTTCCTGCCGCCTTGTGAAGAAGGTACCTTGCTTCCCCTTCTCCTCTGCCACAATCGTAAGTTTCCTGAACTCTCCCCAGCCATGCTGAACTGAGAGTCAATTAAACCTCTTTCCTTTATAAATTACCAGTCTCGGGCAGTTCTGACAGAAGTATGAAAATGGACTAATACAACAGCCCAACACTAGAAACAATCCAAATGTCCGCCAACAGATGAATAAACAAATTGTAGTATATCCATACAATGGAATATTATTCATCATTAAAAAGGAACAAACTGGTTCAGCATGTAAGGAGGTTGGAAGTTGCTACTCCATCCTAATATCAAGTAAAAACTGGATCAGACTGAAAAATCAACAACTCTTCTTAGAACCATCAGAAAAGTAGAGTTACAGGACAAACCACTGCCCCAAATATCAGAGAGATAGGAAGATACTGAGAATCATAATTTATCAGAACATAAACTCCCAAGCAAAAATCTCCACAGGAACAAGTGGTAGGATAGGAAAACCTGAACTGTAATTAATGGATTGTTAGAGGCTCAGTGGAGACAATGGTAAGTTTAAAACTCCAGAGAGACCCAGCCATATGGGGGCTTCCACACTTTCATAAGTTTTACATCCAGGAGCTCTACTCACAGCAAATATCAGAGAAAAATTCCCTCATGATTCCAGCAGGGGGACACAAAATAAAACCAATTTTGAAATGTGCCAGAGCATTCTGTTCTTAAGAAAGCCTGGCCTCAGAAGAAACTATTTTACCAGGGCCTATTGGGGTTTGATCAGAGCCTAATCAACCTGGGGAAAGGGAAATAGCCAACCCCAGCTCCTTCTAGCTTTCCACATGGAAGAAAAGAAACACCCAATTCTAACCCCTTTTAAGTCATTCCTTCCCATGTAAAGTGTGGGAGCAGGAGTAGGGAGATGGAGAGAGAGAGGGACAGGGAAACAGAGACGAAGTTCACAATTTAGGGGCATAGGCTCACCAAAAGACTGAGACTTACTCATAAGACCACAGAACGCTTCCTGATATGGTTTGGCTGAGTCCCTACCCAAATTTCATCTTGAATTGTAGCTCCCATAATATCTACGTCGTAGGAGGGACCTGGTGAGAGGTACTTGATTCATAGGGGTGGTTACCCCCATGCTGCTGTTCTCATGACAGTGAGTGAGTTCTCATGAGATCTGATGGTTTTATAAGGGGTTCTTCCCCTTTTTGCTCGCCACTTCTCTCTTGCCTGCTGCCATGTAAGATGTGCCTTTATTTCTCCTTCACCTTCTGCCATGATTGTGAGGCCTCCCCAGCCATGTGGAACTGTGAGTGCATTAAACTTCTTTTTATTTATAAATTACCCAGTCTCAGGAATTTCTTCATAGCAGTATGAAAATGGACTAATACACTTCCCCTTCCTCCTACACCTTACCACTACATTACTAAAGGCCTATTTACTGTAGTTCTTTTTACCCAGTATATCACGTGTACCTTTTAACAAAAAATTATAAGGCAAACTAAAAGACAAAAAACACAGTTTAAAGATATGAAGAGACTGAACAAGCATATCTGAACAAAATCGCATATGGCAGAAACACTAGAATTACCAGACCAGAAATTTAAAACAATTGTGCTTCATATGCTAAGGACTTTAATGAAAAAAGTAGATAGCATGCAAGAACAGGTATATAATGTAAACAGAGACATGAAAATTCTAAGCACGAAAAAGAAATCACAGAGATTACCAAAAAAAATAGTATAACAGAAATAAAGAATGCCTTTGATGAACCCATTGCTTCAGCACTGGACATGCTGAAGAAAGAATCTCCAAGCTTAGCGACATAACAATAAAAATGTCCATGTAATCCCAGCACTTTGGGAAGCCAAGGTGGGTGGATCACGAGGTCATGAGATTGAGACCATCCTGGCCAACATGATGAAACCCCATCTCTACTAAAAATACAAAAAATTAGCCGGGCGTGGTGGCATGCGCCCTAGTCCCAGCTACTCGGGAGACTGAGGCAGGAGAATCACTTGAACTCGGGAGGCGGAGGTTGCAGTGAACCGAGATTGCGCCATTGCACTCCAGCCTGGCGACAGAGTGAGACTCCGTCTCAAAAAAAAAGAAAAAAAAAAAGTCCAATACCGAAAGCAAAAAGAAAACAGACTGAAAATAAAAACCCAGAACAGAATATCCAAAAGCTGGGGGACAACTACAAAGGGTGTAAATAGGATGTAATGGAAATCCCAGGAGAGGAAAAAGAGAAAAGAACAGAAGCAATATTTGAAGCAATAATGAGTGAAAATTTCCCCCAAATTAATGTCAGACACCAATCCACAGATCTAGGAAGCTCAGAGAACACCATGCAGGATAAATGCAAAACAAAAAGAAAACAAACAAAAACTATGCTTAGGCATAGATATTCAAATTTCAGAAAATTAAACATAAAGAAAAAATCACGGCCAGGTGTGGTGGCTCATGCCTGTAATCTGAACACTTTGGGAGACTGAGGTGGTAGAATCGCTTGAGGCCAGGAGTTCCAGACAAGCCTGAGCAATATAGCGAGACACTATCGCTTTAAAAATTAAATTAAGTTAAATTAAAAATAATTCATAAAACACCTTATGAACAGAGAAGTAAAGATAAAAATTACACCTGATTTCTCAAAAACAACGCAAGCAAGAAGAGAGTGGAAGAAAATATTTAAAGTGTTGACAGAAAAAAACTCATCAACCTAGAATTCTGCACCCTGTGAAATTAACATTCAGAAGTGAAAGAGAAATAAAGACTTTCTCAGACAAGCAAAAACTGAGAGAATTTGTTGTCAGTAAGCCTGACCTTCAAGTAATATTTTTAAAAGTTCTTCAGAGAGAACGAAAATGACATAGCTCAGAAACTTGGATTTACATAAAGAAAGGAAGAGCATTTGAGAATGAATACATGAGAGTAAAATAAAAACTTTTATTTTTTTATTCGTAATTGATCTAACAGATAACTGTTTAAAAGGATATTAGCAACAATGCATTTAATTACACACACACACACACACACATATATATATAAGCATGTAAGTAAATAAATGACAGCAATGGTACAAAAGATGGGAGAGAAATATTTTGTTATTATATAGTACTTGTACTACCTGAAGCTGTATAGTGTTATTTGAAAGTGCACTTAGATTAGTTATAAATGAATATTGCAAACTCGAAGACAATCACTGAAAAACGTTTAAAAAGAAGTAGAACCGATAGGCTAAGAAAGGAGAGAAAATACAATCATATAGATTGCTCAATAAAAAAAAATAAAAGGTAGAAAAAGTGTGGAAGACAAAAATAGAAACAAAGAACAAGAGCAACAAATAAAAAACAGTACTAAATAAGGTAGATATTAGTCCAAACACCAATAATTTCTTTAAACATCAATCATCTGGCTGGGCATGGTGGCTCACGCCCATGCCCAGCACTTTGGGAGGCCAAGGTGGGCCGATCACTTGAGGACGGGAGTTTGAGACCAGCCTGACCACCATGGAGAAACTCCATCTCTACTAAAAATACAAAAATTAGCCGGGCGTTGTGGCACATGCCTGTAATCCCAGCTACTCGGGAGGCTGAGGCTAGAGAATCGCTTGAACCCAGGAGCCAGAGGTTGCGGTGAGCCGAGATCACGCCATTGCACTCTAGCCCGGGCAACAAGAGCAAAACTCCATCTCAAAAAATAAAAAAAAATCAATGATCTAAATACATCAATGAAAAGACAGATTGTCAGAATGATCTAAACAACCAAAACTAGCCATATGTTGTTTAAAAGAAACCCACTTTAAATATAAAGGCATATATAGATTGAAAGAGATAAAGAAAGATATACCATGCTAACACTAATGGAAAGAAAGCTGAAGAGTACATTAATTTCAGAGCAAACTTCAGAGCAAAGATAGTTGTCAAGAATAGAGAAGCATTACCAAATGGTTAAGGGATCAATACTCCAAGAAGACATACCAATGCTTAATGTGTGTGTGCCTAACAACAGAGTATCAAAATATGTGAAGCAAAAACAGATAGAACTTCAAGGAAAAAGATTAATCCAGTATTAAAATTGAAAACGTTAACACTCTTCAATCAGAATGGGCAGATACAACCTGCAGAAAATCAGTAAGGAAATAGCTGAACTCAACAGCACCATCAATCAACTGGATATAATTGACATTTATAAATTACTTCATTCAACACCAGTAGAATACACATTCTTCTTAAGCTCACATGAAACACTTACCAAATTGGCCATATTCTGGACCCTAAACCATACCTTCATAGATGTACATGAATAGAAATCATACAATGTCTGCTTTCAGACCACAATGCAGTCACAACTAGAAATCAAAAACAGAAAGATGGCTGGAAAATTCCTGCCAGGCGTGGTGGCTCACACCAGTAATCCCAGCACTTTGGAAGGCTGAAATCAGGTGGATGGCCTGTGTTCAGGAGTCCAAGACCAGCCTGGGAAACACAGTGAAACACCATCTCAATTTTTTAAACAAGAAAAAAGAAAGATATCTGGAAAATTCCAAAATACTTGGAAATTAAACAGCAAATTTCTAAATAACACATGGGTCAAATAATAAATCGCAAGAGAAATTTAAAACTATTTGAATTCAGTGAAAATACAATGTTTCAAAATTTGGGGAATGCAGCAAAAGCAATAATTAGATGGAAATATATATAAAATGCATATATTAGAAAAAAAGAAAGACGTAGGCCCAGGCTTGGTGGCTCATGCCTGTAATCCCAGCACTTTGGGAGGCCAAGGTGGGTGGATCACCTGAGGTCAGGAGTTCAAAACCAGACTGACCAACATGGGGAAACCCCGTCTCTACAAAAATTCAAAAATTAGCCAGGCATGATGGTACACACCTATAATCCCAGCTACTCTGGAGGTTGAGGCAGGAGAATCTCTTGAACCCGGGAGGCAGAGGTTGCAGTGAGCCGAGATTGTGCCATTGCACTCCTGCCAGGGCAAAAGAGCGAAACTCCATCTCAAAAAAAAAAGAAGAAAAGAAAGACCTTAAGTCAATCATCTAAGCTTTCACTCTAGGAAACTAGAAAAAGTAGAGCAAATCAAATTCAAAGTAAGGAGAAAAAATGAAATAATAAAAACCAGTGCAGAAATCAATAAAATTAAAAACAGAAAATCAATGGAGAAAATCATTAAACCAAAAGCTGATAGGTTTTCTTTCAAGATAAATAAAATCAATCAGCCTCAAGCCAGGTTAACTAAGAAAAAACAGAAGGACACAAATTACTAATATCAGAAATGAAAGAGGGGACAACACCACTACGGATCTCACAGACATTAAAAGGATAATCAAGGAGCATGATGAACAATCTGTGCTCACCAATTTGACAACCTAGATGAAATGGACGAACTCCTTGAAAGACATGATCTTCCAAAGCTTACACAAGATAAACAGGCAGTCTTAATAGGTCTATATCTATCAAAGACATTGAATCAACAATTAACAACCTTCCAAAACACACAGCACCAGGCACAGAGAGGTTCACTGAATTCTACCAAAAATTTAAGGAAAATATTTAATTATCTACAATGTCTTCCAGAAGATAGAAGCAAGTGGAATACTGACTAACTCATTTTATGAGACCAAGATTACTGTTATAACAAAACCAGACAAAGACACTACAAGAAAACTACAGACCAGTATCTCTCATAAACATAGATGTAAAAGTTCTCAATGAAAGTACCAGCAAATTGAATTCAAGAATATATAAAAAGAATTACACATCACAACCAAGTGGGATTTGTCCCAGCTATGCAAAGCTGATTCAACATTTGAAAATCCATTAATGTAATCCATCACATCAACAGACTAAAGAGAAATCCTATGATTTTTCCACATATCAATGAATGTGGAAAAGGCATTTGACAAAATCTAACACCCATTAATGATTTTTTTTTAAAAACTCTGCAAACTAGGAATAGAGAGGAACTTTCTCATCTTGATTTTTTAAAAATCTACAACTAACATCATACTTAATGATAACAAACATAAAGCTTCCCACTAAGATTGGGAACAAGGCAAGGATGTCCCCTCCTACCACTGCTTTTCAACATTATACTGGAAATGCTAGCTAACACAATAAGACTGAGGGGAAAAGTATACTGGTTGGAAAGGAGGAAATAAAACTGTCTTTGTTTGCAGATGACATGATCATCTATGTAGAAAATCCAAAAAGAATTGACCAAGCAACTCCTGGAACTACAATAAGCAATTACAGCAAAGTTACAGGATACAAAGTTAACATTTTTTTCTTGTCCTTAGCTTTATCACTGTCTCACTTCTGAAATATGATTTTTCCCATTTATCCTAAGACTAGTTCATACATTTGAAATTATTTTCTTTTAATGAAAAAGTAGGATGAGATAGCAGGATTATGGCATAAAAAAAAAAAAGAGTATGCCCTCTGGAGTTAGAGTGCGAGTGCCTTGGGTTCAAATCCCAGCTCTGCCAGTTACTAGCTATATAATCTTGAGCAACCAACTCTGAGTCCAAGTTCCTTTATTTGTCAGATAAAAGGTATAATAATGCTAACCTAATAGGGATATGAGGCATGTAAAATTTTTGCCACAGAGTATGCATTCAGTAAATGTTAGTCTCTGTTCAACAAATTATATTTTCATTTAAATTATTCATCATTTCCCAGCATCACCCACGAGACCAAAGATCAAGACACCACAAGAAACAAACAAACAAACAAACAAAAGAAAAACTATAGGGCAATATATCTGATGAGTATGGATGAAAACATTTTCAATAAAATACAAGCAAATCAAATTCGACAACACATCAAAGAAATTATACAAACTGTGCATGGTGGCTCACATCTGTACTTAACAGCACTTCGGGAGACCTATGAGGGAGGATCACTTGAGGCCAGGAGTTCAAGACAAGCCTTGGCAACATAGTGAGAACCTGTCTCTAGGAAACATAAAAATAAAAAAATTAGCCATGCATGCTGGTCCATGTCTATAGTCCCAGCTACTCAACAGGCTGAGGCAGGAAGATGGCTTGAGCCCAGGGAGTCATGGCTGCGGTGGGCCATGTTTGTGTCCCTGCACTCTGGACAACAGAATGAGAGCCTGCCTCAGAAAATATAAAGATAAAAATAAATACATAAATTTTAAACATAAAAAAAGTGTTTAAAGATACCACAACATGACCAAGTGGGACCTATCCTTAGAATGCAAGGTTAATTTAACACAGGCATACCAAACAAGGTGATACACCAAATTAACAGAATGAAAGATTAAAACCACATACATCTCAGAAAAAGTGTGACAAATTTCAACATCCTTTCCTAATAAAAGTACAACAAAATAGATACTTTAAAAAACTTCTTCAACACAATAAAAGCCATTTATGAAAAGCCCCCAGCTAACATCAAAATCAATGGAGAAAATCTAAAAGCTTTTCCTCCAAGATCCCATACAAAGCAAGGATGCCTTCTATTCAATACAGTACTGGAAGTACTACCAAGAGTAATCAGTTAAGAAAAGAAAAAAATGCATTCATACTGGAAAGGAAGAAGTAAAATTATCTCTGTAAATGGCATGATCCTATATGAAGAAAACTGTAAAGAACACAAAACAAATTAAGTTGCAGGATACAAAAATCAACACACAAAACACAGTTGCATCTCTTTACACCAATAATAATCTATCTCAAAAGGAAATCAAGAAAAATTCCCATTTAGAAAAATAAAATAAAATACTTAGGAATAAATGTAACCAATGAGTTGAAAGATCTATACACTGAAAACTGTAAAACATTGATTAAAAAAAACTGAATAAGACACAAATAAATGGAAAGATGTCTCTCATATTCATGGATTGGAAGAATTAATATTGCTAAAATGTCCATATGGCCAAAAGTACTATACAGATTTAACAGAATCCCCTATCAAAATTCCAAGGACTTTTTTCACAGAAATAAAAAAAAATCTAAAATTCATATGGAACCACAAAAGACCCAATAAGCAAAGCAATCTTTTTTTTTTTTAGATGATTTTGTGAACTTAGTTAAGAGTCTGCCTAAGTTCACTGATTTTGTTCTGTGGGGAAAGAATGTAAAGCAAACATTGGGTAGTTTGGCTAGAGCACAATTATTAGCTTTTCTGATTTTCAAAAACTTTAAAAAGAAAGTTTGATGTGCTATTTTCACAATTTTCAGTAGCAAATAAATGTGGGTATAGAAAAACAATAAAATTGATATATTTGAGTACCCTGTAAAAACTCTTGGATGAGTGCCAGGGCTCACGCCTATAATCCTAACATTTTAAGAGGCTGAGGCAGGCAGACTGCTTGAGCCCAAGAGTTCAAGACCAGCCTAGGCAACATGGCAAAACCCTGTTCTCTATTAAAAAATTAAATAAAACAAAAACCAATCTTGTTCTCCTTGATTTTATGCTTGTTCTTACTATGCATTAAGTGAACAATAATTGTATCCTCAAAAAATGAAAAATTAACATCTTGAGCTTTTGAAATTGCTTTAAGATCTCTTCCTGTATTCCCATCAACATGCTTCTTGAAACTGGCTTTCTCTATTATGGTGCTATTAAAACAAAGCATAAAATTAGGTTAGATATACATTACATCCTGCAAATATTGTTATCATCAATTCAACATACAGTAAAAAGCAAAAAGCAAGTTAGTTGGTCACAATTATAACAGTATAAATAAATATGCAAAATATTCATAAAATGTATGTATATACAATTGTGTATTAAATATAGAGATTAACTATGTCCTTGATAACTTTTTAATTTAATTACAATTGTAGGATATAATGAGAGTAATAGTGATTCTCTATATTAATTACCTATATCCATACTTTCAATAAACAACATATATAGTTTTGTGATTCTTTTCTTTTTCCAATGTTTGTTCTGTTCATATATATATAAATACAGACATATAAACCAATGAAACAGAACAGAACCCAGAAATAAACCCATGCATGTACGGTCAACTGATCTTCGACAAGCATGTCAAGACTACACAATGGGAAAGGATAGTCTCTTCAACAAATGGTAATGAAGAAAACAGGATATTCACATACAAAAAAATGAAATTGGACCTTTGTCTTACATCATACACAAAAATCACTCATGATGGACTAAAGACTTAAACATAAGACTTGAAACTAAAACTCTTACATGAAAACATAGGAGGATAAGTTTCATAACTTTCGTCTTAGCAACGATTTCTTGGATATGACACCAAAAATACTGGCAACAAAAGCAAAGATAGAGAAGTGCGCTGTTTATATTTATTGAGGTGCAATTTTAAAATTTTATAGCTGTTGATCTGTTTATATCTGTTTAAATAATTACCAAAAAAATAGGTTTATGTTCTATATGGTTTTGTTCTTCCTTCTATAATACCATTTTTATTAACTTTTACAAAAGTATTAGTGTATGATGTGTTAAAAGAAAAACATTAGGCAAATTAAATTTAACAGTGTTTAATTGAGCAAGGAATGACTAGCAAATCAGGCAGCTCCCCAAACCAGAATAGGTTCAGAGCATCTCCAGCGCTGCTGCATGATCAGAGAGGATTTGTGGACAAAAACGGAAAGTGGCATAAGGAAAATGGAAGTGAGATACAGAAACAGCTGGATTTGTTACAGCTTGGCATTTCCCTGATTTGAACACGGTTTGAATTGTTGGCTGCCTCTGGCCAAAACTTGGTAATTGGTACAAGAGTAGGTTATAGTCTATTTACATTCCAGTTAGGTTACAGTTCTCTGTGTACGAAGAAACCTTTAGGGTAAACTTAAAATCTGTAAGGAGGCAGCTTTAGGCTAAACTTAATTTAACAATTCCCCACCTTGAATCGAACAATGAGAACACTTGGACACAGGAAGGGGAACATCACACACTGGGGCCTGTCGTGGAGTGGGAGGAGGGGGGAGGGATAGCATTAAGAGATATACCTAATGTAAATGACGAGTTAATGGATGCAGCACACCAACATGGCACATGTATACATATGTAACAAACCTGCACGTTGTGCACATGTACCCTAGAACTTAAAGTGTTAAAAAAAAAAAATCCCACCTTTTGGTCAACCTCTCAATTTTGACACTGGCAAAAACTTTAGGCATTGATGTCACTCTGTTACCATCATAAATGTACTTATTTGGTCTCAGATCCCACTGGGAAAGAGCAGAACAGTTGATTTTTAAGGTGGGAACAAAGATTTCGGGTTACTTTTTTGTAAGAGTTAGAGAGCCATGGGGACCTCCTTGTGCAGGAATCTCCTGTTTTCATGAGAAAGAAAAAGAAGAAGAAAAAAAACCTGGTCTGCTTTGGGATCTATCTGCTTCCTTAAAATTTCAGTTTATGTCACGTTTAGCACGACTGACTCCATTTTGGTTTGGTCTGGTCGGCTGGGGCCTAGTGTACAAGCTCAGCCCAAAACAATGGCCTCCCATCACTATGTTTTGGTTTGGAAACGTCAATTGGTCCTTTCCCACAGATAGTTGGAAGCCTTCTTTAGAGCATCCGAACAGTATCTGGAAGTAAAGATGGTGCCTTTACCCTACACTTTTCCTCAGCTTAAGTTTCAGGAGTCATTTTTTAATTCTAAACATTTACTGCTGTTTCCCCTAGGATAAAGAGGAAAATCAACATGGAGGAATTCTGGGAGAAAGTCTGTGGTGTTAGCAAATTAAGGGTGGCCCTACAGAAAGCTCCCTGCTGTTAAGACTGTGCTGCCACCTTGTGGCCATCCTGTTTATGACCCCGAGCTCGAAGATCCACCCTGTACTTTTTTGTCTCCTTTTGGTCTCAACTCCAGTGCTTTTCTTATCTCATCTTTCCCATCTGACTCCTTAGTGAGCTCCATGAAATCGACTTAATCCTCTCATCTTTACTTGAAGCTTGCTTTCTAAATTCAGTTGCTTTTATCACGTAGTTTGTTACTGCTACACGAATTTGAGCATTATTGTTCAGTGTCAACCAAACTGCTACTAAAGTGATGAATTACATAATTACTTGGGTACAGTAGGTTCAAATAAAACTTTAACATTTTAGCAATAACTTATAAATATTTTACTTCCTGCCACCCAAAGAGAAAGTTGCCTTACAAGCAGCAACTAGCAACACACAAGCCATCTTGGATATACCCCAAATTGGGCTGCCAGAACATAGATTAATAATTTTTGGAGTGCCAAACTAAGTAAACGTCTCTTAAAAATTTAGATCATTGTAGGAGAGTTTGGTCTTTGTAAATCTTCTTCATTATAATCTCCTAATATCTTTATATAAATAATGTACATCATAACTCATCTGAATGAAGATGAAACATGGCAGATTAACAAAGGAAGACAGAATAGAGAAGAAAGGAGTCTGTTGGGGAAACTAGACATTTCTTCCAAGCATTTCCTTTCTACGTCAATTTCGCTGTGAACAGGAACCATGGTAAAGGCCGTTTGTTTCCTCATGATGAAATTCAGTCTTACAAGTCATTCTGTGCAACCTAAATGGAATGTTGACAACTTAACCTTCCTTGAAGTCTTCCTACATCTAACAGACAACTACCTTTAAAGAATAATGGCTAATTGGGGTTGCCTATCCCTAAAATCACCCTAAAATGCAACTGGTAAATGTGCTAGTGGACAAAGGCTCATTTTTCCTGTTTCTTTAGGCTTAACCTTACACAGATGTATCATTTGCTGAGTATCTAATCCACCATGCAAGGTGCACAGTGCACCTGGGATGCTGGTGCAGATCTGGGGACTATATTTTTTGTCTTTTCCTCCCCTCACCGGAATCTGTCAGACAGCTAATACTTTCTTACAGAACTGAGCAGGCCCTGAGAACTTGATTCTTCAGCTAGCAGGAGAAAAACCCTAACACGTTCTCTTCAACAGTCAGCTATTATCCTTTTACCCAACTTTTGATAATATTTTTAATGTTTGCAATAGATTATCATTTATTAGGATGAAATAAAAGATGAGCTATGAGGATCGACTTTCAGTTTCATATTGACAAGTTCATTCAGTTAGAAGACGCAAGCAATGAGAACAAAGGGATAACCCATGGCAAACGGTGGGGAAGGGACAGGACGCAGCAGTGACCCTGTGCCAGAGCAAGCACCAAGGAAGATGGAACTGAAAATAACCAGCTGAGGAGTTCATGAACACATCTGTGGCCCTTAGGAAACAAAAACATCTCGTCTAGTAGGAGCACTCTGGATGAGAAAGGATGTGTGCTGTGGTGCAGACTAGAAGTCTGACTGTGGAAACAGGCGTGGCAAAGCTTCGAGAAGACAGAAGGTGCCCTCTGGGTGCTCAGTATCCCTGAGTTATTTTTAGAGTATGTCTGCTTACAGCCAGTAGTTACTACTGGAATGTACACGATAGTGATCCCCACTCGCTCCTTCAGGTGGCGAAAGAAGAGGAATGAGGGAATAATCCAGAGTGATTCACAAACAGTGAATCGTGACTATCAATGAGCCTTGTGTCTAGGAGATGATGTGGGGGTCAAGGGAGACTAAGGAAAAGAATGGAGAAGGACAAGTGGCTCTTCGGTTAGCCACAGAGAAGGGGCTACAACTGATCCAGGAACAAATTTTGTCTTAAACTGGAGGGAACCACATACATACCAATAGCAAGAGTCTCCCAGGCAATTTCTAAGAGGAGGGAAACTGCTAACACATAGCCTAGGTTTAAACAGAATCAAAAACACCCCCTTCAGGAACTATGGCCCCTTAGAGGAAGTCAACTCTCTGCTCCCTCTCACAGAGGGCAAGCCTCCCAAGGAGAAGCCCGGGCACCTGCGCAGGCAACAGAACCGCCAGGCCTGGCACCCTCTCTAGACCAGGAGAAAGGTGCTGAGGAGCAGGCCCTCAGAACTTGATTTTTCAGCTAGCAGGAGAAAAACCCCAACACATTCTCTTCAACAGTCAGCTATTATCCTTTTACCCAGACTGGAATATGCAGTCCTGTATATTTTCATCTTTGGAACAGGTGGCTTGATATGCAAATAAAGTAATAAGTGTCAGAGCTGTATCCTAGCAGTAGCTACTTTGCAAACGTTACCATGGCACCCATTCAACAGTGTTCTTAGAGGTAGCCACACCTCAGCAAGGTCTTTCTAACTTGGAACAGCAAAGTTCAAATGAACGAATAGACACAAACTGTGAAAGAGTCCTGAACCCATTACAAGGCGAATCTTTACAGCACAATTGCCCTCTGAAGCTACTTGAAACAGGGCATGGGACTTAAAGGAGAAAAAGAAGGAAATGGACCATCTCTTCTAACACCTGGAATGTGATCCAAGCCTGGAGACAAATTGATGGTAATTATAACTGCTAACATTTGTTTTTAGCTGCTAACAGATTGTGCACAGATTGTGAAGGGCAAACTCCATTCTCCAATTACTCCAGTGCAAACTGCTTTAACAGTACTCACTAAATCCTACTTGAGTGAAATGAGAGCAGATTGTCCTTATGGTGTGGTTCATTTATGTTAAACTATGGAAAACTGGGACTGTCCTCCCACAGTCCCAGTCCAGGGGCCACTCACAGCCAGATGCAGAGAGCCCTACAGCACACTGGGCTCTACACATCTCTGTTCTTACTGCCAGCAAATCTGCTCTACAGAGTATAACATGTATTTCCCAAGCACAGACAAAGCAAACGGAAAAGGGCTAGACATCAGCTGCTGGGGAAACAAGTCTTAATTAAGCAACCTGGCTTGTGAGCCAATCAAGGTTGCTGAGGTAGGTCCTGAGCCAAAACAGGGTACATTTCCACCTGGTTAGGGGAGAATAAAATAACGGATACCAAAAGTTAACAAGATAATCTGTGATCGGTAACAAATTGATACAATAAACCATGAATTCTATGACAGTTCAAAGAGGGCAACAGTTCTTTCCTGCTTCCTCTTCAAATGAGGGTGATCAAAGAACAAGCCCAGAAAGACACTGAAAAAGTGAAAACTTCACCAATAGGAAACTACAGTTTGTTGACACTGAAAAGCCATCAGCAAGAATGAGACTACAGAGCTCCCTCCACTATGTGTCAAAGCCACAGTTCTCTCCATCTCCTTAAAGACAGTAATGATGTATCATTTCTGGCTAAAACAGTCACAGAAGACAGGGGTGCAAAGGAAGGAGCGCTTAGAAAAGCAATAGGGAGTTTCCATTTTGCTACCTTTATCTAAAAACACACAAAGGGTAATTTTGTTTCCCAAAAGAGTAATTATGGGACCACTATATATAGTTAACTCCACATAGGTATCACCTTAAGAAATAGTAATAAAGACAGAAAAGTGCCTCTTGGTTCTGTTTCCATAACATTTAGCCAAATCAATCTGTAAATTGTCTATGGGTGAGTTGAAATTGTAATTTGAGCAGTAACCTGGATGTCGACGTACCACCCAGGGGTCGACCACATCAAGGGCACAATATTAAAAAGCATGAGAGTTTGGGCTTGGTTGTGGCAAGTTCTGACGGAGAGATCCATCCAGCCTGATGAAGGCTAAGCGAGGAGGAGGTCCAGGGAGGAAACAATGCTGGGGAGCAAGCAAGAAATGGCATCAGGTTCCAAGAGATCGTCCACTGCCAAGGGTTCAATCCAGCTCTCTGGAAGGAAAGCTATGACAAGGTCTAGGAAGCCTCAGGGCAGGAATTCAGTTACATCAGGAAAGCATAGTACTAAGGAAAAAACAAAGCTCATGTCCAATCCTATGAATTAAGATGACACAGCAGAGGCTAGGAGAAATCTAGAATCTGGTGAGTATGTGGTGCCAGAGTTACTGCAGGATATTAGCCACTAAGATAACGGTGACATGAGTAAAGCCACACTCCACCTATAGCTGGATTGAGGCTTTTAACATATTTTCTGCCCAGGACAGGATTCGCGTAGGAACTCTGCAGGTTTCAGGCTAGAGATCAAGCTATATCAAATACAGCAATGACTGAGCTGATCTGGGCTGAGGAAGACAGAACGTGAACAGAGCACTTCCATGAGAAGCCATATTTTAGCACAAGGATTTATGATGTTAAGTGAGATTTTGAAAAGTGAAAAATATATTCTGTTGCAATGGTCAGTTTACCTCATTTAAATTTTCTGCCTTATCAGTTTTGTTATCTGACAAAGTTAAATGTAAAACATGAAACCATAAATACTAGAAGAAAATATGGGGAATACTTAATTATGCTTTGATGAGGAAGGCATTTCTAAATACATTAAGAAAAAAACATAGGAGTAGAGACTGGACCACATAAAAATGTAAATTTTGGTGCAATTAAAATAACATTGGCATAATTAAAAAGCTGTATAAACCAGGTAAAATATTTGCAACAAATGTGGCAGATTTAATATTCTTGATGCATAAAGATGTCTTGCAAACCAATAAGGAAAACCTCACCCAAAAAACAGGTAAAAAATCAAATATATTTCACAGAAGAATAAATACCACAGACCAATAAGCATGTCAAAGTGTTCAACTTCACTAGAAAGAGTAAAGGCACACATTATAGCAACAAAAAATACCAATGCTCACTTCTCAAATTAATGTGATAAGATTGGTACACCTTCCTAGGCAGTGATTTGACAATGTTTGACCTAATACTATGATTTCTAGTAATCTATACTAAAAAAAAAAAAAAATCTGATTCTTTATAATAAATATCATATATGTAATAATTTATTTACAGAAATATTCATCAGTGTTATAATAATTAAAAGAGGCAAGAAACTGAATGTTACAGTTACATAATAAAAAACTCATTAGCCATGAATATTGTGTTTTTTGTTTTTTGTTTTGAGACAGAGTCTCACTCTGTCGCTGAGGCTGGAGTGCAGTGGCACAATCTTGGCTCACTGCAAGCTCTGCCTCCCAGGTTCACGCCATTCTCCTTCCTCAGCCTCCCAAGTAGCTGGGAAGATAGGTGCCTGACACCATGTCCAGCTAATTTTTTGTATTTTTAGTAGAGAGGGGGTTTCACCTTGTTAGCCAGGATGGTCTCGATCTCTTGACCTTGTGATCTGCCCACCTTGGCCTCCCAAAGTGCTGGGATTACAGGCATGAGCCACCATGCCCAGCCGAATATTGTGTTTTTTAAAGAATTTTTAATAACATGGGAAAATACTCATGGCACAATATTAAGTGAAAAAGCAGGGTATAAAACATGACTTTATTTATATTATACATAACTTACACATATAGCAAAAAGACTGGAAGGAATAGACCTGTGAATAAGCATGTCAAAAAAGTGATGGAAGGCTGGGCATAGTGGCTCACACCTGTAATCCCAGCACTTTGGGAGGCCAAAGTAGGAGGATCACTTGAGCCCAGGAGTTTGAGACCAGTGTGGGCAACACAGCGAGACCACATGCCTCCTAAAAAATAAAAAAATTACCTGGGCATGGTGGTGCATACCTGTGGCCTCAGCTACTCAGGAGACTGAGACAGGAGGATCACTTGGGCCCAGAAGGTTGGGGCTGCAGTGAGCCATGATCATCCCACTGCACTGCAATCTGAGCAAGAGAGCAAGACTGTCTCAAAAACAAACAAAACAGGTAGCTCCTAGGGCATTATAGGAACAATGATAACTGAACGAATTTTTTTTTTTTTTTTTTTTTTTTGAGACGGAGTCTAGCTCTGTCGCCCAGGCTGGAGTGCAGTGGCGCGATCTCGGCTCACTGCAAGCTCCGCCTCCTGGGTTTACGCCATTCTCCTGCCTCAGCCTCCCAAGTAGCTGGGACTACAGGCGCCCGCCACCTCACCGGCTAGTTTTTTGTATTTTTTAGTAGAGACGGGGTTTCACCGTGTAGACCAGGATGGTCTCGATACCCTGACCTCGTGATCCACCCGTCTCGGCCTCCCAAAGTGCTGGGATTACAGGCTTGAGCCACCGCGCCCGGCCTGAACGAATATTTTTTAAAGGAAAAAAATCATTACTTAATGATCTCAGCTTTTTTAGTTTAACATCCCAGAAACTACTGATTTGAAATATTCCAAAGAACTATATTTGCTCTCTGTAACAGTAATTTTTCAAAAATCTTCTAACAAGACCGACTCACTGGAAAGAAAATTCTACATGTCAATGAATGAGTGTCCACAACCCAAAGAATACTCAAGTGGCACTTCCAGGAAGTCTCTACCATTAAGCAAAAGAGATCCCATGATCCTAGTCTCAAAAAAAAAAAAAAAAAAAAACCTCCAAATTATTGCCAGTGATTTTAAGAAAGATGATGTTAAATGCTAGCACACTCAATAGTTCTGCACAATACATGAGTTCTGCAAAATACTTAACATATTCTGAGAAGAAATATCATGAATAAAATGCAAAACCCTTTTTTGTACTTTTATATTTAGATATAATTATATAATTAGATATAGATATAGATATATAGATTATAAAATTAGAATAATCTAGATAACCCTAGGCTTTTGTACTTTTACTACTAAGAGCTAATATTTACTGAGTCCTTACTATGTGACAAGCACATAGCGAAGCATTTTTGCCCAAGACCATCTTATGAGGTAAGTACTATTAATATCTTCATTTTACAGACAAGTAATCTGTGGCTCCCAAATGTTAAATAACTTGCCAAAGACCACTAAGCTGATAATTGGCCAAGCCCAAATTTAAAACCAGACAGTCTGTTTCTAGAACTTGCATTGTTAACTAATTTGCTTTACTGACTGGGAATCTATGAAACAGGTAAAGTTGAAGAATGCCTCTCTCTTCTGTTTCTTCTCCATGCTCTAGGAGTCTCAATAAAAAATAATAAATCTTGAGTTTTTAAATCTATGCATATATCACTATCTTTATTATGCTACTTTCTTTAAAGAAAGTATGGTTTAATAAATTAATGCACTGTCTTCAGTTTTTCCCGCACTGGTTTCATATGTAATTTCTTTTCCTTGTTTAGGTTTGCGGCTAGAAGACAGTAAATCTAGCAGTGGAGCCCACATATGAGGAATACCTAGCAAATCATGGAACAATAGTAAAGCCTTATTACTGGCTAAGCTTCTCTCTAGATTGCGCTAATTGTCCTTACCATATTCGAACAGGTGAAGAAGCGGGAGTTTCCCTCACAGAATTTTGTTAGATTTTTGGATTCCCTTATGGAACAACATATCCTCAAACAAAACACCTCACATTTTATGAATTAAAAACTTCTTCTGGTAGCCTGGTGCAAAAGGGCCATGCTAGCAGTTGCACTGGGAATTATATCCATCCAGAATCAATGCTCTTTGAAATGAATGGTTACCTTGACTCAGCCATATACAATAATGACAGCATCAGGCATATCATTCTGTATTCCAACAACTCCCCCTCTAATGAAGCTAACCACTGCTACATCAGCAAAGTGTACAATTTCCTGATTACATATCCAGGCATCACTCTTAGTATTTATTTTTCTCAGCTCTATCATACCGAGACAGACTTTCCTGCCTCCGCATGGAACCGCAAAGCTCTCCGGAGCCTGGCCAGCTTATGGCCGCGGGTTGTTTTGAGTCCAATAAGTGGAGGGATTTGGCATTCTGTCCTCCACAGCTTTGTTAGTGGTGTCTCAGGATCACATGTTTTTCAGCCCATTTTAACTGGGAGAGCACTGACTGACAGGCACAATGCATATGAAATCAATGCCATAACAGGTGTAAAACCTTACTTCACTGATGTTCTTCTCCAGACAAAAAGAAATCCGAACACAAAAGCTCAGGTGGCTTTAGAGAGCTACCCCTTAAATAATGCCTTTCCCGGACAGTCTTTTCAAATGATGAGTGGAATACCTCCAGACCTCAGGGCTCCTGTTGTTTTTGTGCTATTGCCTCTCAGGGACTTACCACCAATGCATATGGGCCAAGACCCAAATAAACCCAGGAATATCATAAGGCACTTAAATATGCCTCAAACATCATTCCAGGAAACCGAGGACCTTGAAAGGCTTCCCACTAGAAGGTCAGTGGAGACAGTGGAAATCACAGAACGGTTTGCAAGTAGCAAAGAGGCAGATGAAAAGAGGAAGAAGAAGAAGAAAGGGAAGAAATAAAATCTACCTTCCCACAGCATGAAACCAATTACCAGCGGACTTATTAGATAGACAACAAAAATCTGGAAACTTTCTCTCTTAGGGCTGAGCCAAGAAGGAGATAAACTGACCACTAAAAGCAAACCTTGAATTATTTACCATATGAACTGTTATAAAGTTACACTCTTTTAAACATAATCCAAAATGTTTCCATAAGCAACTTGATCTCTCTCCTTTGAAAGTGGCAGTATCAAAATGGAACCATTAGCAGCTTGCTAATATTTTGGTGCAGAAAAGGAATCTCATTATTCTATTCTACTCACATCACCTTTTCACTACAAACACCCATGGACAAAATAGCTACCTAAATTGGTTTCAGTAAAAAAATTTACTGCAAAACTGAAAAACAGCCTGAAGCTACTGACATTAAGTGCTGTTTGCAAGAGCAAACCAGTCATTTTCTACTAATTGTTAATCATGGACAGAAGATTTTAGGTAGTTCATTTTTTTCTAAAGTGATTCAAAATAGTTTTATGTGGGAAAAAGCACTTCTGCTGATTACGTATAGCTATAAAGATTAAAACCTAGCCACCTGCTCAGTTTGATCTTCCCCAGCTCAGACCTCTCCCTTCTGAGCAGATGACAGAGGCAAGATGATACAGGAGAACCTCCAATGGCTCCTGTCATCACATACCATATAAAATCCAAGTTCCTCTTACTGGCTTTCAAGGATCCTCCTTTAACTTTCTGTTGCCTTGTGTCATCAGCAAGATCATAAGTACCCACAAGTCAAGCACTGTCTCTCCCTTCTCTTTAACTTTTCCCTTAGGATCTAGCACATTATCCAGCAAAATATGGGTAGCAAGGCTGAAATGACATCTCAATAACTTCACCAATGACTATGAGTCAACATCCCTTCTCCACCCTGGCTGAAAGCCTACTTAACCATCCTGCAACAGATGTTTTTCTTTTTGTTAGCATTCATTCCCCCTTCTAATGCAGCTCCCAGTGCATAATGTGTGTTTTACTTCCCTCCTTTCTGACTGCATCCTCGTCACGAGTGAATATTTGTACCTTCTCTTAAAATCTTCAAAACACACTTCTAGGAAGTGCTCCTTGACTAATCCTCTAAGCACTTAAATGAAAGCACTTTGCTTATGCTTATTTCACATT